>NC_135734.1:17390000-18044687 GCF_041903045.1 Epinephelus lanceolatus
TCGTCCTCCGTGTCAGTGTCACTGTGAATAGTGATGATGCTGACCGCTGGGCTGGGTGTGTCAGAGATGATGATTGGCTGCGACAATGTGGCGCTAGGTGGGGTCACACCGCTGCTGCTGAGCAGTGATGCAGCAGATATACCCCTAAACAGAGAAACAATAGAAAATGTTGAGCCTTCTCACCCAGCAAACAAGCAAACATAATTTCTGCTGTGATAACAGACAAAAAACAGTATCTGAAGTCATGTGCAGAAGTCTTGTATCATTTAAATCTACTGAACAGGAAAAAAACTCAAAAAGTTGCAATACACGAAGAAGAACTATCCTCCAGATAAAATATAACTCTACAGTCAACCACAAAAAACTGTATTATCTGCATAAAATACTGAGTTGTTTTAACGGTTAACTAATAAATACTTAAAGTGAAAATGAACATATTATTTGCTTTAACTTGTCATTAAAGATTAAAGATTAAAGTTCCACTGATTGTCACACACCTGAGCGTGTGAAATTTGTTCTCCGCATTTGACCCATCCCCTGAGGGATGCCGTGCTCAGGAATCATGTGGTGATCTAACCCCCCAATTCCAACCCCTGATGCTGAGTGGGTGGCAATGGGTCCCATTTGTTTTTTTTTTGTTTGTTTTTTTAAATAGTCTTTGGTATGACCCGGCCGGGGATCAAACCCACAACCTCCCAGTCTCAGGGCAGACACTCTACCACTAGGCCACTGAGCTGATAATTATGACGTAAATGTGCATTGCACAATGTAACAGCTACAGAATAATGACACCGTTGGCATTAATTGGTTTCCTGTAAGCTTTGCTTTCACTATGCGATTCTGTTTACCACTGGGTACG
Source organism: Epinephelus lanceolatus (assembly GCF_041903045.1). Classification (NCBI taxonomy): domain Eukaryota; kingdom Metazoa; phylum Chordata; class Actinopteri; order Perciformes; family Serranidae; genus Epinephelus; species Epinephelus lanceolatus. The sequence goes on from NC_135734.1 coordinate 17,390,860, forward strand.
ATCTCCCTGGAAAATGAAGGCTCCATTTACAGCACAAAGGAAGTGCGTCAACCATTGCACAACCTGGTAGCTGTGGGAAGCTTTACCCAGTTACGAAAGAGTACCATTGGCAGGGGGAGTTTCCATTTTATATTTCTGAGTGATAAGCATTACATAAGTGACAGCTTAAACCGTGAGGATGACAACTCAATAATCTAATCATGAATCAGAGACAAAAACTGCATGGCGCAACAAACCTGTTTCTGTTTTCTCCACGTCTGGCTTTCACTTTCTTCCTCTCCTGCTGGGTCCTGGCTTGGGTTGAGCCCCTATGAGGGTTGAAGATTAACCCAGTTAGTGGTGGACAACAATGGTAAAATGTGAACATGAAACCTATCCTCAAAGAATGCTTAGCTTTTCTGACAATGTGTTGGAAATGTGTGTGTGTGTGTGTGTGTGTGTGTGTGTGTGTGTGTGTGTATATATATATATATATATATATATATATATATATATAAATATAAGACACAAATTTGATTTTAAATTTGTGTCTTGAGACATTTCGAAACTAAAATTACCACCCTGCGGTTTGTATGCCTCCATGACCAGTCAAGTTGCAGTTATAGTTTACATCCATGTCTATAAAAACATGAATGATTCACGCACATCTTCCCCCGGGCAGCACAGAACATCTATACAATCAGTGGAGCTAATTAGTTCATTCTTGAATCCAAGTGGATGTTTGTGCCAAATTTCAGGAAATTCTCTCAGGGTGTTCTTGAAATATCACGTTCATAAGAATGAGAAAGATGCAAGGTCACAGGGACCTTTGACCACCAAACTCTAATAAGCTAAATAGTGACTCCAAGTGGACGTTTGTGGCAAATTTGAAAAAAATAAATAAAATTCCCTCAAGGCCTTCTTGAGCTAACATGTTCAAGAAAATAAGACAGATGAGGTAACAGTGACTTTGACTTTTGACCATCAAAATGTAATCAGTTCATCCTTGTGTCAAAGTGGACGATTTGCCAAATTTGAAAAAAACTAAACAAACAAAAAAAAATCCCTCAAAGCATTCTTTAGATACTGCGTTCCCAAGAACAGAATGGACAGACAACCGGAAAACATAATGCCTTCTGCCACGGCAATCTCCGGCGCAGAGAGACAGATAAAAACTATGACAGAATTCTCTCGAATAAACGTAAAATATAACACACTAGTTGACATTTGTGAAACACTAATCAGACCGTTCAGGCTTGATGATCGTTGGTTGACCCACCTCCAGCTGTGTCCCTGCTGCGTGGAAGCATCTGAGTGAAGCGTTTCCATGGGTGATTCAGTTACGTTTGACTGGTGGGCAGAGCTATGGATAGCCACACCTGGGACCTGCTGCCATGATGACGGTATGAGGATCTGCTGGGTGCCAGTGGGCCAGGCCTGCTGAGAAAAACAACAGACACTCACAGTTCCATACATGTAATATCAAGGATGAGATATTATTGAGTCAACACAATTGGTATGATTGCTGGAATGGGCCAGACAAACTGAGCCATGCTGAGAAATAAATCCAAAGAATGAGGACAAAGAGGCAAACCAACTGGCCAATCTGTTCCACAGGCAAAAGCACAAAGATAAATAAGCGAGCAACCTTTCCCAAGCCATTCTCTTATTATAGCATTGCCCTGCAACAAATGCACGAGATGATATCATGCAAAGCACAAACAATGAAGCACTGTAAACAGTCAGATCAGGTATAAAGACAATTATACACAGGACCATGGTGCCTGTTAAAGAAGAAATACTGAAGAAAGAGATTAGTTTAGTTCACTGATGCCAAACAGTCTGCTGATAAGCTGTCTGGGGTAAAGGCATGCCACATGTTCTGGGGCTGAAACAAAAGATGTGTGTCAGAGAGTCGGGCTGTTGAGTAGGGATTTTTAGTGGGCTTTGTAGCTGCAACCTCCTTTGCTGAAACCAAGGAAGGACAGGACAAGAGAAGCTGCAAGCAAAGCGCAGACCAACTCAGCAACACATGCGCTCCATGCCCTCAGCACACCTATGGGGAAAGAGTGTGGGGGAGGGAATGAAAGAGTGTGTGAACGGTGTGGGGAGGGGGTGTCCTTTGGAGTGGAAAGAGATTGTATATTTTGTCAATTCTGATTGGAATTAAAATAATAATAATAATACCAAGACGAATAATGGTGATTCCAGTCCAAAAAACGGTTTGATTTTCCTACAAAAATATGCACCGGGCAACCATGATTCTGACAACCATGACACGTCTGTGTGTGAAAAGGCAAAATGAAGGGATATGATGTATAAATACAGACTAGCCCCATACAGCGTGTGGCACAGAGGGAGAGGGAAAATTGCATACAAATGAAAAGGAAAAGGCGGAGTGGGGCAGGAGAGAGATGGCACTGTTAGTGGAGGGTGCATGTGCATGTATCTCTTCAGGGATGTCCTTGTTGTTTTACCAGCACTGTGGCTGTGTGCTCCAGGAGGGTGGGCCGACCCACCCCGGTGCCCAGCCCGAGGGGCAGAGAATACTGGGGGGCTATGCCTGCTGAGGATGGGTGCAGGGTGGCCACCATCAGGGGTGTACAGGAACCCTGGAGGAGGGAGGGAGGATAGGGGAGGGTAGCGTTAGGGCACGGTGAAAAGTAACGTCCTTCAAGGCTGAGTCTGAAGAGATGCACACTGGTACCACTGGCCATCTGGACACCTGACCTCTGCAGTGTGCAGCAATTATTCCTACTTTTAGCAAATGGCAATTAAGTAGCTTTTTGAGTCAGATGAGTCTCCCGCATTAAACATCTGGCCTCCATCCCAGATAAGAGACTGGGAATAAGAGAGGCCCGGCCCTGAGTGGCAGTCCAATCAGTCCTGGAAGCAAATCCAAGGCGAGAATCAGCAGCAACACAAACCACAAAACAAGAGTCAGTGGTACAAATGCATTTAAATGGACAACATCTCCACTGAAAGCAAACCTTTTTATTGAAGAATACGTCTCAACCTGCTCTCCACTAAATTCTGGCTCGCTCTGCTGGCAGCAGGAAGAGAGGGGGGCCTTTTTGGATGCACTCAGTGTGTCCATGATTGAGCAAAACTGGGCACCATTGCTCTCAGCTTGGCGCTAATGACATGATATCATTCATGGATGCTGCCAGATTTTTTTCTGTAACCCTCAGTTTAGCTTTCTGAATAACAGATGACAAAAACATGTGCTTATGTGCTCATGTGCTCTGCGTCAAGAAAATCTGTATGGAACCGCTGAAATGAAAGTCACATCAGGTGAATTAAATTTCCAACTTCATTTAAGTGTTTAATGTTGCAAATCTACAAACCCCTTCCCACATGGAAATTAACCCTTTATGCTACAGCATATGTGCAAATCATGCAGGTTTACTTGGTGCATGTTCTACCCACTGTGGACCCATTCAGATGAGGTCACTCTGCTTCTCATCGTTAGCAGAGGCTCCAGTCTTAAGTGCAGTTCTATTCACTGCATTGAACCAGAAAATTAAACGGAATTAAAGTGAAAAATTACTCAACAGGTAAGTATATACACTTTTTTCAATCTGCCCGTATCTCTTTCTCTCAGCCATACGTGCATGCTTTCTTTGTCCATCTTCGTCAAAGAAAGTGTGCAAGAAATAATACAAGCACTGTGTCCCTTCTCAAAAGACCACAGTAAAAATCACATCACAACTTGATGTTATAAAATCATTTTCAAAAAGATTAGCCCCACACAGACATCTGTAATTTAACAAAACACACACCTTACAAACTCTTACCTGTGTGAGCATACTTGGCTGGATCTGCAACGACTGCGCAGATTGGTTTTGAGGTACTATGGGTACAGAGTTCTCCATCCTCACGGGGAAAGTGGAACTCTTACTGGATGGCTGTAGCCCTGAAAAACAATTCCACACGAGCACATCAATAATTAACACCTAAATCCTGATAAAAAAAATCTAATATAGTACTTTGCATGTACAACAGGTATCCCTTAAAGATATGAAGCATCTTATTCAGGTTTTTGATGGCTATCTGCACTGGCATGCCCTCAACTGAAGTGATGTAGTAATTAACAATAATCAACATGTTGGCAAAAACAGCCCAGCACCAATCAAAGTGGAGGACACACTGAACACCCTTCTTGGTGATCAAATGGGAATAAACCAAAGTGAAGTTTCTTGGCATTTGATAAGCCTTCCACACTGCTGCAGCCTTTTGTGTTGTTTTTCAGTGTGATGGCAACTTTATCCTTTACCTTGAATAGTGGAGGGTGGGCAGACGATGAGAGTCTGCTGGAAGGGTTCTGTCTGGCTACACAGCCCAGCAGGACGCGTTGGAATTGGGACGCTCTGTTGAGCCAGCCCGGGAATGTTGATAGTCGCCTGCTGGTACAGAGCTGGCTGGTAGTTCAGCAAAGGCACCGCTCCCCCCGCAGAAGGCACCTGTTGGAGAAATTAAAAACACCATTGATTTACACTAGAAGAGCAACAGGTCCCTACATATGTGTAAGAATTAGTGGTGAAGATATGGGTCATACCTGGTTATGCTGGTTGAGTTGGCTACTGAAGGTAACAGTGAGGTTGCCCGCTGCAGCACTGGGGACTGCATTGGTAGAGTACAGGGATTTGCCACTATCGTAGGAACTCCGACGCTTACAGATCTCCATGTTCTGGAAGCAGGACTTCACACTGCAGGGGATGCAGAAATAGCGTTTCAGCAATTACAATTAAATTAAGTCTCGCTTAAACCAACATGTACATGCTGCAAAGAACATCTTCACATCACACACTTACTGTGAGCTGTGCGGATAATCCATGAGGTGGCTCATTGTGACAAAGGGGTGACCCAGAGTTTTTGTAGGTGTGATCCTTTTGTCTGCGTCAAGACGGAGCATCCGCTTCAACAGGTCTATAAACTCTCGCCTATCAGCCTTCTCTGCCAGCATGTCTGTCCCCTCCAAATGAGAAGACAGGTTGACCTGGAATGCAAAAAAACACCCAAATGGGTCAAACAAAAAATATGAGGGGTTATGTGTATGGTGTTTGTGTGCAGAGAAAAAACTTTGTGTGAAGCACAGAAACTCAATTAGGTGTTATGTAAGAAAGCCATGTACCTGCATCATGTCATCCAGACAGTTGAAGATATACTTCCTGGCCTCCTTAGACTTGATACCCATCTCCAGCTCGTGCTCTGCTGGTGTCTGGAAAATAAAAACCATTTCTGTTTATCATTGTGTGCCAAAACTATTTCTCATAAACATTAAATGACATAAATACAATTCAAAACAAACATCAGAGGGAGCATCAAGACTTCTTTATATTTCAACATAGTTTGCCACTTTCTGATATTCCTAATAATCCCTTACAGCCTACTTAATGTACGGATTGCCAGAAGGGGTTGGGGAAAAAATCAATTCTTAAATGCACTGCAATACTCTGTGCAGAAAATTAAATAATCCAAAATTTTAAACCCAGTTCTTGACATTATGATGTAATGTACACATTGCCTGTAAACATGTGCGACACTGCGTCATCTTTACGTTCCGTTAGTTCTTTCCATTGATTGCTAATGTTATATTATTAAAATATAAGGGCCACATTATTGCATGTAACGTTAACGAGTTGTTGTTAATTCAAGTAAAGGCCCTGACACCCCAAGCTGACCGGTCAGTCTTCGGTCAATGTCAGGCTGCTGGTGAGCGTATGTCGCCCTAGTCTTTGTGGTGTGTCACACACCATCGGCCCTCGTTTTGTTTTTTTGCAGCTGGTTCAGAGTGTTAAATCTACGTCAGATAAGGCGGAGCCTGTTAGTGAATGAAATCACTCTGATTGGCAGTTCAGCTCAGTGCAAAAGAAGAGAAATGGAAGTGAGGAAAGTAAACAAACAGCGTGTTATTGTTTACTGGCGCTTTATAAAATATGCTTTGTTCTTTCCACATTGGATTGTGTTGTTACTGTGCTAACTGGCTAACTAGTGTCCAGTTGAAATGAATGACAAATACAGACTACTGCCATCTGCTGGTATGGATGGGTTATTTCCTCTTACGCAGACGCAAAACGTTACGTGCTGTCTGGCCATCGGTTGTAGTCTTTGTGATGTTTTCAAGTGCAACTTTATGGCTGAGACATGGGTGATGTGAGGCGACAGAACATTCTGCTTTTGTGGCAGCTAGTTCTTTGATGTCAGTTTGGTGCGTCTAGGCCTTAACATACACTTCACCCATTTCTCCACGCAGAGAAACACAGTGAGCAGAGAAACTAGCAAGTAGTCCCACAGTAAGAAAAAATAAACCGTGTATAAAAATAAAAAAATTTGCTGCACCAAGATGCATCAATAATTGTTTTATAATCGCATCATGGCCCTATAAAATCGTACCTGAATCAAATCCTGAGTAAAGATTCCCACCCCTAATATTCGGCAGGATTAATAAGAGTAAATATTAACCTTAAGCCTCCAGAGTGGATAGCTAGAGTCAGGTCCTCGATTGAAGAAGCGACTGGTCTTAGTGCCGGCGCTTAGCAAGTACTCCGCAGGCAGGCCTTGCGTCTGAGAAATGTAACGGATCTGGAGACAGAAAAACAAACATTTAATTTTAAGAATCAGAGACAAAACAGTAAGTTCTGGGGATATGAAATCTGACTAGTTGCAATACCCTTACAATCTGTAGTTGTGCTTGTTCTTCTGCTGCACTTTGGTATCTCTTGGCTAATAACAAAACCAGCTGCTCTGAATTTAAGATTCTGCAGAGCACCTACAGTGCTTCACGACATGCTATCAACTAACAACGTGTGGCTTCTGTTTTATCTCATAGGTTAGCCTCTCTCAGGCACTTGCACATTTTTTCCATTCCCAGAAAAAGCCTGGGAAACACTGCCATTAGTACTAACCTGGTCATACTCAGAGGCTCCAGGATAGAGAGGCCAACCCAGAAACAGCTCAGCGATCACACAGCCTAGAGACCACATGTCAATGGCCTCACAGAACGGCAAACCCAAAATGATCTCGGGAGCCCTAGACAGTAAAGAGAAGGTCACAGAAATAGTATAAATGAAACAGAACTGAGCTACAAAGTTGTGTCATAGTATCATGACTCATTTGTCACCACTCATCCTCATACAATTAAAAGAAAAGGTGTATTGAGTTTAAAGAACGCAGCTGTATTTCTTGTCACTGACCTGTAGTAGCGAGACTGTAGATAGGTTGAGCAGACAGCTTTGGACACATGACTTGCTGAGCCAAAATCAATGACCTTCACCCTGTAGGGCTGCCTAAGTGGGTCGACCAGCATGATGTTCTCTGGCTTCAGGTCGGCATGAATCAGACCCAGACTTTTCAGTTTCATCAACGCCGTAGCCACCTAAAGATGCAAATGCACAAACATTCATCCAGCTGCAATACTAAAGGTTTATAGCAGCAATAACAAAATAAAAGTAATACAATTGATTTAAAAAGGTTCTATGAATGTCTGCCTCAACATTTTCCAACCTGCTGTAGGATGGGCCTGATGTGCCGTAGGGGGAGTGGGCTGAACTTGCTGTGCTTGAGAAAGTCATAGAGGTTCTGCTCCAGCATCTCAAACACCAGGCACGTGTGACCCTTGTGTTGGAAGCATTCGTATGAACGCACAAAGTTGTACTCATCTGCGTTCTCTGCACTCAGCCGGTTCAGGATACCCACCTATCAAAGAGAAACAAATAACACCATGTAACCTGTCAATAAAGAGTTGTTAAGTCTTGTTTCATATGTAAAATGAAAATGAAAGTGCAAGGAATTGCAGAATAATGCTCTTGTGTTTAGGCCAGTGGCTGCAGGTTTCATTTAACCAGTTTGCTCCAATAAGATTGATAATAGTGCCCCTTAAGCGTACCACAGGCAGGGAGTCACTTCACATCAGTTGCACTCCAATTTTATTTTTTAATTTACTTAAGTGTGTTGTTCTTCATGTTAAGATATATTTACATGATATTTTTTTCTGCTGGACTGCAACAGCTGGGCCAGCCCTATAAATGCAAAAGTCGGCAACTGAGTGAAGACTGACTGAATGATGAAGTTATCCCATTAAGCTGAATGCCACCTCCTCATGTATCCGTTACAAATAAAAGCCCCTGTTTCAAATGCAAAGCTCTCTTAGTATTCATACATGGTAAAGCCATATCAAGTTTTGGCCTAGTCTAGACCTAATCAGCTGTTAGCCTTTTCCTATTATTACTTATTAAAATAGTATTATTATTTTAGTAAAGAAAACTCCCTCTGCACAGCCGATATAGGGGATCAGGTGCTGGTCGATCGCAGGAACATCTTAAGTAACATATCAAAAATAGACGACCGCACACTGAATAGACTTTACTGTGAATTTATTGAGAGCGAACAACGCGTTTCGCCTGTGGCTTCTTCAGGTTCACTCATCACATATTATTAGTATTATTATTTTATTTATATTGGTTGACCTCTAATAATAGCATCTGTGAAGCAAGTTGAACCCAGATAAACAATACAATGACCATAGTTTAATAGTGTAATTGATCATTTCCAGCACTAAGGGAGCCTCTGACAGAAGGAGATGCAGTGCTAATAAAGATGTGATGTTGAGCTGCTTAGACTTCTTAAGCAGTGCTCGTTGGATCATTGCATGGCTTTGGAAGCACTGACTTTGTTAACCATTTTTCGAGGTTGACCAGTAAATTGGCAGGGTCTACATAAATTTTACATACAGCCACATTGCAATATTAATGCAGCGAGACAAGAAGCTCTGTGCCAGTGTTGTCAAATGAAACCAGCAAATACTGTGCATGTAACTTATCAAAGCAGGATACCCAAATGTTTAATTGACAAAATAATATTTGATTACCTCAATCTGGCCCTGACGAGCATACGAAGGATGGTTTTTCAGGATCTTGATGGCCACAATCTCATTGGTGCCCCTCTTCCAGCACTTGGCTACTTGTCCAAACGTGCCTCTTCCTAAAAACTCCAGCACTTCATAGCTGCAGGACACGGAGCAGAGGATCTCATGTTGCACCAACTGATAATCCCCTTCCCCGTTGGAGCTGCTGCTCTTTGTGGTTGGAGCTGAGTGGGGTATAGACTGGCCTGTACCTCCTCCACCACCACCCGTACGGGTGGAGTAAGTTGCTGCAGGGGCTGAGAGCTCCTCCAGTATTTGGACACTGCCACATCCACTCCCACTGCCTTCATTGGATTCCTCAATCTTCCTCTTCTGCCCGTGCCTGTGCCCCCTTGTTTCAGAGGATGTCTCAGTATGAGCATAAGAGGAAGATGTCGCCTGCTCTGTTACACGCCGGCTGGATCCACGGGGAAGACTACCAGTGCTATCAGCTGCCCGCACAACCACTTGACCTCTGGAGCCGGGTGCTGCAGGGGGGAAGACCAGAGATGGGGCAAAGGGCGGCACGGCCATGGCTGGGGTAAAGGTGTATGCCGACTGGCCTGCTATGGAGCTGTAAGCTTCAGTGGTGGACACATCCCAGACATTGCTCTCCACCTTCACCTTCTTAACCCGGCAAAAGGCACTGGAGGAGATGGAAGGAGGAGAGAAGACCTGTAGCTGAGAGCTCATAGCTGAAAAGAGATGAATGAGAATTAGAAAGAGATACAAAACAGAGACCCTAAATTATTTTAATAAATTCTTAAAATTATGAATAAACGTTTTAACTGATTGATTACTCCACTGATGGAAAAAATAATCTGCAACTGTATAGATATAGATCCTTTATTGTCAAACCTTGTTGGAGAAATCCATATAGCACCATATAAATGTTACACACTCACTCATCACATCATTGTCACAGTCACATACACACACATTCATATCTTTATTTTTAAATTATAAGGGAGAGCTCCAGGTCGCTGGGACTATGCGCGCCGCCATCAACCAATAATAAAGTATTGATTATTAGTTAATTGTTTCAGTCATTTTTAAAGGAAAAACACTAAACGTTCTTTGATTTCAGTTCAAACTTGAGATTTTTTGTACTGTTCCTTGTGATATTTGATAGTGAAATTAATATAATTGGGGTTCTGGGCTGTTGGTTGAACAAAATAAGTAATTTCAAGATGTCACCTTGGCTCTGAGAAACTGTGATGGGCACCACTTCTTGACATTTCAAAAAACTAAACTGATAATTAACAAATTAAACCAATAGATAATCATCAGATTGATTGATCATGAAAATAGTTAGCTGCAGGAACATTTATAACTTTCATTCGGTAAGGTTTACTAGAGTTGTACCGATACCAGTATCGGAAATGCCTCCGATACTGCCTAAAATGCGGTATCGGGTATCGGTGAGTACAGCCTATGACCAATCCAATACCACGTAATGCCTCACGTCATTACACACGCTACAGGCAAACGAAACAGAAACGAAGCAGAGTTTAAAAAGCATTCTACTGTAGCCTTTAAAATGTCTTTTTTACCAAATTGTGTGGCTGCACTTTAAACTGTGTCTTGATGTCAACACTGGATAATAATAATTAAAAAAAAGTTTTATGGCATTCATTCTACTATTATGTATTTACTTCTTAATATTTTACATAAAGTTTTAGGAGTTGAGACATACAACAATTTATATCCCATCCATGTTTATTTTACACGCTGGTATCGGATTGGAACTCGATATTGGCAGATACCTAAGGTTCAGGGATCAGAATCAGTATCGGGAAGGAAAAAGTGGTATTGGTACATCTCTAAGGTTTACAGTGTTGTTGACTGCAACAGGTTTAGTTAGGTGTCCCTAATAAACTGGCAACTGTGTGTAAATTCCAATAACCTTGACATCAACGAAAACAACACTGAGATATACTCTTACAACATATTGTGAATGCCACAAGTGTGCAGTTTGTATTCTGTCAACACTTTGTATTTTAAGAAACTGTAAGGTATTATCAGAAGGGCTGGACCCAGACTGCACATTATTGTAAGAAACTAAAGACAGAGTTAGGAAAAGTTGCTGCAGACAAAACAATGTTATACGGATGTGTCGTGGGACAAAACAGTATTTCCTGAAGTGGATCACGTGTACTTTTTTTATTTATAAATGCAAACGTGAGGGGATTACATGGAAGCACATTGACTTCCACGTGAGTTATGCACTGGCACTTTCTCACAAGATCATGCTGTTTTCATACTGATTGTCTTTGCTTCTAATAAAGCCAGTTTGCATTTTGGGTGATCCCTCTTGTTTCAGTGGAAAATAGATAGTTCAAAGTCAATCATACAAGCCATAGAAAACAACCACCATAAACAAACGTATATGCCATGATGACTCAACTCTGGAAATTACATACACTGACAGGTCGGCTCAGGCAGCGTTTAACTGCAGTGACAAGCTGGTGGACCAGTATCTGTTGGGTCCGATTCCCGGATAAGCTGTTTAACTTCCCAGAAAACAAAGTCAATATAGGTTTTGATGCAACCGACAACGCTAATGATCTGTGTACCTAACAAATACGAGCTGTCAGGGTGACTGAGGACACCTGCACCTCAGTGGGAGTCAAGCTGTTATCGCTACTGTTTACATAAATACACAAAATTATATTAATTGCACGTTTGGTCGTAATTTTATTGGCCATCGACACTTTTATCCCGTGACAAAGCCAGATTTCAGGTCCGAATCAACAAGGCAACATTACTTAACTCGCTCATGCTAATATGCTAACGCGTTAACTTCGTGAAAATATGGCGTTTAAGGATTAGTGCTTTATCTGACAACAATGAAGTTAACGTAAACGACACATACTGCGTGAAAAGCAACACTGAACGATAAATCAGCTGTGACATACCGGATTGGACGTTATTACAGCGTCGAAAAACGGCTTCGTCCAAGGTTTAAATCCCACTGCAGTCCGCTGGACAAGCGTTATCCGATTAGCTTCCGCTAGCTAACGTTAGATGCTAGCTAGGCCTGCATTGTTTCTTCAGTCGATGGAGAGCTAGGCAGCAGCAGGAGGCGTTACAGTGCCGAGTTTTCACAAGAAAAACACCTAGGTCTCATTGTATTGTTCCGTTAAATCACCTAGTCATCAAAAATATATACATTAGTTGATTAAAACATGATAAAATCTACTCCATGACCGCCTGTCTTCCAGCAGCAAATCCACTTTTAACCGGAACAACCACGTCCTTATATCAGCTGCGATTCTTACGGCATTTCCGGTTACTACCGTAATTACCGTGAATTTGGCAGGCGCTGCAATCAGAGATGAGGACAATTTCTAACAAGACAAACAGCTTAAGTGGATTTAGTAGGGATTAAATGTAAGTCAGAAGTCATATAAGGTGGCTCCATTGTCGAAGGATTCGATCGAGTGACACTGCAGGTCTTTTTACACATCAAGGAAAAAGGTCATCATAATTTTACGGTAAAATGAAACTGACGTGACGTCAGTAGGGGGAATATACCAGTAATTTTCCTGCAGGACCAAAATGTTCCACAGCGCTTGTGACAAACCTGGAAACTAAATGAAACCTACAAAGCCTGGACAAACCATGCTGAAAGTTTGTATCCATCGACTTGCACCGTTTTTAAAGGCAGTAAGGAGCAATAACCTTACGGCTGAAAAAAAAAAACTCGTTATGTTAAGAATTTTGTGCGACTAGAAAAAAAGCAAAGCTCGGATGTAGCCTATGGGCTTTCCAGTCAGACCTCAGTCCACCAAATATGGAGATATGGACATTTGATCTCTGGGAAATCCAACATGTAGCAAGGGTGGAGGAGATTATAAAGGTAGAGAGTGTGAGCATAATGTGCAGGGTAAATGTAACTGTGGAGATCAGCCTAGTGCAACATGTAGAGGGCAGTGGGGAGGATATATAATACTTGTTGGAATACATCATGGTTTGGGAAAGAGACAGATCTGGAGTGTATAATAATTGAAGTATGGGCTAAAAATTGCAGTATCAAATAGTACAGTTTCACAGTCTTTCTACAAGACTTTTATTATAAATATGAGATAAACTTGCTCATTGGGGAAGGTTATTTGCTGTGGAGATTTTAATTTAATCATACATTACAGGGCAACTGGGGCAGTGACTGAAGAACTGATGTGAAAAATTTAGTATGTTTAAATGATGGAAATGACACAAGAAATAATAATAGGAATTTGCAATTAATCTTACTTCAGTGTCAGAAGTATTAGCAGGAAATTGTAAAAAAAATAATATATATATTATATATATATCTATATATCTATCTATATATATATATATGTATGTATGTGTGTATATATAAATAGATATATATCTATATATCTATATATATATATATATATATATATATATATGACCAGGAAGTGACCACTATCCTATTATAACTAAAGCAGCAAAACAGGATCAAGTTTAGAAGACTATGATACAGAAGAATCATATAGAATGGATTTGGAGAAAATTGGGAATATTAGTGTTTAGGAGATGCGAAAAGTTAATCAAATTGTGGAATTAAATGATTTTATTTGGGAAGCAATTTTAAGAATTTAAGAAAGAAAGGAAGGCCTAAAAAAGAAATGTTACCATGAACACAGGAGCTTGAAAAGCAGAAAGGATGTAAAATAAATACAATATATACAGAAATATACAGAATGCAGGCTAATGTAAGGAAAACAGTTCAAATTGTACACATTTGGATGAAATGTTATAATTCAGTGGGAAAAGAGACAGAAATAGACAAGTTAAGGGGAATGATAAGAAGAATGGGATCAGAGGGAGATGTGGCTATCCAGTTGTTGGGGACTTTACAGCTGTAACAGATGAAGCTGAGGTGTTGGCACAAACAGGTGTTAAAGGTCCAGTGTGTTGAATTTAGAGAGAGATATTGGCAGACATGGAATATAATAAATATGTTTTCTTTATTGTAAAATCACCTGAAAATAAGAATTATCATGTTTCTGTTATACCTTAGAATGGGCTGTTTATATCGACATAGGGAGAGGGTGCTCCTCCAGAGTCCATCATGTTGTACCTCCATGTTTCTACAATAGGCCAGAATGGACAAACTAAACATGGCCCTTGATCGCATTTTTGCATCAGCCACTGCATCAAACAGTGTAAAACACAGATTTTCAGTGTTTTACTGTTTGAAATCACCAGGTAGATTGAAGATGTCTCCACCCTGCAAAGAACAATTTGTTTTTATGTTATGACAAATCAACTTAGTGAGACATCTAAAGACATATTATTATCACTATATAAATAAGGAATGGAGAAGGTAGATTCTCCAAAAAACTGAAAAGACACTGTCCCCCCAAAAAACAGGAAAATGCACTGATCCAAGGATTATTGACTAATTGCTTTAACATCCTATGTCTGTAAATTAATGGAGAAAATGATAAATGAAAGGTTGACATATACAGAAATGGAAGAACATGTTTCAAAATATCAGAGTGGATTCAGGGAGGATAAAAAAACAATAGACCCGGTTTTATGTTTAGAATATGAAATAAGAAAAAGCACAAATTACAACTTTCTCTTTAAGCACCACAGGAGAAATAAATATCAGGCAAAGAAAATAAGTTAAAGTGCAAATTTTCTTTTTATTCTGATTTCATTTTACAGCAGAAATTATGTAAAGCATTCAGAAGACATTTTCCACATATAAGGGCAATATTCAAAACACTTTGCATGGCCTCAGCAACAAAATATTCTTTTTAAAAACATCAACAGTTTAGTGATGCTTGTGCATGCACGTTTGTAAAACAAAGTAAAAACTAGGCTACAAAAAAAGAAAAGAGGAATGAAAGACTGAGATAGGCATGGAGAACACAACGGCAGGCAAGGTGGGAATACAGCAGGAATGAGAGAGAGAAAGAGAGAGAGAGGGAAGACAGGGTGAAAGAAGAGGAAGGCAAGGAGAGGTCTAGCCATAGATTATCTATAAGGGTCTACCATTCTAGCATGCAATGTGGTGTTTGGCCACGCCCTCTCAAAACAAGGCCTGAAAGGTTATACCATTCATTTCTAGGCGGACTTATAAGAACAGAGGCCGTCTCTGCGCATGTCTACCAGCTGTCTACTATGGCAATATGTCTTTATTTAGTTTTTTGTTTTTTTTTAACTTTTTCTACTCTATATACTCTTTTTACAGTCACCGTCCTCTCCAAAAACATGAACATATTGATGGATCATCTGCAATCTGTGTTTCTAGGTTTGTGTGCATTGACAAGCGCAAGCGTTTGGATGTTGGGAGTGTGTGTATATCTGTCTCTGTGTGCATATCATATATAAAGGAGTCCAAAGCGGTGTTCTTTGTGACTTGAGTTGTGCTGATGTGAGAGGAGGGGCAGTTTAAGAGGAGGTTCAAGTGATACTGCAGCATGAATGCTCCTGACAGCACCGTCCTAACCATGGCTGTCTCTCAGCGTGATGAAAATTCAGAAAACGTGAAGCACACATAATAGAGAT
The DNA here is from genome assembly GCF_041903045.1 of Epinephelus lanceolatus. NCBI lineage: Eukaryota > Metazoa > Chordata > Actinopteri > Perciformes > Serranidae > Epinephelus > Epinephelus lanceolatus. Next base: position 17,406,275 of record NC_135734.1, read on the forward strand.
CGTCCAATTGTAACTCTTTTAATATACTATATCTTTTTTTTTTAATTAAGAAAGGTGATACGTGGCCGTTACCTATTTTTATTTAAGAATTATCTGTACCAAGAATCTTGTGCGTTTAAGACAAGTATGTAAATAGAAATATCCCTTATTTACTTGCTTTCAATTTAGTTTATATTCAAACAAAATCCTATAAAATACAGGATTTGGAGTTTTTTTTTTTTCTTGTAGAAAAAGCGATGCAAACACAGCTCGGATGAAGCAAACATCACATTTTGCTGCCTCACAAAATGAGACTATCAGAAGGAGCGCGTCAATCAAGAACGTGATCTGAAAATTTGTAGACAACTGGAGTATCCCTCACATACACAAATATGTACACATACATATGCATACACAAATGTACACAGTCTTGGTACAACTCTGTGTCGGCGGTCATCACACTCCACATACCATCTCCCTGTTCTTCAACCCTGAGTAAAATCTAAGGGAGAGATTTAATTGTTCCCAAAGACATAAGCACAGAGAGAAAGAGTGTGTCATTTTTTATGTGTCTGATTGTGTACATTTGTGTATGACTGCGTATGTATGTGTTTACGTGTGTGTGCACATCTGTGTGACAGAGTGAAAGACAAAGAAAGAAAGTGACAGCTATTTCGTCCTCTGTATAACTGTTGGGTTATGCTTTCGTTTTAAATGCTGCTTGTTTTTTTTAAGGAAAGACAGACAAAGCGATCCCCTGGAAGAGGACTTCCTCCCAACAGTGACACTGAGATGGTGAATAGACTCGTGACAGTGCCTTTCACACACACAGGCTGACGTCTGTAGTTCTCTTGTTCTAATACTGCAAAACTGACACACAAGTGGGGCGTAAAGTGATACTGTAATTACTGGTTTGTCTCGTAAAGCAACACGTAGCATCAATCAGGCCATGAGCATTCATTCATACCACTGACAAATTAGAGCTTCTAACTTTGACTCGGATCAAGTTTAACACTGTCATTTTTTTTTTCAAAACACAATTTAGGAAAATAAACAGGTAACTGGCAACTTTTTGGAGGACATACAATAGATATTTCCTGATATTAGCTTGCACTTTTCTGTTATTGAGCAGGCACTTTCTAAACAGAGCTTTCCAGAAGTCTAAAGTACACGTCGTACATTAATGGCAGTGACAATGAGGAGAGAAGAAGAAAATAATTAAATGATATGTAAAAAGCAGGGGGAGGGGGGGAGACATTCTGTTTGAAGATGGAAAGCTTTGACTGGAGGCCAGGCTGGATCCGCTGTAGGTGTGATTAATGGTCTCAATAATAAAAGCTAGTATGTTGCTGAAGCACAACCACATTGTAAAGAATGTAGCGCCCTCTTCCCATTTTGGGTCATCATTCATTGCATTCATATTAAAACGACCATCTTCATCACCATTAGTATCATTTTGCATCATCATCATCATCATCTACATTTAACAAACCTCAGAACTTGTCTATGGTTGAGCTACTACTAGATCTCTTCTACTGTTTATTGTCTGTGTGTGTATGTGTGTGTGTGTGTGTGTGTGTGTATGTTGCCTCTGTGGATCTTACTGATATCTTTTGGGTGTTGGTTTCCCCAACGTAACATATTGTTAGGCAAAATAGCATTCATAATAATTGGCACTACTGGCAAAAAGGGTTTAATTTTTGCTAGCCAAGAAACAAAAGCACAAAGTGTAAATGTTTTGTTCTGAAAGATCATTGTTTCAGCTAACTTTGTTTTTCCCACTTATAATTCTAACATTAGAGTTTTCAGTTGCATGCTTTAACAAAATGTTCTTTTCAGTAACACTTATACTGGATACTCTTAAAGTGAAGCAGTTAAAATCCTCTCACAGTCCATAGCCACTAAAATGTTCTTTTTGCCGTTTCTTTGTCTTAAATCTCATGCACATTACTCCGTTTGTAATATCTACATTATTTACAAGCAATACAGCCATCCTGTGTACCCAGGTCTCTGTCTTAAGTTCTCATTATGGGAGTAAAATAATTTATAATCTTAAATACAGTCCTCTTATGAAAAAGTTTCAGGGTCCTCGTATCCCCTTACCTCGTCAGTTTATATACAGGAATATGCAATAGTCCAAAATATGGATTTGATCGCCCGTATGGGCTAATATGGGGACCAATGCCCTGTATAGGGGCAGGTATAGGACCCATGTCCTGTACAGAGCAAGCATAGAGACCTCTCAGAGTCAAGAAGAAGTCAAGGCAATGGTATGTGACTCTCTCCTCAAAACCACAGTTAGGATTTAGAGGTTCACGCAAAGAACAAACTAACAGAGACATTTAACCATTGGAACATGTCATATTTTACCACACAAGGGGGGAAAACCAGTCTCAAGCTGAACCACTCTTGAGCCAATTAAATAAATAATTAGACCCTTAAATAAATAAAGTTTTTTTTTAAAAAAAGCACCCAAAATAAGTCATTTGTCCTTACACAGTTCACATTACACAGGGCAAGGATAAGTTGATGAGGACGTAAGTGAGACACAACTACACATAGAAATACAAAAGAAACAACACTAAAGCAGTTTGGCAAGCATGCAGGAGCTCGTAGCTCAAACACATGCATTGAATTGAACAAACACGGACACACCACGTCAGGCGAGCAAAGTGCTGCCTCTGAGAACGACTCCATACAAAGTCCATGTAACAAATTAAGACATCGTTAATTCAGACCCCAACCCTTAGCTAACAATGCCCCTCTTACATTCAAGTGCAGTTCCTCCCCTTTTGATCGGGTGACTGATTAATAGGTTTATTAAGCCTGTGAGTCAGAGTGGTTGGTGATATTGTGAGATACTGAATCAGCAGAATGATTTGCCACTATAGCTCTTCGGGATGATGGAGAGGAGGAATAAGCGAAAAAACCTTGCATGCAAATGCAACATAGAAGTGAGTTTTTTGGTTTATGTTTTCTTATTCTTTCATGGATTACTGTTTGGATACAAAACGCAAAAAGGTTTTGTATATCTTCTGCATGTCAAAGTAGCTTTTATCTTGAGCCAGCCGTTCACCGTCGCCGCAGCACGTCCTGACGCTGCCGGATGTCATTGCCGGGCGCTTCCTCCTCGCGTTCTCTCGTCTGACTCGCCGACTTGCTCTTGCAAAGAAACATACCCATGAAGAGTGCAAAGAATGCCATGAGGTTAATGTGATGGCCTCCCAGTGAAACTGTGGAGGAGGATCAGTGCTGTGGGCAGAGCCAGGTCCCTGGGCTCTACCCAGCAGTCTGTCTGTCTGAGCTGCCATGATGGACACCTATCCTGTCCTCAGTCTGTCTGGGAAGAGTTTTTTTTTCCCCTCTTGAGAGAAGGGGGAGAGAGGGTGAGAGAGAAGGAGGGAGGGAGGAGAGGAGTGGAAAGGGAAGGAGGAGGGGGTTGGGTAATGGAAAAGGGAAGGAGCTTTTGGGAGGATGGAAGAAAGGAAAAAGGAGAAGATGGAAGGCAGGGAGGGTTTATAGATTGCTCACAGGCTGAGGGGGGTGTGTGTGGGGCCTGGCGGAGGGCTCTCAGGACCCCTGGCCTTTCTCTGCTCTCTGGCCCTGGAGAAAAAACAAACACACATAAGAGACACACTCAGAGATACATTTGTGTGTGTGTGTGTGTGTGTGTGTGTGTGTGTGTGTGTGTGCATGTGTTTTTTCTTTTCAGTTTTATATCCAAAGGCCAGAGCAACAAGAAAAGTTATTCAGCAAACCCCCTGCAACTCCCGCTCAGCACACAAACATACACTCTCTATCCAGTACTCCTACCCACCCATCAAGGCACAAAAAAAGAGACTGGCAGGCCAAGCAAGACACTTAAAGTCCCCTAGTGATGTCAGTCAGAACATGCCCCCATGAAGACCATATGCAAGAATCGCTCCTCTATCTATCTGTCAATCATGCAGAGGTACCGGCATCATTCAGCAGTCCTTTGAGAGGGACACAGAGAGAGAGAGAGTAAGAGAGAGACAGGGAGATAGAGAAGGAAGAAGAGAGAGAGCGAGAGGGAAGGATGATAATCCAGGATCTCCTCTCCCCCTCCCTCCGCTGACATGCAAACAGGCATCAGCCACCGGGAGAGAGGGAAAGAGAGAAGAGAGAGAGGAGACTCACCCGTTTCAGAGGCCTATGGTCCATCAAGGGGCTTCACAGGAACAGTAAAACAACATCAACTATTAGCACCAACGTAGAGAGCGCATGTGCGGCAGTGGGGTGTAAGTGTGTGTGTGCAGTGATGTTTGGAGGGTGTGTGGGGAGTTCCATGCCTCACCTGTGGCGGCATCGGAGCAGGAATCTCAGGATCTTGCGAGCAGCCTGGCTCTGTTTTTTTGTGAGGAGGCTGCTGTAGGCAGAGACACGGGAGTAAGAAGAAGTCTTTTAGATAATTGTAACCTTTGTGTATATGTGTTTGTGTGTGTGTGTGTATGTGAGAGAGAGTGAAGTACCCAAGGGAGTGTCTATAGGAGCGGTAGTATTGCTGGATGAGGACCGCTGCTCTACGACTCTGTTGGAACTTCCTCTGCTCATGGAAACTGCGGAAACGACTCTGGATCAGGATGGCTGCCAGGGTCATCCTCTTATAAAGTGCATACTGAGAGAGAGGAGACAGCAGCAGCGCGTTATAAACCTACACATCACAAGATCTGTACTTTTGTATTGCTGAATCCTGAATACACTTTTGTAATCATTTTGTGATTATAAATGTTTCCATCTGCAGTCTCAAATCACGACTGATCACAGTTTAAGAGCTTGTGCACTTAATAATTTTGTTAAATATCCATAATGGATCACATCAAGCTGTCTGAAGCAAAAATAATATGTCTAAATGTCTAAAACTGACTTGACTGTGAATAAAGCCTAACATAAACACAATTCATGACTCATGTTTAAGGACTTGTGATGCTTTAAACTTTAATATGGAGGCACACAATGACTTGACTAAGCTGCATGGTTTCATTATAGATAAGTACATCAGAGCTATTAGAAAGATAAAGTTAATACCATCTAACGAAAGAACTGTAGCACAGGATGTGGACAAGCCACATTTCTGTTTTTAGTTGACTGAAAATTAAGTGCTAATGTGTAAAATAGCAGATTAGCACGAATCAGAGAGAATCAAAATGCTTCATGTTGTCGTGTCAGCCCAAATGTACTGAGCGAACACATCTGTTAATGCTATTTCTCTGGGTATGTAATTCAGCACTTAACAGCAGGTCAGCTTGATGTAAAAGCAAGTGCTGTGCTGTTAACTCTTACCTGCTTGTATCTCTTATAGCAGCGTTGAATCACTGCTGCAATCTCTTTGCGTTGTTCCTGAATGGGACCCTGAGGAGAGTGACATTAAGAGTTTGTATAAAACTCATTTATATGAAATAGTTCATGGTCATCTTAAGCTTTTCAAATGATTGTGAGTCATGAGAGATAGACATAGAGAGGAAAATAATTTGAACAAATGTTAAAATGTGTCAGATTATTTTACCATCTCTGGGGGCATACTCTGTATTTTTTTTTAAGCAGTGAAGGCCATGTGTACCTTGTGTTTTCTGAGGGAGTGCAGAGCATGCCTGATGGTCTCATACAGCTCCCCCTGCTCTGCCTCAGTCATGGCTAGACAGGAGTCAGTTTTCAACCTCTCCTCTTTCATAGCTGCACAGAGGAAGGAGGTCCAGTCAAAGGGGGAGGGTTGGACTTGCTTAGCCTGAGGACTCTGCTGATCCTCAGGCCCTGAGAGAGAGTTTGGTTTGGGGCTAAGAGTCTGGGACTTGGAGTTTAGAAACCTGGAGAAAAGCAGAGAGCAAAGCAAAAGTTTTAGAGTAAAAAAAACTTGAACGCCCTTTGATGAGTGAGGAAAATGTGGTGAAATCAGGAATTCCTCAACTCACCTCTCCACCTCACCGAGGTAACCAGACAGTAACCTGACATCACTGCTGATCCCCACCTTCCCGGAGTCTGTTTCAGTCTCCATAGCCTCCTGCTTAAGCCTACCAGTTGAGGCCTCCATGATGTGATCAGCTAGCATCGTAATGTCCATCTGCAAGACATGCAGAGCAGGCATTACTTACATATGTCTAACACCTGCTGCCCTTGAAACTGAAAAAAAAAATCTTAAAGTTTGGCATTTATTCTCATGCCTATACAGATGACACTCAACTCTGTGTACTTAATTGTTTATGGGAATTACTGCTTTTATGCTTATAGGTGGGCAAGCGGAAAAACAAATGTTTCTCTTACTTTCCTGCACAAAACCTAAGTCTGCATTATTATCACTTGACTTGTGAAAGTTTCTGCTCTGCTGTTTACCCTGTATGCACTGCATGTATGCTGTATACATTAAATGTGTTTCGGTCATACGATACATATGACTGTTTGGCCAGAGTCTCGACCAAACCAACAAGGTTTAATCACAAGAGGTGGGAACCAGAGGGGCGAAGTAACATCTGACCAACTTCACAGGACAGTGAAAACAAAAAAAGACTTTACTTTGTCCAAACTTTATTTAATCTTTAATATTAAAACCTCATAAACATGTGAATGACAATATACTTAATGAACATTATTTTGACATTTATTGGAAAAAATATTTCAAAGTGAGTTACTTCCTATTCGCCTAAAACAGGAAGTTAGTTTAGTGTGTTTAGTGTTAAGTCTATTGGTTTTGATAAATAATTCTGGATTGATTTAGAATTCACAAGAACCCATTGGGCTGGAGAAAGAGCTCATAAAGAGCTTTCATTTGATGTATGCAACTCATTTTGCCCAAAATGTTCCACACACCCCTCTGGTTTTCACCCCTTGAATAATGTACTACATCCTCTACCCTCTTTTTATGGGCCTCCTTGTCATGATGGATGTGAAATTGGGGTACTTTTAATAGTTTGGAAGTTTTTTAATCAGATTTCATCGCATCATACAGAATACAGCCACATGTCTTCCACTGGTGGCTTATAGTATTAGTGGTGGAAAAAAAGCTTTTATTACTGCAATTTCTTTTAAATTGATTTCTAGTTGTCTTTAGATATACAGGCACTACAAATGGCTTAATACAAACTAAAGATATTTTTGTCTTTACCATCATTTGGTCAAGACTAAATCTATTCTTTTAATGTAAGGTGTAACCAGTTAGTACTGGCTTCTTGTTCTTGCCAGTGAGAATTCAGTTTGTGTGCCCTTTTTCCCTTTCATGTAAGTACACTTGATCATTTGTATTAGTGTGTCTGCTTGTGTGGGAGTAACTGAGTGGTGAAGATAGCACTGATACGTCTGCACCAGGTGCCCCTCGTATGATGAGTGCAGTAGGTGTCATGTAAAACCCATATCTTCACTTTTTGGTTATCCTGTTTATGTTTAAGTTTGTTGTCAACATTTAATCCAACCCCTCTTGGGCCCTTCTTGAGGTTTTGTATTTTTTTTAACCTAATGTGGTTTCATGGGAGTTTTTTCCTTATTCACACTGAGGGTCAAAGTTTGGGGAGAGTTGTTTTCACAGATTTTTTAATGTATTGTTTCATGTATTTTATCACAAACATGGCACACATGCAAAGCAAGCTGTATACATTGTCCATCACATACAGTACAAAAAGTTCAGTTCTGGTTAAGGAGCAGGATCAAAACTGCCCCTCACAATCTGCTCCCCCTACCTGCAAGTCCTCTGTGTTATCCTGATAGGTCAGCAGCTCTGTCTCCTCTCCCCTGTCAGACAGCACTCTTTGGCGCAGGTGAATGGCCAGTCGTTCTTTTCCTAGAATCCTCCTGGCTAGGCTACGCTGCCCCAGACTCTGTCTCAGACTCCACCTGGTGCCCCCTCCAGACCCCCCTATCCTGGCCTGCAGGTGGGAGAATGGAGCACTGGGGAGCTGAGGCCGGCTGGGGTTGGAGCTGGCAGGAGGTGCGTTCTGACAGCTGAGGTTGGAGGGTTGAGTTTGTAGGGTGTTGGGGAGGAGAGAGCGTTGAGGGTTAGGACTGGGAGACGAGTTGAGGAGGGAGGTGAGGGTGTTGTTGCCAGGGGTTGAGTTAGCTAGCTGTTGCTGGGTGTCTGGGTTGGGTTTGAGTCTCTTGGCTGGGGGTGGCCCTCCCTGTTCTCCCTGGGTTCCCTGTTGGGCTCTGTGTCCTGTTTGGCTCCAGCTTGGGTTCTGGTTTTCTGGCTGGCTCTCTGTCCTGGTTCTCCTCAGCTCTAGGGGAACAAAGATGGTGGAAAATAAGAGTTTTCCCCCCAAAACACAAAACCATATACTCCCCCATTTACTCTACTGTCCACAGGGTGGTGTACTGATTATCCCGAGGAACTGGAAAAACACATTGCTGTTCAGTTTTTCGAATTTAATTTTCAAATGAAAAGTTTGACATTTTGAGAAGCACACTTATTTGCTTTCTTGCCCAGAGTTAGATGAGAAGATTGATGCTACTCTCATATCTGTCAGTCCATATGTAGCTATATTCAGCAGTCAGTTAGCTTAGTAGAAGAATTGATGTTGTAACACTTCAGTTTAAACATGATACGTTGTATTAATTAGTGAGCTTTAGAGGTGCTTGTTGGCAGATTTTGTTACCTTTAGACAGACTCTGGCTACCTGTTTCCAGTCTTTGCGCTAAGCTAGGCTAACTTGCTACATACCTCGTTCAAGAGACTGATATTTTATAGGGACAGTTCACCCAAAAATCAAAAATACATAGTTTTCCTTTTACCTGTAGTGCTATTTATCAGTCTAGATTGTTTTGGTGTGAGTTGCAGAGTGTTGGAGATATTGACTGCAGAGATGCCTACCTTCTCTCTAATATGATGGAACTAGATGGCACTCAGCTTGTGGTGCTCAAAGAGCCAAAAAAATACACTTGAAACACTCAACAGCAATGTCTCTTTCCAAAAATCATGACACGGTTATTCAAGAAAATCCACAGACCTTGCTGTGAGCAGTTTCATGTAGGAACTATTTCCTTTCTACCAATCTAGATCTGCCAGTGTATCACTTATTGAAGGAAGCATCTACAGCTAGTTCACCTAGCACCACTGAGCTAGCTAATGTTACAGCTCAGCCTCAGAGGATGCCATTAATGTTTATGTGTTGCATTGTCATGAGCACAAGCCTCTGGCCCATGAGGAGATGCACACTTCCTGCTGTGCAGTTCTATTATATTGGAGAGAAGGCAGACGTCTCTACAGTAGATATCTCAAACACTCAGCAACTCACCAAAATAATCTAGACTGGTAAGCAAAAATCCAGGTAAATGAAAAAATATGTATCTTTGATTTTGGGGTGAACTCAAACCTCTGCAAATACAACTGAAACCAGCCTGGTTACTAACCACCAGGACTAAGTAGGATTTTTTGTGTGTTTTGGGTGAATTGATTATTTGAAATGACCCAAATTTCCCTAGTGGCGATAAACCACAAAATAGCACCCTGTCCCACCTGGGTTAGGGTTTGGGGTAGGGCTGTTGCTTATTCCGCTGGTCTGTGACTCGCCTCTCCACCTGTCCATCCAACTGTCAGCGGGCTGTCCCTGAGCTTGAGGAGTCTGTTGCAGCTGCTCCAAGAGCTCAGCCAATCGAGTGTGGCCCCGAGATCGGGCTATGTTGAGCGGCAAGCGTCCCAGTGAATCAGGAATAGCCAGAGCTCTTGGGTCCCACTGGTAAAGCACCAATGCTGCCTCAGTGTGGCCGAGAGCACAGGCCCACATCTGAGGAGGTCGAGGAAAAACACAGATCACACACAGGCACAGAGAGAGAGACGCACTCAAAACACATTTCACAGTTATTGATCACTCACCAGTGGAGTACAGGAGAAGTGGTCTACATTGAGAGGATCCACTTCGAGCTCGAGGTCAATGCTGTCAGCATGCTTTGTGCTGCAGAGGAAGACAACAAAAGTGAGATTTACTGACACAGTCTGTGCGTTAACAGCGGCATGTCATGTTTGTGTGTGTTACTCACCGCCAGCGAATGAGTGTCTGAATGAGCCCTGCATAGCCCTGAGCTGCAGCCAGATGCAGTAAGGTCATTCCTCTGGAGTTTTTACTGTGGACAAGCTGATTAGATGAAGCCCAACACGGCTGAGACATCATCTTCTCACACACCACCACAACACGACCCTCGAACGAACCCTGATCGGTAGAAATCTTGGAGATTGGAGAAATAAAGGGCACAATGACTCTCAGAGATCCCAGCACTTTTATCTACAGCATTTTGCTGGCTCTTATAAATGTTTTTAAGGTGTCACTAAGGTCAGTTCTACCGAGAAAGAGTCCTGTGTTCAACAAATCGCAGTGAGCTAATAAAAGCAGCACCTTTGCAATAAAATGAAATCCATCCCTGCGACATATGCCAGCTTTGTGAAGCTTACTATATACGTGATCAGTATTGTAGAAAAGGCCTGATCATGCAGTTTTTAGTTTTAACCTCAGTGACTCAAACACAGTTTTAACAACTTGCAAACTTGCTTTGTCTCACGTTTAGTTGTACTGCTCACTTGATACTGTTTTAGATTATATTGCTACAAAGGAAAATATCACCCAAGCTAAATCACGTCTTTTCTGCCTTACTTGAGACTGCTGATCAGTGGCTCCTCCTCCCTCCACCCCTCCACCCTTGGTTGCCATGGTTTCTGAGCTGGGGTTCTGATTGGTTATCTCAGCCATCCTCTGTTCCATCTGCTCCAGACGCTCCAGGATGGACATCCTGAACTGGGTATCTACAAGAATGAAGGTGGGACACAAAGAGCTGTGAGCATTGGCTACTTGTTTGTTGTATTTAATCAAATCAATATGATGTTTTAGTAAATCCTACTTAGGGAGGCTTAAAGAGAGAAGCTCTTTGGGGGGCTCAATACTGCAGAATAAGTCAGGACTGAAATCCAATAAATCCCCTTACCAACACTGGGAACTTGGGAATCAGGAACACTGTGTGTGTATGTGTTTGTATGTGAAAGAGTGCACAAATGTAGGTTTTTGTATGTCTGTGTGTGAGTGTGACCCTTTGTTTCAGTGCTGCTGCAGTTTTGCTGCAGTGCACATTATGTCATCCCACCTGCTGCTCTCTCACTCAGTCTCTCTATTTTTCTCTCCTCTCATTTCACTCCTATTTTTCTTTCTTTCTGTCTGCAGCACACAATCTGAGCCGAAAGGGTGGAGCCATGAGAGTGACACAGGGCTCAGGCTCCTCCCTTTCTACCCTGCCAATCAGAGGAGGAAACTGGAGCTGCAGCTTTTTTTTTTTCTTCAGAAGCAAAACACTCCACTATTCTAGCTGCCAAACACAGCTAAAAGCAGCTTTCTTTACCCATCATAACTGCAAACACAGATACAAATGATGCATAAAAACACATCTTCTAAAAAAGGAAAAGTAAAGTAGATTTCTGGTCACATAAAAACATGTAATGCTTCCAGACATGCTTCTTAAAGGAGAAAAGGATGATTGAGAAGACAGCTATGAGGATGTTTTCTGTGGTTAATTTTAATAACTTAATTAACTGATACATTAAAATATCATTAGAAAGCTGACAAATATTCATTAAAATTAAGCAATTAAACAGGGATGAACTGGTTATTTAATTACCTCCATAAGTGACAAGTGAATTATTGAATTTTAAATATGTTTGTAAAATGACTTTCACACAGGCTTTCAGTTTCTTTTATTTACTAAGTCTTTCTGTCATTTTTCATTTTGCAATTCACTCATCTACCTGCCATTCATACTACTTGAGTCCAGATGCTGTGAGCCTCATGTTATGAGGGATATAAGAAAGCCCACTGGCAACATTAGATATTCATCCTTCAAAGTAATTTTAAGATTTAATTAAAAAACGGATTAATTTATTTATCATGTCAATAGCATGCAATTATATCCTTACAAATATTTTAACCACATAATTTAAATGCTAATCCAACACATTATTTTATGAATTGTTTTTGAGTGTATTAATTAAGTAAATTCATTTTTATTATAAAGTATTCTGATGACACACCCCAGCTTCTCTAAAGGATTACAGATCATGTGTGTTCCTGCAATTTTTTTTTTTTTTTTTTACAAAAGTTTGTTTGATGATGACCGAAAGTTGTACCTGGTACCTGTGGATTTACTGATCAACTCTGACACCTTTTCTGTTCTGCTGAAAGGTATTTCCCCCATAATGCTTTGCTATCTTGGATTCATCTTCAATAAATGAGGCTCTCACCATGACATCACCAAACTCTGATAACACATGACTACACTGCAAACCATTTTTTAGGAAGAGACCAGTGAGACAAACTTGTGTTAGTAAAGATAGAATAAGTTGCAGTATTGCACTTCATTTAAATTAAATCAAATCAGTTTTCAAGTTCTTAATCTTGACTAAAAGTATGATGAAAGTTGTTTAAGAAGTTCTGTAAAATCAGTTTACATTTGGCTAACCTGAAGCTAGTGCCTTTATAACTAAATCCCAGTTTGTTTGCACAGAATTTCTAGTGAGCACCTTTTTACATGTATATTTTTTGTTACATGTACACCAATAGTTCACCACATGTTCAACATAACATGATTTGATTAGTTGAAATTAATCGGAAAATTATTCAGATAAAAACAAACTTTTAGTAGTAAAAATGAACACCTACAACACGGTATCTACTGTATGTATCCAATCCAAGCTTTAGCTGGTCAACAACATGTCCACATGTCTGTGTCTCAGGCCTGTTATTATCTGGGCCCCGACACGAGCCCCATTAGCCTCCCTTCATTTGTTGTTCTAGAGTTGAGTGGAGCTGTCCACTCCTGGTGGTGCTGAAAGTGAACAGGTCAACATGTTCATATCATCAGCTCTGCAACACAACACAAGCAGGCTCTCTGTCTTTTATTAGCGTGCAAACAAACATGAGGACTTGTGGCTTTTCCTGCGTCCCTTTGTCTGAGCCCGACAGAGCCTAAGCACCACATGTACAACATACATTCTGACTGAAACCACAAATGCAAAAGTAGTTTAAAGCTTTAAATCACTGAAGTCGAAATTTAGACAGCAGGCACATTTACGTCCATTTATAGCAGCATGACAAAAAAAAAAAAAACTTAACCTAGCCACAAACAACACTGACCTGGCCGCCGATAAAAGGGTGCGCTTTGAAGTTATCATCAGTTTAAAATCAAATGAGCTACGAACCCACACAGCGCGTCTCTCTATGTGCCGCTCTCTTTGTTCCCGCTTCTGTTCAACCCCGTTAGTTTGAAGTGTGCGACTCACACATTGCTACTCCGATCGTGCAAAACACAACTAAGTGCAGAGAGAGAGAGAGAGAGAGAGAGAGAGAGAGAGAGAGAGAGAGAGAGAGATGGAGAGAGAGCAGTCTCCACGTTGTGTCTGAGAGCAGACACGCTTCAAATCCGCCCGCCAGACTCTGAGCTGCAGGAGGCTCGGTCGTCATCGGCACAACAATAGACAGCACACAAACTAAATTGGAGCAATGACATGTGACAAAGTCGTGTGCTGACGCATGTTTGCTTAAAATGATCTATCCCTGTCTATTTCTCTCCCAGGCTGCGAGGCTTTGATGTTACATTTGAGGCCAAACAAAGGACTTGAGCGAAAAATAACCGGAGCGCTCATCCAGCTCTCGGTTTCATCTCTGAAAGTCAAAGGCAGAGCCTATATATAGCGTCTGTGAGGCTGCACGAGCGCACTGCCGGTGGTGCCCAACATTTTGACTGTCAAGTGGACCGCGATTGTGCCATGATGTCCTTGCCCTTCACTCCAGCAAACAGCCAGCCTGCTGTGACTGTAGAGCCGCATTGCCGCATTGCGCAACGCAGAGACGGGGGCGAACACAGAGTAACCCAGGACATGCCTCAGCCGAGGAGACCCGTGTGTTTCCAAGCCGCAATTGCATCAGGAGATATATTTGCACACAGAAGCTAACACCCCCCGGGTGCTGTGCAGATATACGCAACCAATCCCCCAGAGCTGACTCAAAGAACATTTAATTGTCCTCTAACATCTCACAGCACATTTTCATTTAATGCAGTATCATGAAATCTCGCTGGAAACACATCCGCAGCTCCAACAAAATCATTCAGATTTCTTTCCAGACACTCACAATGGACTCTATATGATTTTGACCTCAACAACTCCAACAAAACAAAGCCTAAAGATGAAAGCTGCAGTACACTCACATGGTTTCACAGAACAGGTGTCAAAACTGTTTAGGAGCTTTGATTCCTTTTTGAGTGTATCTGCATGCAGGCCAAGGGTGAGAACAGAAAACACAGCTGCATCCCAGGGCACAGAAGAACACCAGTAAGCCAAATATCACACCATACTAATCAGTACATCAGTTGCTGTGGACAGAGACAGCCATGGATGCTTCTAAACCAGTGATTCTCGAACTCAGTGGCATATGGATGACCAGGGGATTCATGTCTGTTAGATGCTACCCCAATTATTCTTAATTACTGATGAAAAAAATTGGGGTGAGGTGGGGTGGAGGGCGTGGGAGGAATGAATTTGTCAGCTTCTGAAGGGGGGCATGACAGAAAAAGTTTGAGAACCACTGATCTAACCAAGCAGAGCAGCATAATGACATCCACACACACACACCAACAGGTTATCTCAAAGCTTGAACGGATCAAAAATGGCAGAGGGCTAGGTGTAAAGTAAAAAGTGAAATAAAGAATAAGAAAAGGAGTGCACGGCCTTAAACATACTGTACTTTAAAATTAAATATAAATCTCACAAACACACAATACTCCAGGCGCACAATAAAACAGTTACGCTCTTTACTGAGTAAATAATAAGACAATAAGAGTGTAACTGTGCATCCCTGTATGGCCACAAAACAAACAAGTGCTCTCACCGTCGAGGGACAGCCAGTCATGCTGAGAAGATGGCAGGGCTGGAAGGTCGCGCGCCTTGTATTCAAACACCACAGAGGAAGAGATGACCTCACCACCCATAGCTACCTGCAGCATCACCAGTCCTGTGTCATGGGCTGGAAACACACATCAGGGAATGAATTAGTAAGACTGCGTGTGTGTGCTGCAGACAGGACAGTATGTTAAACATTATACTCTGTGAGTGTCTAATATTGCTTTTGCCCATGTGTGCCTGCAAAAGGCTGTTTGCCTTGCAGTTTTCCCCTGATCACACTTAATGTAGCGGGATGTGACTCATGCATCTCTTACTATACCGTCCAAAAAAACATTTCCTAGCAGAGCTGTGTTTATTGCATTCCTGCCAGACAAAGTCCCTCCTCACAATGTTCTTTTTTGTATTGTTCTTATCTTTTTTGTATAAAAGGGACTGCATATCCCGATAAGCGTGCGCAGCCAACATTGTAAGACTCCTCTTGTATGCTGCAGAAAAAACTTTCTTGCTAAAAACTGCTCTTTATGGGGATTAGTGGGGTGACAACTGGGGTAATTTTAACATTTTAAAAAGAATGGAAAGTGTTTAATTGTTAAATGAATTTGTGTTGTGCGAAAGTGTGTGTGTTACCTGGGCAGTAGCAGCGCAGCACCCCGGGCTGAATGAGGGCAGCAGGGACACTGATGTGGTCAAAGAGACAGCTGTACTCACTGCTCGACTCCAACCAGGGACCTGTGATCAGCACCTTTACTCCACCCTGCGGCACACAAACGGAGGCCTCAGTCGTGTATCACACAGTCTGTGTGACAGGAAGACACATCGCTGCACGCATACTATAATGTCCTGTTGTCATAATTTATGGGTGTTTGTCATTGTGCAAGCATGAGAAGAGAGAACAGAGAATGTCTTTGTGTGATTCTGTCACACATCCTGATACCATCTGCTGCAAAAACATACCTCAGAGACATAGTGGCCTAATTTTTTGTTTTCTATTATGTGAGTCTAAACTGCTAGATATTATATACTGCCCCATTTACAAAGTGGTTAGTATTTTGCTAATGACAAAAAGGCCTGGTAGCAGCCCCTAGAGGCTGTGCTGCTCCTTACATCCAAGTTGTTTGAGCCATCTGAAGAACACTGCCATGTGTTCTCTGCAGTGTAGCTAAAAATAAAACATAAACAACATATTGTCCCCAAAAATGTTCAGTCATGAAGTGAGTATACAACAACAAAACATGTTCAGTTTTAAAGCCAATTACCAGCTTTTGGGAGGTTTTTTTGGGGGGATTTGCAGTGCCTGTTTTACGTTAATTCTAAAAAATTATGCCATCACCCCTTTTTCAGGAAACTAAAAACTGTGGAATAATCAGCATGATGTAACACTGATGATCCTGGGAGTAAGTTGCAGAAAAATATTAGCTGGATATACGCGCATTGGAGAAATGGTTAGTTAATAAGGTTCTTTCCGACAAATTGTTTTTTTTGAAAATGACGGTCGTAACGTGATGTTTCCGCAAGTTTCATCATAATGCAATGACAGAACTGGTGTCCGAGATATTATAAGTGGTACATGGGTAAATTAATGAAGCCACCCACCCACCCAGGGTAATCAGTGTAATATTGAAATTTCATCAAAATCCAATCAGCTGAGTCCGAGATATTCTGAATCCTTAATAACCACACAGCCAAGGCCGGTGGTCTTTGTACAAATTGCGCTGAGCGTGATTTCAGCATTTAACGTCAGTACAAGCCACCGTCAATCATGTGGTGTAGGGACTGATTTTGCTGTAGAACAATGATGAATAAATAATGAGTGATAATCATGTCGGGTTTACTAACCTCTGGATAAGACCACTCTGGGGAGTAGTCTGTCACACCAAACAGCCTCCCAGTCTCTTGGAGCAGCCCCAGAGCTCCCTGTTCCACGTCGGAGCCCTGCAAGTGGCCTGCTCCTGTGCCCTGCTCCTCTCCTGCAGCCCCCTCCTGGGGCATCAGAACCCCAGTCACAGCGGCCCCTACCCCACCTCCAGACCCCTCAACTGAGATGAAATCATTGATGAGATCAGAGAACTGGCTCCCAAAGGAAGCCTCAAAGCCTTCCAGACTGATGGCTCCTGCCCCAGCTGTTGTAGCTGACACGCCCCCACCTTGCTGAGGAAGAGGAGAGCTGTAGAGCGCCCCCTCGATGCTTGCACCAGCAGCTATTGACTGAGGACTGGCCACCACTGAACTGCTGGCCCCTGACAAGCTTACACCATTACAGAGAATCTCATTTTCCCCTCCTCCTCCACCTCCCCCTCCCCCTCCTCCTCCTCCTCCTCCTCCTCCACCACCTCCTCCGCCCTCCTCTCCTCCTCCATTGTCATCTGTGGGTTGCAAGTAGTGCTCGGTGTCAACACTCGTGTAGGCCTCATGAGGATCCCCAGGCTTGAGAAGCAACTCCCCTCCATTCTCAGACGTCTTGTCTAAGCCCCCGACCTCTCGATGTCCCCTGCTGCCTGATTCGTCGTGGGTCGTATCCTGTGGTGTTAGAGGAAAAGAGCCCACTCCCGCTCCTTGTCCATTCCTTCCACACAGGCCCTGCTGCTCTGGGCTGGCTTGGTGGAGGTGTGTGTGCAGGTCTCCATTTGTGACCGGAGTGTCTGTTGGCACCGTGGGTAGGCCTATGTAAGCCTGGGCCTCGCCTGTTTCCTGGGTTGTCTCAGTGCCGTTGGTCTGCAGCTGAGAGGGCTGGCTCGTCTGGGGGGAGGCCTGGAGGAAGAGGCTGGGAGAGGGGTGGTGTGCGGGCTGGGTCAGACTCGGGACACAGGCTGATGACATTACAGCACTGAAGTCCATCTGCTCCAGGGTGGTGCTGGGGCTGAGGCCTGTCCCTTCTCCTACATAACTGCTCTGCGTGGCCAGCGGCGGCTCAAGGGGTGCAGGTTCTGTCTTGATGTTGTTGACAAGGGCTGGGTTGTAGACAAAGCCGTTGGAGGAGCAGTGGAGCCCTCCATCATCACCGTTACATCCCTCAGCCTTCCCTCCACCTCCTCCATATGTCTGGCCCTGCTTGGGGTTATTGAGGAAGCAATCGGGGTCAAAGGTCATGGTGGTCTCGGGAAGGCTGACTCCTCCACTGGAGTCTAGAGAGCTGGATAGAACCAACTCTCCTCCCTCCCCTAAGCCCACACCGCCAGGAAACGACGCAAACCTCTGGTTTTCAGGTGCAACAGCCAACAGAATGCCAGCGGTGGTGCTCTCATGGGTGGATGCCAGCAGGTGGGTGTGGCCAGCAGAGTAAACCGAATCCCCAGTCAGTGTGGTGACCTCAGACATAAACACAGCTGTGCTCTGTGACAAGCCAGCCCCGATGGCGAGAGCAGGGCTGTCGGCCATGTCGCTGGTGATTGACAATGGGGAGCTCTGGGTGGTGTCAGGGACCTCCACCTGGTTGGTGGATGTAGATGAGGACACTTCCATGCTGCTCTGTGGGAGTAGGGAGGGTTTGGTTATCCTTCCATTCCTCCTCTCTCCTCCGCCCGCTCTGCTCCTGCCCCCTCCAGGACTGGGCTCTGTCTGGCCCTCTGACACATCGCTGTTCTGGACCTCTGTGCCATCTGCTTCCTCAGCCCTCTGGCTTGCCGCTACACCCGTACCCGCTGCAGCTCCACCTCCTGCTGCTGCCCCTGACTCCTGCTTGGATGAGATGATGCGCTGCTTGACACTGGAACATTTCTGATGCAGGCTGCTTCCAGCACCTGTTGGAAGAGACATTCAAAGAAAGGAAGCAGCTTTTAGGACAATGCATCTTCATTAACTGTCCTTTCATTTGCTCAGCTTATAGCAATATAGCATTACCTCACAAACATTCGACAGTGTGTAATGGCGCCCTCTAGTGTTCAGAGTATACACTGAAAACTAAGATCATGAATACTCTGAAAACACTGCTTAAGACTCTTAAATGTCCAAAACTTTGAATACATACATGTGCAATATGATTCTTTTACAAGACATTTTAATCCTAACACCGAAGGGCACTTCTAGTTTCTAAATTAAATGTCTTGATTTACATTTTGTTGATTTAGCTGATGCACATTCAGTGTGAAATAACAAATAATGAAACAATTTGAATGTCAGAGACCAAATGGCCATAAAACCCCAGTGACCACAGATGGATCAAGTCAGTGATTAAGAGAGAAGTGCAAGGAAAGGGAAAAAAAGCAGAGAGCTGTTCAGTGTGAGCAAATTAGGGCAGATAGAAGAGCAAGAGGGAATATGATTCAGTGGGGAGAGTGAGAAGTGAGGCGCTACTTAAGTCAACAAGCCACTTAGTTTTGGGCAGCTGTCCTTATTTGCCCTTCCAAACCAGATCAAAAGAGGGGTGAGATTAGGTAAGTGTGTGTGAGTGTGTGTATGTGTGTTAGTGTGTGTACTGGAGTTATCTACTCCCTGATGCTCATTTATGAATAATACATGCTGGATATTTCTGGCACCTCTGTCTTCTTTCCCTCTATCCCTCCCTTTCTTGGGTGAAATGTTGATCTGCCTCTAGGTGGCAGCATGGCGCCAGCTGTCTGAACCATCAAAAACAAAAAATCTAAATCTGTACAAAGACTGTGCTGAATGTCTTTTCATAAGATAGCTTTTTTAACAGACAATGTTGACTTTCAATACATTCCTGGTTTGTAAATTAAGTAGATTAAGTCCATTATTCACGCCTGAACACACCATTTGGGAAGTATCGCAGCATTTTGGCTTACTGATTTATCTTTGCCGACACAAATATCTCAATAAGGTGTTTGTGCTAAATTAACACTGCCAAGATTGGATGTTTTTCCACAATGCAAGTAGAAATTTTCATATCATCTCCCCTGAACTGCTGAAATCACCTGTTGTCTCATCTGATAAGTGATGGCACAGCTCCAGCCGGTGCCCCGCTCTGCTGCCAAGTTGTTTACAAAGCCTAAAAGCAAGCCAGTGAACCAAATTATCTGTGTTTTAGATTTACTACACTGGTTTCCTACAGATTAATTTTGAGACTTACTGCACCGTGACAGGTGGTGTTTTTATTGACCGAAGGTGACTCATATCCCCAGGTTTAGGAAAAGTGTGAGGGCTGAAACATGAGAGTAGGAGGGAGGTGAAATGACGGTGAGGCCAACTCACACATGGGTTTTAGTTGTCCAATGAGCTCCTCCTTGCTCCACTTGGCCCACTCCTTCCTGTCTGTGTTGATGGAGCAGAGGACGGGACCACATGGCTTCCCGCTATCGTCCACTGCCGGTACATTCAGGTAGTGCACCAGCACAATGTCTGGGTTCTACAGCAACAGGAATACACACACACACGGACATACAGATACATGCATGCACATGGTGTTAGTTAAACATGCCTTTTATTCATTAATTCTTTGTCATGTTCCCACCAGCATATGGGAGGCAGAGAATAAAATGATAGAGTGTATTTACAGAGGGAGGAGAAATGGAGAAGGAAAAGCAGGAGAGAACGTGGAGGTCAGGGAGGAGGTTGGACATAGCGTGTCAGATAAGATTCTCTCACCTGCCCATAAAAGATTTAACAGCTCAAGCCCACTCATCACTCTCTCTCTCTCTCTCTCTGACCCTGCAGAGGCTGCGGAAGTGTCTACATGTGTGTTTGTGTGTATGTGTGTGCGTGATATATATCCAGAGAGAGAATGAGAAAAAAAGGGAGAGCGGATCAGAGTAGTTCTCACTATACTGTAGGCCACCAGCAGACCTATGGAATTTCTACCCCATGAATGATTCAACAGGTGCATTCACGTGCATCTGAGTTTGTGTGTAAGTGTGTGTGTGAGAGGAGAATGTGAGGGAGAGAAGCTCCTCTTGATGAAAGATTCAGTAGACAGACTCAGGTGAGGGGGAGGACCTGCTGAGGTGGAACACTTTTCTCTCCAAAAGAGGATGGCACAGTGGGCTGCTACAGCACCACACTGTGCAATGCAACAGCACTCGCAGACTGATTTATGATCATATTCACTGATGTGTTTTGATATCTGCGCAAAGAGCAGAAAATGGCACTTTACAGATAAAGCAAGCAGAATTTCCCTTCATAATTTCAGACCGCAGGAATCAAACTAGTTGGGCACGCCGAAAAAGAAAATATATCGAGTAAGGGCATATTCAATTTACGGCCGGTGGCTGGAATGTCCTTGTAAATTTCATGTGACAAATTATGCAGGAAATTCTGCCGAAGAATACATAAATATGTATGCATTTCCATATTTTAAATGAACATTGCTTGGGTATTCAATATTTTCTTTTAAAATGAACAGAGAGATGAACAGAGAGATGGTGTAAATGTATGCGGGCATTTTTAATCATGTAACTTGTCATCTGAAGATGATGAGGTCCTGGTGACCATGTCTTGCATGGCCAATAGAGGGAGAGACATGTATGTATGTGTGTGCGTGTGTGTGCGTGTGCATGTGCCTGTAACTCCTGCTCTCTGATGTCTTTCACATGAGCAGCAGAGTGAGTCCAACATCTCTATGAAAAACAACATGCTTTCATACACAGGGGACACCTGCGCATGTGTGTGTTGGTGTGAGCATGTTGTGTGTGTTGTTTTGTAGCTCCAGGGTGTTTTCTTGGAGAGGACCACATACAGAGTAAAGCGCCTGAGTCCTTGATGCTCACTATAAGTATCGAGAGTCAGGGTTTCGATAACACACTGTGCTCTGGAAGTTACAGTCGACTTCGGGCAAAGAAATGTTTTCATTATTCTGCACTGTATGTTAGCATTATACAAGACCTATAGGCCTGGCATATTCAGGGCATATTCTAGTGGTCTAACAGCGTGTGTGTGTCCACTCAGCCAAACAACATCTAGTTTTATTATGACCCCAGCTTTGTGGTAGTATTTTCACTATAGTCTGCCTCATTAATTTAGAGGAGGATGATGTTTATTGCTGGTTTATGGTTTGGCTTAGTGTTCTGTTTTGGAAATGGACAGTTTAACAGACGAAACTTTGTGTAACACTGATAATATATATTCCAGTTGTCCAGTTTTGTGTAGAGTGGGGAATAAAACCTCAACAAAGCTGAAATAAATGTTACAAGATGGTCATTATGTGAGGGGAAAAAGGCCTGAAATGACAAAGATATTCCGCCATATATGACAACGGGTAACAAATTATCACCACGCTATAAATGCTGTTGAAATCTGGTTTACTATGTGTTTAAATGTGTGAGAAAAGGCAAGGTGGGGAAGGGGGGGCTTACCTGCAGCAGCCAATAGCATCTACGATGGAAGGTGGGGATGATGGAGGAGTGGACGTAGCAGCCATACAGACACTAGAGAGAGGAGAGGAGAGGATATTGCAGGGGTAAACGAGAAAAGAAAAAGGGAGGAAGCAAGACAAAAAGTGAAAAAGGAGGAGAGGAGGAGAGGACAGTAAATGAGAGAACAGGAGAGGAGAACTTAGGTTATACCCACTTAGGCTGTATTGATTGCGGTGCTAAAACTAAATTGCAAACATGCTGTATGCGTTTTTTCCTAATGTCTTTTCTAAAATACCATAAATCTGATGTTGACAATTACAGCACAAGAGATTGTGAAATTTACTGCCTCAGCAAGACTAGACATAACCCACTTGGAATTCACAAAAAGTCACACTGTCGTCAGCTCACAGACACTGCAAGAGAGATCAGGAACAGCGAAGAGGACAAAGAAGAGGAGGAGAAAGCGAGGAAAGCACAGAGTGTCAAGGTGGACAAGATGAAGAGGAAGTTCAGCATGGACTCCATCCAGCAGAGGATGCTTACGTACATACAAAACAGTGTATACATGTGTCTGAGTGCGAAAGTAGACCAAATCAAACGTTTCGATACTGGTGCAAATACAGTACCTCAGTCTCTGAACCAAAAGTACACATTTCTGTCACACCTTAAATTCAAGATTATTACAAAGCTTTGCTACAAAACCTTTTATTACATTTAAAGATATGCTATGCAGGACTTTCCTAAAAAACAATGTACAGACTTATACAGAAGTAATCCCTCTCATGTGTGACTGTGGCAGTGTATGTTTCTGCAGAGACCCTGTCCTCTCACTATATTTTCTTATTTTCTTCTTATTTTCTGCATTTGGGACGTTGATGGGTGTGTACCCCCAAAGCATGCAGTTGAAGTCTGGACTTTATAAAAAGACAGCGACGAGGAGCCAGACTGTAAGCAGCAGGCATCCAAGAGACAGTGCCCAAAAAACTTAAATATAGCAAGGCGAAATGCCAAACAAGAGTGAATCTGGGGTTGCTGGTGAGTGTGTTTACAAACAGCAACTGACAATTCCTGCATAGTAAACCTTTAACAAATAAGCCCAACTTCTTGAATGCATCTGTGTGTAACCCAGGTCAACTGCAGAAGAACTTGACTCTAAAATGAGCAGAATTCTAATTTAAAGTAAGAAAATACCTGATCAAAAAGCAAGTAAACAAGACAAAAAAGTGTTAGATCAAGCATTTAAAACCAGGTTCTGCCTCCTTGACAGTTTTTTATATTTCATTGCTGTGGAAACACACAGTCTACAGGTGTTATAATACTATTTTTCCTTCCTGACACCTGAACTTGCATATAGCTGATACCACGTGCTGATTGGATACCACTGCGGTAAAAAAAAAAAAAAAAAGTACAGCTGTATCCTACTAACCCTGCATAAATTTGAAACATAGACTGGATAAAATACTGAACGTAGCCACTGTGATGCCACCCATTGGTTTGGGAACTGACGTTTTGAAGCCTCAAGTTTGGCATTTTGGCTATCGCCATCTTGTTGGGGGTTTTTTGGAATCAGAAGTGACCATATTAGGATGAGAGGTTGGAGCTGTGAAGGAGCGCAGAGTGGATCCGATTCACAGGCTGTAGCGACGGCTACAGGCAGGCACGCAGCCTGTCACTCAAGTGGGCCTGAGCTTAAATATATGTGTAACTTTGGGCCTTGAAAAATGTTAATGGGTGAGTTATGAAAATAAATTCAACCCCCTGTGTCATGAATGTTGAAATTAGCTATAGAGACCAAAAACTTTTTTTTAAAATACCCTGCTGTAAACATGTTTATTTCAGCTGTAAAGTTTGGCATTTTAAAATGGAGGTCTGTGGGGATTTATTCAGTTTTGGAGCCAGCCTCAAGTGGCCATTTAATGAACTGCAGTGTGTGGCACTTCTGCATTGGGTTTATTTTTCAGCCTCGCAGGCTGCCACTTGATGTGAAATGATTGCTATCATTGTCATAAGGCATGGCTCAGGTCAAAACTGGTGGGACCGTCTACTGTAAAGTATTGCTAAATTTCTGACATTTTGCCAATGTCTAACGATACACTTTAAAAAAACTGAAAACTCATTTTTGTCTGTGTATAAAACTACTTAGGTTTATTAAAAGAAAATTAGGTGGTATCGGATCAGTGCACAGACTTGTTTACTCGCCGATACCCAATCCAGCATTTTAGGCAGTATTAGAGACATTTCCAAAACTGGTATCGGTGATGGAACAACTCTATTTCGGTTGCTCAAATAGTATTGAGGTTCAATACCTGGCCCTAATGAAGTTTGTCTTTGTGGTGTCTGACAGAGAAGGAATTAAATAAAAAAGCTTTCTGTCAAGGTCATCACCGCCACTTTTTCACATGCATTAAAATCAAGGACAACACACACACACACACACAAACTAACACGCATACATATATATTGGTTGTGTTTAAAGACAAAATTGCAGACACAAAAGCTCAGCAATCAGGCTGTATATAATCAACACTTCCGACTTCTCCTGTTTTCTGTCTCATGAATACTCGTGCACACTTATATTTTCTCGCCATTTTGCCTCTTCTCAGAAGTAGCCCGCCCTCTATCTAAAGTGTGTTTTGCCAAAGGCAGAGTGCATTTCCATATATTTCCATTCGATATGAGGAGGCTCTCCATCCAGGGTTATGTTTTTCTCTCCCGCTTCCTGCCTCTCCCCATCCTCCTTCACTCCCTCCGCTCATTCCCGTCCCCTGCTCTACACACTGCTTGCTTGTGCTTGCTTTGGGGGGTCCTGGGAAAGACGTGACACAAACAATTACTGAGCAACTACCAGGGAGAGAAACACTTTGTATATGTGTGTGTGTGTGAGTATGTGTATCCATGCACGATTGCAGAAAATTGCATGTGAGATGAATGTCAATGTGAGTGTGGGGTCGTGAATAATAGAGGTGCAGATGGGAATACTTGATCTCAATTATTCCCTTTACCTCTGTGTCTCTCTCGCCTGTCTCCTGCTCACCCTTAATGCAAAACTATTGAGCCCTCTGCAAACATCCATGTGCCTCCTCGCTGTCTCTCCTTCGCTCTCCCTTCTACCTCATTCTTTCTGTTTCTGACACATGCATGCTCACTCCTCTCACCTCTTGGTATATTCCTGCTGAATAATCAATTTTTGAGCTGGCTGATGTGACTCAAACACACACACACAAATACACACACACACACACACACACTCACTCACGCACAGACGCTGCCTTGAGACTGGATCGATACCCCTCTCTGTTCTGCTGAAGGAGGCATTGACATCATTCCTGGCCTCAGGCCAAACACACTCTTATCCTTCAGAAAGAGAGTGAGAGAGAGAGGAAGGGAGACAGGGGCACGAGCAGGGAGGGAGGTAAAGAAAGAGGGGCACCGCTCGCTCTCAGGTAACACTTTGGCCTGGAGCCTCAGCATGTGTGTTTGTGTGTACATTTGTGTTACACATATGTGTCTCCTCACAGTGAAGGAGAGTAAGTTAGTGAGTAAGATTGGCAGTGAAACCATAGTCAGCAGCAAACAAGATCATCGA
Source organism: Epinephelus lanceolatus (assembly GCF_041903045.1). Classification (NCBI taxonomy): domain Eukaryota; kingdom Metazoa; phylum Chordata; class Actinopteri; order Perciformes; family Serranidae; genus Epinephelus; species Epinephelus lanceolatus. Next base: position 17,431,950 of record NC_135734.1, read on the forward strand.
CTTGTTTTTCCATCGCAGTCTCTCACCTCTACTCCCTGGACTTTGAGCTTCATGTGATCCTCTCGGGTGGTCTTCCCGTCTTTCCTTTTCTTCCAGCAGTAGCCATCTTTCCTGTACTTCACCTTCTTACGGTTGTAGAGGATCATAGATCCATTTTGAGGCCTGATGGAGGACAGGATAAAGAGTGAGTGAGACAGACAGACACATAGCGCTGCATTGTGTTGATTCTGTGGAATAAGGGCTGTGCACAGTAGTGACTTCTTTAAAACTGACAATTCAACTCCATGGAAACCGACCAGAAATTATTTTCATGCTGTCATTTCAAACTGCCAAAAGTATCAAAATTCTCATGCATTGCTGATTCATAAATGCCAACTGACACAAGCAAAAAGGCGTTGACGTCAATGTTATCCTCCCACAGTCAAGTTAGCTGGTCCCATGCTGCCCCTCCCTTCTTACATGTAGACTCACACTCCTATGTGTTAATATTTTAGTGGGGTGATTTATCAGCACAACAGGAGCATTGGCCTCTAAGCTCCAATTCTATACACACCTGGTGGGATGAACATGCCTGCACACATACACACAAACACACACCAGGAGCCATACATGTAGAGACAGAGATGCTATAGTGATATCAGAGATGGCAGGACCTACTGCCGTGTGTTCTTTGAGCTCAATGTCAAACCTGCTGCTCAGCAATCAATCATTACACTTCGAAAATGTTAAGGACAGGTATGTGTGTTTGTGTGTGTGTGTGTGTGTGTGTGTGTGTAGGTGGAGGAAAAAATGCTCCTCTGCCTTATCTCATGACAACAGAAAGAGAACAGGCACGTTAACAATCAATAAACTAACACATACCCACAAGTGCTCTCTCTCTCTCTCACACACACGGTCATGTTCACAACCACACACACACACACGCACATTTACACACCTCCTCTCTCCTTTCCCTGCCCTCTTCTTCTCCATCAACCTCCAGTTTATCCCTCTTATCATAGTATCTCTTCATTTTCTCTTTACTGCTCCTTCAGTCCCTCCATTCTCCACTCCTTTCCACTTATTTGCATCTTCTCATCTTGTCTGTTCCTTCTACTCTCCTAACCTCTGTTTCTTTTATTGTCTGTCTGTCTTTCTCTTCTTCTCCCCTCTCCTCTCTGCTAGAATTTGATGTAGACACATCTATATGGACTGAGATGATTGCAATTTACTCAGAACACTGTGTGTAGTGAAATTGAATTTACTTTGAGCTGATTTTCTTTGACACCTTAAATCTGTTCTGTTTTGGGGTGAGCCTGCCAGTTTCTTAGCCGAGTGGAGACCCCCACCCTCCGATCAAAGCCGAGTTTAGTCTCTGTCTCGAGCAGTGTGAGTCATCTCGGAGCTGCTGATTCTAATTATGTTATGGAGAAGATGGATGAGATCAGATGTGTGCCTGTGTGTGTGTGTGTGTGTGTGTGTGTGTGTGTGTGTGTGTGTGTGGGTGGGAAATACGTGCACATTTATGTGTGACTGCATGCGGTGGTACGCGCACGCGGACGATGCCCGTGTTCCTCGCAAACCCTCCGATTCAAGCAGACATAAATGCTATTGATTGTAACTGGGCTGTGATGTGTGGGATATAAAAAGCTTTTCCACCGTTCCACAGTGTAGCAGAGCGAAAACAGAGAAGGCAAGGGGAGGAGAGTGGGGGGGAAAAAAAGACGGCAAGATAAAGAGACGGAGTGGGCGAGTGAGTGAGTCCGGTAAAGGGAGGAGAGAGGGAGGAGTAGATGAGAAAAGTGAGAAGACGAGGTAATAGTCATTACTTTGAACTGATGAGGTATTTCAGTGAAGGGAGAAATGAAGGTCATTGATTGTTATCTTAATATTGCCCCGCCACAAGTGTGCAAACGCATGCGCACATATGCATAAAAAACACACACACATGAGCGCACAGCCACACGCACACATAAATGTCACTGGCTCCGTTCGCTGAGCTCCTTTCCATCTGATGGGATTAGGTGTAATCTGTTCTAATCGTGCCTCGTGTCATGTGTAAATGGGATTATATCTAACTGCTGCTCAATAACACCAATATGACTGCTGCTGCTGCTGTTGCTGCTGGGAGGCTGAGGCTATACGGCAGCACAACCAATCAATGAGAAATCCATCCACAACATAAACTGTGCTGCTGGCCTCAGGCTGCTCCTGAGAAGAGTCCTTCAGCTCGCACAATGGGAGCGCAGAGGCATCACCCCGGGCTTTTCAGCTGTGTCAGTAATCAGAAATGGGGCCATGAGGTGACCTCTTCACTTACTTTACTTTTTCTTTCTTCTTTTCTTTTCTTTGCCCCGTCTTTTATGTCCTTCTTTTTTCTTTCTTTCTCTTTTTTTAACCACGCCTAGATCATGTATTAACTAAAGTAAATGTCAATACGGTGATTGATCAATAATTCAAACTGCCCTTTTTCCTTCAGTCTTTCCTTTTTTTTTCCCCCTACTCCCTTCCTTTCCTACCTTCCTTCCTGATTATAACCTCTCCCCGTTCTAGGAAAAGAGCAACCTATGGTTCATTTGGATTGATGAATATTCAGTTCTGGCATGTTAATCCCTGTTCACACCCCATTTTATATACACATAGCCCCCTCCCTTTCACCCCCCACCCCCACTCTCCTATGTGTGAATTATACATCACTTATCCTAATACATTTACATTCATTAATACTCCATTTCCAGCTGACTAGGTGCTTTACAGTCCAGCCATGTTCTGGATCCTTCTCTCCATGTAGAGTAGGCCATCAGCAGGACCCTTTGGAGACAGTCGACGCACATCACTAATGTTTTAATCAAACACAGGCACTCAGTCATTGGGATTAAACCAACGTGAGTCACTGGCTGATTGAGCGATACTGTTTTTGTACGTGTGGGTGAGTGAATGTATGTGTGAAACCACTGTCTGTGTTCTCCTCACCTGGTTTTTGGCGATGTCGTCAGCCACTCATCGTGTTTCTCAAAAGTGATGAGATATGCAGCAATCTCCTAGAGAGACAAAGACGAGACAGAAAGGTTATATTGGTGTGTGGATGAGTGTGTGTGAGTGTGTGTGTGTGTCACAGGGAGATAAAACATAACAGGTATTTCCAGATGACCTGCCGATGCCCACAGAGAGTGTGTCACTATCTGATTGCCACGGTGAGGTCTGGGCGCCTGATTGGTCACAGAGCAGCCAGTCAGGAGACAGATATAGAGGACAGACCCTCAGGGCCAACAACCAATCACGCTCACCGACACACCGATGTCTCCCTCCACTGGGGAGGAAAAGCTATCTCCTAAATACACACACACACACACACACACACACGCCACATAAACACACACACACACAGACACACACGCACACTGGGGGTGCAGACCCATACACTCGCTGAGAGAGTGCGCTGATAGGAAAAGTTTTCTTGTACTTTGCAGTTTCACAGTTTCCCGTCAGATAAAGCCTGCTCCTAACTTGATTCTTAATTCCTCCGGCTCTCTTTTCATCTCCTCAGCTCTCCTCTCCTTTCCACACTAGTTCTATTCTTCTTCCACACTCACATGAATCCAATAAGGAAAAAAAAGAAAGTTCAAATCATACAGGTGCATTCTACCAAGAGCAAGGCAAAACAAAACGTCCATACACACAGACGGAGACACACAGAGACGCAGCCAAAAGAAAACTATTGTTTGTATCTGCAGCTTTTTAGTTGCTCACGCAATGCCGCCTTTTCCCTTTGCTAGGTGAACTCTCTCACCCCTGGCTTCCTCCTTGAAACATCATTCTCTCTCTCCCTATCTCTGACTCCCATCTCACCCACTTGTTGTGAAAGACTATGAAATGTAAATTGTCCTCTTAAGGCAATCAGTGTTTGAAATGTGGCACAAAGCAATAGTGAAGAAGACATCCACACTCCAGCACTCCTTCATCTGCCCCCTCAGATCAACAGTCCTCCTCTCCAGACCTCCTCTCCCCCTCTTCCTCTTTCTGTGTGTGTGTGTGTTTTTAGGTATTTGTCCCAGTTTGACATGAGAGCACTCCAGCTCCACACCGATCAGACGAGATGGAGGGACAAAGAGGGAGAGGGGAAGAAAGGCAGGGAGAGACGAAAAGAGAGAGCAGCTGGAGGGCGCTGGCACTTAACTGGATTGTTTTTTTAAGTATCCCCCATTCGATCCTCACGTCCCAACCCCCCACTGCCTCATCTTGCATTTATATGTGTGTTTATATACATATGTGTGGGTGTATGTGTGTGTGTGTGTGTGTGTGTGTACGCGTGGGAGGAACTGTCATCACACCCTTAATAATAATCACTATTAAGCAGGCCACTGTTAATGTCTGTCTGAGGCCCATAAAACTTTTTAGCCATAGCTAGGCACAACAGCACACACACACACACACACACACACACACACACGGAGTGCCTCATTCATTTATGCATCTATTCATTAGCTGTGACAGGCAGCCACCTCTCCTCCTCCCAAACCACTCCGCAGCAAGTCAATATCCTATACGGCCTCCACAGCCCCGGCCAGGCACTCGGGCTCCCCTAGTGACTGTCAGCCAGTGGGAGGCGGGAGGAGAGAGGAGAAGAAGAGAGGAGACGAGGGGCTGGGAGAGACAGAAGGATGGGAGGATTAAGAAGGAGGGAGAGAGACTTGCAATTAAAGGCCTGCCCCATAAGAGCCATTAAAAAGCCAGAAACAGAAGAGTCAGCTGAAATGGCAGCCTGACACACACACACACACACACACACACACACACACACACACACTCTCTAAAACACACCCACATATACACACTCTCACTGCAGACACACACTGCCGCTCCCTCCCTCACCAGCACACGCACACACACACGCCCATGTGAAGAGTGACAGAAGTGAGATGGTGAAGGTCGATCCTCAGGAAGTCACAGTTATTGTCCCGGTGGAAACCAGTGATAGAGCGCTTTGAGCATGCCTGGCGACACACTGACCCTTTAGGAATACTGTGAGTGTGTGCGTGTGTGTGTGTGTCTTAGCTGTGCCAGACACAGGGACAGGGACAAGTATCTTTCTCAAGGGATCTAGTCTAGAAACCCAGACGTTCTGCATGTCTGTGTGAGTCAATGTAATAATACATTACGACAGGCCCAGCTGAATGCACACACACACACACATTTTTCCCAACACACACCTATTCCTGTCTGTCTGTGTGTGAGAGAAAGTGAGGAAGAGAGAGAGTTACTTAAGAAATATCTAACAAAGCAGAGAGCATGAGTGGGAAGTTAGATTGGAGCGAGCGATGCAGTTGGGGAAATCAGCCTCCCACTCACGCATCACTGAGACCATCTCCCTCCAAGAAACTGGTGGCATGTACAGAAAAGCAGACAGACAGACACACGCATACGCACACGCACGCACAAACACATTCACATACACTCACAGGCCTCAGGGAGATTTCCAGAGGAGGGAGGGGAGGAGAGGGGAGGGAGGGTGGGGGGGTCGCCTACACTGCAACAGACTTATCCAGGAGCTTTCCCCAGGGAGATTCCGTTATAGGGTCTAGCCACAGGCTAGTGTGTGTGTGTGTGTGTGTGTGTGTGTGTGTGTGTGTGTGTGTGTCTGTGTGTGTGTGTGCGTGCACATTTGAAGTCTAATGATGAGCATCACCCCGACAGAGATCTGGGGAAAACAGAGTTGTCTGTAAACTGGAACTGTCACATCCATTCGAAGTGCCTCAAATGAAGGCTGTCGCTGGTTCTTACCACAGAAATCATTTGGCATCGAACAGTTTATTTTGGCGGTGCGGCAAGGTAGCAAACTGAAGTGTCCTTTTCAACTACAGAATCCGTTTCTGCCTTTCTCCTTGAGCGCGGTAAGTCTTGTATACATATATGGGGGAAAGAACTGCATTAGCATTACCAGGGGAGGTCTGCTGATGCTGTAATTTGTTCCAGAGCACCTCCACCGGTTCTCTCCTTCCCAGAACAACCCTGTCAGTGTCTGACGTTGATAGACACTCTATCCAAAATTGCCTCCAGTTTTTTATTATTATTTTATTTTTTTGCAGACTACAGGCTTCTCTGTGTGTTTTTTTTAATTTTGATCCAGAGCACTATCTGCGCCATTTATTCAACCTGCATGTTATTGACAATGGTCTATTTTTAAACATGTCTCCTTCAAAAGGTCATCATGTGAATTAAGCACAATGACAATTCCATACTAAACCTACATACAATTTGATTTGGACTGTTAATAATCAATAATCCATTAAGGCTGAGAGGTGTTCGTCAGCATGTCATTATCCACAGATGTTGACAGGGCTGATCTCTCAGAATCCCAGGCTGGATTATCTGAACAGTCCTGCGTGACCTCTAAAATCACCAATGTCATTGAGCAATGGCTGCTCTTCTGAAGACTCTGAACTTAGGATTGTGTTGTTTAGACAAGCTGAATACAGAATTACAGATGGTTTGGCTGTTATCAGGCATTTAAATTGCTATTATCAGTGTTTATAAGCATCATAGATAAGGGTTAGAAGGGGTCTGACAGACCTATTATTGTTAGGCTGCGACCTTTCGTGGCTGTGATTATTATCATGTGAACCAAAGAGGAAATCGGATAACTTAGTATAAAGAGTGAGAAAGTCAGCGTGGGGTGGTGGATGGGTCAAACAAACACAGGACTTTCACCCAGGGGAGCGGGGTTTGTGTCTTCTTTGAAACCAAAAGTCAACACTGACTTTTTTAGCTCCTCTTTTAGAAGATTGTCTTGATGAAAGTGTAAGTAAACCTAACAAGACTGCAACCATTTCATAACGTTAGATATGGAAACAGCCATTTAGGGGGTTTCATATAAAGTACGATTGGTTCATACTGTGCCCACCCTCTGCCGTTCCCCTCCCCCACTCAGCAGTCAGTCAAACACTGCTGCCCTAGGAACCGTCACTAGTGGGGACTGAGGTGAACCTCAGACAGCAGCTTAACCGGATCTGGGTCTGTCCATGATCTGTGATTCCATCTGATATAGAGGCATCAGTATCAAATTAAGACTGTTTCATAATCACTTAAAAACTCCTTGTAATTGCCTAAAATAGTAGTCCACTTTCGTGTTTTGGTACAGTTGGTGTCCACACCTGATGTGCACCAAGCCGGAGTTCACACAAACTGTACTTGAGACCACCTTATCAAGTACGCAGATCCGTGCCCTGGTCCACAGTGCTCACACTAATCAAACAAACTGGACCTGGAGTCAAGTGTACTTGGCTCCAGGCCTAGATCCCTGATGTGAAAGCCCTCTTAATGACCTGATAACAGCCTTTGAACTTAATATTAGGTGTGGCAGACCCCTTCTAACCCATGACCATGAGGCTAAAATCCACAGACAACTGCCATTTAATGGGCTGATAACATCAGAATCTGGTGTGAGTTAGTTTTGTGTTGAGCCTTAAGCCTCTTTCACACAGAGCGCGATTTTCGCGGCGCCCACTGCGGGGTAGGGCGCAGAGCAAGCGGATAGCAAGGCGCGCAAGACAGGATTTGGGGGAGTACAGGCTCGTTCAGGAGCTACAGCTCCATGGTGACCGCTTCCGGGTCTACTTCAGACTCTTCTCTGCTACTGGACGCGCCGAGGTGTCGTCACAGCGTGTTGCGGTGAAATTAAAAAATGTTCAATTCGAGCGCAGGCTGGCGGGGCACAGACGCCGCGGTATACGCCCTCTCGCGCGCCGCTCAGCTCGGCGGCAGAGCGGTGCGCTCTTGCGCTGCGGTAGCACATACACAATGAATGGGTTCGTCGGGGGAGGTCTGCGCTTTGCGCGTTCTGTGTGAAAAGGGCTTTAAGCTGACATAAATGATGTGGCGCCTGTTGTAAACCAGACCAATAATGTCTTGTTTGCACTGTGTTCCTCTAACCTGGCTAATTAAAATGTGTAGCTCTCGACAGAAAGAGAGCCAAACAATGAGTTACGACAAGGATAATTTTGTTCTGTTCTAGCCACACAATAAAATTTCATCAAGTCTATTGTAAACCAGAGCAATAATGTGTAGTTTGTATTATATTCCCAAACTGCCTCGCTCCCCACTGTGTGTTACTTTCAACAGCCTTTATATTACCTCCACTGGCTAATACAACTGCTTAATGCTGTTTCCATAACAACTGTTGCAAAGCCCCTGATCAGAATTCCTCTCAAGCTTGCCTTGTGTTTATCATATAAACACCTCATCACACACTGGGCAACACACACATGCACGTCCGTGGACATAAAAGACTTGTACACACATGCATACAAATGGGCCGTCTATTAATACACAAAGTCGCTTGTGTGGAAAATATAAATAAATAAATATAAAACTTGTCCTGGCTTTCTCTGTCTCTCCTCTTGTTCTCTCAGTGACACACACACGCTGCATGGACAACAGATTGGTGCGCACGCACACACACACACACACACACACACACACACACACACACACACACACATTTAGTGCTGGTCTATCATTGGAGGACAAGGTCTGACCTTCAGAGGGGACCCGCCCCTGTCACCTGGCTGGGAGAGAGACATGAGCGTTACATCTGTCTCTGTCACACTGCAACACACACAGACTGTGCAGGCAAACACTCGGACATACATGCATACGAAAATTCCTCCCATGTCAAAACTAATGCATGATAGGATACACACATACACACACACACACCCAGAAAGGGTTGGTCTCAGAAGAGTCTCTGTGGTGGCTGCTGCTGCCCATGTGAGTGACGGCTTTATAATGAAATAGTCACTCTCCCCTCTCCTTCACTCCCTCACTCCCTCTCCTTTTGGTTTGACCTCTTTGCTTTCTCTCCCCTCTCTCCTCCTTCTAGCTCACCCACTTCCCTCTTTTTTTCTGTCTCATTTCCCTCTCATCTCCCTCTCGCCAATATATAGAAGTCCAAATGGTGAAGGTTGCTACATGCACACACACACGCACACACTCACGGTAAGGCAAGTAGCGCAAACTTTTTAGCAGAGACCTGAGAGTAAGGAAGAGTCAGCCCCAATCCACTGAGGGAACATCAATCATATTTTTCTAAGACTTCCTCTCTCTTGCGCACCTTACCTGTCCTCTTCCTCCTGTCTTGTATTTGCATTTGAGGAGACGGCCCCCTCTCTCTCAGCAGGGGGGTGAACACATCAAAGACGGCAACAGGTGTGTGGTGTCAAACACAATGCCAGGACCCCCGTTGTGCTAGGGCGTCTTTGGATAAAGCCTGTCAGAGTCCTCAAAAACTCCCACAAAGTGAACCAAGAAAGGGTGCACGCACACACACACACACACACACACACACACACAGGTATATTTGAAATCTCTAATGATGAATGTGTGTTTGCCAGTGGGAGGCGGAAGAAGACAGAGAGAGAGAGTGAGTGAGAGAGAGAGAGAGAGAGAGAGGGCGGGGGGGGGTGTCTCAATGAAGGAGTCTCCAGTGGTTGTGTTAACCCCTGATGCCTCATCTCACTGTGAGTCATTCTGCCCTCCGAGGCTCGTCTCTGCTTGCTATTGTTGATGTTATTGTTATTGAGGAGGTTTGGTATGCTAAGGAGAGAGAGAGACAGAGAGAGGTAGACAGAGACACAGAAAAAGAGAGAGAGAGGGGTAGTGGGAGAGAGGAAGAGAGAGAGAAATAGTGTGTGCCACCTCTCATTGGCATAAATACTTGTTTACAACAAGACATAAATTGGCACCCTGTCAGTCAGTCTCTCTATTTCTCTCTCCTTTAACTCCCTTACTCTATTTCCCTCTCTTTCTGTCTCTCTCTCTCTTCTTCTCTCCCTCTGTGCTGCTAAGCGTATTACAACACTCCCTGGTTCAGCCCTCTCTCATTACCATATTCTAATTACATTCGTTAAGGGGAGCATTTGGGAGTTTAATGAATAAATTTGAAAGATGGGTCTCTGTGGCGATCTTTAGGTTTGTCTCCTCCTCAACCAACTAAAGATGGGAGCACACGCCTGTGTGCGTGCGTGTTTTGTTTGTGTGTGAGGTTACGCACCTGTTTCGGTATGCCTGTGCGCTCTCAGTAAATATCGCTGTAGCTCCATTTCAGAAGAAACAAACAAATCTAGTTAACTGCTGGAGCTCACGTGGAGTCCTCTTTCTCAAAAAATCAATTCAGAATTCTTGTTTGTCTCCGCCAAATAAAGATTTCATGTCATTTGTTTGTTGTTTTGGAAAAGACTCGGAGCCACCCATGTTGAAGTCATGCATATTTAACTCTCCTCAAGCCTCAAAAACAAACTGCCAAAGACAAGCATCAATTTACAAATATACAAATTGTCTGCAATCTCAGTTTTATCTTTTCTACTGACATCAGACCTGCAGGCTTCACACTGGGAGGTGGGCAGGTGGAGTTAAAACAATCATAAGCAAAAGTAAACATTAAAGGTTATCAACCCTGCTCCGGTGACTGGCTTCCACTGTTGTGCAGTTTGATCTGTGTCTGCCTAGGACGAAGCCCTGGGCTGTAGACCTGAATAGACTGTTATTATGGGCCTTGCACTCACTCTTTCAGGGTATTGCAAAATGTGATATACCTTTCACATGGTTTAATAAAGGAGTCCCAAATGCATTCCCAATTCTGATGATTGCCAGCTTGTGCTTCAGGGAGTCAAGGAGTGACTGAGTATACTTCACCTCTTGCTCATAAATAACACATTTTAAGAGCTGACAAAATGATGCGCTTTGACTTGGCAAACTGCCATTGATTACTGACAATTAAACAACATTACCAGCAACAGAAAAAAAGGAGAATCTAATTTAACCCCTTCCCCACAAATTTGAGTTTCACTGCGACTGCACTTGATTAAAATGATGTTACTTTTTTCTTTCTTTGGCCTAAATACATTATTTTTGAAATCCCAGAAAGGGTTTACTTATTTTGTTGTTGTTTGTCATAACCAAAGATCAGGAGTCAGCACAATTTGGGCAGCGTCTAGAACTTCTTTATTACATCTTGTGGTAAAAAGTATGGATTTGTTTCATTTTGAATTTAGCTTAATGTAGACCAATCCATCTCGAAATTTCCCCAATGCGTCTGTACACATTCATAGCTAACAAAATACACAAAGATTCTGTAAGTGAAAATATCTGATGAACATATGCGATGCCATTAGTAGAGTACAAGTGTATGGTATAGCATATCAATTGATCCAAAGGGACTCCTCTTCACTGTGGCTACAGTATATTTACAGTGATGATGCATTGTACGAGGTAGAGCCCGGTGTCATCACCCTCTCTTCAAGCACTGTGACTCATGCAGTGGGCGCAAAAGGTATGTTCGCTATCTTTAAACTTCTATATAATGTAAGACACATGTATATAAATAAATAACAGGCGGAGATATGTAACCAACATTTTTATGGTTTAGACTTCACAGCAGCCCTTTCCCTTTAGATAATTGTTGCCTATGGAAACTAACATAACCTTTGCGAGACATTTTGTTTGCTTGAATCTGGTTTGTTTTCATCCATTAAATGTGTATCATGCTGGCAAAGCCATCTAATAATTGCTCTAATTTAATGCACTTTTAGAGATTGGGGAGGAGACAGACATCAGTCATTGCCTGCTGGGCTGTCCTGGTAACTTTCCACCTCATATGAACTGTAATGGACTGTGACTTTCTAGTTCCAACATTGCAATGACACCTTAGAGCAGACGGAGACTGGAGCTCACAGCCTCACTGAGGAAAGTGATGATGATGTTGTGTATTGGACAATGTTAAGACTTGCGAGCTGGCAAGCTACATATACAAACATACTGCCAGACATATATGCTGCCAACAAGAGGCAATTATGCAGTTCGGATTAACACTAGGTAATACTTGTTTTTGGGCTGGGAAAACTTGCTATTGCCATGTTTTTCCTGTCTGCTGGAGTAGGGAGCGAACACTTCCGCTGAATAACAATCTAATTTTTGGGACGCACTGATTTTGCTCCAAGTATTACAGAGGAATTTCAAAGAAGACTGCGATACTGTTAGCAAAAAAAACTTTTGCTGTCAAACACCCAAAGGCATGAAAAGAACACTATTCTCAATCTCTGTCACTTGGCCAAGAAACAAGTGAGATGCTCTTCCTTTCATATTAGGTGTTCATCATCCCTCCCACCCACCCACTGCTTCATACTGTACATTCAAACAATTAAATATATGCACTGTCAGTATGCAAATGCAGTATCAGTATCCCTTATATAGTTGCCTCCTCGGAGTACAAGATGATGGATGATATATTACAGCTGAGCTGGTCTTAGACTAATGACACAGCTGCATTACAATACACAACTTAGTACACAGCTAATATTGTGTATGCACGGAGACAGAACACGCACACTCCCGTACGCGCACACAAATGCCACCTTGTTTAATCCCCCAGGAATCAGTGAAATTTGATTACCGTGACTTTTACAAACACACTCCATATGAGAGTAGACATTCCATACATCAGCAGGAGGGAGGAGGGAGGAAGAAGGGGGTAGAGACAGGGAGACGGAGAAATACGTGACGCTGGATGGAACTGCAGAAACGCTGGACACACAGTGTGGTCTCCTGAGTGGAATGCAACACACACACACACATTGCCTGCACACAGCGTCTCACCCTATTGTCTGTTACGATAAATGTATGAAATGGTATATTTACCAGTAAATGTATACATCTCCCAGGGTAAATCTTGTGAATGTGTACATTTCTAGGATAATGTTAGTGGAAAATGCTAGTCCCAGCATCATGAGACTCACAGTTCTTTTGCTATCTTTTTTTGTAGATATTGTGTAGTAGGTGGCCAATTTAACGCTTTGGCAAGGCTTCTGGAATAAATAAAAGATCTGCGAGACACAGGAGATCCAACTGAGTAACGTGATAACGTCAGAAATTTCAAATTTATGTTTGATATGTTTCTTCATACATGCCAGCACATTTGACCTGCATCATAGTGTGAACACTGAGGCAATCTGAAGCAATTTTATGGCATGTATGCATCTCAACATTGAGAAGTAGGGGAGACCGGGATTTGTTGTCACATTCATTAAATTGCACTCCCTGGAGGGCACTGTCACAAAATGTTGTCACTAAATTTTCAAGAACTGGGGTCAGAGGTCACTTACAGGGTCATTTTAGGAGTCAAACACTTGACATTGAGGTGAGAGGCCTTTTAGTGTTTTTCATGTCATAATGTAAATACCATGCTCCTCTGTGCTTCTGTTCTAGGCTGTTACACTGTGGGTTTATAATGAAACAATTATTATCATTACAAAGTATGAAGGGAGCGCTATAGTTTTTTCTTATCTAAGCAACCGCATGTGGTTGTTAGATTAGTCACTGGTAAAAAAAAAAAAAAAATCCCAGCTGGGGATGCTTGTCACATTATCTTTGGGGTGCACTTATAGGAATGATTTTTTTAAGAGAAACTGTTTAAATTCATTTTTAAGAATATCACCATTTTCATTTTTTCCCCGATAAAAGGACAAAGAGACAACCAACCCCATAGTGTAGAATGACCAACCCAACCATGGGTATGATTGTCACAAAATTGTACAGATCTTTTTTTACAGAATAAGCTTAAGTAGAGTACGATAGCTCTCTTCCTACCTGACACTTTACGCTTATATTACACATTGAAAGGGAATCTGCTAGGGATATATTCTTTGTTTTAGTTTCCTTGTACTTCAGTGTATGTCTTACAACCAGGACATGATTTATTCTCTATTTTCTAAAAACATCTAATGCACCTACATCCATGTGTAAAAACATGTGAATATAAGAAACACTGCTTTAAAATTAAAGTCTTTAATTGTGAAACAAAACTCCATGAGGCCAAATACCAGCTGATGAACACTGTTCACAGTGTGCAGTAAACCCGGCAGGAGAGCTCCATGATAATATGACTTCTCCACTCATTAACAGGGAAACACAGAGATGAACAGATTTACCTTGAGAGATGCTACCAATGAATGTTAAACATTAACCAACTCTGTGGTTGATAATTTACATTTACTGCTACATATTCATATGTACAGTTCCCCACATGCACATTACCGTTATCAAATCAAATGTACAGAGAGCACCTTGATAATGAGTGAGAAGAAATCAAAGTGGTCTGAAACAGCGAGTGAAGCTGACATTTCTTATCACTATATTGTATTTTTGCTCAGCAATAAATAACATTGATTTTGCAATTAAACAACCACATAATCTCACCAGTTTTAATTAAAAATAGAGCTGCAGTCTGCAAGTGGACGTTAGTGGTTGAAGCCTGTGAGGCAGATGCACTCAGATCCATGAGATATCAACAAAACTGACAATTTGACCTCACAGCAGCTTTATAGAGCCCAAATGAATGCGGTCTGCTTCACATTTGTAGCCCCTTTGCAAATAGGTCTGTAAGCTTTGATTGCTGTAGTAATAAATAGTTGGTTTTGCACATACTCTCCGCCAACTTCATTCTTGTGTGTTATACAAATGTTTTCTTAACTGTTTGGATTAGCCATGAGGTAAGCAGTTAATAATGCTGGGTGTAAAATTTACAGATGCAACTTTGCGTGGAAAACACAAGGGTGTACTCATTGAAGAACATCCCAAATATTTGTGCGAATTGTGGTTTCTCTGACTTCAAGCATATAAATATTATGTTGCACTAGAAATAAGAGAGCCATAATCTGCCCAAATATGCAGTGTGGAAAAAATATGTAGAGACTGAATCAACATTATGCCAGCAACAGCAAAAAAAGAAATAAAGAAAAAAAAGAAACATAAAATGTGAAACAGACTAATGCTATCGATGCAGAAATGAAACCAGTGAAGTGCATTCTGAATTCATGTTGAGTAAAAGTATGGTTATTTGAGTGGAGGGCTACAAATCACAAGTTACTGATCAATATGTTATGTTTGGTACAGTGCTATTGCCTGGGTGATACATTTTCAGCGAGGTTTGACTGAGTAGTCAGAGATATAGAGATATTTTAAATATATCCACAAAATATGTGACATAAAGGCTAAGCTGTTGTAGCAGCTCCCGCCCACTGTTGCTGGTGGACAACTCCATAATCTTTACACAACAATGAAGCAGTATCACTTGTCTGTAAGAACCTCTTAAACAACTCATCGTGGGCTCAGATGCCCACAGAAATGCTCAGTGCATACTGATCATGTGCATTTTTTACAGTAAATTATTGCTAAATAACTGTGCACCTGGAGACTGACACAGAGTGAGCCTCAGCAAACATGCACGAGTAAAAAAGTGGGTATCAGGGTAGTGCTTCCAGTTTCTTTTTAAAACCTGCAGACTAAGCAAATACACACCCAGACTTGATTTAAACAACTGTACAAATATTGATGGAAGGACTTACGGATATTTTGATGTTTTTTTTCTTTTTTAAAATATTGCTGGTTCATTTGCCAGCGCTGTAGAACTTGAGATGGGTCTTCAACTCAAGACTGGTCTCAAGATGACTTTTTGAAGATGTCGGTCTTGTCTTGGAATCGAATGCATTTTTACTCGGCCTTGTCTCAGATAAAGAGGACTCTGGATTTATTTCAAGACTGGTAAAGACCACAACTACAGGGACAAAACTAAATTGCCTGTACAAAAAAAGGAGTGATGAAGAACGATGGTTAAGTTGATTTTAGCTCCTTAGTGTATGTTTGTATTTGTTTGCTCATAGAAAACAAAGGAAAATTACCAAACATAAAATTCACCTCTGCAATGCCTTTTCTACTGTAGAGTGCCTATGGTTTGCATGTTCCACATTTTATCTAATGTGTAGGGTTGCAATGTGATGAGATTTTCACGGAAAAAAAATATTTCACGGTTTTACAGAATTTATATGATTATCAGTCAGAATGACCGTTAAAGGAATAAAGCGAGAGTTATTGTTGGTTCAACGTTTTATTACTATAATTGAAAACTGAAACTGTTAATGGAAGTATGTGTAAAAAGTCTCCCCTTAGAAAATAACTAAAATAAAGGCAAGATTCAACGTCAAGTATATCGCTGCAACCCTACTACAGGGTGTCCTCCGTGTGGGCTTTGCCCTGCCTTGGTCTTGGACATGACTTGGTCTCAACCCCTCAGAGTTTTGGTCTTGTCTCAGTCTCAATACACTCTGGTATGAATTATGACTTGGTCTAGGTTTAGGAGGTCTTGTCTACAACACTGTTTGTATCAAACCTAAGACGACAAGTTTGGACTGCATGTGAAGAATGAAAAAAAAAAAAGATGTTTGACTGAAACCTACCTTCGAAAAACATGAGCAGCGAGTATGAAATATATATTGGTTTCAGAAATCCTGAACTAGGCATATTCTTTTACAAGTCTCTAAGCTCCAGATATTAATAAGTCAGAAAACGAATACGCTAAAGCAAAACTTCATCAAAATCAATAGGGTTCCAGCACCTGTGGTGCTTGATTTACAGTGAGATGTTTTGTTGACATCTTACTGTTATTTGGGGATGTAAACATGCAAAATTGCCTTATGATGTTGTTAAATATATTTGACTCCTAAAGCCCGAGGAGCAGAAAGTTATCAAAGTTAAATAAAGTTATCCAGACAAAGCTCTACACATGCAGTACAAGCGCTCAAAATAGGAGCACAAGGACCATCTGTGTGTGCGTGCACATGCACACACATACACATTTTAATGCTTTATCTGTCTCCAATGAATTAAATCTAATTTACACAGGACTCAGATATTACAGAGGTTCTATGTGGGGACGTTTAAGGACACAAAAAGTATTGTCTCCACTGCACAGCCTGGCTTCTTATTACAGCAGACACTGCTGGTCATTCACTTCGTTTTTGGTTGGAAGTTAAAACACAAAGACACACTCAAACACACACGCGTGCAGGCACACACAAAAACGAACTCAGGCACATACACAGTACCCCCACACTCACAGTCACACATTCCCACTGTTTAATATATTTCTGTGTCTCCAGTTAACAATATTTTGTGTCAAATTATAGTGGGCAAGATAAATAGTGGGTCTGTGCAGCATGGAGAAAATAGAACAGGAGGAAAATGTGGGGCTTCCAGTTGGGTAGGAGGAGAGGAGAGGAGAGGAGAGGAGAGGAGAGGAGAGGAGGGCAGATACTAACTCTTACCTCAGACACCTGGCTTTTCCTGACTAGACTTGTAAAACCTGGTTAATCTCAGCCCCTTTGTGAACTTGTGTATGGTGAAATATCTGCATGACTGAAATCCACTAAAATACTGATCCCAACAATCTGCGAGGCATCTTTGCACATGTCCAATTTCCCATGTACAGCCCGATTTGCAAATGAAAAGCTTGCTGGATAATTACATGTATCGACATGGAAATTACATTCATGAATAGAACGAATCAAATTAATTCTTTGCATTGCTGCACATTTGGTTCATATTGCCAGTTTGGTCAGCAGGACAGTATGGAGCGTCTGGAGTTCAAGCGGAAATGGAAGTCACAACAGACACAAAATGACGTTGGGTGTTAATTGGGCTATGCTTGGCTCAGAGAGATGGAGAGATAGACAAAGAGGAGGAGAAAAGGAGGGAGGGAGGGAGAGAGAGAGAGCCTGGAGGACTAATTAGTGATTATAACTTGGCGCTCTCCAAACATAAAATATCTCTCAACCCAAAAGACAGAGGAATGATTAAAAATAAAAGAATAGGAATCAAACACAAGGAGCTGTGAAACACCCCTTTGGTATTGTGTGCGTGCATGTCTGCGTGTGTATATACATGCGCACAAGCATGTGTGTGCATGTGTGAGTGTATGAGAGTGTGTGCTGGCATCTTTGCCCCCTCATTAAACCATGCTTTACTCTGGTAAACGGCAACAGCGCAGAGCTCAATGTCAACTGGAGAGGTTACAGCCATAGGCAGGCTCTGGGACACACACACACTGACACGGATACACCAAGTCTCTCGCGAACACGTTATCTAACAAATGCATGAATGGCAAACCCATTCCATTTTAAAAATGAAACTTGCGTTAAGTTTCCAAAGGCGTGTTACTTTTGTCTTTGTTCTGACACAGCAGACAAAATGGAGAGTGTCAGCCTCTCCCAGTCCCATGCCAGTGTTAGCTGGACATTAGCAATTCACACATCAAATTCATAAATCAAGGGCACCCTTCACCACAGTATAAATGGAGCACAGAGGCCCGCAACTGGCTGTCTGCTAACTGTATTGCTCTGGGTTTCCATAATGGATCCATAGTATTTTTTCACATGGTCTGGTAGCTGACATTTAACGCCATCCCTCCTGTGCGACTTTTCCAGACACTTCTCCTGCCTCAGGGAGAAAATGGGAAATATCTCTATGAAGAAACATAGGAATACAACCATGCATGCATATTTAATTCAATGTATCTATTTAATGGCTCACAAACAACAATAATGACATGAATAATAAATTACAAATGCACACACACACACTCAAGCAAACTCACAGACAGAGACACATGCACACAGAGCTTTGTTTGGAGTTCACACAAGCTGAGACACCACAGCATGTGCAGGTGACTGTGAGTGGGTTCCTGACATTTTTTACCTGAGATTAAGAGCTTTTGTCCTTCACCAATTTTTTGGGGGCCGTCGCACATGTTTGGCATCGCAAGCAGACGCACCGACTATGCGAAGTCTTTCTTATCACCTTCGATGTACTGAACAATCACTAACAGCGTTGGTGTCAAACATGCAACATTGATCATACTATTAACAGGAACACACACGCACCCAATCTGTTACCATGGCAACACCTACCCTTGATGCACATGCACAGGAGGCAGATGGGGCAGTGGTCTAAAATGTATATGCTTTTTGATCTGCTTCTCATTCAAGCAATCATGTTAGTGTCATGCAGCGGCACAGCCAGACATGAGTGTGTGTGAATTGTCAACTAGCTGCCTTCACACCACACAGCCACCAAATACATCACTGCATGACGAGAGCGGAGTTCTACAATGAAACACTGCATGTTTCATATCATATTATTTCATATCATTAATACCAGAATAAAGCCCTCTTCTAACGATGGTTTCTGTACCCGTACAGTTGAGCGACATGTGAAGCAGCCTCACATGCAGAGGCATTGTGGCACAGACGGCTGTCGACTGTGTGATGTACTGAAGTCTGAACCGACCCGTTTGACAGTTGCATCATTTGAATCATAGTGGGGAGGCTGCTCTGAAGTACAAGCCTTTAAAATGCACATTAGATCATGCAATGACGTGCACAGCCGCATAGTGTGTGAGTGCACTTTTCCTAGGTTAGATTTAAGCTTTCGAATACTCGGCATTCCACTCAGTCTGGCTTCTTGAAATATGAGTCAGGATGTCGGGGGTCCCCACAAGAGTAATCATATCTTTTCATGAGTTTGAGACCATGGACCAGACTCTAAAGTTTGCTTTTGTCTACATTTGAAAAAGTTTGATAGCCTCCTTATTTCAGTGCTCCATAGAATTTGCTGAAACCAAACAAGTCATTCCCAATGGGTGGATAAAACAGGCTCTACCATCAGTCTGTCCACCTGAGTGTGGTTTGTTATCTAAAACTAGTCTATA
This sequence comes from Epinephelus lanceolatus, assembly GCF_041903045.1. Taxonomy (NCBI): domain Eukaryota; kingdom Metazoa; phylum Chordata; class Actinopteri; order Perciformes; family Serranidae; genus Epinephelus; species Epinephelus lanceolatus. The sequence continues at coordinate 17,451,520 of NC_135734.1, forward strand.
GTCTATTACCATGGACAGATACACATACACCCCCAATCTATTATTGAACAAAAGGCTCACGCCTCCGCTCAGCCCTTCAGGGAGGAATCCATCCCTCCATCCCAGAATAATTTCACACATCAGTAGATACACAAAAGAGAGAGAGAGAGAGAGAGAGAGAAGGAGGAAGAGAGGGAAGGAAGAGAGGAAAGGACAGAGAGGAGGAGGTGGAGAAGGAGGAGGAGAAGTGGATGGGGTAAAAATGTATGGGGTCACAGCTCAGTGCTCGTGGGAGGCCAAGGTGTCGGGGGGAGCCATGCATGACAAAACAGAGATCAGAGGATCATATGCAATCGCGCACATGGGCAAGAAAACAAACGCACACACACGCACACGGATACTCACACACACACTTGCTCAGACATATGCGTGCCAAGAAAAAGGTGAAAATAAGGACATATCTGATGAAGACTTGTAAAGATTGGGTCCGACTTAATCAGAGGCATTCTCATCCAAACAGAGAATGGTAATCTCTTTATCTATCACACTCTCTTCTTATTCATACACACACACACACACACACACACACATGCGCGCGCGCGCACACGCACTAAGGATAATCCTAATTCTACATGCAGACAAGAGTGAGGATGAGGAAACACAAAACCAATTTTTGATTTTCTTATGCATAAGCGCATGGAAATGAAGAATTCTATGAAACCCCACAAAGGCGCAAATATACACGCGCACCCAAACACAGACACAAAAGTGTGTCTACACACCGAATAATTACTGGGCGTTTTCAACACACCATTTGTCGATAACACATCACCACACTTCATGAGCAACATCTAGACCAGAACGATATTATATTTGAAAACAAACACACACACACACACACACATTGAGGGGATGCGACTGAATAAATATATTGAAAGCTTCAAATTTGACAACTGACTTGACAGCCAACAGCTGATTGGCCTGGAAAACCCACGTACTAAAATCGTGTTATGCCACAATCTATGGCGGACGTATAGAGCCCACATGTGTCTTAAATTTGATGACCAACGATGATTCCAATTTCCAATATGTTGCTGATGAAAACTACTACTTGCAATGTCTGCAAAACAGAAAGATAAAAATCAACACACGCAAAAAAATAAATCAATTCTTTTTGTTGCAGCAGCTTCAAAATAATTGACCGCAATAATCTGGAGCTGCGCACATTCTGACACAGACACACTCACACATGCAGGCAGAAACACATACATAGACTGAAAAACATACATGCACTAGACGCACAGCGAGCATACCCACGGCTCCCCCTATGAAAGCACCAAGCAAGAGGAGTAGCAGACACAATGGAGTGTTTAAGTATGCAGGAAACTTTATGCCTGGGTGGAAGAGGAGCTTTGAAGGAATCCGCTGAGGGACACCCAACCTCCCTCTGAACTGAGCCTGTACCTCCTCATCAGAGAGAGAAAGAGAGAGAGAGAGAGAGAAGGAGGGGGGGAGGAAATGAAAGATAAAGATAGAGAGAACTAGATGGTAAGTTGGAGGGGAGACTGATGGAGTGAAAGAGGGAGAGGGCAGGAGCAGGGGCAGCAACAAGGTGCTTTGGTGTAGTCTTGCGCCTTGTGCACAATTGCTCTTGGTTAGGCTGATGTGTGGAAGTCCCTAACCGGCAGCGGTCACGTTGTTCTCAACCGTACATACACACACACACACACACACTGCCTATTCATGTGAGCACACTATTCAGTAGGCGCCGTGCTTAACTCCCAGTATGACCTTCATTGAGATGGATTGCATGAAAAATGTAATGACTTTCCTGAGAGAAAAACCACAGGCCAAATCAGCTTTGCATTGCATAATAATGCTGGACTTGGTAATCAATAACACAAACACACAAACACACATCCATAATGGAGTGCACAGCCTGCACATGGAGAAAATGTCTCAGCAGAGGCCAACAACATCACAATGGATGGAGCAAACCACCAGTGGTGAGCTGTGCAATGCATAAACAAGGAGCTATTGACGATAAATGCCTGCATCCATTTCCACCCATCAAACACTTCCCTAAGCTAACAGCTTAAGTCTGGAACAACATGCAACTCTGAAAAGCTTTTCACACCCAAAATGTTTAGCTCAGGGTTATCTTTGGCCATGAGTAAAGAGTTGTCCCAACCTAATTTGGCCTCATTTTACATTGTACCACTTAGCCAGCAGCGCAGTTTAAGTTATCTATTGTTCATGCTGCAAATATGATGCTAATTTTGGCCCAGAGCAAAGCAAACTCAGCCCTATATTAATGAGTGGTAGCCATGAGTTTGTGTGAAATCATCAACAGTCGAAGCATACTAAAAGTTCTAAAATGTAGTTAATATTGACTACAGTGAAGTGCAAAAGCCCTTGAGTTACTTTAACTTAACTCGCTTTTATGATCAAATCCTCTGGGTGCATGGTCACTGCTTTTGTTTATACCTCTCAGACAGCTTTTCATTTTTTCCCTTCATTTTTTGTTTTGTAGGACAACATTACACAATGTAACTAGAGCATCATTTTCACACATAACACAAAGCAGAAAAAAAGAAACTATGAGCAGAAATGTGCCACACATTTAACAGCTTTCTATGGTTGCGTAGCAACAATGTTAGGTTCAGATAACAATCTTTATCCTACTGACCATAGGGTTTTTGAACCCAGCGGTACTCAGCAGTGGAAACATTCAATCTGTAGCCTCGTTTCTCGTTTCTCAGCCTCTAAGCCGTATATAGTTTTAGACCCAGGAGCCCCTGATTCTTACGCTCCAACACAGAGTTGTTTGGATTACAAAGCGAAATAGACAGCAACACACCAAATGGAATGTATAGTCAGTGGGATTTTTGGCTGTGAGCTCGGGTTGCTGCTTCTTTTTTTTGGGGGTTGTTTTTATTTCCTAGTGTCACAGTTTTAGGGTCCCATAATGAAAACCTGCCATTGTGTTTGTTTACCTCCTCCTCATCTCTCAATGTGACATTATGATGAGTCACCAGCAAAAAAAACACAGAGTTCATCTTACTGCCACCGATATTTCCCTCTTGAGCGTCTCACCTCGTTGGTGTTCCAGCGATGGCGCTCCTTGGGCAGAGAGGAACATTTGGGTAGACACTCTAGCAGCTTCTTCGGAAGGTAGATCTTCAACTGGCCTGGCTCATCTGGAGCGGGAGGGGGGGTCGGGGGAGGAGGGGGAAGATAAAGGAAGATAAATGAGGGATGAGTAGGAAGAGGAGAGAAATTTCTCATCAGACACAGAGACATTGTGTGAGGAGAATACCAAAAAGCAGTATCTCTGGGATCTGAAGGAATAAAATCATAACAAACTTTTGTTGTGTAGCATTTTAATGTCTGGATGTGACCTTAGGCAATGGTATTTGCACAAAGATTTGTTCGGTCCTATGAAAGACACAAGATTTAATTAATTTTGGTCTGTCCAGTACTTGATTTGTGATAAGTTCCTGGGATTTCTGATTGAACCGAAAAATAGCTGAATTTTTTTTTTTTTTTGGCATAGCAGTGAAGAGATGTCAGGCTTATACTTTGAATAGCTCAATACGTGTCTAACTGATGAAAGAATGCAGCTCAGTGAAATAGGATGAAGACAGCAAATTGCACACCAACTACTGTTTAATATTTCCACATCATCTTTATACAAGTGTGTCTTATCATATCTTATTCACTTATGGTTGATTCACATTAAGTTTGATAAGTTGGCAATCGAGGCACAGTGTACAAACAACAGTTAAGTGTGCAGTGCGTAGAGGGAGTGGCAGTGCACTTATTTTTGGATAGCAGGTGGAGGTGCACAGCGCACCTGGGGCCCACCCGGAAACAGATTTGGATTAAGAAGAATCCATTATCATACATTATCGGTGCATTTGGGGTTGGTAACAATCATGGCCAATCACATGGGCATCTCTTATCCCCTTTAAAAGCAATGCTCTCCCCACAGTGTTATACAGACAGTTTGGTAATGGAGTAGAGACTCCAGACTAGCTCCTCCTGAGAGGAAACTAATATTCTTGTATGGGAGCTGGAGAGTCACAAGTGCAGATACACAGCAGCCTAAATGTTGCTGCAGGCAGGCGATGTTTAGTTTGAAGTTTAAATCATGTTTCTGGACATGCTGAAAGTGCTGGAAGCTCCACATTTTCTGTGTGTAATGATGCACTATTTTATTAAGAATGATCCAAATGCTAACCACAGGTGATATAACGCTGGTAAAAAATCAGTTATTAACCTTTAGCTCCTTGGCATTACCGTCTTAAGGGAAGTCTGGTGATATTCTATTTTTTTCTTATTTAACAAATCCCATAAAAAGACCCCAAATCAACAATGAATTGATCCTGCTAACAAGTATTGCCTGTGTAGCCAAAGCCTAATACAGCTTATTCCTCTGTGCCATAAACCTCCATTGTTGTCCAAAAACTGTTAGTTTTTCACATCAGTGAGCTACACTGCTGCACTGGGTGACTCGTTCCTTCATTACCATGAACACTCAGCAGTTTATTTTGAGTCAGTCCTACAAACACCGTCCTGCTGCTGTAAATACTCAGTAGAGCACCAAATCCGCAGCTCAAAATAGTCCCCAATAAATGCACTACTTACTCCTGTTTGCTGTAGCTGTTTTGGGAAAGTGTTAAGCATTTTTTTAAAATATGTAAGAAAATATTTGTGTCCCATGTTTAAAGATTTAAGTCTTTAAGGCACAAACAGGACAGGGAAGCATTTAAGAATTGAGAAACAAACCAACACATTGTTGATGCTGGTCTTTTCGTGGGATTTGTTGACAACAACAAAAATGCAGCTTATTCTTTTTTTTTTTTTTCTCAGTATAATGCGATGTGATTACTGGTGTAAGAATGTATAACAAAACAGGCAAGCAAAACATGAATAATACAGGCTTGTGTCATTTTTTGAGAGACCAGAATGTCCCCACTACCAAAGCTATATGGTGCTGCTGGATTACCAGTGTAACTGCCCCTGCTGCGCATCTCCTCCCACTGCGGAGTGCGGAGAATCACCAAAATACTGAATAGGTGCAGGTGAGGAAAAAAATCCCACTGTGCCTCAGGAAAGTACTACTTCACCAGCGCATAGCGTCCGCAAAAAGATAGAGGCCCTGGTGTGTGTGTGTGTGTGTGTGTGTGTGTGTGTGTGTGTATGTGTGTGTGTGTGTGTGTGCCTGTTTGTGAGTGTGTGCCCAACGGGTGTGCCGCTCAGAAGTCAAAGAGAGCAAGCACTCAAAGGTTATTGATAAGCATTTGAGTAGAGGGCGTCCATTCATGACTCCCCTGGGAAGATAGGAATTATACTCTACCTGAGGGCAGACGACAGAGCGAGAGAAAAAGAGAGATAGGTGGGGTGGGAGGGTCAGAGCGGGAGACAGAGAGAGGCAGGGAGACAATGAGCCAGAGAGAGACAGTTAATGAAGAAAAAAGAAACTTAGCGAGAGATTTAGAAAGTAAGAATCTTGCAAGGACAAGAGATGGAACAAGGTAACACAAAGAGGCAAGGAGAGACGAGCGCTGTAACAGGACAGGAGTGGGGTCTATGTGTGTGTGCTCATGTAGGTGTCTGAGCATGTGTGTGTTTGTGTCAGTAGGAAGTGTGTTCAGGCACGTATGCTCCCCCTAATCAATTATGCATTTATTAATAGAAGGCCTGAGAAGACAAAATTTCAAACAGCTGAACGGTGCAGCAGCTTAGTTAAACAGCTGAATGGTGCAGCTTAGTTAAAGCCTAATTTCTTTTTTAGCAGCACTCCAGCCTCTCTGCTATGAATGCCAATCAGCGTTTAAACCCCACCCCTCCTGGCTATATCCCCCTCCCCTCCCCCTGCTGTTCTGAAGAATTCTCATCAGAGCCTCGCCTTTGAAATGTACCAGAACCACCACATCAAACAAGCCCGTTGCACATGCGTAGGCACACACACACAAACACCCGCGTGTGCACACACACACACACACGCACACGCTCATACATGCAAACAGACGCACACATACACACACAGTGCCTGCCGATCAAAGAACAGACATCACAGTATTTGTCCCAGAGTAGCGTTTTTTCACCAGTGACCTTGGTACCGAAATCCCTTTCAAAGCGCACCTTCATGGACACGACCGTCATCTTAACCTATCCTCACATTTACTCTCCCCGCTGACGAGGAATGGAAGACCAACTTCGCAGATTTGTTGAATGCTGATGAGCTTTTACACCCCAAAGGGTTGTATCTTGTATTTCCAACAATCCTGAACCAGCGAATGCGTCCCTGTTTTAAAAAATTCAGCCTGGTTACTGTCGCAATCGTCTTTTCCATCTGTTCCGAATGGCTCTCAGTGGAGCTATACTGTGGTGTGACATGGGGCAAAAACTTCTCTTCTGTTTCTGGCTACCCAGGAAAATGAACCATCCTGGGACACGGGGGAAAACACATCTAAATATGTAAATTCAGCGCCATTCACATTTATATTTGAAATAATAAAACCGCTTCATTACCTGCATTGCTTCATGTGAGTCCCTCAGCAGTACACCACACATTTCTGGCTGTACATAGATCACTCACTCACTTGCTAATCTAGTAAAAAAGAGTCCAAAAGAGTGACAAAGCCTGCATGCTAATGTTGAACTGCTGGCTCATTAAGTCATATAGAGGTATGCGTGCTAAAAAGTGAAAATGTTCGACCAAAGTGAAACACTGCTTTGGTTGCCTATCAAATGCCATAATTTAGACTGGAATCACACAGAAGAGCGGCCTCCGACTGATGAATATTTTACCTCATAAAACTGTCATCTCCATATTTAACACAGAAACAAGCCAATGCCCTTGTGAGATGGCTGTCAGTTAATTATAAAACTCTCCTCAGTAAAGAGAGAGAAAAACGCTCCAAATGCAACTCTTAACTCTCCCCCTACTGATATTAGGAGGCGTCAGGGGAAATTTTCACATTTTCCCCCTTTTCGGGATGAAATTAATGTGACAGAAAGAAAGGCTCATTGCACAGGCAGCTAGATAGAGGGATGGGAGGGAGGGTGGGAGGGCAGGAGGGAGAGCCAGGGCAGGGAGAAGAAAGGGGGGAGCATAGCATGGGATGAGCGAGAGTGCAGGAAGAGGGAGGGAGAGACGAGAGAAAGCGGGAGAGCAGGGGGCGGAGGGGTGGGGAGGAGGGGGAGGATAGAGAGATGGGCGTGCATGCTAATTTTATCATTCTGCTGATAAACTTTTCCTCCAGTAATCCTCCAGCTGGGACGTGAGAACAGATAGGAGACAGGGATAGGCTCGGGAAGTCTCAGCTCATATTAAACAGCCATCCCAAACAGGACTCTCTGTTCTATTCTATTCTACTCTATTCTATTGTTTTTCAGATTTTCTCTTAATTCTTTATTTGCTGTTTTGCGACAGTCTCGTTTGCTCACATCCCTCTTAACAAAATAAGAGGGTCTGGTGCAGGTACGAGGCCATCTGCTCCTTTTGGAAAATGAAAAAGGGGTTGGGTTGTGTGTGTGTGTGGCTTTTCCACATACCTACCCCCTCTATACCCATAACCCCCGCCTCCACCTCCACCTCACTAAGCAGCGTGTCTGTCTGCTCCTCCTCACATCTGTTTGTTTCCCTCCAATTTGTCCCCCTAACACACACACACATATACACCGAGGCAGAAACATGCATCTGCGTCATGTCCTCAGAAATCAATAACCAATCAAAGCAATCATTGCCTTTATAGTCCCCCTAACACGCCACAGCAATCACACACATGCCCAGGACACAAACGCATGCATACACGACCATGCGGCGACCCCAGATTACACACTCCATCTCACTTCTAGTTTAACCAGGCCCATTGAGGATTATAGATACATAATGCCATGTGTACAGATTAGGTGTGACAATAAACTACTGATAGCCAAAGTAAGCCCTGCCTTCTCTATGGCTATGTGCAGCAGTGTTTATTGTGTGTGTGTGTGTGTGTGTGTGTGTGAGTGTGTGCCCGCTAATACTGTACTGGCATGCATGAATAAACATGATGTGTAACAGAGCTGAATTGGAATGACGTCTCAGCGCAGAGACACACTGTGTGTTTGTTTTGTGTACGTGTGAGTGTGAGCGTGTGTGTGTGTGTGTATGTATGTGTAAGTGTGATCTGTTACAGAGCAGATGAGAAGGAGACCTCAGTTCCCGCATCACATCATTCTGCCAGAAGGCTTTTATACTTGCTCCCAGAGTCACCCTGTGCTACAGACAAATGTGTGCGCGCACGCACAAACAGTGTGAAGAGTGTTTGCGCGTCTCTTACTGTTGGCGTCGGTGTCGTCACTCTTGGGAGGGGTGTGTCCTGTGTAACCGACGGCAATCCTGACCATTCGCTCTGGATTTCTTATCTTCTTCAGTCCTGCAAAGAGAGAATAAGAGCGAGAAAGAGACAAAGACATATTTAGGAGACGCTCCAGACTTTGGTTCTCTTGGCCGTCGCACACCTCACCTCATTCTTCCTCCTCTAAAGCCCAGAAACAAAACTCCATGTGATATGCATGTGGGCTGATCCATTTTCTGATCCACTAACTTGCATCCATTGTGTCCCCTGATCGATTGGCCACAGTAGATACACTGCCTCCATGTGTGTGACTAACTTGTACCCAGCTTTAGTTTCTCTTCTCTCTCATCATTTCTCTGTTTCCCTGACCACTGTTGCTATGATACAAAGTAGACCAACCAGCGCAGAGGGAGATGGTCTTCCAGGCTATATGGTGGATGTTGTTCTCATGCCCACTGGTGTACTCTGCTGATCAGCGCCACGCACATCTGCCAGGTTATGGAGAGAGTGGATGGCTGTCTCCTGCTTTCGTCGCCCCTGCGATTCATTTGGCTTCCATTCAGCACGGTCGAGGCTCGTAAATTATTACATCTCCTCTACACATAACACCGAGGGGGCAGTGGACAAAAAAAAAAAACTCTCATACTGTGAATGCGTGAGTCTGTTTGCGTGTGTGTGTAGGTACAGTACAGTATGGGCAGGGGGATGGTTTTATATTTATGTGGTACAGTGCCTGCTGATCTGCCCATGGGCCATCTGTCTCATCTACAGTTCTAGTCTTTTCACGCAACGGGACTCTCAACCCACGGCCTTCCCTTCGCCTCTGGCTGCACTCCGCATGCTTGTCTGCACGCTTCTATGTATGTGTGTCTGACTTTAAGTGCTGAATGCCTGAAAATGTGCTTCTCATATGTATGATACTTCTTGTGTGGCTCAACTTGTCCAAAAATTGCCCATTAAAGAAATCTTGCTCATCATTGCTCCCTAGTGGAGAGAGGGTTAAAGACTCTTCCTGTCATTTTCAGTATCACTTTGCTGAGGAGGAGATCAGAGGAATCAATTAAGAGTAGCCTGATAATAAAACTGATGCGCTGTATGTCATTTTAGCTCCTAAGTTGCTGAGGAACTGCGTCTCATCCTTGACAACACACTCAGCTGTTGTGTTTTTTTTGGCCTAACAGGGATGTGTGATATTAGTACTTTGAACAGGCAAGAGAACGAAAGCAATACTCAGAGCAGACTAACAACCAGGGGGTGTTTATAAACAAATGTCAAACACACTGAGTAAGAAATAAAGATTTCATTAACCTATGAGTTGAGACGGAGATAATATTGCCATGGTGATTTTGGTCATCTCTTAAATAATTCATAAAAGGATGAATAACAGTTGGAGCAGTCTGAATGAAGCGGTGGCTGTGTGTGTGTGATGATAATGACCCTGAAGAGTTTAGCTGAGGGAGGAAAAATGTAAACTACATTCATACATATGACCTAAAACTGACACACATATACACCCCCTCCTCCTCCTCCTCCTTCTCCTCCTCCTCTTCCTCCTCCTCCCCAAATGCAGCCAGATTCTCACCTTCACTGCCTTAGCAACCATAAGCACACATCAAATGAACACAAACATAAACACGCATGCACGCACGCACGCACGCACGCACACACACACACACACACACACACACACACACACATTGGATTGTGACTAAATAAACGCACAGCTGGTCTGGGAGATTGTGTGCATGTCAGGGAAGGAAATCTAGGATTCAATGGTCTATTTTATGTTTAAGGAGAGATACAGAGACAGATAAACACACACACTCACGCGCGCACACGCGCACACACACACGCACAGAAAGCATCTGAATTCCTTCAGCGTGAACCACTCTCATCCTCTCTCATCCCCATCCCTTTTATGCTAAACGCTTCAAAAGCACTCATAAACCAGCTGCTCGGGGGAAACGCTGGCAAGCGCTGGACGGTGAAAAGCTACCCTATCCCGGCTCACTCAGAGCCTATCGACGGGACAACTCTCCTTCCGTTATTTATTTGCTGTCGGTTAACCGTGCTCCACACAGTCGCTGGTTCAGCACCAGCGTCCGTGTTTTCGGGACGGGCTGGAAGAAAGGGAAAGCCCTGCCGTTATCTCTCTCCCCCTCTATGCCTCCGTCCCTCCATCGCCTCGACTGAACCCCGAATAGCGGGACTCTGCCACCTCAAATAAAAACCGTTATTTCTCGCTTACCTTCCGGCTTGTTTTCGGCAGCCATTTCCCCTCCGCCGCGCGCCTCATCCCTCCTCCTCCTCCTCTTCCTCCTCCTCCTCCTCCTCGACTCGACCTAGTGGTGGTGGAGGTGGTGGTGGTGGTGGGGGGGGGGAGGGAGGGGGGGGAGGGGGGGACCACGCGCGTGCACAGAGAGGACAGCTCAAGGAGGGGGGCGGGGCTGAGAAGAAGGGGTGGGGGGGCGAGCCTGCCGCGTTCAGCGATACCATTGGTCCAGGCGGTGAGGACTGACGGCGGGGATCCGTGATGGTGACTCGCGGAACTCTCCATCCCTCCGTTTGTTCCCCGCTTGGCCCCGCCCCCTCCCCCCCTGACGTTCACGCGCACTCTTCCTCGTTCTCTCTCTCTCTCCTCTTTCCTCTCTCACGTCACTGAACGACGTCTGTATTCGAGGACACCTTGACAGCCTCCCACAGCATCATCATCATGCTCATCATCGTCTTCTTCACACTCACACACACAACCGTAGGCCTACACACACGTATATATTACACACACATATACACACGCATACGAACGCGCGCGCTCGTTTCTCCACATGCTAATCCAGTGGACTGTTGACAAAATGCGATGTAAGGTCGTGTCTCGCCATAAATTATGAACCCCTCTTGAATCTAAATGACGCCTGACAGAGACTCGGGTGCGCGGTGTAGGTTTGTCGATGGGTTGGCGGGTGCTGTCACTCGCCGTGGTGCTGAAGCTCGCGGTGCTGAAAGGACAGCTCCACGCGCGCCTACACAGGCTGTGCGCACTCACTACCTGCTCTCTCTGAGCCGTGTTATTGAATTGAAGCGATGATAGGTCAGGGGAAAACTTATAGGATGAAATGAAAAACATGCCCTCCGTCTCCCCTCGATGCCTGTTTTGTCTCGAGCAGGAAATGGCTGTATCTTTGCGGTTATATTCTTAGGGGAAGTTAAGTTTTCTCTTAACGAGCCTCTCAGAGCATCCTCACTGATGTTTCATTCTACCGTTTTATACTCGGCTATCCTTTCTAAATAGTGGGGTATAACCGGGATCGTTATGTTCTTGTTTCAAACCCACACTGTCACTCTGTGCCTCGGGGCTGAATATCGCCTTTGCACCAAAGCCTTGTGTTTGACAGAGAAAATCCTCTCCGTAGACACGCTTCACGGAAAACTAAGCTTTCGAATGGTTCGTCTGCAGTTACGTATGCTTTGCGTATAGCCTCCAAGTGCACAGGCACACAAGGCTCTTGGCATAGTCAGAGTTCAAGCAGGATGAATAACAATAAGGAATATGTATTAGATGCGTAGCCAGAAAATGATCGATTTAGGCCTAATTTAAACCTTCAAAACCCCGTGTCACTGTCCGATGTAAGGAAAGATACTGCATACACAAGCGTGCAAGGCAAATGTTATTTCATAAACCACAAAGCTGTAGCCTACAATGCAGCATTAAGGCTGGTAGATACACATTTTAAATAGAAACTACAGTGTAACATGAACAAAAATATTAAACTAAATTCTTGTTTTGAGTAGTGGTGGTGGACATTAGAGGAGACCAGGGTTTATTGGCTACAGAGGTTGGTTTCCACACAGCTCTTGAAAGATTCTTTGAAAGATTAAAAATAATGTTTATACTGTTATTGTTATTTTTGAATGGTCAATGGCAAAAGTAATTACACATTCCCACTGATGAATTGCTTAGAAATGCTGTTTAGTTTAAAAAAATATGCAGATATTCTACTAAATGTTCATTTTTTCTGGTTCTTGATTGAATAAAATCTTCAGATTGTTTCTACCGGTTTCTTCATTTTTTGTAAATACATCATTTTAACCAATATTGGGCTGGTTGACACACACATACAACATGCCTTAAACACAAATGACCTAATTTTAGAAAATATCTGTGTACATTAAAACATATTTATAGATAGCTGAGACCTTCATTTTTCAGTTTCTGTTGGTTAGAATATTCAAACATAAATTATGCCAGAGAAGTATGCCAGAGAGTGAAAAGAGTGTCAACCCACCCCTGTCTCCCCTAAGGAGGCCTATAATTTACTTGAGTACTGCACTTAAGAATAATTTTGAGGCATCTGTACTTTACCAATCAAGAATGGTCTACTAATAAAACTGGTCTAAAGTAAACACCCTGTGGTGTATGTCATTCCAGCTCTGAAGCTGATGTGGAGCTGAGTCTTATTATAGGACATCCTGCATTCAAAATGTGACCAAAATTATATGATAAAATAACATTAAATAATTTGTCATTCAAACCACACATTAAAAAGATTAAATTAAATGTAAGTTTTTCCCTCCAGGCAAGTAAACACTTGATTTCAGCAACTTTTTTTTAAAAAAAGCCTCTACTGGACTACGGTGATCTGCTCTTTATGAATGCACCTGACCAACGCCTATAGAAGTTGGATACTGAATACCACTGTACACTGTGCTGTGCTTTACAATTAATTGCTGGCTGTGGAAGCCTTGTTCATCACTGTACTTTGTATGCTGCTGCTAAATGGGCTTCTTTGTATGTATGCGGACTTTTGCATTGGTTGTTTTTTTTTTATATATAAGTCTCTGCTTGGGCTGGTTCCCTCTTATTTGTGTACATACATATGTACCCTCACAGTATTACTGATGTTGGTCCCCAAAGTTCGAACAGAACTAGACAAAAAACATTTTAACTATGATGTCCCTTCTTCTTGGAATAATTTACAGAAGGACCTGAAATTGTCTGAGGTGATTACTCTTGGGGAATTTAGGTCAATTATGAAGGATTGAGAAAATAGCACTCTCGGTCACTGTGATTGCTGCTCAGAAAATTTTCAGAAAGTTTCAGAAAATTGTACGTTTATGTATTTAACTGTTTTATTTTTATGTGTTTATGTTTATGTGCAAGTGGTTGGTGTGTGGCAGTTGTACTGGTCTGCTCCTGTCAGTATTATCATATTGGTGCATTAACGTGCAGCATTTTAATGTTGTTGGTAGTTCAACCCATGCTATTCTGTAAACTAACATGCTTTGTCTGTAAACCCTTTATCTGCCAGACTTCAACTACAGCTGTCAGATCAATGTAGCAGAGTAAGGAGAGCAATTTTTGCAACAGAAATATGGTGGAGTAGAAGTAGAAAGTAGCAAGTGCCTCAAAATTGGACTTAAGTACAGTGCTTGAGTAAAGTACTAAGTTCTTCCACCAATTAACAACATGCCAACAGGAAGCACTCTGCAAAATAAGTACTTTAAGTTTTGATTCCTCCAGTACATTTTGCTACAAAGACTTAAACTTTTACTTGTAGGCTAGTGGAGTTTCTTTAGATGGCATTCTTATTCTTGCAAACGTACCAGATCTGAGTACTTCCTCCATCACTGCAACAACTGAGAAAAGAAAGATAAGGGAAATTTTACTGACAGCAGAGCAACAGAGACTGAAGACAGGAAACTGAAGCTGGAATACCAAACTGGGCAGACCCCAGACCCCCAGCAGCCCCAGGTTCACATTGTAGCAATTAATTAGTGGTAAAACTATCTGTAACTTTGTGAGTATACATTATGAAAGTACAATATCAACTAACATGAAAATAGCCTTAGGTGGTCTTTGCTTTATTATCTGATTGTGAGGATCTGTCCTAATGAGGAGCCCAGTGTCCTAATGCTGCTTTAAAAGAGTCATTATTTAATCTGATAGGGTTTCAATGTTCCATATTCCAAAATCAGCTGATGTTTAGGGGAAAATCAGGTAATTTGGGACACTTTTTGGTAGACTACAAAGACAGAACTTATCCACCTATGTATTCATATGTATCTCTGTTATATTTCTATAAAGAAAACCTGTTGTCAAATAAAATACTTGAGAAATTCCTATGACATTTTCAGGTAAAATAGGACAGCTAGGTAAAGTGAAATGGGACAGTTATGTTTGTTTGTTTTTTAAAAGGTTAAATCCATTTATTCATGAAATCATTAATGGAACCTATCTGTTCATTAAAAAGACCAGCAACTTCACCGCTGTGCTTTCCCTTTTCTTTTGCTGCCTGTTCCCTTGGTGCTATATTGTCCACAACAGACATGCATGTATGTGCTTTCAATATTTTTAAGAGACAAAAATGCTTAAAGTGTCTGTTATATTACAGGGTGGGACACAATGGCATAAGTCATGATTTTATGGCAGCTGGTAGCCTAGTTGCACTTCAGAAATTTATAACATTTTTAGCTTACATTTTTGTCCAACTTTACCTGATCACAAAAAAAAACCTTCTTCCATAAAAAGTAAAATGTATTGTAAAATAATCTATTATAAGTCAGTTAATAAAATGTAAAATTCTACAACTATTTATACCCTTACTGTTTTAGCTACTGCACTGGTATTACCAAAAGGAAAAATCAACATGCCACATGCTTTACCTTGCAAGTTCAGGGACCAGTGTTTTTTAATCTTTGCTCTGCAGACCTTGGTTAATTTGGAGTTTCATATAGAGCACATGTGTAGTAACACTACATCATGTTGGGTGATTGGCTGCTACTTTTTTAAGAGCCCAAGATGTAAAACCTTATTTGTCCCATGTTACCTGTCTTCACCCTAATCGAATTACTACACAGCAGACTGGGGCCTGGTAACTAATATTCCACGATGAATATACAAAACATAGAGGGGAGAGTAACAGGGCAATTAATGGTGGCCCAGCAGCTCATTTTGCCCCAGGAATCCAGAGCAGATTAAACAAGTCAGATTAAGGTGAGGAAACACCTTCCGACATAACACTTAACCAGCAGTGAATGGGGAACTGTTGATTCGTAAATGGCTTATGAATTAAGAGTTGGGAATTTGCAGTTATAAAGTACAATTTAACATAATATACTTAATAATTTATTTCTTGTACTGTAAAGTTTCCAATCAAGAAAAGTCTAGTTAACAGTCGTAGTAGTGACCGTTTGTTGTTCAACCAATCAGCATTGAGAAACAGTGTTAGCCGTTAGCCGTTAGTGAGCTAACGACTGTTTTCGATGAGAAAGAGAGGAAAAGGACACAAGTTTTTCTACTCAGTGACAAAAACAATGCCTTATAAAAAAAGAAAACACACTCCTCACCATCGTCTTCTTGTATGGAGCTGCAGCTGTCAAATCTTTTTGGCGCTGAGCTCAAACTCAAACACAGCCAGCAGAGGGCGACGGGACAACTTCCGCTCCCCTGTGTGACTGTCCAATCAGCTTCCAGGACACCGGAGGGGTGGGCGGGACCGTAGCAAACGCAAACATGGCGGCGTCCTTAGATGATGATTTTGAGTTTGACAACCAGGACTACTACTCTCTACTCAACGTCAGGAAAGAGGTACGGTTTATTTTGTTGTACAGTGACGCAGAATAGTGACGGACCTTTCGCCGTGAGCGTCGGGTAGATTTCCATTGAGCAAGCGGTTAGCAGGCGGTACACCAGCTTCCACTTGGATAGCGGTCTTCTTCATCAGCACCATCATCCGTGGAGGCAGGGACCGGTTGATGCTGCAGAGGCATGAAAAGCAGGATATTTTGGCATCTACTTTACATCAATGCAGGCAGTGTTTGCACCTCTAAGTGGGTGTTTGCAGAAATAATATGTCTCCACCGATGAGCATCTCCTCAAATCTCAGTTCTCAATAAACCAGGGAGACTCAAAGGCCTGGCTGGGATTTAGGCTGTGCTTGGATAACGTTAGCTAACATTACTGTGGCAGACTACAAAGCTAGAAGCACGTTATCGCACTCTTAATCTCTTGTTTCATGTCAGTGGATTGAAAGCTGTTTTTCATTATATTTAAAATAGCAGAGTTTAATGCAGCAGTGTTGTGTCAGCACTTAGAAGTGGAGCTGGAATGATTACTTGATTAAATGATAGTTAACTGACTGAAAATGAATCTGCAAGAATTAGATAGTGAGTTTAAAGCAAAAATGCAAAAAAAATAAATAAAAAATTGCAGGTTCCGGCCTCTCAAATGAAAAGATCTCCCACTTTAATGTGTCTTATTTATATGATAGCAACTGTACTGAACTGTTTGGACAAAAAAAGCATTTAAAGACTTCACCTTTTCTGGTATTTAACAGAAAAGGTGATTGATTAATCAACATAGTATTCTTCCTCTGGCCATAGAAGTTGGGCGATTAAACAAGATTCAGGAGGAAAACAGAATGTATGAGTTATGTAATTTGGGTGCTGTACAAACTATGATGACTTGAGAGAGTTTATGTTCCTTGAAATAGTTCGTATAAACCCTGACATTTTCTGGGGCTCAGATGACCAATGGTTGTTGTAATGTGTCTGCCAATAATGTTGCAAAAGCCTGGAAGAGAAGGCAAGAAAGTTTATTTAATTAGTATTTATTTTGATTTTTTTCAGTGCCACACAGTAAATGCTTTTGTGAGTGATCCATGAATTTGGTCTCACAAAATGATGATCTGATCATATAGGACACTTTTGTGGCTTTGCTCCATTTTCTTTCATTTCAGTGTTGTCTGAAAATATGTATGCAATACTCTGGTCCTGTCTTTCTTTTATTTTATGGTGTCTTGTAAGGCACCGGACATAACTGTTGGCATGACACAGTAATATTCACACTCATTCATTCAAGTATTTGATAGATTAATCAATAATGACAACAGTTAGCTGCGGCCCTACTCAGGAGTGAAACCTGTCCTCTCTCTTGTCACAGGCTACATTGGAAGAGCTCAAGGCATCATATCGGAGGCTGTGTATGCTCTACCATCCTGACAAACATCGAGACCCAGAGCTGAAAAGTCAAGCTGAACAGCTTTTCAACCAGGTGCACCAGGCATATGAAGGTAGGGACACTTACAAGTAATTGGAATTTAACCCATTTAGTTCAACATTTATATTGACATTCTCCTTGGAAAAATACTAAAAGGATTAAACAGGGCATTGACACAGACAAAATACCATTCAAAGTACAACACACACACACACACACACACACACACACAACACCATTATGAACTTAACTGTAATTTCCCTCTTTCCCCCCAGTGCTGAGTGATGCTCACTCCAGAGCCATCTATGACATCTTTGGGAAGAAAGGGTTGGAGGTGGAAGGCTGGGAGGTGTGTATCTAAGAAAACCTTTTTGTCATAAAGTTGAGTGGCTTTGCTGCTACATCAAAGGAAAACTTCTTCATTCACTGTGGAGGCATGCTGGAGAAAGAGTTTTCTTCATGAAGTCAGCATAACATGGGGTGAATGATCGATAAACTAATGGTGATGATGTATTGTAGGTGGTGGAGAGGAAGAGAACTCCAGCAGAAATTCGAGAGGAGTACGAAAGGCTGCAGAGAGAAAGAGAAGAGAGGAGACTGCAGCAAAGAACTAACCCCAAGGTTTTCTCAGTCACAACTACACTTCATTCATCTCTCAGCTTCACTACTATCACTGTATTTCCTGTGTGGGCCGCCACTTTTATGCAGATATACTAAATAAATTGTGCAACACAACTCAATTTAGACTGTGAATGGTTTCCACATTCATTTCATTATGTCCCTCACCCTTCTTCCTTCTTTCTTAATTAATTCTGTCAATCTCTCTCCTTCACACCCTCATTATTCAGGGAACCATCAGCGTGGGCGTGGATGCAACAGACCTGTTTGACCGCTATGATGAGGACTTTGAAGAGATGCCAGGAGGAGGATTTCCTCATATTGAAATTAACAAGATGCACATTTCCCAGTCCATAGAGGTACAACAAAACACACACACTCACTTAGCATTTACCTGACACACAGCTATGTATCTAAACCAGGGTCTCTGTAGTATTCTCTGTGTTATCAGGGACAACTTTCCTGTCTTTATTCAGGCTCCTCTGACGAACTCTGACACAGCAGTGCTGTCTGGTTCGCTCTCTACACACAATGGGAACGGAGGAGGCAACATTAACATGACCATACGGAGGGTTACGTCAGCCAAGGGCTGGGGAGAGGTACACACACAGATTCACACAGCTACAAAGTGCATGTGTTAAATGTTAGATGGGATAATATAGATTGTTTTGGGAAATTTTACACTGATAATTATGTATTTCTGTGCATTTGTCTCTGCAGTTGGAGTTGGGTGCAGGAGACATACTTGGACCTCTCATTGGGTTAAAGGTGTTTCGCAACATCACTCCACGGTGGTAAGGCCTGATTGTTCGATACAGGGGACGTTAATACATGTATGGGTCGTTATTGTGAAAGGGTGACCCTGTCTGGGTGTATTTTCCAATAATGATCCATGTACTGTACATGACCTCACTTATTACAAGGCTACTTACTAAAGAAATCAATAATATCGCACAAAACATTGATTTGAAATTAATTTAATTGCTTCTGCCAGAGTCTGTGATCAGATCTGCATGTACAGCAATGGTCTGTTACTCCTAGCAGCAGATAACAGACCGTAGCATGCCGTTATCGCCGCAATCAGAATCAAGTATTCAACAAAGCTGTCTAATAACATATGTTCTTTCTTTTTGTCTCCTCTGTCCAGTTTCTTGACAGCCCAGTGCGGTTTGCAGTTCTCCCCTCGAGGTTTGCGGCCGAGCTGCTCTCTGATGACAGCGCGCCACCTGGACCAGAACACCATGGGTTATCTGCAGTGGCGCTGGGGGCCCAACAGCGCCATGACCACCAGCCTGGTCCGAGACACAAAGAGCAGCCACTTTACTCTGGCTCTGCAGGTACACACAGACATAAGCACAGATTCAAATGCATATACACTAGGGCTAGGCAATATATTGGTATTATATCAATATTGTAATGCCATACGAGATATCGTAATATTGTAAGTGTTTCTCAACATTTTAAAGGCTACATGTTGTGTTAAAATGTTGTAAAAGCACCAGTAGTCACCTCTACACTGTCATCACAAAATTGATATTGAAGTATTTGGTTAAAAATATTGCAATATTTTATTTTCTCCATATTGTCCAGCCCTAACACACACTGTAGGGTGGCAGGCAGTGAACAGTGCATGGCTACCTGCTTTCATAAGTACAGTTTGTACTGTGACTGAAATTTTATTTACCTAACCATGAGATTTGCTATTTTTTCCCACTTCATATACTGTATTCATCGTGTATCACTCCTCTTCCTCCCCCAACCTTCCAGCTGGGTGTGCCTCACTCCTACCTAATGATGAGCTACCAGTACAAGTTCCAGGATGAGGACCAGACCAAAGTGAAAGGCTCTGTGAAGTATGTCCGTCTGCTTCTCCTGTCTCAAAGGACTTATTTTCTGTAAATCTACTGGTTTACCAGGCGGGCAGTTTGCAAAAAATATGTCCTAATCTATTAATTAGCTGAAGGAATTTCCTCGTCTAAGTATTTAAAAGAGCAACTTGACATCAGCTGAAAACATTGATTTTCTGCCTGGTGTTAAATTATACTTTTCGTGACTAGAAGGATTTAAAGTTGTTGTTTTTTTTTTTAATTAAATTTTCCTGTTGCAGTTATGAGGAATTGAGAGAATTGTGAAATGACTGAAGCTTTTTCTGACATAATTAAAGAAAGCAGTTTGTCTTTCAAATCCTAGTAATGTCAAGATAAAAGAAAAATAACTGTTTTGTGATTATTAGTGAATAAAACATGAGAGCTCAGGCTTCATGGCCTCGCATGTCCTTTATAAAGCGTTTAATTATGTGACCTGCAAATGAGTAATTTCATTGCCTGGATCCAAACCTTTGAATCTGCCCACTCCACTGAGTTTGACTTGACAATGATTTTGGGAAACTAATTTCATTAAATTGGGGCTTTAAATATATCTCTAGTAAATGTTAGTTATACAGCAGAAAGGAAATAAATAAAAGACAATGACAGGACACATGCAGCATAAAAGACCTGCAGGAAATGTAAAAAGGGGTTGTATTAGCTGTATGATTTACTCTATCCCACTCTGCCCGTGTTACTGTCCTCAGTAGCTGCCGAACTCTAACGGTCTCTGTTCATTTTACATTTCTCCCTTTCCAGGACGGGCTGGTTTGGTACTGTGGTGGAATATGGAGCAGAGAGGAAGATCAGCCGACACAGTGTCCTGTCAGCCGCTGTCAGCATCGGGGTTCCTCAGGGAGTCACACTCAAGATCAAGTACTGGCCAATGCAAAATATGATCTCACTCTCTCACGGGTCCTCGTCTCCCTGCATCGTTATCTAATGCACGTGTGTATTTTTGTCGGTGTTTCCGTGCAGGTTGGCGCGAGCCAGTCAGACGTACCTGTTCCCAGTCCACCTCACAGATCAGCTGCTGCCCAGTGCTGTGTTCTACGCCACCGTGGGACCCCTGCTGGTCTACATGGCCATCCACAGACTGATCATCATCCCATATACACAAGCACAGAAAGAGGAGTCAGTAAATCTCCTGTCCTCTTGACCTCTGACACTCAACACTTCTTTTCTTTCCTTACCAAATCCTGTGAACTACTCCTTAAGCTGTGTGGTTGCTGAAGACAGCTCCACAGCCCTGAGTCAGGGAGAAATACAACATTTTGATTATGGGAGTTGTTAATACTGCCAGGCATCTCTCTAACACTGGCACCATCATCATAGAGAGCCTCCACAGTGAATCCCGGTGGGTGATTG
Source organism: Epinephelus lanceolatus (assembly GCF_041903045.1). Lineage (NCBI taxonomy): Eukaryota > Metazoa > Chordata > Actinopteri > Perciformes > Serranidae > Epinephelus > Epinephelus lanceolatus. The sequence continues at coordinate 17,472,699 of NC_135734.1, forward strand.
TTTATGTCTGCTTTGTGCTTCTCAGAGAGCTGGAGCTGCAGAGGAAGAGCTCAGCCACAGACATCGCCAAGAAGAAGCACGAGGCAGAGTCGGCTGTGAGTACTCACACTCACATGCAAACACACAGTTATTCGTTTTGTGTGCCGGGATCATTGATCATTGTTTCTAGGTTCAGCTCTCCTCGTCTCGTCTGAAAACCTCTCTCCTATCCTTTTCTATTTTGCTCTCCTCCTCCTCCTCCACCCTCTTTCTCCCTTGGCTCCTCTGCAGGTTCTGCTGATGCAGGAGTCTGTGAGGAGAATCATAGAAGCGGAAGAATCCAAGATGGGTGAGGGAACGCACACACACACACGCACACACACATACACACACAGACGCTGCACCAGGGTGAGAAACTGAAGCCTTTTTTTAGTTTGCAGCCAAAACTTGGTCGAAATCCAAATGTGTAATTCAAACACATTTCTCATGGTTGCGTTAACAGCATGATCTGCTGTAGCTCCAAGATTCTGTTTTTCTTAGTCTGGCTTCCATCATCTACCGCTGTGAGGCAAGTGATGATGATGCAGCCCATCTCCATACTGCAGTGTTTACATAGGTTAAGCTTGTACGTCTGTGCGCACAACACCAGAGTGTACACTGGTGTAAATCAAGACTATCATTTCAGTGTGCTAATGGATTTCCTGTCATATTTGTGTAGAGGGTGCATGTGATTATTTGAAGAGTCACTCCATGCAATGTGTTCACAGCACCTTCTGTCCAAGAAGTAGATGTAGACAACGACTACATTTACACGCTCAAAATATTCAGTTTTTCACCCTTATTCCAATAAAGACAACATTCCTACTAAGCTCTTTACACGGCTAATGAAAATGAATATTCCACTAATATTCCTGTTTACATGCAGCCGTGTTAACACGTCATGTATCATGTCAGAATACGGAAAAGTGGAGCGTCTGTCGCTTGCTTTCCACCCTCTTTCATTTCTTCGAGGTGTTGCGGTATTTGTTTATATTCAAAAACCTGTTGATAAAGCCTTGCCTAAAGTATAGATGTACGTGTGTTTCTTTTGGGCATGTATCTCTACCCCAGTCTATCAAACTGTTGGCTTGTTGGTTTGTGTACAGCACACAGAGCTGACTGTTAACAGGCAAGAGGCCATGTGTCGCAAACTGCAGTAAATACTCCAAATGAGAGGTATATTCAGAATGCACTGTGCACATGTACATATGCTATTAAAACCTGAATATCGGCATATTGCATGTTTTAATCGGTTAATGCTGCCCTGAATAAAGGCCTATTTCAGAGTATGCAAATGGGTTATACGGTTTACAATTTAAAAAAATTCAACATACTTTCATATTTGGAATAATGGATTATTAGTGTGCATCTGAACGTAGCCATTGCTATATAGTAATGATATGTAGCTAACATAGTAGCGGACTGTTGACTGTTGTCTTACCACAGCTTGACATAATTATCATAAGTTCTGTGTTTGCACAGCTCCAGGAAGAATTCACACAGTAACACTCCCCATGTCTGTCATATTCTATGTATTACTCCAGCCTGTCTGTACTGCTTTCTGTTTTAAACTAAGCATTACAAATCATATATATACACTAAACTGTTCTCATTTTTCACAGGTTAAAGTTAAAAATCAAAGACTTTTTGTGCACTCGATACATTTCTCACAAATTTTTGTCAAAATTTGTTAAAATCTGTGTTAACAAGCACCTCTTCTTTTCCATGATAATCCATCCACCTGACATGTATAGGCATAACAAGATGTTGATTAAACAGTAGCATTACTATACAGGTGTGCCTTGTGATGGTCACAATAAAAGACCACTGTAAAATGTGCAGTTTTATCTTTTAAAAAGACATTTATCAGGATTTCACATGACTAGCACTACAGAAATGCATTCTTGGTCCAAAGAATCAGTCAGTATCAGGTGTGACACCATTTGCCTCATGTAGTGCGACATATCTCCTTCACATAGAGTCGATAGGTCAGAGCTGATCAATCCTCTTCAATGGCTGTGTGAAGTTTCTGGATATTGGCAGGAATTGGAACATGCTGTCGTACACACTGATCCAGAGCATCCTAAACATGCTCAGTGGGTGACATGTCTGGTTAGTATGCAGGCCGTGCAACAACTGGGCTGCTTTTAGCCTCCAGGAATTGTGTACAGATCTTTGCAACATGTGGCTGTGCATTATCATGCTGCAACATGATCCCAGGATCCTGTCTCTGTATCTCTGTGGATTCAAACTGCCATCAATAAAATCCACCTGTGTTCATTTTTCATACCTCATGTTAGCTCATACAAAAAACCCGCCACCACCATGGGGCACAGTAACATTAACAAACCGATCACCGACAAACTGCCGTCAGGTCATGACCCTGCGGAAGATGAGGAGCACACAGATGAGCTCCACTGAGACGGTGTCTGGCAGTTTGTGCAGAAATTCTTTGGTTGTGAAAACCAGTTGTCCAGGTGACTGCTCTCTGGCGATCACGCAGGTGAAGATGCTAGAGGCCCTTAGCTGGTGTGGTTACGCATGGTCGGCAGTTGTGAGGCTGGTTGGATGTACTGTCAAATTCACGGAAATGACATTGGAGATGTCTTATGGTAGTGTAATGACATTAACAGTAATGACAGTAACATTCAGACCACAGTCAACAGCTCTGGTGGACATTCGTGCAGTCAGCATGCCAATGACATGCTCTCTCAAAACTCGGGACATAGTAGTAATATGGCTGTTTAATGAGCATCTTGATATGCCACACCTGTCAGGTGGATGGATTATCATGGGAAAGTAGTGCTCACTAAGATGGATTTTAACAAATTTACGACCCAAATTTGAGAGGAATACATCTATTGAGCCTAAAAAAGTCTTAGAACTTTAACACAAAGTTACATGAAAGCACTGAACAATTAAACCTTATGTTCCTGTCCAGGTCTGATCATCCTGAATGCCTGGTACGGAAAGTTTGTGTCAGACACCAGCCAGAAGCAGGACAAAGCAAAGGTCATTGACGTCACTGTGCCTCTGCAGTGCCTGGTCAAGGACTCCAAGCTCATCCTCACCGAGGCCTCCAAGGTGTGTGTGTGTGTGTGTGTGTGTGTTTGTATGTCAGTGAGTTCATTGCATTATCTACAAATCTGTATGCGTGCATATGCATTGCTTCTCTGTGTGCAGGCGGGGTTGCCGGGCTTCTACGACCCCTGCGTTGGAGAGGAGAAGAGTCTCAAATTACTGTACCAGTTCAGAGGTGTCATGCACCAGGTCATCTCCGCAGACACTGAGTCGCTACGGATACCCAAGCAATGTTAGTATGCAGCCACTTAACCCAGAAGACCCAGTGTTATTATAATATAGCTGCACACTACGACAGTATGTGCACACATCCGTGTTCAAATTAGGTTTATTTTTTGTGTTTTCAGCTCACAGAATTGAGTCCGAGTCCTAGGAGCCCACCGCTGTTGTAGCACCAGAGGGCAAAATGCAGATAAAAACCGACTTTGTGTGAACAGAAGAACCCAAGAGCGGAGGGGACACGTCAACACTAAGTCTGCTTCTCTCCTCTGGTCCTCTTCTGTCATGGTATTAGTGAATCTGTTTATCGAGTTCCTCCACTCCTCCCTCCTCCTGTGAGCCGTCTCCGCAGTTCAGCAGAATTCAGGAGTCAGCTCAGAGTTTCTACAAGGTGTCACCCTTTGTGTCTCCAGTCCGCTACACCTGACAGGGCTGCTCAAATATCTGCCTGCTGCAGGAGATCAGACACTGGCCCTGAACATAGTTTTTTAAATGTACTACACAGAGGGACTGATGGTCACCGCGGACGTGGTGACCACTCCCGTAAATGCTGAGCTAAAAGTGCACATACATTTAAAGATGTTTCTTGACATTTGTTATGTCGGGTACATACAAATGAGCCGTGCTGTAAGTCTACCCCATATCATTGTAGTCTTTGTCTCGTGTGTGTGTGTGTGTGTGTGTGTGTGTGTGTGTGTCATCCTGGTAGGTTTGAATCTTATAATGTTATAACATCTGTCTTTTCACTAACTCCTGTAAATGTTTAGAGCAACACTATGCAGGTCTCGGTGACCCTGACGCCGGCCAGGACTGAGGATCGATTGTGTAACTCTTTTTTCGTTCACTCGTTATAACATCTCATCCTAATTTATTATGCCTTTTGGTGACATGTCCGCCACTCAGGTGTAAACTGGTGCTTGAGACTGCTGTCTGTGAGGGTCGAGATGTGGAAGTTAAGGGAGGGATTGTAAAGGGAGGGAAAGTGTGAGATGCCCTTTGATGGTAGTGATCCACCCACAGAGAGACAGGCTTGAATTCTTCATACAGAGTTTTTAAATAATTCAGGCCGGACTGCAATTTAAAGGCAGAAATTCCACTTCGATTGGATATGCGTCAGTGTGTATCGATTCTGTCTGTGCAGCTGCAGCCCAAACAGATTTTCTTTTTTCACAATGATTTTAATAAGCGAAGGATATAGTTTGTACTTCGCTGGTGTACATCCAGCCCATAGCCCCTGATAACAGGAACTGCTGCTATGGATTTGTAATAATTCAGCAAAACTGGGGATGTGAATGAAGAATACGTTGTGGTTGGGATGCGGCCAGTAGAGGGCGTAGGTCAACACTCTCCCTCATGGAGGTGTGCTGCTGAAGCGGGCAATAACTTGTGACTGTAGCTGACCTGAGCCACACTAAAACCATTTTACACATTATGGCACATTTACACGGCTGCATTTATGTGTTTGTCTTTGTTCAGTGTGTGCCCCTGTCCTGTGCCATATATTTTAGTTTTATGCCCCCCCCCCCCCCCCCCCCCTTCTTTTTTTTTCTTCACATTTTTGATTTACCTGCCGCCATGTTAGTCATGTTGAAGATGCTAAAACCATACTCATAACCTGGCTATCTTTAAGGTGATAATCTGAAACACTAATTGACCTCTCCTGTAGCTATTTTCCTATCACAGTGGGAAATCTAATATCCTATGATGCACTTTTTGTTCAGATACAGATAGGTGTTGTTGCACAGAACGTTTTTAATATCAAATGTACATTACATTACATTCACATTACAACTGTGAACCCGTATGAGTGGACTGACACTCTAACTACAAAGGGAAACACAAAAGAGTGATAGTAATTTATTCTTGATATTGTTGGGAGAGTCTCTCATGGGCTAATGGGGAATAACTGAAAACACTATCAACTACTTTAGGACACAAATGGTACTTTATTTAATACTGAGGTCATTATTTTGCACAAGATATACAGTATTTAAAACAGAGTGTAGCTTGTAGGTGTGGGAATCACCAGAGGCCCCATAATACGATATCATCACAGTATTTAAGACACTAAACATAATTACGATTTAAAGTGTTTTGCAATATGCTGAGTATTGTGATATATTATGATTTATTTCGTTTTTCCAACTGAAAATTTTGCCCCCAAAGGAACATTTAGTCAACATCTGTTTTATCTAATAAGATAAAGTTTTCAGTGTTTTCATCTCAATTCATTTTTATCACAGCAAAATGTGTCCAGAGGACTGGAAATGCATTTTATTATTCTAGTAGGCTACCAGAGTTGCATTGGCAATATTTACAGCTAATTAATATATAATAATAAAGCTGTGTATTGATACAATATTGCTGCGCAAAATATTGGGATACCATGCTGTTGATTTCCCCCACCCATTCTAGTCGGTGGTCCTGAAGCCTGATATTGAAGCTGTACACTTTTACTGAACAGAGTTTACGTCCAAGAAGTCATGAGTTGACTCTACATGGTGCCCTCCATTGATTTTCTTTCTATTACTGTGACTGACTTGCAAGACCAGAGAGTGTGTGAAGGCTCAGAAATAAAAACTGAGCACTGAGATGGATACGTTTTGGTGTTTAGTTGGAAGGATGTCAGTTTTTGCCATCTCCACACTGTCTTGTGTTGGGGTCACAGTAATAGCAGCCATTGTGCACTGATTCTGTTTGTTGTATTTGTCTCCTCATTTGTTTTGTGTATGCAGAGTTTTTTTGACAGGTCAGCTGGTTACCTCTGCTGTAGTGCCACCATGAGGTCAGCAGAAACTTTGCACCCTGCTGTTAAACTCCAGCCCATCATCCTAATTGACCCTCATTAGTGTGTACATATTCTGTATGGCTGAGGAGCCTGTGTTCTCTGTCCTGTAAAGACTACAATAAATATGAAGCAATCACAGTCTTGTTTGATTTCAAGAGCATCACAGATGGACCAGCCGGTTGCACTGCGATATAAAGACAAAAAGCAACAAGTTAAAATGGTAACTCTTTATTTACAATAGTTTACAATAGTTTCACAGAAACAGTTTGCACCACAGTACAGACAACGCTTTCTCAATAAGGGGATAGGACAACCCAAGATCAGAATAAACGAGCTGTATCACAATGAGCATTGTTAACATTAATTACACTGATGTCTTAGAGACGCAGACTAAGATTAGAAATTTGTGCCTGAAGATGTCTCCTCAGGTTCTCCTCAAGACATGAACATCCTGAGAAACAGCAAAATGATTTTAGGTCTTGAAACACCTTAAACAGCATCGCCTGATGTTTTTTTATGGTCTGGCCATTGCTGGGTAGGAACCAGTTAACCATCAATTGTAAATACCAGAAGACACGAGTGCAGAGATGAGCTTTGCCACTTTAAACTCTTAAAAAGTCTTGTGTTCTTTTACATACCAAACATTCATTGTTTGTTAGTCGCTCCCCAGTCGAGTCATTGATTCTGCATTGTTAAATCCCATCCCGGACTAATATAAAAGTTTCTGAGTCTAAAATCACTACAGTATGGCTTTTATATAATCAGAAACAACAGCAGATGGCACATTAATAACGAAGCTTAAGATCCGATTTCCAGCAAGTTTTAGGGTAAAAAGTGCCCTGAATGAACACTTTCTCCATTAAACCCACTGCATATGGAAGTAACTGAATACTGCTGTGAAAACATTAGCGAGAGGTGATAAGAGACCGAGATCTGTTCTTCTGACTCGACCCTTCAGAGACAAACAAAACAAACCGACCTTGCCCATGGTTCTTCAACAGATATCCATTTCTCCATCTCACAAAGGAACAAAAACCACAAAGCTTTGTTGAGCCATAGCAGCACATGCATTGCCAACATCCTCACACAGTGTCAACCATTCAAACAAACACACACACTCATGCATAATTTCAACTGGACTCTTGAGAGAACCTTTCCAACAACACTATTCCAGTTACGATAGCTTTTTTTTTCGGTTGAAACTTAAACAGGACGGCCATAGGAGTTCCCTTCTGTAAATAAACATGTCTCTGAAAACTGCCATGAACGTGAAATGGTTGAAAACAAAGGTGGATTTTAATAACGGTTTGGAAAACTAAAGTGTTTATGATAAATACCATCGTTCAATCACTGATCAGAGGCAAAAGAAAACACCTTTACTGAAAGCTCTGTCATCTGAATCTCATCAGTTATCTGACTTTTTTTTAATGTGTGAATTAACAATTTATTTATTATGAGAAAAAAACCCTCATCTGAAACAATTCTGGTGAAATAAGAACACTGTTTAAACTTTTTTGAAAAGCAAATCGTGTTAAAACACCATGTGTGGCCGAGTGACATCTCAATTCAGAGGAGTATCTGAGGCTGGAAGACGGTTTGTGAAGTACAAGGGAGAGGAACAAGCGCTTGGTTCAGCTGTACGGGGGCTTCAAGCCTCAATGGTTTTCTTTCACAATGTCTTAAATAACAAAGCAGAACAACAAACAGATGAAGCAGATGCAGACTCTAGACTCTTATCCTACATCTTTGTTCTATTGGATTATACCTCAGCTTAATACTATAGCACCATCTGAAGCAATTAACACAAGGCTTAACTTGTTTTCTCATTTTTAACGGTTAATTGTGTAACATTGATAGAGGCATCTACGAGAAATCGAAATCCAGTTTCATCAGAAAGACATACCTGTCCCCGTGACAGAAAGGTCATATGGATTCTTTTTTTAAAAAAGTGAGAAAAGTGCAAACTGTCTTTCCCACAGATCCCAGCATGCACCATAGTGGGTGGCAGTTGTGAGGGTACTCTCTCTCTCTATATGGCAGTTCAAATGTTTCCAGTGTTCACACCAAGTCCCAACAGTAGAGGTTTGCTGCTATGCTAACGTCATCTACAGACAGACATCCATTCAGTGATTGCCTTACGCACAGAGTCTGTAGGGAAGCAGGAACAAACCTTAGTAAATCTAAAATAGCACTCAAACTGTTTTCTAACGGGATAAGGGCTTGGGATAGGTCCACCAAAGTGTTCATAGAAAATGTGGGTTCATGGCTGACCATGAAGGACAGAGACTGAAGGGTGCGAGACCTGAATTTAAGGAAGGGTCAGTCCAGCAGGTGAGGTTGGTGGGAGGGGCAGGAGTGGAAAGGGTCAGAGTTCAGGGTTCGGTCTGGGGTCAGTCTAGCAGATGCTTGCGCGGGCCTACACGTGAGCGGTGGGAGCGGCGGGCATCTGCCGTTCCATGGGACTCTCGGCAGCTCTGGCACACGTACGTCTCTGGCACGTGGCTCTTGCGGATCTTAGCACACGACAGGTGGATCCAGGTGTTGCACTTGTTACACTCGATCATGGCGCGGCCTGCAAATGGCTTCATGCAGAAACACGTCACCAGGTCCCACGAGTCGTCATCTGAGAAGATAGGACAGAGCATACACTGAATTCAGCTTGGTCCCTTAGTCAGACTTGCAGCAATGCAGTGTATGCAACAATATAAAACCTTACCTGAGTCTACCATGATGTCCTCATCTTCTCCTGATCCATCTTCATCTCTGAACACCACCTGTTTCCCCTGGCGGAAGACTGTTCTGTTCCCCGAAAGGCCCTCCACCTTCTGTACCTTTACCACCCCTTCTTCAAGGTCTTGACCATGCCAGTTTCGACGTTCCTCCTTGGGTTCCTCCTTGCAGGGGGCTGGGCTCGGCAGAAGCTGGGGGCGGAGGGGAATGCTGATATCATCTTCAGGCTCTTCTTTGATTGCTCGGCCACCAAAGGAGACGGGGTACGGCAGCTCTGAGACTGTTGAGTGCGCCTGCTGAACCCCACTTTCCTCACCGGCCGAATGCTCCCTCTCCTTTCTCCTTTTCTTCTTCTTCAGCTTGTCAGCTTTCCTCCGATCATCCGGGTGCAGGGTGGTGATTGTGTGCTGCAGGAGCGAAAAAAGGAGCACGTATGTCAGAAGTGATGAAGGTGAACATTCAAAGCTAATGATGTGACATCAATTCAACTCACGTCTTTCTTGGTGTGACTAGACAGTGGGGCTCCTGGCTGTGGACGTTTCCTGTTCCTGTCCTGAGGGACCTTGGGAGGGCGCTGGGGGCAGGAGGCTGGGGGTCCCGGGGTCCAGCCATCACTGTCAGCCGTGCTGCCTGTACTGTTGGGTGGACTGGAGCTACTGCGCAGTGGAGAGTCCTGTAACAATAAATGGGAGAAGCAGGGGTCACTGAGTGCAAACTCACATCCGGAAATACAGCTGGTCATTAACAGATTCATCCACTCAACAATAACATGACCATATCCTGTAATATTCCTGATTACCAACCAATAAATGCATTTGTCCACATGATTAGCATGATATAATGTATCTTTCCAGAGGCATGTGTGTGGGTACAGTGAAGCTTTAGCCTTTGGTTATCATTTTTATTGGTATAAACTGAGTGAGTGCCACTGTGTCCTCAGGAACTTCAGAAAGTGTCAGAAATACAGCATGGTTGGTGTTATGAATCCATTTCAAAGAGTGACCAGTAATCAGACTGCAGGCGATGCTAAAGTACCATCATAGCTCATGGCAGCTTGAATGTTAGGCTGCACTATTTTTCCTATTGCCTTTTTCAACTTTAATCCAGACCTCTAGGAGCTCTCAATCTAATTTGACAACAATTAAGCTGTATTTGTTTTAGCAAAGACGTCTGGTGCATAAAACCATCACTGAGTATCAACAAAATCACAAGACAGTCCTGCACCGTGTTAAGAAATTTGCATAGACACAGGGGCGGAAATGAAAACAAATCTAGCATGTGTTAGAGCGAAACAGAGGAGCAAACGGTGACAGAAAAAACTTCAAAGGAACGACCACAACTTGAACAACATTAAGTCAGAATCGTGAAATCTCTGCCACTGACGGTGAGAAAAGGAAGTCAAATCATTCGGTTCTGACTGACAAAAAATATTGCACTCATATCGAAAAAAACTGGTGTATCTGTGTTGTCTGTTTTGTGGTTTCAAACAAAATGACTAAGCAATGTTTTGCCATAGGTGCAGAACTGGAGAGTCCCACCACAATCTTTGATAAAAACTGTATCAGAATAACCCCACCACACGAGGGTCTTACCTGTTGGAGTGTAACAACACTGTCAAAGCAGCCTCCCTTGGTAAAAGGAAGTGGAGGTGCACATTTTAATGACTATACTTTTACTAAAATCAATGTTTTCAACCAAAATAAATGTGTATAGGTGTGTTATAGGAAGGAACATGGGTATGAATTAATAGACAGTGTGACCAGGACTTCTTGCCATTTAACAGAAGGCTCAGTTAAGGTGGTGAAAAACAGGTCAGAGGAGAATCTGAAAGAAGCAGACACTTGTACTGATCCAGCAAACTAGCCAGGACGCCATAAAGTTATACCATGAAGAGCGTGACGACTGAAATCTTGCATACAAAAAGTTTTCTTTCCATGTGAATTGTAAGGAAAAAGTTAGTTGTTAGCACTGGGCATGCTAAAACTAAAACAAACACACTGAGCCAGAGAAACTACAGAGACAAACGAATCAGTTTAAGATAATCTCATTGTCTGGCTATCTGCCTCACTGTCCTCAAACAGAAGACGCAATTCAATGAAAAAAAAAGAGAACCCAACATCTCATATCCAATTCAGTCAACACAATTCATGATTAAATAAAAGCTATACTACTACTTGACAGTATGCCAGCAGTTTCACTATACCTTTCAATGCAATGCCATCTACCAATAAAAAGTGTAGAGTACTTGATGACCGTCTTAACAGATATGCATGATTTATGTAAAGTGATGACATCCATGTTGTCTATAAACATCTGCTTCAAGTTTAAAACATGTGCTTCCTTTTAAATCCATCCAACAATTCTCCCAGTGGCCAAACAGTCCATTGAGATTCTTTGTAAATGTACTGCCTTCATGAATTTACCAGACATTTTGATTTGACCTAACACAGTGTGGGTACTTTTTTTCTACTTATCTCAGCTGTTAATTTGTATTTGTTTACATATGCAAACATACTGAAACCCAATACAACGGTCCTCAAAGGTGACTAAATGTATCCTCTTAAAATGAGAGCAATAAAGAGATTACATGATAAGTATAGCTTCAGGCACTAACTGCTCCATTACTCACCTCTTGTGGATATGGGATGTAACCGGCATAGGCCAGGACGAAAGTGCAAAACTTGTTAAAATCCTCTACTGTCCTCCTCCTCCTGTATGGCGGACTGAAGCCCTGAAACACAGTCACGTCAGAGAAACATTAGCTGCATCAAACCTATGCATCCCGACATGGCGTTGACATTAACGCTGAGTGATCGGCATACTATCACAACGGTACTCCGCAAACACACACTCAGCGTCGGCTCGATGCGACGTAACAAAATTGAACCACACTAAAGAAATATCATGTTGACAAACATACGCTGAAGTTAGATCAATCGCACAGACATTTATCTATGGACTCGTCAGTGAAGCTTCCTACCCACCCCCCACCGATTAACCAACTAAAAACGACAGCTAATGTTAGCTAGGTCGGCTAGCGATATACAGCAAATAAGTAACTAATGCTAACGCTAAGATGCTAGCCGCTGGCTAGTGTCCGTGGAGTACAACTAGCAAAACAAAATCATGAAGCAATACATAAATCCATATTAAAGGCCGCCAAAGAGACAGAGTCATGAAAAGCATCAGTGTTAGCCAACTGTTGCGGTTAACTGACGATAAAAGCAGATGGCATGAATACGCTGCTCAGTAACGTTAATGTTAGCATGCTTCGCAATGATGATGGAATGTTTTCTTTACGATGAAACGTTAGGCTAGCTCGAGCATCCACAACCTGACAAAGTGCCGTCTGAAGTAATAACACATTCCTGTAAACAACTTTTAGTAATGAAAGTTGACAGTTTGGGATAAACCTGTCCAAATGCGTTGCGTGTGTAGCTTATTGAATGTGTGCGCCAGTAGATATCATTATGACAACATTAGCACGGTAAGCTAACGCTAAATAACCAGCAGCTGCTACACCGTGCGGTGACAACCTCGAACAAGTTGACGTTTGCTAACGGCGTTAGCCGTGTCTGCAAACTACTCACTGTAAAACAGTTACATAAAACACTCACCTCCGACTGAAAGACGTGGGATGTCGATGGGTTAATGTCACCCATCTTCACCGAGGACTTGACCACCTGGCGTTTTGTCGATAACGTGACGGACTAGAGCAACGGACTACTCGTCGCCACCGTAAACACTGACCTAGCTTTTGCTCGCTATACACCTAACGTTATAGCTAACGTCAACGTTACTTATGCTAAAACTCGAAGCAACAGTGTTCACTCAGTGTGCCATCAGCACACACGGTAACGTTACTTGGACTAATACCGGGATCCAAACGACTAATCGGCCCAAAGTTGTAAAACGAGTCTCCCGTAAACAGTAAACGTGACTACTGTATTTACACCGAGCTGTCCGATTATGTCTTCAGTTGATTCAGTCTGCTGGGGGAGCGGTTCACTTTGGCTGTCACCAGCTGCCTGCCCCCCCCCCGTTCTTCTTCTTCGTTACTATTATGGCAGCTGGTAAACGACACGGTGCATTACCGCCCTCTTTCAGTGTTTGTAGTGACTTACATAAACACATAACACAACAGAGGCAATAATGACTAATATACATTAATAGTGCAGGGGGACTTTTAAAAATACATTGTCTCAATCAACATAGTGTCTTTAAGATAAAATAAAGATAAAACGAATCTCTCAAACTCTTTTAAGTGGGCAAAGCCTCATACAGGTGCATTACTGACACCACCATAGGGATAAGATCATTTAGTATGAAGGCTTCTTTAAAGTGTACAACACTGTGTTGGTATAGTGTAGTTTCACATTGTGTCTCACTTTATGCACTGACCCTCACAGGTCTTATAGAAAGTAGAGTTCTCAATGTTAAGATTAAATGCAAAGTGAACATTGGCCATACATTTGAGGACTCTGAGTGGAGGCAGATTTGTGATAGCTCTCAGTCATTCTCCTATTGCAGCCGTCACAGAATCTTACAGTTTAACCTAATACACAGGGTTTACTTGACACCGCATCATGGCCACAAGATAAGTAGTAGCTACTGTCCTAGATGTAAGACTGAAGCAGGGACTCTTTTACACATGTTCTGGACACACAGATGTCTGGAACAGTACTGGAGATCTATTTTGGTTATTAGAAAAATAATTGTGGGGGTGGAGATCCCAACCAACCCAGGACTGACATTACTGGGGGACATATCAGTAAATATGAGAGGCAATATTCTCTTTGTCAAACTAGCCCTAATTGCATCTAACAAATGCATTGCCATTTGCTGGAAAAGTGAAGAGCCCCCGAGTGTGTCTCTGTGGCTTAAAGAGCTCTCGTCATACCTACCCTCAGAGAAGGTTATATATAATCTCAGAAAAAAAGCCATTACTTTTTGAGAAATGCTGGGGAACCTTTGTAACCTTTTTACAAAATAGTACCTCTTGTGATTCTGATGTACATGGTCAAACTCAGGGCTGCACTACAGTCCTCTGGCATTTGTATGACTCTGTAGACCAGTCAAAGTCTGGGCAATATTTCATAAAGGCAACATATATTGGAGCATTATGTAAAAGTATAGTATATTCTGTGTATTATCTTGTTGGGGTGTGTATCTCTTGTACATACAGGATGTGTACATTTGTTGTTTTTTGTTTTGTTTTCATCAGCTTGTTTGTTTGTTTGTCTTTGTTATACCAGTGTACACTGCAATAAATATTGTTGTAGTTATTATTGAGATTATTTAACTTGTTATCTGTTTCTTTTTTCTTTTTTAAATTAGCTTTGTCCATGAGGCCATTTGGGAGGAGGTAGGGTGGTGGATTATTGATCTGAAATTGAAGTGAATCTTGTTTGTCGGGGGAAAATAAATGAAAAACTCAATAAACATACTGTTGAAAAAAAAAATAATATGCACAAATAATTACAAGACTGCCAAAATGGTGAGTCATTTTGTGATTTAATCTTGAGGCCATGTCTTGTTGAGTGGCCCTGGATTAAAAAGTGTTATTACATGGTAAGAATAACTCAACGTGTTTAATTTGTTTGTGTGAATTTAAGTGATGTCCAGTGATGGAAGAGATATGCAAACCCTTTACTAAATTAAAAGTAGCCTACTGATATTACACTGAAAATACTGCACTGCAAGCAAAGGTCCTGCATTCAAAGCCTTACTTGTATAACAGTATGTAAGTATAATCAGCACAATGTATTAAAAAATATAATAAGTAAAAATATTCATTCTGCAATCAAATGGTTAATCACTGTTAACTATTATATATGATATTTTTGGATTATTACTGCTACATAAATGTTTATCTGTAAATGTTTGAGGTTGCGCTAATTCTAAATTACTTTATACGCTGTTTGACAGATTAATCTACAGCATTGCATCATAGTCTATAAGATAATCATGTTTGTATCACATATCTCTAAAAAGTCAGATTTTCTTCATAACTAGAATTATCCCCTAATGGTTTTATGCCTCTGTGAACCAGTCAAGTTAAAGTTTACATCCATGTCTATCCAGACCCATATGTAGTCATGACAAATGACAGTGCTTCCAATATGGATGTTGCTGCAAAGAAGCTACAAATTCTAAAAAGTGGATGCATCACACAGATCTACAACCTGACAGCACAGAGGATCTATACAATCAGCACAGTTTCAAGGTGGACACCCAAAATAAGTGTCACTTATTCAGTGTCTGACCAAATGTCTCCCCTTCTGCTTCCTGAGATATGTTGAGTAATGGCCAAAAAAGTATTGATTAAAATGTCATCACTTAATAATTTAATCCTATTGGACATTTGTGTCAAATTTTGTCATAATTAGTGCATGACTTCTTGAGTTTTTAAGTTGCACCGACCTTTGACCTTTCACCACCAAAATGTAACCAGTTCATCCCTGAGTCCAAGTGGAGTTGAGATATTGTATTCACAAGAATGGGATGGATCAGGTCACAGCGACCTTGACCTTTGACCACCAAAATCTGATCAGGTCGTCTTTGAGTTCAAATGTACGTTTGTGCCTCATTAGGAGAAATTCTGTCAAGGCTTTCTTGAGATATTGTGTTCCATGAATGGGATGAACAGACAACCTGAAAACATAATGCCTCTGGCCACGGCACAGAAGCACAAAAACAGCCCTGTTTGTGACGATGCATTTTCCAGTTGATTCAAGAGGGGTTTTTTTTAAATAATTTATTTAGCTTAAGAAGTAGCAATATATAATAATAATTTTCTCAACAGATAAAGGAACTCTTAATCTTTCAGTTTATTAGAAAAATTCAAAATCAGAAAATTTGTATACATGTCTGAAAAAAAGACTGTCAGACACATTTAGTGTAAAAGTACCTCTGAGATGTGGAGGAGTAAAAGTGTGAGAATGCATAAAATGGAAATACTCATGTAAAGTACAAGTACCTCGAATTTGTACTCATGTACAGTAAATGTAGTTATACTTTCCACCACTGGTTTTGCCCCAACCACTTCAAACAAGTTCATTTTTTTTTAAAGTCATTAGTAGCATCTTATAGTCTGATGGTGCAAACTACAACTAACATACCTGGTCTTGGGGACCATCTTCTTTGTTGTGCTGATCAACAGAGGCTAGGATCCAAAGTAATACAAGATCTATGAAAGAAAAAGTTTTTAGGAGGGTCTAACCCTCCCTAACCCTGTGGCAATGTTCCATCCAAATTCAGTCAGTGTTTTCTTTTGTCCATATTACAATGTTATGACAAAAAAGCTGGTGTCAGTCCAAGTGTTGCATTATTTTATTTATTGATTTATTCTTGTGAACCAGTGAAAAAATATCCAGGAGTCAGAAAGCTAATTAATATATCTTTTATTAGTTTAAGCAACAAGAGTTCCAGAGTGCACAGTTTTTAAGAGGTCAGACAATTTCCACTGAGCTCACCACAGTGTATAAACTCATGTCCATTGGTCACATTCCCTACATAAGTCATTGTCTCAAAATAAACATTCACATTGATGACAGTGATAAAGAGTGGTGTTGACAATGTTTAGGTCTGCTAGTTCAGCCTCTGACTCTGTGATGTGACTCAGTATCCTGATGACAATCACATCCTTCAGACTAACAGCTAGGCATATATACTTGGCTTAGACTTTGACTAAATGAATTCAGGCTGTCCCCTTCACAACTGTGCACTTCTGACCTTTGGAATACTCATGTATTTTGACATATTTTACATCAGGACCATATTATGATTTGCAACCTGTTTGAGATACAGACTGTAATGGAGTGTGACAGACTATTTCGTATATATTCTGATTATTATTGATTTATTTGGAGTTTGTCTTGTCTGTATGTGTGTTTGGTTCTTCTGTAATGTTACAGTCATACTGTTAATTGTAATGGTTGCATTGTCACTTTGTAAAGTCTATTTTATGGATCAGGAAGAGTAGCTGCTGCAATGCTAAAACTAATGGGGATCCTAATAAACTAAAGCACTGTGGTCCACGTCAGCACTTTCTGAAAGAATCCTCACTTGCTCAGCAGTCAATATACTGACATAAAACACTTTCAGTCACAAGAAATGATCACAGTAAAAACATTTCAGTGATGTATGAAGTGCAGGAAAAACAGCTGAATGGAATATTGCCTGCAGACCCTCCAAAAGCCCTTTGCCTCTGTGATGTCATAACTAAACTGCTTCTACTGATACTAAAGCTAGCTGAAGTATAACTGGTACTACTGTTACAGCTACTACGACTGTTGCTATTATTGCTGCTATTAGCACAACTGCTGATATCTGATTACTTAAGGTTTATGAAAGAGACAGGTCTCTCTCTGTTATCACCTCTACTGCATTTTAATGAAGCCCAATTCCCACTATGGTTTATACATTTTTTTCTGACAACACAATGAAAAAAACATGGTAATTTAATCACGTCTGAAATACTACCTGCTAACCAGTAGTCATTCCAAGCTGCTGATCATCAATATCATCTGACAAAATATAGAAAAAGGAGGCAACAAAAGCTTTCTTAATGCCACATAGCCTGACCCTCACTGACCTGCTCCTGGTTTTCAAGAGCTCCATTTGGGGTGAGGAAAAATGCTAGCCTAGTGAAGAGGGAGGCCCCAAACTGGGAGAAGATTCCTTTAGACAAAGCCTACTTTATACACTATTCAGACAGAAGACAGTGAGGAGTAGTCTAAAAATTAAAAACGTAAAGAAGAGCCACACAGCATCTGTTACCACATGTTTATGTATTTATACTTGTAAAACATCCATAAAATGTTTCTGTTTGCTCTTTCTCTGTAGCACCAATTTCAAAAGTATTTGCATCTTTCTACTGCAGTACATCCTAGGCGATCTTTCCAGCAGTGAAATACTCCTTTAAGTACAGTGGCAGCATGCAAGCTTTGATTGCATGATGAGCAGCAGGTGTGTCTTGATTGCCTGATGGGCAACAGATGAGAGAAGGACAGGAGGAGGCGGGCCCCAGCCACGCCCTGCAGCAGCACACACACTCACAGACGGGGAGAGAGACAGACAGGAAACACTGGGGAAGGGAGATATTATTAATACAAGAGGGAAAAGGAGAGAGGAGAACTGCTGACCCCAACATTTTTTAGTTCCCTTTTAAAAGTTGTTTTAGTTCTGCTATTGCTAATGCAACTATCACTGTATTACTACAGCTGATACAAATATTACTAGTGCTATTATTTGCTATTTTTTTTTCATAAGCTCGTTTAGTGGTGCTGTTTTTTATGCAACAAACTCTGTATTATTTAGGCTCATACAAATATTACCAGTACTACTTCCACTTATGAATGAATGAAATGTACCATCTTATGGGTATATTACATAGGATTTGTTGCTTCCTGATTCTACACAGTATCGTCAGAAAAAGTGAAAGCTACCCCTGATTCAATCTTGTTTGCTCTATTTGTGTTTTTAAGGGGCGGTGTCAGCAGTTTTTGCAGCTTCCTCTTGAATGCATGCTGCTCACAGTCTATCAACTGGTTGCTATCTTTTAATAAGGTCCTGACCTCACCTGTGCGCGGTGCCATGGAATGGTGTGAACATAGCAAGATAAGACCTAAATAAGAAAATACAGGCAGAGGGCAGTGTCACACACTGCCACATACATCTAGTGGGATCCTGCATGGTATACCTTTAAGTTTTTGTGTCGTGTTATAATGAGTGTGTCTGTGTTGAACTCTTTATAACATATATATAACAAGACATAATTAACAAGCTATTAAACACCTAATTTTAGGAACTCCTTGCAACTGTTCATAATCCATTATGTTTAGACAAAGCCGAATTATGATGGTATTAATTAGACACATAATGAGAGAATAAATTTGACGTTTTCTGAAGTCTGACAGCAGAATAAAAAAATTTAAAAAAGGATTTGAATGAAACATTGTCTACAGAAAAGTAAGGAAAAAGAGAAATGCAAATAAATTTTTGCTGATCAAAATGATTTAGACAAATAGTTTTTCTACTTCTAAGTGTTTATTGATGGCTCACAGACCAACTTTAAAGGTATTCCACCACTCACTGTGTCAGGGTGTGTAGATCAATCTGTCTGTGTCAAACTCTTTATAAAAGAAGGAAAGGTCTTTAAGAGGGTCTAACCCTCCCTGACCCTAACCATTTGGCAATGTACCATCAAAACATATATTTCCTATTGTTTATATTGCAATGTCAAGATATAACAATAAATTAGTTCAACGAACTATTAAACAACTAAGTTCAGGAATAATTGTTTTTAACATCTTCTAAAGTCTGTGACATCACAGCACTACAGCAAAAAAGATTTAAATGGAACATTGCCTACAGACCCTCTGAAAGCTCTTTCCTACTTGTACAAATCAAAAGTTAGTGGAAGAGAAATGTGAATTTATTTTTCTCTTTGTTTCAAAAACACTGGTCCATCTAAGAGCTGTTACTAAGTTCCTGATCACTCCTGATTCTGACACAACTGCTGTTACTGTTAAAATTCAATACCCCATATAAATTTTGCATGCTTTTAAAGATCTTTATTAGATTATTTTCAGATTGTTAATATGTTTTGAAGGTTCCCCTTCAAAAGCTTTTTGGTACTGATGTGTCTTCAGCAACTATGATCATTCAAGCTAACACAAACACTAGAGGTACTTGTGAATAAGTCAAATATTCCATCTAAACTTGTGTTATGTTACACACTGCAGCAAATTCACCTGTATTGACACTTTATACTATAATACAATAATAATAATAATATAATGCTGTAGGTCTTTAGAACAGCCATGTTCATATTACTATCATTTTCTTAAATATTGCATTAATTGTTTATCTTTTTCATACTTTTTCATACATTGTGCCTGCACATTTCCAGGAACTAGACAGCAAATTAAAGTGTTCCACTAGTTTCAGCCTCAGGAGTTCAGGAGATATGAACCCTCGGCTTGAACGTCTCTCTGATAAGTGCTGACTGTGAGATTCTTAAATTAACATCACTTTAAAACTCAGAACTCCTGCCCTCTGTTGGCTGAAATCGGTGTAACATGATGTCGTGTAACACACCACATGTTTTATCTCGCTCAGTTTATACACTGTTAACAATTCAAGATCCCAGTTGGTGAAACACAGGATTCAAACACCAGGTGAACTGAGTATTGTCAGTAGACCCTCCTAAAGCCCTTTGCCACTGTCATGAAGTCATTATAACTTGACCTCAACAGATTAAATATTAGAAAGAATTTAAATACTTAAAATACTTGCTACCTATTTTGTAAAGAAAAACAATTTTACGCTGTTGTTTTTTTTAAAATTCTGTTTAAGTGTGAATAAAATAACTTTTATATTCAGATAAATGAGTTTTTCAAAGTGTAGAAGGCATCAAAGAGTTAAAAGACTTACATTGCTTGACTACATACTGAGAGGGAATCATCAGTCAGTTACTCATCACGTTACATTTAATGTTATTTCTTATTTCTCTAACATGCCTCCTGAGTGAACAGAGAATCCAAAAACAGCAAACATTTTATACTAATGGTCATTTTGTGGGCAAAGTTTTTTTGTCATTTGAAGAAGTAAATTAAAGTTGAAAGTTGAAGAGAAAGGTCATAGTGTGTGTCTGTCTGTGTATGTCAGTCATAGTGGTTTGAGTGGGTGTGTGTGACTATGTTTGAGTGATGTTAGTGTGGTACTATCACATCTGTGGCTTGTATGGTTGAGTCAGTCATCCACGCCATGATCATCTCCACCACTGCCTTAAATGCAGCAGATGGGAGACCACCAGGGTGAGGACCATAGATGGGGGGCCAGAGGAGCTGGGCCATGACGTCATCGTACTCCACGTCATCCACAGACTGCTGAAGGGGTCCAGGCTGGGTCCCCTGCTTTCCTGAACAGTTAACAGAGACAAAGAGAGGGGTAAGAGGTCAGACTGGGTCAGCTACACCCTTTAGGGCCCAGACCAGGACCCAAGGAAAGCAACTCAGCCTTACAGCAAATGTTTCCCAGTGGCCACTCGCAGTACTGCAGTGAAAAATCCCCTGCAGTCCAAAAAGCATTTTCTTCACAGGCCACCATTGCGAAGGACACGTCTGTAAAACTGTTGACAGGAAACCTGGAACTACAAACAAGATCAATTATGAATCTTTCTATCATGACTTTTAGATCCATAAAGAGTTTTGTATTTGTAAAACTTTCTTTAAGCCGAGAAAAGTGATTTAAAAATCAGTGATGTCATTGTGTTGTAATGTCTATGAACCGAGCAGGAAGTCATGGGTGGGGCCACATACCTTAGAAGTAAACCTGGAAACTAGAAAACTTTTTTGGTGTACGCACCAAGTGAGCAACTCCGTTAGAATGAATACGCACCTTCTTGGGGTTCGGTATCTAGTTATTATTAAAATCTAAGACCAGACGACCGCCATCCGCTGGAGTGGAAAGTTATTTCCACTAATGCAAGCGCAAAATTTAAGTACTGGTTGGTTGTCTGTTGAAGTCTTTGCGGTGTGTTCATGTGCAACTCTTTGGCTGAGACATATTGTCAGGTTTGTAAAGACAGAGGCTTCAAACTTAGAGAAAAATATGTGACTACAAATTTTGCAACTTAATTTGGATAAAGACTATAATACACTATTCAGGGCATTCAGACAAAAGACAGCATGAAGTCATCCAGAAATTTAACAATAAAATCCAGCCACAAAGAATCTGTTGCCACATTTCGAGCTACAAATGTGTATTTATGCTTGTAAAGCATAAAAAATGTAGATAAAAATACTTTAACTACATTAGGCACTCCACGTCTGAAAGTTCCTGTTGGGACTGAAAACACAATGAAGCTGTTAATGAGTCTGAACTCAGAAAGCAGAATGCAAAGCAGCCAAACTTTGTGGACATGAATATTTAAACAATTTTTAGTTTTCCTTTTAAAAGTTTAGTTTCCTGTGTTACTACAGTAACACAAAGTGCCTCACAGAGGTTAAAAACAACAAAGATCCAAAACAGAAAACCAAAAGAAAAGAGAAAACCCAACCCTCCCACCCCACATAGAGATACAGGGTTGATAGGCCCAAGACCGTTAAGACATTTAAAAACTAATAAAAGAACCTTAAAATCGATCCTGAAGCACACGGGGAGCCAATGCAGTGATTTTAAAACTGGTGTAATGTGCTCCCACCCTCTGGTCCTCATCAGCACTCGTGCAGCTGAATTCTGTAATAACTGTAGATTTGAGATACTCTTTTTGGGAAGACCAGAGAGCAGGGCATTACAATAATCTAACCTACAGGAGATAAAAGCATGCATCAGCACCTCCGTGCTGGCCTGAGAAAGAAACGGGCGGACTCTGGCTATATTCTTAAGGTGGTAGAAACCTACCTTTGTTATGTTTTTAATATGTGGAATAAAACAGAGCTCAGAGTCAAAAATCACACCCAGATTTTTTTACAGATTGTGTTGGTTTAAAATCCTGTATTTTTGGTAAAAGTTTCTCTCTCTGGCCTTCAGGACCAATGACTAAAACCTCTGTTTTGTCCTGGTTGAGCTGGAGGAAATTCGCTGCCATCCATAACTTTATGTCTAAAATGCAGTTAAAAAGGGCATCAACTGGCCCTGTGTCATCAGGAGACACGGCGATCTACAGTTGCGTATCATCAGCATAACTATGAAAGCTGATGCCGTGCCTCCTGATGACGTCCCCCAAAGGAAGCATGTAGAGATTAAAAAGAGTTGGACCTAAAATTGACCGCTGGGGGACCCCACACTTTATCTCATGGGTTCCTGAGGAACATGTATCCATACTTAAAAAGAAGTGTCGATCAGTAAGGTAAGAGACGAACCAGTTAAAAACAGTACCAGAGAGGCCGACCAGGTGCCTCAGTCTATTTAATAAAATGTGATAGTCTACTGTATCGAAGGCGGCGGTTAGATCCAATAAAACCAAGACTGAGTTTATAGTTATCTAAATTGCACCTGATGTCGTTTAAAATCTTTAGAAGGGCTGTCTCGGTACTGTGGTTCATCCTAAAACCAGACTGATACTTCTCTAAAGTGTTATTTGTATTTAAAAAAATCATTTACTTGGTTAAAAACCAGTTTTTCTAAAATTTTGCTTAAAAATGATAAGTTGGATACAGGCCGATAATTATTAAAAATGCTGGGGTCTAAATTGCTCTTCAGAAGGGGCTTCACCACCGCCGTTTTCAAGGAGGCTGGGAAGACACCTGTCTGAAGACAGCAATTCACCATGTACAGTAGCTGTTCCTCAAAGAATCCATGAAATGTTTTAAAAAATGGTGTGGGAATTGGGTTTAAAAGGCAGGTTGTGGGCTTTACTTGGGAAAAAACTCGACCAAGTGTCCTCGCATCAACCAGGGCAAAACTCTCCAGTGTTTCCTCAGGTAAAAGCAATTATCCAGGTGTGTCGACAGTTAAAATCTGTTGGGATAAAAGACTGGATCTGATGTCATTGATTTTACTTCTGAAGAGGTCTGCAAAGTCCTCACAAAGGGCATTGGTTGTTGTCTTAGGTGATCTGTTAAAATTACTGTTTGTTAAAATATCAATTGTGGAGAAGAGGAATTTGGGACTGTTTTTATTGTCAGAGATTAGTTTTTTCAAGTGGGAAATTCTTGCCTGTTTGACTGCGTTATTGTAGGTTTTGAGATGTTGACGTAATATTCCGTAGTGGACTGTTAGGTTTGATTTTCTCCGTCTTCTCTCAGCACTCCTGCAGTATCTTTTCAGTTGTTTGATTTCCTGATTCCTCCACAGGGGTGTAGGTTTTGTTAGCTGTTTTGATTAAAAGTGGAGCCACTGAGTCCAGCGCTGACTTGAGTTTGTTGTTAAAATTGTCCACAATAAAATCACAGGGTGCTGGTAAAATCTCTGCAGGGGTGCTCTGTAAAATCTGGCCAAATTTCAGCCACTTCAGAAGTTAGGTAGCGTTTCCTCACTGTTCTCGCCGGGGCCTGTGGTCGGACACAGCCAGATCCACAACAGAGGACACACCCACGGACAGGCCATAGGTTATGACCAGGTCCAGGGTGCACCCTCTGCTGTGGGTTGGCTGCATGATATGTTGTTTAAAATCCAAACAGTTTAAGAGGTTTAAAAATTCTCTGGATACTGGGTCCGAGGTGTTGTCAATGTGTAGATTAAAATTACCAGTTATTAAATTGTTATAATCAGTTTGTCTGTCCTGAACTTGTTATAATAGAAGGAAAGGTCTTTAAGAGGGTCCCTCCCTGTTTAGATCTCCTAAATCAGCTCGTACCAATGAGATCGAACACATTTACACAAGTCAAGAATTGCAATAAAACACACGTTTTTATTATTGAACAAGGCACACAAGTGATGTGACCCACTCAGAGACCAAAACATACAAAAACCCTAGCTAAATAAAACCCCCTCCCAAACTAACTAAATACTGGTGGGCCAGCCAAAAAGAACAAAAGAAAGGGAGCCACCTCTGTCCAACCCACATGGGCCGGCGGAACAGGGTTCTCCCCTCTACCCTAACAGAAACCAACTAAACCCTAAACAATGGAAATGAAGCCGCGAAAACTGAACTACTGGACCCACCAAGAAAGGAGAAGGAAAGCAAAAACAACTTACATAAGGTCACACACAACCACTACCAAGATCTCTGCTAATGCAGCAGCTCCTGCTGCTGCCAGGCCAGAATGAGGAAAAAGCCTGAGCTGCAGTCCCCTCCCCCTCTTTACAGGTACTCTGATTGCTGGGCAGCCACACCTGTTGGGAAGGAGGCAGACACAGAATGAGAAAAGAGATCAGCAAGGGGGGGGGGGGCATGTAACACCCCCACCCTAAGTTACTGAACAATGCATACTAGGAAAAAAAAAACAGTTAAACAAGGAAAGAACTTACAGTCTTCACAGGATACATTGTTCAGGAACATTTGTTTACAGGCACAACAGTGCGTCAGCCAGAACATTATCCCTGCCACGGATATGTCTGACTTCCACATTGAACGCCTGTAACCGTAAACTCCAATTCATCAAACGTCAGTTTCTGTTTCGCATCCAATGTAGATAAACGAGCGGATTGTGATTGGTATAGACAATTACAGGAGCAATAGCGGAGCCAACATAAACCTCAAAGTGCTCCAGAGCCATGACAAGTGCTAGCGCTTCCTTTTCAATGGTTGAGTACCATTTCTGATGGACATTGAGTTTCCTAGAAAAATAAGAAACTGGATGCTCAACCCCATCTGAACCTTCTTGCAGAAGGACAGCACCGACGCCAGTATCGCTCGCGTCCACAGCCTGCTTAAAGGGCTGATCAAACCGGGGCGCCGCAAGAATAGGTGCATTCACTAAGAGACTTTTTGTCTGCTCAAATGCTGACTGGCAGGCATTGGACCAATTGAAGCTTACCTTTGGACTCAACAGATCAGTTAAGGGTGAGGCAACGCATGCCAAAGGCCATCACTGTGTACTGCAGAAAGTCATCAGGTGTAACAAATGCAGAAATCTCCTTTGCACGTTCAGTCAAAAGGACCTGCCAATAACCTTTCAGCAAGTCCAACTTTGTCACAAACCTGGCACACACCCTCGACACTCAGGGCATCGGTGGCTTAGTGGTAGAGCAGGCTCCCCATGTACAAGGCTGTTGCCGCAGCGGCCCGGGCTCGACTCCAGCCTGTGGCCCTTAGCTGCATGTCACTCCCTCTCTCTCTCCCCCCTTCACACTTGTCTGTCCTATACATTAAAGGCTAAAAATGCCCAAAAAAATATTACCAAAAAAAAAAAAAAAAAAAAAAGCCGACGACCCTTGTCTGGGTTCACTCAATATGGATGCTGTTTAATCGGGGGTGAACATCAGCAAACAGTGATTTGTAAGACTCAATCAACTCAACCAAATCCGAGCACTGTGGCTCAGAGAGACGAGACAAACGAGTGGGAAGATCTTTCAAGATCTCAGAGTTTGACAACTTTCCCTTGGTCAGGGCCTCAGACAAAACCCTGTCATCAGCTTCAGCACTAGACAGCACTGAAACTTTCCCTGTCATAAGACTAACACATGGTGCAGCAACTTCAGCACCGGACAGCACCACAGGAGACACAGTGACCTCACCTGCCTCAGAACTGGACTATGCCTGCACCTTCTCCCTATCATAGTAAGGTTTTAACATATTAATGTGACAGAGACGATTTCTACGACGCGATCTGGAGTGGCCACCTTTTACTGGATCAGGTAAGGACCACTGTAGCGAGCATGCAGACTAGACCCAGGGATCGGCAACAACACTAAAACCTTGTCACCAGGCTGAAACTCCCGGCTTTTAGCGTGCTTATCAAACCATCCCTTCATTCTTGCCTGTGCCGTCTCGAGATTATCTTTGGCTATCTCACATGCACGGCGCAGCTTGAATCTGAAGTTACTCAAATAGTCCAACAAGTTTTGCTCTGTCCCCTCACACAACTACTTCTCAATCAAAAGCTTCAAGGGACCACGCACAGAATGGGCAAATACCAACTCCAATGGACTAAACCCCAGAGATTCCTGGACCACCTCCCGTATGGCAAACATCTGCATGTGAACCCTGCCATCCCAGTCCCTCTCAAACTCCAGACAATATGTACGCAACATGGTTTACAATGTCTGGTGAAAACGCTCGAGAGCGCCCTGGCTCTCAGGGTGGTATGCGTTGGAATGACAGTATTTAATGTTAAGCTGCTTTAACACCTGAGCAAACACACGCGACACGAAGTTTGAACCCTGGTCTGTCTGTACAACTTTCGGCATGCCAAACAATGAAAAGAACTTTGTCAGAGCCTTTACAACAATGGGAGTTGTGGTCTTACGGACAGGAAACACCTCTGGAAATCGAGTTGATGCACACATCATTGTCACCAAAAACTTATTACCTGCTTTTGTGCGGGGAAGTGGACCCACACAGTCAACCAAATCATGTTCAAAAGGCTCACACACTACTGGAATTGGATACAGTGGAGCAGGAGGAGCCACCTGACATGTATGACAAGACTTGCAATAGCGTACCACATCCCTCTTCAATCCTGGCCAACAGAAATACCGCAAAATGCGGTCATACGTCTTCTTAACACCCAAATGACCAGCGAGGGGATTATCATGAGCCAGATTCAAAATTGTTGCACAGTATGGAACAGGAATTACAATCTGAGTGACAACACTCCGATCATCCACAACTGAGGAAGTCAATGGTGTCCATTTACGCATCAGCAACCCATCCCTCACAAAATAACCAGTTGACACAGAATCCACTTCATCCCCAGCTACCACAGCTTCAAACAAGGCAGACAAAGTAGCATCATTTTTCTGCTCAACAATCAACTGGTCACGAGTCAGGGACAAATGCTCAACCTCAGAGAAAGGCCCTACATCCACACCTTTACTCTCAACAGTATCTGGAGATATCTGGGAATCAACACCAGGATCACATAAAACTGTCACTCAAATCAATATCAGCTTCGTCCTTTTTAGAGCGAGACCAAGTAACAGCACAAGCTGCAAAAACCTTTGGAAACTTCACAGCGAGCTCATCAGGAGACTGCCTAACAGGGACTGGTGTCACTTCAGGGGTACCCAGCACCTTTCCTCCTGCCAAATCGTTCCCAAGTAAAAAGGAAACCCCCTGAATTGGGAAACCAGGACGCACTCCCACAGTCACTTCATCTGAAACAAGGTCAGACTCTACACGGACTCTATGCAAAGGCATACCTATGTCCTTCACGCCAAAACCCAACATAGGAACATCAGAACCCACCGCAGACCTGTCACTGAATGGCAACACTCCCTCCAAAATAAAAGACTGGGAGGCAGCAGTATCCCTCAGCATTTTCACAGGGACCTTATGACTACTATCAGGCAATGAGACAAAACCATCCATAACAAATGGAGCAAAATCTGCCAGGTCACTGGACACTGCAGGAAACTTATCCAAGGTTTCATCAACTTTGTTGACCAAAGCCACCAGTTTAGAATTCCGCTTTTTCAACACAGGACAGGTTGCCACAATATGCCCCTTTTCCTTACAATAGAAGCACATGACATTATCTCTTTCCCTCAACTCCTCCTTCTCAACCTTAACCTCAGGTTCTGAGGGACCCGCACTTCTGACCAGCTCAGACTCCACAGCTGTACCTCTGGTACTATCCTTCACAGTACCATTTATGCTCTCACCAGGCTTACTACTGAAAACGGTCTTATGAGTCAGAACATACTCGTCCACTAAGACAGCAGCCTTAAACACATCAGAAACTTTCTGCTCATTCAAATATGTTGACTCTCTCAGGGAGACAATTCTTAAAGTTCTCCATCAACACCAACTGTTGA
Source organism: Epinephelus lanceolatus (assembly GCF_041903045.1). Classification (NCBI taxonomy): domain Eukaryota; kingdom Metazoa; phylum Chordata; class Actinopteri; order Perciformes; family Serranidae; genus Epinephelus; species Epinephelus lanceolatus. The sequence goes on from NC_135734.1 coordinate 17,500,906, forward strand.
AGCTGCTCAAAATCCTCAACCTTGCTGGACGTACACCAGCGGTCAAAAAGAGACTCTTTGTCCCGAGCAAACTCAACAAAAGTCTGATACCCCTGCTTCTTCAACCTACGAAACCTCTGACGGTAAGCCTCAGGTACTAGCTCATATGCTCCAAGCACAGCAGCTTTTACATTATCAAAATCAAGGCTATCTTTTACTGGAAGAGACGAGTAAACCCTCTGCGCTTTACCATTCAAAACACATTGTAACAACAACGTCCACACATTTTTTGGCCACTTCAACGTCAATGCCACCCGCTCAAACAAGATAAAAAAAACCCTAAGTTACTGAACAATGCATACTAGGGGAAAAAAAACAGTTAAACAAGGAAAGAACTTAAAGTTTTCACAGGATACATTGTTCAGGAACAATGGGAATGTAACACTCCCTAACACTAACCCTTAGGGAATGCTTCATCCAAATATCTGTTTCCTATTGTTTGTAAATCATGATAAAACAAGACACTATCATTTCAGGAATTGTTTTCAACTGTTAATAATCTGATATGTTTAGACAAAGCCAAATTATTATGGTATTATTTAGAAACATTATGAGAGAACAGTTTTCACATCTTTTAAAGTCTGTGACACCTGCACTATAGCAATAAAAGAACTTGAATGGAACATTGCCTATACAAACCCTCTTAAAGGAGCTATATGTAAGAAAGCAAATAGTTGTAAAATCCTCCTAATATGTCACAGAAACTAAGGAATAATGTTCATATAACATACTGATCTCACCGACAACAATAGTACAGCCAGAATATTTGCATTTAAAAAACATTTTTACAGTCTGCAAATCATGTTTATGTTTTGAATTTGTGTTTTGGCCTGTTGCGCCACCCACCGCCGTCTACCAGTCACGCAGTCAGTAGAGTCTCAGCATCAGTTACAGTTACGACTGAGCTACAGCAACACAACAAGCAGCATTAGCAGTGTCCCGGTACATAGCATTAGCAGCCGGCTCCTCCTCAGCTGTATCCCGGCAGCAGCATTAGCAGTGTCCCGGTACATAGCATTAGCAGCCGGCTCCTCCTCAGCTGTATCCCGGCAGCAGCAATAGCAGTGTCCCGGTACATAGCATTAGCAGCCGGCTCCTCCTCAGCTGTATCCCGGCAGCAGCGTTAGCAGCAGAGAAGCCGGACTTGCTCGAACGGTCCGCTGGAAAACCGAAGATCAAGATTCCTTCTTCTACAAAGTCAAAAGTTAGAAAAAGAGAAATGTGAATTATTCTTTCTTATCAAAATAGTTTAAACAAGTTAAATTTGTTTCAAAGACACTTTAAAGTTCAACTGCTCGTCCATCTGAGAGCTGTTAGTAATTCCAGTTTACTCCTGATTCTGACACAACTGCTTCTACTGTTAGAACACTCTTTGCAACTGCTGCATGCTTTTTAAGATTTTTATATTTTGATTGTTATTCTTAAATTCTTAAATTAACACTATCACTTTACAATTCTGAACTTCTGACCTGTCAGTGTAACACGCTGTCGTAACACCTTCTAATACATGTTTTAACTCGATTCCACTTGGTGAAACATTTGGAAAATTAGCACCAAAGAAAAAGCTTCAAAAATCAGGTGGAATGGGACATTTACAGTAGACCCTCCTAAAACCCTTTACCCCTATGATCTTGTCATTATAATTTGGCTTCACTAGATTTAATGAGAAAGATTTTGAATACTTAAAATACTTGTAAATATACCTAAATATTTTCAATATTCTAAATTAATTGACATTTATGGTTTACACTGTTAAAAGAAATATAATGTTGTTGTTTTTTTAAGATTGTGAGTGAGTTTAAATACTTACCATTACTTTTTCTCTATACATTTTTTCAAAGTATAGATGTATTAAATAGTAAAAGGCTTACTATACCTGTCTACATACAAAGAAGGAATGAAGTATGTTAAAGTTATCTGCAGTCAAATGAAATTAAAGACTTTAAACTATAAACAAAGGAAATAGCTATACTTACCTCTGAACTGAAAGGAAAAAGATTTAAAACTTATCTAGAAATAGAAAGGAAACTTATCTCCAAAAGTTAAAATCTTATCTAAAGTTCATGCAAAGGAAGGGTTTTTTTGTTTGTTTGTTTTTAAGACAAAAATAAAAGTTGAAAGCTGGAGGGAGCCTTATCTCTGAACTGAAAGGAATGAAAGAGTTAAAACTTATCTAGGCACTGAAAGGAAACTTACCTCTGAACTAAAAGAAAGATTTAAAACTCCAAACTAAATACAATAAAAGAGTTAAAAACTTATCTAAAGTTCATGCGAAGGAAGTTCTTTTTTTTTTAATACAGAAATGAAAAGTTGAAAGCTGGAGGGAAACTTATCTCTGAACTTAAAGGGATAGTGCACCCAAAAATGAAAATTCAGCCATTATCTACTCACTCATATGCCGATGGACGCCCTGGTGAAGTTGTAGAGTCCTCACATCCCTTGCGGAGATCGGCGGGGGGAGCGGCTAGCACACCTAATGGCTGATGGTGCCCCAGACTAACGTCCAAGAACACAAAATTGAATCCACAAAATATCTCCAACATGCTCATCCGTAGTGATCCAAGTGTGCTGCAGCCCCAACATAAAAAGTTGTCTTGAAAAACGCCATATGAACTCTGTTTTTAGCCTCACTGTAGCCTGTAGCTCTGACTGCTTCTCTGTGCTCCGCGCTCACGTGTGCGCGCTCAGGGTGATCTGTGATCTGATGCACGGTCTCTGAAGAGCAGCAGTCTCGTCAGTATTGATGTCCAGATTCACAAGTGCAGGCATCGCCAATTCCCAGTCTGAGCAGCTAAGACTTTCCTCATCCATTGGCATTGCTTTGCATTTGAAACAACTACACCACCAGGTTTCCAGTGCTCAACACCGGTATTATGCGGCTGGCTGAGGCTCATGAGCTGCGGCAGATGCTTCAACCAGTAGCCTGAGTTCCGTCCGTATACTCTCAAACAAATACGGCTCAACAAAGAAATGCTGTTCCTCCTCAATTTCAAAGTCTTCAGACATGTTGGGCTGTCCTTTACTAAAAGACCGTAGTGCAAATGATCTTTTAGCTACTGTGGTTACGTTGTCTCCCCCTGCAGTGAACGTGTCACTTGATGTAAACACGGGTGAGCAAAGCTCATGCTTTCGCTGGTCGAAAAATGTAAAAATATGGAAATGGTGAGGATCAGTTCAGCTTCATTTCCTGCACCATTTCCGTGCACATCAACCCGTCTTCTAAAGACTTCCAACGGAAGAGTGCAACATGCATCATGAAGAACAATGGTATTTAAAACGTGAGCGCGGAGCACAAAGAAGCAGTCAGAGCTACAGGCTACGGTGAGGCTAAAAACAGAGTTCATATGACGTTTTTTGAAACAACTTTTTATGTCGGGGCTGCAGCACACAACACACATATCACTACGGATGAGCATGCATGTTAGTCTGGGGCGCCGTCTGCCATTAGGTGTGCTTGCCGCTCCCCCCGCCGATCCCCGCAAGGGTTGTGAGGACTCTAAAACTTCACCAGGGCCTCCGTCAGCAGGATACGGGTGAGTAGATAATGGCTGAATTTTCATTTTTGGGTGCACTATCCCTTTAAAGGAATGAAAGATTTAAAACTTATCTAAGCACTGAAAGGAAACTTACCTCTGAACTAAAAAAAAGATTTAAAACTCCAAACTAAAAGGAAGGTTTTTTTTTTTTTTTTTTAAGACAGAAATAAAAGTTGAAAGCTGGGGGGAAACTTATCTCTGAACTAAAAGGAAAGAAAGATTTAAACCTTATCTAGGCACTTAAACTATACTAACCTCTGAACTGAAAGGAAAAAGATTTAAAACTTATCTAGAAATAGAAAGGAAACTTATCTCAAGAGTTAAAACTATCTAAAGTTCATGCAAAGGAAATTTGCATGGAATGAAAGATTTAAAACTTATCTAGGCACTGAAAGGAAACTTACCTCTGAACTAAAAAAAGATTTAAAACTCCACACTAAATACAATAAAAGAGTTAAAAACTTATCTAAAGTACATGCAAAGGAAGTTTTTTGTTTTTTGTTTTGTTTTTTTTCTTAGAGGGAAATGAAAGTAAGAAGTTGGAGGGAACTAAAAGGAAAGAAAGATTTAAAACTTATCTAGGCACTGAAAGGAAACTTACCTCTGAACTAAAAAAAGATTTAAAACTCCAAACTAAATACAATAAAAGCGTGAAAAACTTATCTAAAGTACATGCAAAGGAAGTTTTTTTTTAAAGACAGAAATAAAAGCTGAAAGCTGAAGGGAAATTTACCTCTAAACTAAAAAAAAGATTTAAAACTCAAAGCTAAATACAATTAAAGAGTTAAAAACTTATCTAAAGTACATGCAAAGGAAGGTTTTTTTTTTTTTTTTTTTTTTGTTAGAGGGAAATGAAAGTAAGAAGTTGGAAGGAAAGGTGTGTGGGCATGTTTGAGAGTGTTTGAGTGTGTGTGTGAGTGGCTGTGAGTATGTTTGAGTGGTGGTGGTGTGGTACTGTCACATCTCGGGGTTGTAGGGAGAGTCTGACATCCATGCCATGATCATCGCCGCCACTTCATTGAAAGCGGTAGGTGGGAGACCACCAGGCTGGGGACCGTAGATGGAGGGCCAGAGGGGCAGGGCCATGACGTCATCATAGTCTACGTCATCCACAGGCTGCTGGAGGGGTCCAGGCTGGGTCGTCCTTTCCTGAACCGTTTAGAAATCCAGAGAGAGGGGTCAGACTGGTTCATGTACACCCTTTAAGCTAGATGCAGTAGTGTCGGATAAATGTGTATGGTGACCTCAGAGCTAGGATACAGTGGTTTTGACCCAGTGTATATATTTGGAGTACTCACCTCCAGCTGGACGTCCTCCGGCCTGGCCTGTGGCGTAGAGGTGGATGGCTGCGGGCTGCGGCTGCGGCTGCGGCAGCGTCTATCCTCCTCGGTGCCTCTGGAGCGGCTCTCCTCCCTCTGCCTCTTCCTGCCTCCTGCAACCTGTTAAAGCCATGAACAGAAGCAAAAAGTAAAGGACCAGGTCAAACTAGTTCAGTTATAGTCTTTTCAGACTGCTGCTGGTACGTCACTGGTTTCCATCTGTGTTTCCTGCGTAACTGAATGGATCACTGTATTTTATCTGCCTGCTCTGCTTTATTACAAAATGGTACCATGAAAGGGTAAACACTTCTTAGAGTTACTATACCAAACATTATCATTATAGGAATACTATAACTCTATAATAAATACTGGCACAAAGTCCAGGTTACTCCTTTGATGTAACAAGTTAACTTAACACATCACTTGTGCTGTAAATGTTTTATATACAATGTTTACATGAAAAAACAGAATCAGCGGCTTTCGGATTTCACATTATTTAGATGAGACATGAACACAGCATCATGACTTCAGTCTGGTCTGACCAACATTAGCTGAGTATAGAGAGATATAAACTCTTCAGGTCAGATTTAATTTATTTGTAATAAGTCGCCTTGCAATGGCAGGGGACACTGCAACACATCCCATAATTACCTAACTAACTCATTAGTGCCACCTGGTGCAAATTCAACAGCTGCAGGGTTTCATAGTGTTTTATGGAGGTGGTGTGCCACCTCATCTGAATCAAAGGTAACGCCTGTTTCATCATTGAGAACACTTTATAAACTAAAACATTAAACTCTGAGGGAAAATTTCACACAGCTAATGCCACATGTTTAATAAGCGTGACCATTGTTTAGGCCATCAAGGTGAACCCAAATGATCAGATAAGATGTGTCAGGATCAGGGTGGCTAACCACCTCAGCTAAACTATTTCCTGGTGAACTTGCCAGAGACCAATCAGCAGGCCTTTGCTGACGGCAATAATAACAGAAATCCGACATGTAACGCTCCAGCACACACTTCCACTCCACACTTCTCACCACACAGCAAATCCCACTGGTCTCTGAGTAAGCGAGCGACACATCAAACTTACTGATCACTTAGAGTAATGCAAGGACCGCGGCGGAACCAAACGCACAGTCGGCAGAACATCATCATCCGGGCGGCGCATGAAGACCTGCAGGAGGATAAACAATCAGTGGGTCACCTGCCTGCAAGACAGATGTTACTGCAGCTTCCAGGAGAGGGTCACAGGCTGATATGACGAACGAGAGGCAAAACCACATCACAGCAACGTGGAACACTGGAGAGGAGGAAGTTACACCGGCAGGATATGTGGGAATGCAGCTGAATCTCCTGTGCAGACAGACGTCTTGTCCTGGGTGATCGTTGGACCGCAGGGTGACATACGTGATTGTCCAATTAATGTCCTCACCTAATCACTGATAATGACGGTTTTACCTCTACACGCTATCTCTGCTGAACGAGGTGCAGGACAGCCAGCCGAGATGTCTGTCTGTCCCACAGTCTGTTTTCACGGATACAGCCTTCCTGGCAGGAGCTGTAGGCCTCTGTATTGTCCCAGGATGGGACACAGAGACTAACTTTTTCCCACCATGTCCCCAGCAGGGGGAGACTCACATTTACAGTTTCACTGAGTTTAGCTCATCCAGTAGAATTGAAGTTTGAGGCATCGCTATTTGAGAACTTTCTACTATCAAATATCTCCACTGACTGCTACACTAATTGCAAATTAGCTGTTTTATGTAGAATTACAACGGAAAGATCTTTTTTTTCTCAGATCCCAAACAGTTCACTTTCAAAAGAGCTGAAATGCTGCCCAGTTGTTACAAAACAACAAACATAGACTTAATAAATTAAACAAACTAAGCAAACTAAAGAAATTACCTACAAAAGAAACATTTAATATATCTAATCTAAAAAAACAATTTTCTATAATTATCAAACTCAAAACAAATTAAAACACAATCTAATAAATAGCTCCTACACCTTCACTATGTAATTACGTAAAAAACCTCATCTATCTATGTGCTCATGTCCTCTGATACTGAGTCCATGACAAACCCTGTAATCTACTGTGATCCGTTGTGTTTGTTCAGAGTACAAATGTAAAATTACAAAACCTCTGAATGCAATACAACACATACAGCCTCAGCTGAAGTAGCATACAATTTGAACTCTATAGTGACACAAATTACTTCAACAAAACAACTGGGTGAGTCAAAATAGGGGTAACTGTGTGAGGCATTAGTTTAGAGCTTGAATAATTAATGATGACATTTTTCAACATGTGGCACACATTATGTCATGGTTGTTGCAGTGTCACAAACATCACAGATGTAAGAGTTGACTTTCCCTCAAACATACATTGTTATAGTATGTTGACAAATGCATATATTCACAGATGGTATGGGCAATTACAATTATTATTTATAGTTATTAAGTATCAATGCACTAAACTACACATTTAAAATACATTTCAAGATATTTCAAATAAGCACACACTCATAACAAATCTAAAAGGACACACACTTTAACCGTGTGCATCCCAGACAGCAAAAGCCATGAGTTTTACCTCAGAGGTGCTGGCACTGGTGCTGGGAGCAGGCTGCTCCTCCTGGGGGCTCCTACGGGGCTCTCTCCGCCAGTACAGGTGGTCGTGGAGGGGGGTTGGCACATCACACATCTGTAATGATTGACATGCAGTTCAGGAATAGACTCAACTTCATTCAACACAACTATATTTGACTGAACATTTAATGAATGTGAAAATCCATTCAATTCACAGATAAGCACATAAATAAGCACACTGATGTCTCACTGTTTCCCTTAAATAAACAAGCTATTTTGTACTCTGCATGTAAATGTCAGGGTGTTTTTGTCTTTACCTTTATGTGACATGAGGAAAACTAACTTCACCAAAAAATGGACAACTTTAAAATCATCAAATGAAGCATGAATGAGGGCTACATCCTGAGGAAAATAGACTGAAAGAGAAACCTCTAATGTGTCTTTAAAACAACAATCACTGTGCAATATGCAAGATTATATTTATTATATATTTGCAAACAAGTCTTAAACATTGTCACCATTTGCTTGAAAATGAGCAGTCGGTTCAGCATTTGGCATTGTTACCTCTGTTCTCACATTTCAGTTATTTATACCAACAACTTAACTGTTTATTGTATATTTAATATTTTATTATATTTTACTGAACCAACTCGATTGCATGAAAGCCAGCTTTCGACGCCTCAAGGCTTATATTTCGTGAAGTCGTCGAATAAAATTACTTGAAAATTTTATTTTTATTGGGCGCATCGATTGAATTTAAACCATGAAAGTCTGTGGGGCTGTCAGGTCAAGTTTTCGACGGCTCAAGGCTTAAATTTGGTTAAGTTCTCAAATAAAATGACTATTATAAAGGAAAAAGTATTTTAATCGACGCTTCAACTGAATTTAAGCCATGAAAGTCAGTTTTTGAGGCTCTCGAAGTTTCTAAAGGCTGAAATTCAGTTGAGGCGTCGAAGAAAATTACCTGAAAAACAAATCTTTTTAGAAACAGTTATTTTCTTACAGTCTCCATGATGAAACAGAAAATTAGCTCCACTGGTGTCCTCTTTTCGGTGGTCACTTGCTCAGTTTTTAGGAATTGTCGAGTGAATGTTTCTCCTCTAAAGTCTCAGAGTGAAATGATGAATTTGATAAGTGTCTTGTATTTATACAGTTTTGGTCGGACTCCATGGCAACCAGCTTCATATGTCATCACTAAAAGGACACTGATAATCTAACGGGACTGACTAATTTAAAGTATTGTTACATTCTTTTAAAAAATAACAATTTTTCAAAAATAACACCTGTGTTTTTGTTTAAAACAGTAGCTAAGTTAGCTGGTAAAGTTGTTAGCTGCAGCTAGCTCTTTTTTTGTGGTTAGCCATTTTATAAAGAATTTATAAAGCAGGTTTACCTGGTAGCTGCTTCAGTGCAGCACATCTGTCACCTTCATCTTTAATTTGGTGTTGGATAGTGTAGCTCAGGAAACACAAGAAAACCAGTGGGATAAAGCCGTAAAAGGCGTTAGATGAGCTAGAGTTCTCATCGTCACGTGACAGGTGCAGTGATGCTGTTCAATGTGGCCTCAGCAGTAAATAAATGTAATACAGGATCAGTGACTGATAAGTTGCTCCTGGTGTTAAGCTAAAAGTGTATACACAAGAACTGAAGTAGCTACTAGCTAAATGTACTAAAAGTCATAAGGTGTTCAGTTGGGAGCAAATGGGGGCAGACAGAACTGCATTAAAAGTAATAGTGGACTAGTTGGATTGATATTGGAGTATGGCTGTGAAGTATATGGATCAACAGCAAGCACAATAGGTAATAATCAACACGAGGCTTTGAGATTATGTACAGATGCATTTAGAACAATCCCAGTAGCAGCATTACAGGTGGAAATAGGTGAAATGGCATTAGAAATGAGAAGGATACAGCTATCAGTGAACTACTGGGTTAATTTACAGGACCATTATCAAGATCACAAGACACTTCAACCGTGTTGGGAAAAGGAGAGGAGGGAAACAGTGACAAAAAGCAACAGATCCTTCAGCCTAACAGTGCCATTGCCAGCAATTCCACCTTGGATAGCCTATATCCTGATGCCTCAGTAGATTTGACACTATTAGAAAAGATAGCTATTATACAGATTAAGTATCTGAGACAAATTACTATTATAGAGAAGCTATGTTTTTTCATTCAAATTTATTTATTGTAAATACTAGACGCCCTGATCCACACACCAGCTGGTGGCGGTAATGCACCAAAACGTGGTTTGCCAACCGCCACTAAACCTCAAAGACGAAGAAGAAGCAGGAGCAGAAGTTGTAGATAGCTACATCTTCTTGTGCCCTAAAATGTCTAAGTTACAGCAGCTGAAACTCTTTGTCAATGAGCGACTAACAGCGGCAGCAGAGGAAATCTTCGGCGCTGTGGAAAGGACCATATTAGAGTATCATAATGATATTTATCTGTCAAAGAAGAGTAAAGAATGCGTGCAGCTAGTGGTAGCTGAAAGTGTGATGCAGGATGAGGTGGAGGTGTTCACAGCAGGTTGGTCATACTTGTTTGTTATTATTGTTTTAGTAAAGAGTGTAATGTTAATTAATGACTGCTAGGTCTGTCATTAGAGAAACATTTGATATTAGAGTCAGACCTGAAATTACAGTAACTACAGTGGTGTATTTTTATTATTTGCCTGTATTTGTGTGTCACAGAAGCTTCCCCATTATATGCTTTTTACTGGACAGAAAATTATTAATCAAAGTATTGCCCTTTTGCTGTCTACCAAAATACATTGCTCTATCCACCTTAATCCATGATAACAGTGCCAGGTAAATACCTGGATGTTTCTGTGTCTTCTTTCCAGTCTCTAAATGTGAGGTGCAGGGTCCTCCCTTTGTGTTTATTTTTTATTTGTACAATAATGTTGAAAATGATTTATCGAGATATGCAGTATTTACATAGATTACATTAGATTCACAGTATAGTACATGTAGTAGTGTATTAGTAATGTTAATACACGGAAAAACAAATATTTAAACGCAACACTTTTGTTTTTGTTCCCATTTTATGCACACAAATTTTGGTTGCAAATTTGCACATCTGTCTTAATTAACACTTCCCCTATCAGAGAAAATCCATCCACCTGGCAGGTGTTGCATATCAACATGTTGATTATCATTAATACACAGGTGTGCCTTGGGATGGCCACAGTAAAAGGCCACTCTAAATGTGAAGTTTTATTTAAAAAAAAAAAAAAAAAAAGACATTTATTTCAAGTGAAGTTTTATTTTTAAAAAAAAGACATTTATTTCACATGACTAGTGCTACAAAAGTGCATTTTTTGGTCAGTATCTGGTGTGACACCATTGGCCTCACACAGTGCTACACATTGTTACTGGATATTGGCAGGATTTGGAACGCACTGTTGTAAAGGCTGATCCAGAGTATCCCAAGCATGCTCAATGGATGACATGTCTGGTTAGTATGCAGGCCGTGCAACAACTGGGATGTTTACAGCTTCTAGAATTGTGTACAGATCTTTGCAACATGGGGCTGTGCATTATCATGCTGCAACATGAGGTCATGGCAGCAGATGAACGGCATGACAGCGTGTCTCAGGATATCGCTGCACATTTTTTTCAGTGTGAATCAACATATGTCTTTCTCATTGTATCCCCAGTTTCCCAGGAAGTCAGCATGTCTGAAGCAGAGGCCTCCACACAGCCATCACATGGTGAACACTGTCAGGTGTTGGTGAAGCAAGAAACATCAGGTCTAGAATGTCCTGAGCCTCGGGAACACTGGCTCAGTGAGGACGAAGGGAAACTGCAGGACCTGTTAGAAAGTGATGCTGTTGCTTGTATGAAGTATGAACAGAGCACTGAGTCATCTTCTTGCAGTCAGACCCAAACTGTGGCCAGCAGAGAGGGGGATCTTCTTCCTGGCGCTCCAACTGAGTGGATAAAAACAGAGCAGGAAGTGGATGGCTGCGGAGGGTCAGATTTCTTGCAGCCTCTCTTGTCAGAAAGGGGAGATGGGTGTTATCCCAGTGATCCCAGCTTGAACATCAAAAAACAGACAAACCAGACAACTTTTTGTTGTCAGCTGTGTGGAGAATCTTTCCACCACAGGAGTTCATTAATGATGCATGTTGAAACTCATGCAAACGATACAGCCATTCTCTGTCCTTTAAACCAAGCAACATCTGCAGGAAGTGATACTGAACCTTTAGAAACAAACAAGGAGGACAATCTTTGTTCCATCTGTGGCAAAACATTTAGCAGAAGGTCCCATTTAAAAAGGCACGCGCTGATTCACACAGGACAGAAACCACACTGCTGTAAAGAATGTGGCAAGAGATTCGCACGACTTGAATGTCTGAGGATACACACGAGGATCCACAAAGTGGAGAGGCCGTACGCATGTTATGTCTGTGGGAAAGGATTCAGGCAGAGGAGCAACATGGTGTGTCACATAAGAACACACACAGGAGAGAAACCCCATCGCTGTGGCATCTGCTCCAGACCGTTTGGATATAAGAAGGACATGATCAGACACATGCAAGTCCATGCAAAGAAGACGTGAAATCTCAATTTGAGGTTTCATTCATAATCATGGAAAAATCAGCTCTTGTTGATGTACTCTGGGGTCCATCTTCTTGTTTGCTTTATTTTGGCTTTGGATAAGTGACCATATGTAGACATTGTGACATCACATCTGCATATTTTAAATGCTATATTAAATTTTGTCATAGAAAATGTTACACTGGGCGTTGGTAGTGTAGTGGATAGTGCTGGCGCCCCATGTACAGAGGCAATGCCTCGCTGCAGTGGTCACAGGTTCGACTCTGGCTTGCAACCTTTTGCTGCATGTCAACCCCCACTCTCTCTCTCTCTCTCTCTCTCTCTCTCTCTCTATCTCTCTCTCTCTCTCTCTCTGTCACCCCATTTCAATCTGTCCTGTCCATTAAAGGCAAAAAGCCCAAAAAAATAATCTTTAAAAAAAAAAAGTTACACTGATAATTGATAATAAAAATATAATAGAACAGGATATGACTCCTTTGTGCATCACATGAAAACCCCATGAAATAAACTGTCCATTTATTTTACATTTAGATTAATAAAAAATAGTTTTTACAATTATTAAAAAGGTTGCCCAGTAAGTGATGGGTATGGATACGAAACCAGAGTTCTGCACCGCCATCTCCTCACCGTCCTGTCGACTCCCCTCTGAGGACATTCTGGTTCATTACCACACACAGTGTTTCCTGTCAAAACTTTGTCTGCTGTAAGCTGTTTTTCTATGGCAACAGATAGAGGCACTGAATCGTGAAGCTGGTTATCAGCTGGCTCTGTTAACTGGGTTTTCTAATTTAGCTATATGTGTATTGACATGAGAAAGGCAGTCAGTTTAATTGCAGCCAGCATCACATGCAGCTTCAACAGTTTATTGAAGCAAAGTCCCTGTATGTCTGTTTTAAAGGCATTAAACACTGATGCTTTTAAGAACCTTGACTTTAGCACTTTTGAAAAAGTGTTATTTTGGCAGCAGTTTCATCTGTCAGTATGGTCTACAGCCATGCCAGCGGCTCTGTAAGGCTGTACTTGGGACACACACACACACACACACACACACACACACAAAGCAGTCATTTGAGCTAAATACTCACATTAGCATGCACATATTGACGGCGGTGATTTTTTTTTTAGCAGGTTTAATGTTTTACATCTTAGTTCTGCATGTTAGCATGCTAACACTTGCTAATTTGGAGTGAATACAAATTACAGCTGAGGCCGATTGGTATTTTGGGAAGTTTTTCGGGTAACCCAAAGTACTGGACAGACAGAAATTTTGACCTTGTGATGGCATGAGATGAAAAGAGGATCACCAAATAATTACAACTTATCATGTGGGGGATGAACATGTGCATCAGATGTTGTGGTAATATATTCAACAGGTGTTCTGACATTTTAACTACAACTATGAACCTTATCACTAAAATCAATAGGATGAATCCCTTGAGCCCATTTTTTTCAGAGGTAATCTGATCGTATTTCGACTATCGGATTGGATCAATTCTGTAAAACGGGTTGATCAAAAAAAAAAAAAAAAAAACAGGAGTCTGAGATAAGATTAGATCATGTAATCCAGTCTTGGTTTTGGACTGGATCAAACCCTCAGTATGTGTTGTTTAATATGTTTTAGTAGGACTGGGATGCTTTTGATCCAAAAACATCAGGACGATCCTGATTTTAGCAGAAGGATGGATTCTGGGTGGATTTCAGGAGCAAAATGTAATTAAACTTTTACATTGGTCAAATATACAAACATTTATTTAGATTATCCACTCGATCTGTTTAATAGTTGCTGTGTTACAGTAAATATTACATAATAAATAATACATTTTTTGATTTTAGAAATCAAGTGTTGCACACTCCATTTACAAGAAATGCATACAGGGCCAGAGTGTGTGACACTTGCTTTCTATAATCAAGTCCACTGTCAGTGATCAGCACCTCGTGATAATTGTCTGTGTGCATTACTTTCAAGAAAGGACCTATCATGACTGCCATCACCAGAGCAGCTAATTATTCAGTTTTTAATAAAGTTTAGCAGTCACAGATACTTGCTGTGTAATTCATGGGCTTTACTCTTCACTTGATGGGGTAAACAATATCTAAGAATGTCTGATAATCTAAAAAACAATTACTATGATATTCCTGTGCAGATAAATAGGTTTACAAATAAGTAATTGTAACAGACAGGGTAAAGGTGTCTTGCAACAATGAGTGATGTCAAGTGAAATGTAAGGTCAGTGGTTAAAATGTGTGAATGCAGTTTTTACACTTGCTGTGCCACAGATATTCACAGTCCAGTCCAGCAGATGGCAGTATGACCCATTTCACTCATTGTATCCTCACTAAAGGCTGGCACAGTCCACACCACACACAACCTACACGCAGACAGCTCACTGTCAGGCTGCAAAATGGCCAACGCCACGCTTCAGTCGTTCAACGTCTTTCTGACGGAGAGATTGACCGCAGCTGCGGTAGACATCTACGGATTCGTTGAGAAGACAATAATAGACTACCAGGAGGAGGTGTACCAAACCAAACTGGAGAACCAGAGGCTGCAGCGGCTGCTGGATCTGGTCTACAAACCAGAGATAAGACTGCACAGGGCAGGTATGTGTCTCAGTCTGCACTACACCTTACCGTGGGTCAGTTAGCTAACCGTATGATTAACCACCTACTAAACCCCATCAGGTAACTAACACCGTGTGAAGTTAGTTAACGGCTTTGTATTAGCTACATACAGCTATGTTAGCAAGCCATGCTAGCTAACGTTACTGTTTCCTAGCTAACAGGTCAGACCAAACATTTCCCGTCAGTTTTCAAAATACAACTTTATGTGTACGTGCTATGTAGTAACATTAAAATATTTATAATATTCGTCGTAGCAAGACACTGTGGCAGCATGAAAAACAAATTTGCTGTCTTGTAAAATTCAGCACATTTTAATACTTTTGAAAAGCTATATGTAGCTAACCTCAGGAAGTTGTGGTAAGTTAGGCTCAACGCAACACGACACGCCAAATCTACTTACAAAAACCTGTTAATTCAGGGCGGCTTTATCTATCAGGATATATATGTAGTACTTGGAGAACACAAATATTGATAATAGATATTTGAAGGATACAGTGGTAAATTCGGCATACATTTGATCCGCTTAATAGTTCCCAGCTTTATTGAATCACTGTTTTAATTTGTCACTTCTCTCTCTTCACTGAAGTTGTGGTGAGACAGGGCACACAGGTAGGCTGGTGGGTGATGACTGCCCTTTGTTCTCACCACTGATACAGAACCACTAATGGTACCTTTTGTATGTTTAAAAAAGGTAGATGAATTTGTTCAGTTTATAAAAAATGAACACACATTGTAAGTTGATTTATTGCGTTAAATACATGCTTTCTTTTAGCCTTGTTCATATAGATGTCATGTCAGTAACATGAAAAGCACCTCAGGATAGACCCAATTATATATATGGTCATCTTATATCTGCATGACCGTAAGTCACCAGTAACACTTAAAGCTCCTGTCTTGCAAGTAGGGGAAAAGCATAACGTTGTAAGTTAAATAATATAGAGACAGCTGTTTTCTCTATATTAAAATTAATTGTGAGTTATATTGTTTTATTCCTGATTAAATGAAATATTGCCTATAAGCTCAAAAGGCTCTGTATAAGACATTCAGAACATCAATATAGCAGAAAACAGCTATTTGCTGTGTAAAGATATAGTGGAGTAATGACATTTTGAGCAGAGAATGAAGTCATGCTCCCTCTGTGTTTGTTGTAATCCGAGCTTCTCTGGTTTGTTGTGGTCACGCCTGCATGTTAGTGCATGTAAGTCCCTTTGCGTGTAACCCCCTAACTAGCTAATCGGCACTACTCAGCACTGCACTCAAACAGCAGTTATGGGTGGTTACTACTCATGACGGCAACTGCGTCTTCGTGAAAGCATAGCACCCACCCTCTGGTTCCTCCCCAGGTTCACACCGTTAGCTCTGTCAGTACTGTTGCTGTTGATAGCACTGTTCTCACTGTTAGCACCGTAAGCTACTGTTAGTCACCTCCTTTGTTGAGAACCATGTGCAGACAATCCTGCCCAGACTCTGAATCCTCTGAATGTTGTATACAGCTCCTTTAATACTCACCAATAGGACACCATTAGTGTTACCATAAATTCCGAGGTTGCATGCAAGGTGCATGTGGACGGGCTGCGTAAATGCATTTTCATACTAAGCTTAAAACAATGTGAACATTTTGTTAAAGGTGAGCATGTGTTAATGAATTTGTTAAAACACTATCTTGATGTGATGGCACATACTGTAACTTACGGCTGGGTGATACAGCAACATGAGAATGATCTCAATATAATTTTCCTCTAGAGAGATAAAATACTTTATTAATTCATGCCACCCATCATTTAACAGCTGAAGACAGAGTAGTAGTAGTAATACTAGGTGTGGTAGGGATGTGGAGTTATGCAACCAAGATGTAGTTTGTTTATAGCCCAACATTAGCTTTTTACTTCAGGCGATCATAAACTTGTGTTTGCCACAGAGCATAATTTCTGCAGTAATCCAAAATACAATGGAAATATCCAGTAGGCTTTTTGATGAGGGAATCAGTGCAAAGATCACTTCCACATCTGCCTACAAAAAAAAAATGGAGGTAGTTTTATTAAAATTGTTTTGAATCTACCTCAGATTTGTGAAATAATCTACTTTTTGCCAAATGTTGTCAGGTTTTGACAATAAATAATAGTTTAAACCACAATTAAGCATCTGGTTTCTTTAAGATCAGGAGCAAAAATCCCCCATTTGAACTTGAAACAAATTATGATTTGACATTCATCATGATAATCATTGTTATCCTCTGATATGAAAACTTTAATCATGATATTTTCAGCTAATCACCCAGCCCAACTGTTAACTGCATTTTGGATCTCTTTTGTAATTTCCTGCTTGGAAACCATAACCAGGGACCTTGTATTTTTCTGGTGTCATTATAATATAGCCTGAGTGAATGTGGAGTTGGCTTAACTCCCAGTCATTCTCTATGAGTGGGTCGCCAAAAGCATGTTGGGATTATGGGAGAAAATAAAGTCATTGACCTGGAGGGGTGAAACAAAGCCGCGCAGTATCTGATCACACCTGGGATCCTTTGTGTATTAGTTAAATATAGCTTAAATTAGCCAACCTATTTCACTTGTGAACCCCCACTACAAAACTCATGGATGCAGCAGAG
Organism: Epinephelus lanceolatus; assembly: GCF_041903045.1. Classification (NCBI taxonomy): domain Eukaryota; kingdom Metazoa; phylum Chordata; class Actinopteri; order Perciformes; family Serranidae; genus Epinephelus; species Epinephelus lanceolatus. Next base: position 17,518,184 of record NC_135734.1, read on the forward strand.
ATGATGTGTCCACCCACACGGGGCTAATGCCAGGTTCATGTTATATCAGAGAAATCGGACTTTTGAGTTTCTGACTTTAAACTAGCTTTCACATCATCGTCTGAGTCGTAATTACTGTCATCTTATGTATTTTAATCCTCACACGAACAAGTCTGTCATACAGCTGTCTTGATGAAGTGAAACCTTGCAAGTTGTTTACATGGGAATCTTTCTCATGTCTTCCATCCATCCCATATGACATGAGCGCAGTGTGAGTGTGAGCAGCCCTGAATTGTAAATTTTTCCACACAGTGTAATTGTGCGACACCTTGAAGAAGAAGTGAAATTCAGCCTTAAAACCGGTAGGAGCTTTAAGGGTACTCAGAGCACACAGACTCCCGCCAAGGCCAGTAGTCCAGTCTTCTATGATATGCAGATCTGTCCCAGAGTGCTGCTGCTTTCGGTATGTTCAAGCAACTAAATATGTAGGTTTCCCCAGAGAAACACTGGTGCCTATGAACGTGGCTTGTCATCATAATTTTACAATTGTCCTATCACAAATTAACTTAATTACCGACTACTGAAGACATAAGTCATTTAGTCCGGAAAATGCCCCATCTTACAATGTAAACAAAAGTGAAAAATAAGCTTGTGTATCCGCCTTATGATTTTGATCTGCTCCAAACTTTAATGGATTCCTCCTCGGCCAGTGTTGCACCCTTTCACCAAGTTTAATGGAAATGAGTCCAGTAGTTTCTCTGTAATCCTGCTGACAAATGGACAAACAAACAAGCAAACAGAACTGAAAACATAGTCAGCATGGCAGAGGTTATAAAGTCCGACATTAATGTGACAGCAGCATTAAATGGAGCCATTTGCTCAGGTACCTTGCTATGTGATAACCTCCTCCTGTGTGGCGATGATCACTTCAATTTCTTTCATAAAGTCAGTTCACATTTGAGATGAGCTCATATTGCTTATGTGCTTTAGTTGTGTGAGCTTGCATCACATGCACTCTGTTGTGATTTCTAATGTTTGGCGTGCTGCAAGTGCATTTTTACTAAAGTTCTACTCACTGTTTTCAACCCGTAACTTGCATTGATTTCTCTGCTGCTGTTAAGAGGAGCATCATCGCTGGGGATCATTCAAGTTTCCCCATCGTCTAGTTCATGTGTGATCAGAGAAGTGATTTTTCTGGCTGCTACCAAAAACATTTTCCTATCCACTGTTACAGATGCAAGGCAGATCGATTTGCCCACACCAACACAGGAGGTTTGTGCTCAGGAGCAGCAGATACAGAAGAACTGTATTCCCAGTGAGGCCAACGAGGAGCCCGTCATCCTGCCCATTAAAGAGGAACTGACCGAGCTCTGGACCAGGGCTGGGGACACACCTGTATGTTCAACATACAGCAACGTTACAGACACACCAACTCAGATAGTCAGAGGTGGAAAGCATGAAGACAATGAGATGCCAGATGACCTAACGCAAGTTGTGACAGTTGGAGAGCATGGCGAATACGATGTGCCAGACAGCCTTACTCAAGTTATGGAGTATGAGGTGCCGTCACAGGATGACGAGCCGTCACCATCATTTGAAGACATGCCAGCATACACAAAAAGGAACAACCTGTTCTTCTGTAATATTTGCTGTCAGCCTTTTCTGAAGAAGTTCGAGTTAAAATTGCACCTTTCAACTCATGCAGCAGCAAGTTTACCAGATCCCACCAACAAAGCGTTCACCTGCTTTGTCTGTGGTCGAGCAACAGAAACCAGGAGGCAAATGGTCCTCCACATGAAAACACACACTGGCGAGAACCCATTTGGCTGTCACATTTGTGGCAACAGATACAAAGTGAAAGGTTATATGAAAGAGCATTTGAGGACTCACACTGGAGAACGGCCCTTCACCTGCTACATCTGTGGGAAAAGCTTCAACAGATCCTCGACCATGAGTAAACACGCACGCATCAAACACAGGGAGAGCATGCCATTCAAGTGCCTGCGGTGCAGCCAGTGTTTCCCCCTGCTCGTTCTGTTAAAACGGCACACGAGGACGACCCACAGCATCACCGTCTCTGTATAAAATGCTGCTGCAGCAATGCTAATATTGACTACTGTTTTAAGTTCAGATGTTAGACTGAGTGTGATGGTGATGGCTTCTTTGTCGTTTATCTCTTATGATTTTATGTTTGTTGAAGTTGCAGCTGACATGTTTCCCCAAATTAGCACTAATATAACTTCTCATACAGATGCTCCTGATGAGTCACTGTAATCTGCTTCAGATCTAATGCGTAACACACTCAGCAGCTATATACTGAAACACTCAGTGTACTGAGCAGTTAGTCAACTGCTGGACCTTGACAAGTGTTTAAAGCTACAGGTGCAAATAAAATGTGTCTCAAGGGCTTTTACTCTCTCACAAAATCAGCTTTTCACAGTGTGTTTTTCAACTTTGTTACAGACTGTTGTACGTCCTTAAAATCTGCCTTTAATTCATATGTGACTTGTTTTTTTTTGGCTTGTAATACATTGCCTGTAGTGTACTGTTTTAGAAAATGTAATGCCAATAAAGTTATAGTACATTTGATTACTGCTACAGTTTTTTGTATCATGTGTTTGGTTGTGGTTGTGTACTTGTGTGTGTTTGAGTGTGTGTATCTGTCTGTCCACAGCTGTCTTGCAAACTACTGGACCAGTCAGTCTCACTTCTTCTGTATGAAGCAGAATCAGAATCAGCTATATTGGCCAAGAACGTGTACATACAAGGAATTTGACTGCAGTAGACCTGCTCTCAGTGTACCAGTATTGACTTAAGTTCTCAAAAATTAGACAAGAAAGTGGAATATACAAAAAAAAATATACGTCAGATATACAAAATATACAAGTCTATGAGGTAAAAATAGAGCAAAGATGCAAGTGTCATTTGTCCTGCCACTCTGTTAGTTCATCAGAGCAACAGCCGGGGGGAAGGAACTGTCTTTGTGACGGGTAGTTTTGGTAAACAGTGCCCTGTAGCGCCTACCAGAGGGGAGGAGTTTAGACAGTTTGTGTCCGGGGTGTGAGGGGTCTACAGTGATGTTTCTTGCCCATTTCCTGAACCCTTGACTGGTACAGGTCTTAGATGGAGAAAATATCAGTCCCAGTAATCCTCTCTGCAGACCCGATTGTTCATTGCAGTCTGTTCCTGTCCAGTTGGGGGGCAGATCCAAACCAGACGGTGATGGATGTGCAGAGAACAGACTAGATTATGGCGGTTTAGAACATGACCAGCAGTTCCTGAGGCAGGTTGAGCTTCCTGAGCTGTTGCATGAAGTACAGCCTCTGCTGGGCCTTTTTCCGGACAGTGTCTATGTGGGAGGTCCACTTCAAGTCCCTAGAGATTGTGGTACCCAGAAACCTGAAGGGGTCCACAGCAGACACTGCTGCTGAGGATGGTGAGGCGGGACAGTGTAGGGAGGCTTCTCCTTAAGTCCGCTGTCATCTCCACAGTCTTGAGCGGGTTCAGCTCCAGGTTGCTCTGACCGCACCAGAGGACCAGCTGCTGTGCTGACTGCATATTTTTGAGGCACATACCAATATCGATACTTAAGAGTTTAGAAAACATATTGGCAGATGTTCACTTGGCCTAAGCATGAACATTTTTATGAGGATTCCTTAAATTGACTTATTAAAGTGCAAATTAAAAGCTGCTGAGGATCTTTTTTGTTGCAGACTGTATGTAATTTTACTACTCACCTTGATGCTGTGATGCAGATGTGAACTCCAGGTTGTGTTAGCAAACTGTTTCTTCACAGTTGGGTGCAGTTACAGGTGCGACAGATCACACTTTTCATCACACCTCTCTGGGATGCTGATTGAAATCAAATGATGTGTGGGTGATAGTTTGCTCTCAGTCTTGAGAGATCTAGTGCCTCTGAGACTTAGGAAAGGTTATATTTATACTGTGCATGCAAGAAGGTGGTTACATGGCAAGACAAAACACTACATGCATCCTTTTCACTCCTTAAATGATGACAAGTCCTCCAACCCATTCGACCACAGAGGTTGTTTGTTCACCCTCTAATATGACCCACAGGAGCGTGTCCTAAATTAGCACACCTTCCAGTAGATGACAGAATAGCTTGTATATAACTGTTAACAATCAATTTTAAACATGTGGTTAACATTGTGAAACAGTTGCAGTTGCACCAAAACTACATGGTTACGTTTAGGCAGCACCTTGGTTAAGTTTAGAAAAAAGATCATGGCTTGGCTTAAAATAAGTACATGACTTACTAACTTCATGTGAAGCGACAGCCCGGCTCTGAGGCAGCGACAAAGATGGGAGACAAGACTAGTTTTTACCGTGCAAAAATAATGTATTTATTTACAACAGATAATCAAACTAAGGTAAACGTGAAAGTCAATAATCAGTAGTGTAAGCATGTGTGGATGTGTGGAAATGTATGGCGAGAACAACAAAACAAACAGCAGCAGCAGCCCGCTGCTCCGACCAGACCAGCAAGAGAGAGATGACAGGCAGGAGGGGAGCTTTTAAGAGCCCACACAGGTGTGGCACATACGTCATACGTGACATACTACCACACACTAAGTTACATTGTTAAAATAACTCAGTGGTGACTTTTGCTTTCACACAGGACATGAACACAGGCCCTTGTTGGACCCATCCACCTCCTCTACTTCCAATTACAAGCGGACCTTGTCACACTTTAGTACGTCACCTGACTTCCTCCTTTGCTCCCCTCGTATTTACTGCAGCCACTAAAGGTCACTGCCCAACAATAATATAAATATCAGCAGTAATTGCTGCTTGTACAAACAACCTATGTGGTCATATTGTGGAGGAGGACAGTCTTTAAAATGAAACAGTAATGGACTGTCATTGGGATGTTTTTGTATAACACACATACACAAAAAAAGTTTCTTGTTCAAAGCTCTTCTGAGTTGCATAGACCAGTTTTCCACTCTTGACTGCTTTGCCCCTTCATGAAGTGATGTGACTGAGGCAACTGATCAAAACTATCTCAAAGGTAAAATTCCTGATGGGTGTGGATTGATGGGAGCACTGTTTTGGGACTGACAACTGTGATGTGTAACGCACTCCTGTCTTCATCCTTGCAGATGCCAAACAGCCAACTGTACCAACATCTGCGGAGGAGATTCCCCCTAAACAGCACGAGTGGGGCCCGGCTGTGTGCGAGGACGAGCCAGGACCCTCGCAGCTTAAAGAGGAGCAGGAGGATCAGAAGGACGAACTGTGGATCAACGGGATCGGGGAGCAACCTTCAGCAGAGGACAGCGACGACGGGGACGCCTTGACGAAAGAGCTCATTAAAACAGTGCAGCAGTTAGAAGACTGTAGAGCAGCAGAGGAGAGCCGAGAGCCAACGCAGACCCCTGCAGAGGACCCAAAGCACTCTGAAGAGAAGACGAGCACCACCTTGTACCGCTGCCACATATGCAACTACATATTCACCAAAAAAACTGTGCTTACATGGCACCTCAAGACGCACGAAAGCAAGTCACACGACAGCAAGGGAAACTTTGACTGTCACATATGTGGTAAACACATACCCTGTCAGAGCAATCTGCAGAACCACATGAGAGTGCACACAGGAGAGAGACCCTACAGCTGCCATTTCTGCGGCAAGTGTTTTAAACTGAAAGGACACATGACAGAACACATAAGAACTCACACAGGAGAGAAGCCTTTCAGTTGTCACATCTGTGACAAATCTTTCAACAGAGGCTCAACTCTGAGGAAACACGTTTTAGCCAAACATAAAGAGGAGCGACCATACAAGTGTGGGGACTGTGACGAGTTATTTACTGAAAGGCTGCTGATGAAGAGGCACATGAGAAAAGTTCATGGAGTCAAACTGTCCACGAGTCAAAGTCCTGCCTAGAACTTTAGAACAGACGCCATTATTGATGCATGTTCAATATAGTCTTAAATCTGAGTAGAGAACAAGACTAGGTATCTTTTGAAATGTTTCAGTATTAGTGCCAGTGAGTTTTGGTACCAGAACAATACTTTTTTTTTTTCAAAATATTGCTTTAAAGATTTTGATTACACTATACTAAAAAAAATCATTTTTTGGCCCAGATGAAGCCAAACTTCTCAAGTGTTGAATGTTGTCTTACACAAACAGCCATACAAGAACTTTGCCGAAATGAAATTCAATCTAGAATTGCCAAAAAAAGTATTTAAAGGCGATAGTTTGACTGAGACAAGGGGGAAACAGTGGGCGTGTTTCTTTTCAAAGTTAAAAAATACATCTTGTTCAGGAACAAACTGTAGTTTGTTGATATATAATGGAGCATATAGATATTACGATACATTAAGGGTCACCTGTGTAGGATTTAGTGGCATCAAGTGGTGAGGTTGCAGACTGCAACCAAATGAAACTTCTCCTGTGTCCCAAGTCTTTAGAACTATGGTGGAAAACATGAATGACTCTATTTAAGAGTCAGTCTTTCATTTGTCCGTTTTTGACTACTGCAGAGCAACATGGCGGACTCTATGGAAGAGGACCCGCTCTGTATAAACAGCTCATTCTAAGTTAACAAAATACAACAATTCTTAGTTTTAGGTGATTATAAACTAATAAAAACATAGGTATGGATACTGTATTTTAATTTCTGCCAATATATCCACCTTATTCCTACACAGTGGACCTTTAAACAGCTGGCTATGGAAGTGCTGATTGGTGTGTTATTGAACTTTGGACACAGCCAGGCTAGATGTTTGTCCTTGCTTCCATTCCTTATGCTAAGCTAGGCTAACTGTGCCCTGGCTCTAGCTCCATGCTCAACACACAGAAATGATATTGTGATATAAAGTCAAACTATTCCTTTGAATCAGGAGTTATCTGATAGAAGAACAAGTAAATACGGTTCTGAATCTAATTGATTCCAACCTTTGGTATGTAGGAGCTCACGATACAGACAGTTTGGTCGTTACCAGGAATGTGTTGAGGTTCATTGAGCCCTTGTAGAGACTTAGAAACATAAAAACAGACAATGGAGAGCTATCTGTTCTCTACAAAGGCAGGGGCCATGTGATTCCCTATGCTACAGAATACTGGAGGATTTTTAGGACTGCCTTTCTTAAAAAAAACTGGACCACTTATGTGCTGGACATTTCAGTTCCGTAACATTTCCTCTGTGTTTATAACCTCTGATGAACATTAAAATGAACCACCAGAATTTCATTCTGCAGCCTGAAAAACACTACTAAAGAAAGTTAAACAGATGTTCATTTAGGTAGTAGCAACCCTTTAAATTCAATCTGCTTTTCTAAGTCTAATTATTGTGCACCATTATGATAGTAACATGTACACCTGTGTTACATCGTCTGTCAACTAGTGATACCTTTGTTGTACTGTACAGTTGTTTTATATATTTATATATATTGTACATAGGTGGATTTTGTTTTCTTTTGCCAAAATTCAGTCATACCTGCTGAATCTGTTGTAAACCAGTGATGTGAACATAAAGAAATGAAGCTAAAAAGAAATACATTCAGGTGTGAAAATGTATAGCAAAAATACATCATTGTCATCTTTTGTTTTGTTTTTCTGCATCACATATTTGAGTTATATAGCAGTTCAGGAGTAACCACAGTTTTTGGAAAGGATTTAGACTTTCTCAAAGCAACAAGGGGGACAAAAGATGGAGAATGAACAAGAGCTGCTGGTAACATTACTATACGTGTCTGGTGGACTCAAAGTAATAAAGAGGCTAACTTTATGGCTTCTTGGTCAGTGGGTACATGGTGCTCCTCTCTTACAGCCACATCTTGTAATTTAAAATCATGAGAAGTCTGGGTGTTTATATAAAAATCTGGCCTTTGCAGCTTTTATCTGCACCTTGAAAACTGCTACTCTGCTGGAAATAGGTTTGTAGATACAGGTTTCCATGCATTAGTCACATAACAGGGTAGACATCCACCATCTTTTCCTAAAATTGGGTAATCAAACTCCACAGAAAAGCTTTTATATCAAAGCAGGACATCAAATACAGGCCATGTAGAGAGTATTTTCCCAGCTTTTAGCACATAAAATTACTCTCTGTGGTTGCACCTAAAAATATTAGCTCCTGAGTCCTTTGGACTGGAGCAACTATTTACACAACAATAAACCAATAACTGATACATATTACTTTTTTTGCTAATCAACAATTACTGGTTATGACTATGAAAATCAGGTGGACTTCGGTGAGGAAAATACTGAAGTGTTTCCTCAGTGTAATAAGTTAACTTACAGCCAAACAGCACCAGGTCTGCCTTGGTGATGACCGTTAGCTGTGGTGCTGTTATCCACTCGAGTGAAACTGTAGAAAGTCCCTCAGTTGTTACTGTCATGTGAAATACTTGCGTCTGTTTGTTTGACAGCAGCAACTCACATCACTCTTTTTTTCTCAGCTGCTATGCTAATAAAATCACTCACAGCCACAGGCAGTCTGCAGTGCTGAAGCCATATAAACCTGCCATTCAATTTTAAGTATTTCTCTGCATCATTTAATAGTCATCATGACTAAATAATCTTTTTGAGTTTAATGCTGAATATAATGTACCTGTCTTCTCTGCCTTGCCCCTTCACTACTGTGCCTTTGACTCCCTCTGGGAAGAGAAATCCATAGTGGGTTGTGTTGATGTTGTCATTGGGGTCCTGTGTGATAGACAGCAAGTAGAAGACTGGGCTTGTCACCATGTTGACCCTGACCTGATGAACATGTCCATTACTATGGGTGGTAGATGATGGAGCTGTGTTCACGGTGGTCGATAACCTCCACTGGGATGAACTAAGAGCAGAAAGGCAGGATGATGAGGTCAGCACCAGTGGCACCAGCATCAACTTGGGGAAAAAAAGAACGATCAAACTCTTAGTAAAATGGTTTTAGTCACAAAGGCACACAGAGAAAAGAGATACACTAATGCTAGAGAATAACACTTTACAATAACCATCATTTACAAATGGTAAACAGATAGTTTATTATCGTTTAACCATCATTTATAACCATTATGGTCTATTTACCATTTATAAATGATGGTTATTGTAAAGTGTTACCGAATCTTAAAATCCCTCCATTGTTCGTTGGAATTTTATTGTCAGAATAGTGAAAAAGGTCCCTCAGGCCTCAAGGTAACATACTTAATTTGCTGTTTTGACTGACCAGCAGTCTAGAACCCAAACGGTTTTGAATTTATAAAAATAAAAATAAACCAGCAATGTAAATGACAGAGAAAATCTGCCCATCCTGCAAGAGATATTGTTATTCAAAGTAATGTATGTAATGCAATGTTGATAAAAAACACTGCCATGCAACAGCGTACTGCATGTTTGTGCTCAGTAATAATGACTGTTGGTCTGTGTGACTGACAGTTTATTGATCTTGAACAAAGACGGGCAGCGTCATTCCTCCTATACTGACCTGCTGACCAATCAGAAGCATGGAGAAATTGATTGTAATTGATAGCCCACTGAGGGGACAATGTTCACATACAGACACCTCGAGATAACATTTGTATTAATATCCACACATTATCACCACCACAGTTTGTGAAGTTGTGCAGAAGTAATGTGGAATTGTAATATTAATTTCCTCAACAGTTGCTGCAAACACAGTAACTGCTGCTTTTAGTTTCCTCCCCACAGTCGCACAGGTTAAAGCAGAGTGATTAAACAGGATGGTCCACGAGCCTGCAGAGGGCAGCCTATCAGCTGCTAACTCTTAGAGTGAAGCTAGTCACACAGAAGGTATCACTAGAGCGTTACAGCTACTGAATATCAGTTTTTCCTGCAATAGGCTGACTTAAATTTAGTATTTAATGAGAAAAAGTATTCTCACCTTTTATAATTTTTTAAGGGAATAACATAGGAATATATGAAATAAACAGAGTTCCACTGCTTGAGTAATTTGGTTACACACATGGTTCTCACATGTAAACAATGACCTTTCATGGTAAAAACACAAAAAGACAAAACAAGAATATTGTAATTACTATGGAGATAATGTTCTTTTTCTGTAGGCCTACTATGACAACAACACTCAAGCCCAAAATTATACTCATATGTTTTTTGTATTTGAGTTTGTATATTCTGTGGACACTTTGGCCTTTTGTGACATTTTTTAAAAGTGAGATATTTGCACATCCAAACACTTGATGCAGGTGTGTTGCAAACTATCACTTCAGTCTTTGAAAAAAAAAAAAGGTCTCACACATTGCTGTTGCTCAGCATCACAGTTTATTGGCTATACTAACTTTCTGTCCCTCTGGAACTTCATAAAGAGTATTTAATACAATTTTTACAACACTGATCTTAAATAGATAGTGCTCTGCCCATTGTGTGTGCACAGGTGTGGGACACAGGGCACTGAGAAGGTTCCTCTGCCAAAGAGAGGTGGTAACATTGAACGAAACACTCGATAGAGGAGAAGTACTGGATGTTTAAACTGTAAACTCTGTCACCCAAAGGACTGAATTATGAGATACCATGCATGTCATGCTATATGGAATATTGCGATTGTGTAGACCTGCTTATGGTACAAGGAGGAGGTTCACTTCAGTACCTTATTCTTTCTACTGAACTATAACGGCGAACTGTATCAACACGTGTTGTTCTTCAAAAAGTCGTCCTATTGATAGGCTAGGCTGAACTTGGGTTATGATTAGGCGTCTTCTAAATTTTCACTGACAGCCCAAGTTTAGACGAGTTTTACCCTAAACCTTAGGTCTACATAAAGATGTCTTTTAGACGTATTTTAAATGCAAAATTGCCCGATGGGAGAGACCATAGAATTTGACCTGCCTAATAAGCCTGCTTCAGTCAAAAGCCTTATACCTATAGGTAAATCAAGGTCCACTGAACTACCATTTCTCTTGTCGTGAGGGATCTGGTTGGAGCTATGTGCTGGGGTATACTTGAGCGTTGAGGAGCTGGAGACAGAATGGATGTAAAGAGTTGGTTGAATGCAGAAGAAGGCTGCACTTGGAGGCCTGCTGTGATGCGAGACACTGACGAGGCAGAGGTGGAAGCATTCCTGGGGACTAACACAAGGCGTGCATGGATAGCTTAGCTGGAATTAGCCAGAGACTGCATGGTAGCAATCAGGTTGTTACCTATATGCTGTTATGATGTCATGGGGAGTAGCAGATCAGGTTGCCTGAACAGGAGAATGAGATCAAGATCAATGAGATCTGACTACAATATCAGCTGACAGTGGCAAAGAGGAGAACAGACTTTAAGTTTGACAGTAGTAACATGATTGGCTGATAGAGACGGTGGCAAAATTTGACTGGTTAACTTGAAGAGCAAACGCCAGTCATCAGCTAATTGGAGGAAGCAGGTGGTGTGTGTGTTAGTGTGTGTGTGCTCGAGATGTTGGGGATGGGTTGGGGTGCAGTAGAAGCAGAAAATGAAAGAGTAAAAGCGAAGGAGCGATATGAGGGATGTTGTAAAATTAGCCACGCTGTCAGAGCAGTTTGCACTTGGCTTTATAGGAATTGTCAACAGTGTGGCAGACTCAGGGAACCCCCCCTACCCCTCCCCTCGCTCTCTGTCTTCCTGACTGCAGTGAGACTCAGACTCTCTCTTCTCTCTGCCTGGTGGTCAAACTCATTAAGTGACCTGCCCCATCTCCTCCAGTAGACCTGAAGAAAAACAGCACTCAGACAGTCAAAGATCATCACACAGAGTCACCTGTGTGTGTGTGTGTGTGTGTGTGTGTGTGTGTGTGTGTGTGTGTGTATGAGAAAGAGAGAGAGAGAGAGAGAGAGAGAGAGAGAGAGAGAGACAGAGAGAGCATGCATGAATGGAGCCTTGTTCCTGGCTGTCACAGACTGCATAATACAAGTCTCCACAAAGTGAGTCACGTTTCCAGTAGGGTAAACGATGTAACTTATTTGGTTGGACTGCTGCTCTTGAGAACATTATTCCAGAGTTTTGGAGAGAGCTTGTGTGGTATTTACTTTTTTCCCCCAGTATAAACAAGACTAACAGATAAGATGCCAACAAAAACGCTGCTGACACAGTTCTCATACACTCCCAAAGGTCCAGATGATCCAGCAAAATATTTAGTCCAAACAAACAGTAAAATGTTCATATTTCTCTACATATTATCCATAATTTCCTCTGTTTTCATGTAAATATGCTGAATCTTTGCTGTCAAAATGGTGGTTGAACTCTGACCTTTTAATTGACACCTCACTCGAGCCAGTAAGAGCCTCCATGCTGACTGTCTAGGTGTCAAGGGAAGTGCCTCCTCTACTTCCTTTGGCCTCAGAGCCAATAAATAGCCAGTGAATGGCCCAATGGCTTATGGGTCTTGTAGTTAATGACACTCCTCACCTCAAGTGGAGGTGGAGTTTTTAAGTTGTTCATGGCATCATGGGTTGTTATAAATGTGCATAAATGATAAACAAATGGCTCCTTTGTTGTCTTAAGGGAAAGAAATAAAGATGGCCACTGTAGTGTGCATGTGTGCAACAAACTCAAGTCTGCTGGCTCAAAGATTTGGTCCTTGAGAGATGAATTTGCCACTCAATCCATTTGTGACAATCAAACCTACTTTTGGTAGGCTGATAACTTTATGCAGCAAATCCACAAGTTATTGGACTAAATTGTTTTCCTCATTGTGAGAGGAAAGGCTCAATCTCTGTCTAAACTATCTGAGAGGGGATGCAACGAATGAAGCTCAAAACTATTAAAGTCAGCCTAAACAAAATAGAGGGCTCACTTTAGACACTAGGAAACGAAGTCCCTGAGCGTGAGCAGAGTTTCTGCTAATGAGGCCAGTGTCCTCCTGATCCAACGTGTCAAATCTGGAGAAGGGAAATTCTTACCTGAAAGAACGAGCTGAGAACACTGAGAACCGAGGCCAGGCCCCCAACGTGCGCTTCATTTCTGTTCCTGTTCCTTTCAGTATGCCTTAGGTAGGTGTTTTAGGTATATTTAGGTCAACTTTAACCAAGAATTACACCTTCAACATTTCTTCCAGTAAAAAATGAAACATGAAAAATGTGCACGCTAAACCAAAGTCCAAGAAAAAGGTGTTTTGCAGCATTATCATTTGGTCAGTCAGGGTTTGTTATGCAAGACATTGGGATAACACAGGCTATTTATTCTGCTGTTATTATACTACATATACTTTTGATAATATATTGCTGCTCTCTAGCTGCAGCTATAGCAGCCTACAAGTAATTATATCAATTCAAAAAATGCAGTCAATTTCAGTTATTTCTAATTAAATGTTGCTTCTTTTCTTTTTTTTTAGAATTAAAGTTTAACATAATTTTACCTGGATATTATAATATTTGCTTTTGCATTGCAAAAAAAAAGTTTCATATGTTTAATTGGAAATAACAGACAAAATTAACGACCCAGTTTGATAAACTAACAAATCAGTTCCCTCCAATGACAAAATATGAAGGCGTCACTCCTCTTGGCAAAGGCCAATCCCCGCCTGTTTCCATGGCAAACTGTAATTGCCCCCCCCCCCTCCAAAAGAAAAAAACAACCCGAAGAGGACTCGGGTTTCTCCGGTTTAAGTCGGAATCAGAGCCGAGAGCCCTTCGCGCGACAGACGCATCAATCGGGTCTTGGCTTGCGGTTTGAGATTGTTTACATCCAATCAAACAAGTAAGAAAGAAAGTATCCTCCTGCTGAGATGGACACCGCTGATCAGGTGGGTAAATCAGTGAATGGCGGGATCATCTGGACTCAGATGTTTGTGATTACCTGCTAAATTGGCCAATGTGTCGTTAATTGGTGATAAAAATGAGAGTGCTTTTATCCTTTGTGTCCTCGTGCAGCTTGCATCTGCGGGGACGTTTCAAGTGCTAAAATTACCTCTGGGATTTATCCGTGTTTTGGAATGGGTGAGTTTGATTTTCTTTTTTCCCTCTCCTTTATCTGCATGCAATAACTTAATTATGCAGCGTTAACACACCAGTGAGTTACATAATGTAGGATGTGATGAGTGTCCGTGAGTGGTTTGTATGTTTTTCCTACACTGACTATCTGATTGTGACTTGATTCATTCCTGCATCTCTCTGGTGCGTCTTAAACTTTATCACATCTGTTGGCTTTTGGTGCCCGCATAGTGGTGTTTGTCACTTCCACACGGTGAGGGGGACCTTCCCCTGCAATCATCTCTGCATGATCCGTTTCACCGTGACTAAATGGCTCAAGTTTATGTAAGGATTTATTGCTCCGTGAGAACTACACGCCAGGGGAAACCGCTGTGTAGCTTTTCAATTATGCGTATTTTGGATGCGTTGTGCCAACCCTGTGCGTTTTGCGCCAGTCCCCCCCCCCCCCCCCCCCCCTCCCCCAAAATGCCCAATTTTACTCCAAGTAAAATGATATAACAGGCATCAACAATAAGAACGGGGTGTCCTAGCTCTGACTGAATCAAAGCTTTACTACCTCTTTCTGTCTGGGTGCCGTTTGTAGTCTGTGTTTATTGTACAGTGCAGAGGAGCCTGAAGGCAAAAAGAGATAAGTGATTTTCTTTGATGTGAGTTTAGAGAAATTACTGTAGCCATGAGGGTATTCAGCTTGTGCACAGATATGATGTTCGTGTGTGTGTGTGTGTGTGTGTGTGTGTGTGTGTGTGTGTGTGAGAGAGAGCTTGTCTTTCCCACTTTTATAAATGCCATCAAATGTGCAGAGGATCCTCAAGCAGCAGAGCACATCCATAATAAAAATCAAATGAAAACAGATTTTTGTGACATGCAAAAGGGGAGATGAACCTCACCCGCCCTCACTTTCATCAGACATGTGACATTTTAGCTGTGATAAGGCAGATGTCTATCAGTGAGGTGAGCTCCCCAGTGCGTCCCTTTCGGCTGTTTGCGTGTGACCAGATCCACTGTGATATTTGTGGGCCAGAGCCAAAGAACAAGCAGATGATCCAAAGCACCATCTGTATGATTAAGATAACACTATGTCATAGCCCCCTCTGTGTGTCTTATTGTTACTCTATGTGTGTGTGTGTGTGAGGTGGAGGGTAGCATGTGATGGTGATGACTGCACACTGTAACATCTGTATTGATCCAAGGATCACCTGCCAGTGTTAAAGGTTCAGTGTGTAGAATTTACATGTTTCTACAGTAGCCCAGAATTGACAAACACTGGCTCAAGATAAGGCCATTTGTGTTTTTGCATTGGCCACCGTAATCAGAAAACCACAGATTTCTTAACATCAAGCTGCTTCATTCAGTGATTTTACTGGTTTAAATCACCTGGTCTGTTAGTTGTGGAGAGGGGGAGACCACTGTGAATAATTTGGCTCACTATAAAAAACTTCTGAACATCTGGATCAGAAAAAGATGAGCACACATTAAGGTTTTCCATTTCCAGGGTGTACAAAATATAAATGCAATGTGTTAAAGCATCACTTTGTTCACTGATCTAAGTTAACCATATCTGTAAAATTAATTAACTTATTTTGTAGGAAAAAGGTCTAAAAAGGCCATTCATTGTCATTTTTGCTATGACGTGATTTCAGTGTTAAGATTCCTCATCCATTCGAATGGGCAGAAAAAAAATCCCATACTAAAGAGACCGAATCAGAAAAAATTTTTTGCTGATGAATTGCGAGTGCATTTAGAGTAGAAATCCACCTTTACAACATTTGTGTGTGTGTGTGTGTGTGTGTGTGTGTGTTTGGAACATAATTGGGTTCTGAATGGGTTAAGTTATCAGAGAACAAAGGTCAGCACACATTAGCAGGTGCTGGACTAATGGAGCTGAACAGCATCACAGAAACACTGATTTGTAACGTGAAACTGCTATATTCTGTGTTTTTACCAATTTAAATCCTGGCGTCCATTTGTTTTCGAGTGGAAGAGGCCTCTGCAAGTAATTTGGCCTCTGGCAAAAACCTCCTGAACAATGAACACTGAAGGAACTCTAACCCGGAGAAGTTTTAGCTGGTTTCAATCTGCAGCCCTTCACTGGTAGATGTCACTAAATCCCCCTACATCTTACACACTGTTCCTTTAACAGATGGTTATGGGATCCTGTGCAAGCTACAATTAATTTGACATTTTTTCCCTCCTCCCTACACACACACACACACACACACACACACACACACGACGAGGACAGGCTACCAACACACCTTCATAACACCATTATAAAAGTGACCTTTTCCTTGCTGTGCCCCCCCACTCACGACTGAAAACAGGGAAACTTTTCCAACTTCTCTGCTGGCCAGTGGGCTTATAAAACATGCAAACAATTCAAATTATGACCTGAGTATTCTGATTTATTCTGCAACACCTACAGTGGTACAGCTGTGTGGTTAGGCTGTCCCTCTCTAATACCACAGAGGGAAGGGATCTCCACGAAGCCTCAGTTAGTCTCAGAATGATCTCACATTTTCAGCCTCCATCTGGAGTGTAAATGATGTTTGCCCTCATTTGTCCCCTGGTCACTCTCCGACTCCAGCTCCGTTCTGCTCCAGCCTCGAGAGACTCTGACAGTGACAAGTAGTTTTAGTTAGGACTATACCCAATGTCAATGTTTTAACAACCTGACAGCTATAGTTATAGTGGTGTTGCACGTTATACCGGTACTAAAATAGTACCGCGGTACTAGAGTATTCCAAACGGTACTATACTGCATTTGAAAAATACCGGTACTTTGAAATTGATTCAATTCATTAATTTAGTTAATTTATTTTACTCATTTATGCACACAAATGCCTTTCTTGTTCCTATTGGAGCACAGATTGCGCAAGTGGTGTGTATGACAACACCTGTATCAACATTCGCAGCAGGCGCATGTGAAAAGGGAGACAACACGAGACAACACAAACTTGGTGGAACATTTGAGTTACCAAACCGTGACGTCTGTACCGAGGTACTAACTGAACCATGATTTTTTTGGTACCGTTACACCCCTACTATTTATTGTTCTAAAGGTTTGTATCCAAAAGGACTTTTCCTTAGGAAAAGTACCGAAGAGTATCGAAAAGTATCGAAATTCATATTGGTATTGGTACCGAAACAAAGATTTTGGTATCGTGACAACACTAAGTTATAGTAAGGGAAAGACCATAGTTATGGCAGCTATACTATGGATACATATTGTATGGTTAGGGTTAGGCAACTTAAAAAACTTGGTTAAGGTTAGAGGGCAACACATTCTCACTCTCACCTTGTCATATATTGACGTTTGGTTTCCACATCCACATGTGTCGTGCAAGGTAGGGTGGGAGGGTTGGTTGTTGACATTCTGGGACACCATGTCAAGTTCTGCCTGTTACATGTATTGTCTTCTTTCAAGATACACTTCTGTTTTAACAGGAAATTTAACGTTTACATATAGTCTCACACTACGTCGGTACAATGCCGCAAATTTACATTTTCCAGCCACGTATCACGCCAACATTAAGGGCGCCTTTTTTTATTGGTTTCCGACACTGCAAGTCACTGCCCAAATGCCGGATTTCAATGACTTTGGAGTGAGACTGGGCTCTTGGGAGAGATTGTGGTTAAGATTCATAAAGATGCAAGTTTTAATTGCAGCTTTGTGATGGAACGCAAACTCCAGTCTCCCATATGATAATCAGATATGTTGTCACATAAAGACCACACTTCGTGGTCTGAATGTTGGATTTTGATAGATAGAAACAGTGAGGTGTGCAATATGGATGTGATTCCTAAGGATACTGGGCTGGGTTTTTCAGACCATTGTTGAAACAGTGACCTCATTTCAACCTTCAATACACTCACCTGAAGTTGAGTCTCTTTAAACCTGGTATTAACATGTGCTTTAGTGATCCAGACAGCTAACCAACCAGCCAAACATCCTCCAGCTGACCTCTTGTGTTCATATTTTGTTTTTTGTTTTGTTACTGCCAACTTCACTTATGCTTGAGGGTCAAAGGGCCCTGTGCACAGTTATTACTCTAGCTAGCTGCTTGCTAGTCACATTGTATCGATACAGTGGATACCGCCGTCATTCAACATGTCTCCTTCCACAGGGAAAAGGTAAAAACCGATAATCACACAACAATTCATCCAACTCTTCATAAATTGGGATTAATTGGCATTTACACTTCAGGAGATAGGTGGTCAAATGCACCTGTGACCACCTCAGCGATTGGTTTGAGTGATCAGATCACAATGTGTTATGGTGTTCATTTACACTTCTGATTGGAACACCTCAGATCCATGTTACTACCAGATTTAACAGGGTTTTAGAGTAACATGGCAATCACTTGTGAAAAACTGTGTCAGCCACGGTATGGTCTGAGCTTTTGACAACCATGCCTCATTATCAGAAGACCTGCTGTGAATTTCTTCCCACATTATGACACCGGCAGAAACACGTCTGTCAGTTTGGTTTGTTTACACACCCTCAGGCATAAAAGGCTGCACTTCAGGCAGCCGTTGACATTTACTTTGCCGATGATAATGAACCCTTGACCGTATGGCCGACTGGTCCTGTGGACAAACAGTACTGTAGGTTGTTTAAAGGTTACGTTAACTTGAGTCAAGATAGTTGCAGCGGACTAGTAGGTTTTCCTGCATTTTCAGTCAGCACTGGGTCTGTACAAGGATGAGGGAAATTTATAATCAGCCATGTCTGCAGGAGATACTAGAGGATGGTTTTACGGCTCTGTGTGTGTGCGTCTGTGTGTATTTTTGTGCATGCAGGCTCTTGGCCTGTTTGGCACACTGTCAGTGGCTGGCATATTCTGCTCCAAACAGCTGTAAGGTCCCCTCCTCTCCACCATGGACCAACTCATGCAGAAGCTGTCCTTTGAGATGTGCCCAAACTCTTCACTCTGTGTGTGTGTGTGTGTGTGTGTGTGTGTGTGAGAGAGAGAGAGAGAGAGAGGGAGAGAGGGAAGGAGGAAGAGAGCAAAATTGTGCAGTTGATTGAGCACATGATGCAAATGATATACATGCCTTTTTTATGCACTGGTGCATCATCATGGCTGTTGTATCATCTCACATGGGGCGATTTTACAAGTACTGTATCAACTCAGTGGCTTCCTGTACTACAGCAGAGCTCAGGCTGATGAGTCACAAAGAGTGAGTCCATCATGAGGCTAATTTATGAGTAAGGGTCCTCCTCTCGTCCAAAACCCAGAACTGACCCACTGTCCTATGATGTCATCCTCCGTACTTTACTGTATGCCATTTTAGTTTGCCTGGGGCAGAGCACAGTGTTTCTTCGTGTGTGCAAGATAAGGCTGTGCCACAACAAATTACTTGTCACAGGGGTTTTATTATTGCTTGGGCCTGACTAGGTTTTACTCAAATATAAAATACATCGAGAAAATGTCCAGGAAGTATGTTCCATGTGACCACTATGTCCCACCCCCTTAGTTACTGTTGCTGTGCCTGTCTGGTTTTCCTCTTTTCACACAGCCAAGCAAGTAAACACGAGCAGATTCACCAGTTAAAATTCTCAGTAATTTTTTAAACAAGTGGTTGAACAGGCTTCTCATGTTTAGCCAATGATCATGCAGCGTCAGCTGTAGCTGGCTACTGTAATATAATACTACTGCTAAAACCCTGCAAGCTGTTTGAAAACTTAAAGCTGTTTCTCATCAGCTGATGTGACTTACCCACAATACCATGTTCCATTTTGGTAGGACAAAAAAAGTGTCCTAGCCTGGTAAGACCATCCTGACAACATGAGCTCAACATTCTGTTCTCTGTATCAGACTGGCCCCACTGCCATCCAAAACACTTTCAGTGGGAGGGAGTACTCGCCTTGACAGACAAACTCCATCAGCCAATCAGTGGTGAAGCAACAATGAACATTGGATTTGTACCGAGGAACAGTGTAGCAACAAAATTAGTGACTTATTCACACCATCAGGGTAAAAGCAAGAAATTAATTCACATATGTTTCATTCCCATTCATGCTGCGCAGAGTAATCACAGTCCACAGCTCGTCTCCTGAGTTTCTTTCCCTCACCTCTTTTTTCTCCTCAGTTTTGGACAGGCAGACAAGAGAACTGGCACTGTTAAGTTAATTCCCAAAGTCACACAATAACACAAACTAACTGCCTGATGGATGGGCAGTGGAGGACCAGAGACTTGTTGTGTGAGTGGCTTTGAGGAGAGCATAACCTTGTGGCATCAGTTTCCTGTTGTAGAGTGCTGTCTGACAGCAATGTAAAATCTGTGAACATATTATAAATATAGTGTACACTTAAACTGATGTTGATTTGTTAAAGATATTCATACTTTTATGTGACTGAAGTATGTTTTGCTGCTGTCCCCATACGCAATCACCAGACTCCTTTGACAGAAAGGCAAATTTGTCGGAAGAATGGCAAAACGTCTTTTCCTCAGAGAAACTCCAAAGGGGCATACTTTTGTTCTCAATTAATTGTTGTTATTGACTCTCCTTTGCAATAACTTCACTTATTGCCACTCATTATTACCACTCGCATTATTATAGCAAAAAAAATCCCCTGTGACCGAAGAACCATTTTCCTCATTGACTACCAAAGACATCTGTAAACAAGGTCAATTATGACTCAGTAAACCTGGAAGCTAGAAACTTAATTGCGCCACGCAAACAGTTCCAATGGACTGAATAGATACCGTCTTGGGGTCAGATATCTAATTTATGTATTATTATACATCTATGGCTTTGACCTGGAGGAAAGATATCAGTTGGAACAAAGGATTTAATTGGGCAAACATATATTTCTGCAGTCAGAAGTACGCTGAAATCAAGATCTGTCTGAATATTATTACCCCGGTTGAACCACTAGTGGCATATCGTCAAAAACTATTCGATCCAGGCATCATTCCCATTGTGGTGCTTTCAAAGGAAGCAACAGATATAAATAGAAACACACTGTTCGATAAAAGCTCAGCTCACAACGGCAGTGCTGCGTCACATTTCCCTACTGTGGGACCAAAGGATGATCTAAACTTAAATTATTTTTGTAAATGGAGCCTGAAAACACAGAAGAGTCAGACTGGTACTACATACGTTGGCCATTGTGAAAGTAAATATATGGTTCCTATAATTAGGTTCATTCCAAAAAAGCATGAAATCAAAGTCTTACTCTGGATTATGCGGACATCTTTTGTATTGTAAAGATATTATATATTGGGAGTGGAACCCTAATCTTCAAACACTAGGACGAATACTGAACACTATTTATTTTCACTGGGAACTTGAGTGAGATGGGACAGAATCACTCTGTGGTTATGCAAATACAGCAAAGCCTCACATGAGTAAAATACACCACAGATTAAACTGATTTTGAATGCAGCAGGATTGGCAAAATTAGATGCATGATGTCTTTGGAAAAACAATCTCAGTTCCTCCTCTCACACCCTCTTTGTCTTTCTCTCGCTGCCTTTTCGTCTGTCACATTTTGTGTTATTTCTTCATTGACCTATCACATCAGTAATGTGTTACAGTGTAGTTCCTGACAGATTGCTGCACAGTGTTCATGGTAAACATTTGTGCAGGAGCATAAGCACACATGCACACACACACACACACCAAAGGAAAACAAGTGGAAGGACAGAAATGCAGATAGGTTGATGACAGCTGCTGACAGATATCACAAGAGACTTCCCAGGTCAAAGCGCTAAAATCACTCAGTTCTCTTTGACAAGGGGACACAGGGCTGGATGAAAAAAAGCCAACTCTTTAAACACTTCAAAAGCTGGCATTAAGCTTTTACTATCCATTGAAATGCACATCTCAGTGTCATGATATCTATTTGGGTTAGGCAGGTGAATTAGAGCACCACTGAAAATTCTTAAATTCTCAATCACAAATCTGTCAACTCTGACCCTCTAATGTCTCATATCATTAGAAGTTTTACACCTGATGGTCTCGTAACTCGGATCTGAAAAAGTCATTGTACATTTTAAGGCATTTTTTGGTCCGTATGTTTTGAAAAAAAAAATCAAATCTGTGATTTAATTCAACAGAAGCTGTTGCAATGCGCAACATTTGTTCAAAGATCCTGAGAACTCTTTTCATCACAAACCTCTGGATGGATGTTTTTTGTCTATTGTTTGAAATGATATTCCAGTAAGTATGTCTGTTTAAGTTGCGGTTTGTCTTTAGGAAACTCAAATCTGGGATGCACTCAAAGAAAACAGGAGGGTTTTTACACTAAACTCAGTCCTGGGCCCTGCAGCTAACTAAGTTACTCTAAAGCAGGGGATCCTTGACTTTTCAGGGTTTATCCTGAACAACGTTAAACTCATCCAAGCCCACAGCACACGTGTGCATGTTTAAAGGTCCTGTGTGTGTTTGTGTGTGTGTGTGTGTAAGATTTAGGAGGATTTAGTGGCAGCTAGTGGTGAGGACTGCAGATTGCAACAAGCTGAAACTTCTCCTGGTTAGAATTCCTCCACTGTTCATTGTTCAGGAGGTTTTTACTGGAAGCCACATTTTTCTGCAGAGATCTGTTGGTAATTAGCAGGTGGGCCCAGCACCTGATAATGTGTGCCCACCTTTTTTTCTGATCTAGATGTTCAGGAGGTCTCCTCCCCTCAAAAACAAATGGACCTGATGATTTAAGCCAGTAAAACACTGAATACAAATTTTAAAGAAAGCAATGTGCTTAGTATTGATACTTGATACCTTCATAGTATTGACTGAAATAACCCAGTATCAAGTAATATCAAAACTTCTTCAGTCAAATGATACCTGCATTTGATCCTTTTTGCACCAGGGGTCTGCTCCCAGACTGCTCTGACTCCCCACCAGATCAGCAAACTTTCTGTTGCAGCCGTCTTTAAAGCTGCTCTACTCCTGGCAAATGGTCAGTTTAACGTCTGCCCGGTTTGCAGGAGCTGACAAAGTTCACATCCAACACCAAACTGTTCCAGCAAACTCACACTGACGCTGAAACGGCTAACCCCAGATTTGCTTGATTTGTGTTTTTCTGTGCTGTGTCCATGAATTTCGTACCTTCCTCTTATATGATTGCTGCTTATGGCCTGACACTTGGTCACTACCTTTTTATAAAAATCCCAACCTCATCTGCACGCTGTGCCCAGGAGCATCCTGAACACAGCAAAATAAGAAGAAAAGGCAGAGGGCAGAGTCTCAGCAGATGATTACACCACTACACACTTCTTGTGGGTTTTAAGTGGTGACTGAGAGGGATTATTTTTGCATGAGTCCATACATTGTTTTTTCAAGGAAAGCCTGCACAGTATACCTTTAGGATAAGCTGGGGTTTAGGGTTGTGGAGGCTGGTGAGCTCCTTGAATGTGACGTGGCCTTTATTGACCGTCAGATTGAAGCTGGCCCTCTGTGTTCCTCTCAACAATGGTCTGCCTTCTGTAATACAGGCAGGGAAAGGTTAGTCTGTCTTCTCCTGTAGGTGAACATGTCTACTCTATACTCTATAGACAATACATCCCACACACACATTGTACATGGAAGAGCACGGGTGTCGAGACAATATGTGAATGGACATAAAGAGCATAAAGAAATGCAAATGTCACATAGACACACTGTATTATTATTATTACAAAAAAAACAATCAATCCTACGCTTCACATGCTGTTTGTCATAGACAGCCTGAGGCAAGCAAATCCAGTAATAAAACACCATATTAACACAAAAGCCCTACTACTGTGTGTCAGATGTTCACACTTAATTCTAGCCTGGACCTCTGATATTCCCTTTTAGGGAGGCTTTCACATCAGGGACCTGGATCAGTACATTTGAACACGTGTGAACACTGTGTACTGTACGTGGGCATGGTACGGCGATCTATGCCAGGGTGCACTTGACAAGGTGGTCTCGAGTACAGTTCATGTGTTCTTGGGTACAGTCCGCATCAGGTGTGAAAACCAACTGTACCAAAACACGGAGGTGAACTGCTATTTAATACGAGTAGCAGTTGTCAAAGGCATTTCTTTGTGCAATGGTCTCTGAAATATGCGTATGCGTACAGCACCTGTTGGTCTCATCTGCTGACCTGCAGGGCCATGGCTGATGAAGAAGAAAGGCAAGGTAGAGGGTTGTTCTTGATATTAGGTGCATTTACATGGATCATTATATTCCACTTATACTCAGATTATAGCCCAACAGAATAAAATACCTCACATAACCAACACAACTGAAAGAGACTCCACTGAAAGTAATTTTGAATTAGGTTGAAAGTGGTGGTGTGAATAGTAAAGTAATGGCTTACACTAAATTGCATTAACAGGCGGGCCCACTTCTTCTCATTATATTATATTGCTTTATGTTTTGAATTAATTCAATTTTCCCAATAAAGTTGGAAAAAAGACTTGAGTTCAGCAGATTGGGTGCTTCCCAACGATGGAAACCACTCTGTGACAAAAAACTTATATTCTGAGTAAATGCTTTGGCGCATTTGAATGCACAGCTTATCGCTTTATTTAGCATCTATGTAAACAGTTAAGTAGAATCTCGAAGCAGAATGATTACATCTGGTTTAAGAAATATTATCCCTGTAATATTGTCTGCGAAATATAAACTGTAGTAGGCATGATGCGAAGGTTGATGCCATTGTGCGTGTCTGGGATCCTGCAATAGACCCGAGTAGGTAAAGCTGCAGCTTGAGCAGCTACGTGAACCACCCACCCACTGGCTACATGTCAGTCTAAGGTCAGCCCCTGTACTCCTTGTTCTGGAAGTGGAAGCCCCAACAAAAATGCTAACGATTAGTTAGCTTGTAAATATTAGATTAAAAGAGACCCGGTTACGGTTAGGGTTACATCTTGTTACTTAAAAAGTGAATCATGTCGTCATGTACAATGAATTACATAGTGGATTACTGCTACTTCTACCTTTATTCACTACACTGTCACGTTCTAGCAGGGTTCAGATAGCTGTTGTGATGGTGGGTTTTTCTTGAACTAATGGTGGATGCAGTTTGTAGATGTGTCTCCATAGAGCTGCAGGGATGACATTATTTTGCAAACTGACACAGAAGTTAACATCGCCTTGGTTCCCTTGACAAAATGCCTCTGGGATTTTTCCATTGGATGAAAATTGAAGAAAAATGCTCTGTAGCAAACAAGAGTTTATGATACTTACACATGTTAATCTTCACAAAGGAACACCACCTGTGATTTTTGAATCCTAAATGGAATTGCAGTTGTCTTATATCAAAGGAGAGGACCCAAAATGATTTCAAAGAGTGATTGTTTATGTTTATTTCTGCTGTGAAGTTGGGCATTTAAAAATGGGGATTTACTCTGTTTTGGAGCCAGCCTCAAGTGGCCATTCATGGGAGTGCAGTTTGTGGTACTACCGCATTAGCTTCATTTTTCAGACTTGGAGGTTACTGCTTGATGAGAACGCCCTAGAAGTGAGACAAAGGGACTGACATAGATTTGGATGATCTTTAAAATCTTGTGAGGACATTTTCTCCTTGCTTGTATAAACCCAGCACGACACACACACACACACACACACAGTGGTTGTATTACATTTACGTTGGGTGCCCCCAGCTTAGTAAGTGCAGTGACTGTCGCCACAGGGCACAGGGGCTGGGTTCCAGCTAGGTCACCTGACTAAGTAGCCATGGAAACCCCATGGGGAGAAGAGGAGCACCAAGAAGAGACACTGTTACAAAAATAAATGGAGATTTTCTGCCTGCTTGTGGTCAGTCAAGCTTACAGAGGGAGAGAGCGGAGAGATAGTGGGAAAGATGAATCTGGGCTATGCAGGGCACAAAGCGCTCCCCGTGCAGGAAGGGATTAGCCGCCGCTAAATGAGCTACTGATTTTGTTCTGTGGTGCTGCCACTGAAGCAAAGATCAGACAGCTTTCACATGAAGGCTTGTGGTTGTCGCTTCTTTGTGTAACCTCTGTAGTCAGTGAAGTAGTTGGGGTTTTTTCTCACTAATGTAGCAGCAAAGATCAGTATCATCTGAGCATAAGCACATCTGTATGATGAGCAAGAAAAAAAAACATTTGTCCTATGTGTGGAATTAAGGATGTCATAGTAAATTGACAAGATGACTCCTAAAGAAAAGAAGCGTTTTCACAATGTTTGAGTGAATGAAAAACAATAAAATGACAAAATTAGTATTTTTTTCCCCAATTCCTCAACAACAGTATGTCAGTTAGGGTGATGTCTCTCTATCACTCTTATGTCAAAGATCAGTTTAAATGTTCTTCAGTCTCGCCCTGCTGTGCTTCCATTCCTGATCTGCGTTTGTCCTGTTGTTTTGTACTCAACTAGCTGGCGTAAAATTGCTCATGTTTGCACACTGGCGGACTGCAGCAGCGAGAGCAAGTGAGACTCTGTGTGTGTGTGTGTGTGTGTGTGTGTGTGTGTGTGGACTCTGGCTGTTGCTTCTGCCTGAATGGAGAGAGGGAGATATTTTTACTCTACGTTCACATACATACACATTGCATACCCACATCCAGGTCCTTAAACATTCAGATAAAGGCACACATGCACAGAGATGTCACACACTCTGAGGCACACATGCAGCCATGCACACACACAAACACGGGCACATGAATTGAGAAACTGTATGAATACGCAAGCATGAATTCACATGTCACAGGCCACAGTAGCATATGACAAATTGCCAGCCTAAAAACAGCTAAATGCATAAAAGCGGAAGGGAAATGATTTATGTGACATAAATGAATTTATTACCTCACTTGCTTTTATGGTTGTTTAACATGTTCCTCAGAGTTTTTGTACATGGGGAAGGAGACATGCTGTAGTGGCTCAGAAATAACAGCAGTTCAAGGACAAACCTAGGTGATTGTACAGACCAGGCTAACTTTGCCAGACAGAGGTTAGGCAGAGCATCATCGATCTGTGGATCAGGTGGGTACGGGCTCCAGGTTGCGGGGTTCAGGTTCAGGTGGCTTGAATCAAGGGCATGAAGCAACACTGATGGTCTGGGTGGGAACGAACCAAATAGGGCTGGTGTACTCTCATCACCTCACCCCCTTCTGTGGAAACAATCCAGCATCCCATGTAGATGGTAACAGTGTACACAGAGGAAGTCCAAATTTCTTCGTGAAACAAACCGGTTGAAATTATTAACATTATGCTGAAGAGTTGCTGTGTAGTTAGTTGCAATCCAAAAACACAGATCTCTAATTTGTTCTCTTGCTATGTCCTAAAAAAGATAGAAGGGCTTTGTTTCCAAGCTATGGAGTGCTGCAGAGATAACGTTTTTCTGTAGGCTGACGCGGAAGTTAGTGTTGCCCTGGTCCCCCTGTCAAAAAGCCTATGGGATTTTTCCATAGAATTTTGGATCATTACAGGAAAAGAGCCCTATGGCAAACAAACAAGATGATCTTGACAAATCAACACCACTTTTATGAGTTTTGAAGTCTATAAGTGCAATCACCAGAAGTAAAAAGCTAACATTAGGCTATAAACTAACTATATCAGGGTTTCATGTCTTAACATCGCCACTATAACAAGGCTGTAAGACCTTGTTTGGTGTGTTGATGTTTCGTAGTCTCATTTAGCCACTTGGTAGCAACCGCCTTTTTAAAGACACATTAAAGCTCCAAAATTCATCAGCAGGGTATTTACTGATATGTTTTATGTCGTGGAACAAAACGTGAAAGTTTCTTAAGGGGACAGTGCACCCAAAAATGAAAATTCAGCCATTATCTACTCACCCATATGCTGATGGAAGCTCTGGTGAAGTTTTAGAGTCCTCACATCCCTTGCGGAGATCAGCGGGGGGAGACAACGTAACCACAGTAGCTAAAAGATCATTTTCACTACGGTCTTTTGGTAAAGGACAGCCCAACATGTCTGAAGACTTTGAAATTGAGGAGGAACAGCATTTCTTTGTTGAGCTGTATTTGTTTGAGCCCGAATATACGGACGGAACTCAGGCTACTGGACGAAGCAGCCGCCGCAGCTCATGAGCCTAACCCTCAGCCAGCTGCATAATACCGGAGTCGAGCACTTGGAAACCTGGTGGTGTAGTTGTTTCAAATGCAAAGCAGTGCCAATGGATGAGGAAAGTCTTTGCTGCTCAGACTGGGAATTGGCGATGCCTGCACTTGAGAATCTGGACATCAGTACTGACGAGACTGCTGCTCTTCAGAGACCGTGCATTACTGACCCATGGTGTTCTGGAGACATTTTTTTACTTCCCTAAGATCAACTGGAAGAAAAGGCAGAGGCCCACAGGACCAGATGCCAGGCTTTCAGAGGAGTAAGTCATTCATTTCTACCGTAGTTCAGGCGGACAATGGCGTTGGTCTCGGATATGTGGTTACTGTTGTCTCTCCCTGCGGTACACGTGTCACGTGATGTAAACATGGGTGAGCAAAGCTCATCCTTTCGCTGGTCTCGTGCAAGCGCTCACACGTGAGCACGGAGCACAGAGAAGCAGTCAGAGCTACAGGCTACAGTGAGGCTAAAAACAGAGTTCAAATGACGTTTTTCGAAACAACTTTTTATGTCTGGGCTTCAGCACACTTAGATCACTTCGAATGAGCATGTTGGAGATGTTTTGTAGTTTCAATTTTGTGTTCTTGGACGTTAGTTTGGGGCGCCGTCAGCCATTAGTTGTGCTAGCCGCTCCCCCCGCCGATCTCCGCAAGGGATGTGAGGACTCTAAAACTTCACCAGGGCCTCCATCGGCATGAGGGTGAGTAGATAATGGCTGAATTTTCATTTTTGGGTGCACTATCCCTTTAAGCTTATACAAACCCAGACCTTATTTCAGCATCTAACCAAAAACCCATTTATAAAAACCAGTTGACTTAGAGACAAGGGAACTGGGCATGCTAAAATGCTAATTCATTTCCAGGTTTTTGGACTCCTTTGGGCACTCTATAGACCAGAGAACAGTTGTGTCATCGCCAACACCGTGTTCCCTTTTGGAGGAAAGTAATGCATGGTCACATCATGAAAGAAACAGGAAAATGTTCAAGCTGTGTGTCGGGTTAACTAAGGTCTTTCATACTGATATGTAGGCACATGAGATGTGTGAATAGCCTTTTCACTGCCAGTGTGGTAAATCATTAGATGACTCTGGTTACTAATGATTGATAGTTTAAGTTTGAGTTTGAGTTTTCCTTGATGTAGACTCCTGTGCCGTTAGGTACGAAAGCTAAATCAGGAGGCTTATTTCTGTGTTTACTTTCAGTCACTTCATGTAAAATTTAAGTTTATTCGGAAAGATTTTTTTTTGTGAGTACTATGTTAAAATGACCTTGAGTCAAACCAGCTCCTAGTATGAGGAGAAGATGCAAACCTACAGTTGCTTCTCAAATATCCCACAACTAAATAATCTGCCCTGCTTCATATGCTTATCTGCCCCATATTCAAATCACACACTCCATGAGGCTGGTTTGTGTAGTTGTCAAGAGTAGTTTGATTTTAAATTATAGTAGAGGATAAGCAATTTGAAAGATATATGCCTCTCTTTCTCAATCTCTGTCTCACTCTCTGTTTCATCTTTCTTTTTCTTTCTGTCTTCATAAAGAGTGTCCTAGATATTTTCCCCTCTCAGTCAGGCAGGGAAAGGGGCTGAACATCTGAGGCGTTTTTCTCCTCCTGAGGCAGCCACTTGACACCGCAACGATTCCTATCGGCTTGAATAGAGCAGGTGGACGTGGTGTGTGTGTTTGGCATCTTTGTCTTGTTTGCGAAAATGTCAAGTGCAGCTCATCAGTGAATGCACCTTTTAGGCCATGTGCCACTTAACGTGATCCTCACCTCCCCACTTGGCGCTACCTCCGTCGCTTCCTCTGCCACTCTTATCATGTCCTCTTGTTTGAGCAGTGCCTCCGTTTTCTCTTGTCATCCCACTTATTTGAGCTATTTTACAGCCAAACGTTCTTCATTATACCGAGCCACCATTCCAGAAATACCCTCTTCTCTGCCCACTTCACTTTCTATATTGCCTCTCTGCCTGGCTCATCTTTTTACTACGCCCTGTTTGTTTTCCTGTTTTTCACAATGGAGGGCTGTTTGTATTGGACAGCAGGTCTGATTGCTGGCGTTTAAGCCCTGAAGCCTGTGGATCAGTTTCATAATCCTCAGCCAGCCTCCGCTCTTCTACAGTGTTCATTCATGTCTCCATTTGAGCCTCCAACCCCGCTCAAGCTACATTTAAGTCTCTTCAGACAGATTCCTTGCACTCTAATCCTTATTCACTCACCTAAATCTGTAGATAACATCACAAGTTTTATTCGTTTATTCCTGATTGAAGTGCAAATATACCTAACATTGTTTTTGAAAACAAATTAAGGTCCTTACATTAGTGCTGTGATCATGAATGCCATGTAGGTCAGTGGAGAAGAGGGCAAATAGGGAGATGTTTCAGAGCTTTGTTTGCACTGCAGACGGTTTTCATTCCTGTACCCTGGCTTCTCTTTCTTCCTCTTTCTGTACCCATCTCTCTCTGTTGCTTTCCCCCTCTCTCTCTCTCTTGTTCCCCGAGGAGCCCAGCTGGGAGAGGCAGATAAACACACGGGGGCGCGGGGCTTAGCACCCACCCTCCTTCCACAATGCCACGCTCTCCTGTTCAAAGGCCCCAGCCAGAAATGAGAGGGGCTAAACCCGAGCCGAAAATCACAGGGAGAGGAGGCAGCTGCAGCGGGTAGCGAGAGAGTATAGATATACAGAGAGAGAGAGGGAGAGAGATGTTTATCTGGGGGTGTTTGTGATAATTAAGAGGGAGTATTTATTCTCTCGCTCTTCTGGTCACTTTTCTTCTACCATTTGTTTGCTCCGATAAGCACATGCCACAGTCACATGTACAGTATTTGTAAGTTCTTTTAGCTGCGTGTGATTTAGCTGCATTTGTGAATTTGGCGTGCGTGCAGACGTGTGTGGGAGCACATTTCTGTGTGTTTGTTTCTGGCCTCATCTTGCCTTAAATCCAACCGAGGCTAAAGAGAGTTAATCACTTAAAAACACTTCAGTAGAGGAATTCCCTACAGAGGTTCCAGCTGTGCACCATGACAGCCAGGTAAAGTGCCATTCAGCCTCCACCTGAGGCTTCAAGCTGCAGGAAACAAATCCTCTGTTTATCATACAGCACTTGGCTTTGATCTGGGCTGACCTAACCCGGCCGCATCTAGCTCAGCCCTTTGTGACCCAGATTATTCTTGCAAAGCATCACCTCTGTTGTGCAATTATGCCTCCTGTTAGCAGTTCAAAACATTCAGCAGTAACCAACAATCAAGAAACCTTAATGTGAAGAAACAGACACGGATCCTATTTCACATCTGTTGAGATGGGTTTTTTTTGTTTTTTGTCTTTGGTTTGAATCCCTCTCAATGTTGCAATCATTTGATAATAACAAAGAGATCAATGCACTGCTCTACATGAAGATGTGATGGATGGTTTGTCCTCAGCTTAATGTTTGCTTTTAGCCACAAGGTGGCATAAACCTGATAATATATTCCAGTGCACCATGTTTTCAAGAGGTGAGTTTTATGGCTAACATGTTTTTAACCTTCTCATTATGGACTGCATTTTCTTATGTAGCCTATTGATTTATTTGACTTCATTTGTTTTCCCCAAGAGTCTCTGCCATTATTATGGCCAGATCTGATGCGATAGTTGTTGAGGTCAGTAAACAGAAAATCTGTTTGTTTAATTCATCAAACAGACCAATGAGCAGACAGAAGTGACAGTACATATGCCATACATGGACAAGAGAATCAAAATGGTCTAATCAAAGTTGTGAGAACAAAATACATTCTGTTTGGAAACATGGACCAAATGCAAGTTAAAAGTCTTTTTTACCACATCCTGAATCTTCCTTCCTGAAAAATCTCATATGACATGCAACCATTAGTATGCTATTAAAGATGACTTGATAAAGCTGTGGTTTCTCTGTGATACATGATATCCAACCAGAAAAGGGCACTTATATTTTCCATTGCAGCTAAAATGAGCCTGTTATCTTTTTATGGCTGATATAAAACTTTTATTAGGGTGGGATTAGTGTGGGATTAAAACCCATGTGCTGTTTAAATTGGGGTCACATTTCCATGGTAATGTGATGTTTACACTCACTAATTGGTCTGAATATTCCTGCAATGTTATCTCTTTAAATTAGAAAATGCATAAAGATGAGCCAGACATATATTTAAGAATATAATCTCTCTCACTATCTCTCACTCTGCCTCTATGTATTATTTTGTCATGTGGATTACTGTAATTTTAATATGTTGATCTTTCCTGTACACAAAACATCTATTACACATCTGTCCATCCTGGGAGAGGGATCCCTCCTCAGTTGCCCCTGCTGAGGTTTCTACCATTTTTTTCCTGTTAAAGGGATTTTTTGGGGAGTTTTCCCTTTTCCACTGTGAGGTTTCAAGGATGGAGGGATGTCATATGCTCTAAAGTCCTCTAAGGCAAATTGTAATTTGTGGTATTGGGCTTTATGAATAAAATTTAATTGAACAGTAATAAAATAACCTACAGTATAGGACAAGAGATATAAAAAACGATTAAGCAAGAAAAATACAGCAAGACCAAGTCAAAAGAAAATGACAAAAATGCTAAAATGTCAAAACCATCTCTGTTGTTTTTTAAATCATTATAGTAAAGCTTTAAAGTACCAGGTATTATATTACCCCTATAATGTGATTGGTGTTGTCGAAAGTATGGATTTATTGATATATATCAATTCTTAATATTTGAAATGGTTTCAATACACATTTTCTCGCTCTACCATTTTGGTAATGTTTGCTACATGTATATGTATTATTATTATTATAATAATCACTCTGCTGATCTTTGCTACTAACCCAAAATAGAAAAACTTCAAATTTCATGTCCTTAATGTCAGTATTCCCTTTGGTATTGAATTGAATATTTTTTTTAAGGTATTGTAACAAAGTTAGAAATTCCAGTATCATGACAACACTAAATGTGATAAGATGGTAGCATCACTTGAAAATCAACCCCCCATCTTGTAAAGAACAATCTCAGTAACCAAACTGTAGCCAGCACCTCTCTGAGATATACAGCAGGGTGTCGTCTGCATAGCAGTGAACTTATATTGTATTCTGCATGTGCTGATATTTTGACCCAGAAATGTTACACTGATAAAGTAGGCTACTCTGTGGTGACAAGATGACTGTGTGTACATATTGACATATGCCAGATTTAGTTTAGCTCACTGTATTGTCCGTACGCAACAGGCTCATAAGTGCATCTTCACATTTATGGCACATATTTGCGCTGTTCTGCTTAGTGCATATTTATACATTGTGAATGCAGACACATGCTTGAGACAAACATGCGCATTTAATCTATATGCACTTCAATAACATGCTCACTGATATTGCCAGGATGAATGTGGGTAGTGTGGCTGAATGATCTAATAATGCTTATTAAATAGCGCCCTCCAGAGGCTGTGGGGCATTCAAACAAGAGATATCTCCTCCCCAGCTGCTGGCAAGCTGTGCGTCCAGCTGCTTGTAATATGGGAGAGGGGAGGCTCGTGTTAACCAGGCATCAGGTCTGATTATGGTGATCATGGTTGTGAGAAGTCTTGAGGCTATGGGAGCTTTATATGGAAAACTCCACTGAGAGAGAGAGAGAGAGAGAGAGAGAGAGAGAGAGAGAGAGAGAGAGAGAGAGAGAGCATATTAAGGGCAGGGTGTGTGTGTGTGTGTGTGTGTGTGTGTGTGTATGTGTGAGAAGGTTGGATGTATGTGTCTGTGATTATGTGTTTGCTGCATGTTTGTGTTTGTTGATTATAACGAGAAGTCTGTTTATGTGGCTGAGCCTTACTTTGGTTCGAGTCTTTCATATTAACTCGTGACTCCCTTTACTCCGTAGTAAGTCTCAAATTTCTCACCTGGTCTCACCAGTAGGGATGCAACTAACGATTATTTTTATCGTTCATCAATCTGTCGATTTTTTTCTCGATTAATTGATTAGTTGTTTTGTATATAAAATGTCAGAAAATGGTGAAAAATATTGATCAGTGTTTCCCAAAGTCCAGGATGACATCCTCACAATTGTCCACAACCCAAAGATATTTGGTTTATTCTCACAGACGAACAAAGAATCCAGAAACTTTTCACATTAAAAAAGCTGGAGTCAGAGACTATTTTGTGGGGGGCTTTTTGCCTTTAATGACAGGACAGTCTGAATTTTGAAAGGGGGAGTAAAAGGGGATGACGTGCAGCAAAGGTCCGTGGGCTGTCGCGGCAGGGACACCGCCCCACCGGTCAGTGAGTACCCCTGGAGTCAGAGAATTTTTACATTTTTTAAAGAAATCACCCAAATAGATAACTGATTATCAAATTAGTTGGCAATCTATTTGATAGTCAACAAGTGATTGATTAACCGTTGCAGCTCTACTCACCAGTCTTAAATGTTTCTACCTCTTAAACGTGTTGTGACATATTGGTCCCTGGGCAATTAACTTGTTTGCAGTGGTTCTCATTTTTTATTCAAAAAGTCTGTTCCCCATAAGCCGATGTTTGAGCATCTGTTTCTTCATTAATTTGTGTTGCCATGAACTCTGACCTTAAAGCTGTAGTTTGTAACTTTTCACTCTTTTTCCGTATTTGCTGAAACTGTCACTATATTCTAAATAAGACAAAACAGCGGGTGGCACTTTTTTACATTACTACAACAACATTTCAGCTGGCACACGAACAGACACAGTGACAGTGAAATAATAGTAGTAATAATAAAAATAGGACAAGAATAACCTGATGACATCACACATGTCGTGAAAGTCGACCAGGGATAACTGATGTGGACTATCGTGTAGTGTGTCATGTCTGTCGGCCAAGTCACGGCACGATTTTATGACTCCACAATCGTGCAATGTGACATAGTGACTTTCAGAACGGACGGAAATGTTGTGTAGTGTGAACCAGGCATAACACAGCTGTCAGTGACTTCAAACTGAGCTAATCAAATATGAATTGAGATTCTGCTTTGCCTATTTCTGACCTCAAATGTTTTGAGAAATATATTTTAGTGTACTGTTTAGCTGTAGTATGAGATCCACGGAGGATGCCATCTCCTCTGCCTTCCATCTGAGCCTGGAACACCTGGAGGATAAAAACACCCATGTGCGGATGCTATTTTTGGATTTCAGCTCAGCGTTCAATACAATCATCCCTCAGCACCTGGTGTGCAAACTGGGTCACTTGGGCCTCGGCACCCCCCTATGCAACTGGCTACTGTACTGGACTTCCTCACCAGCAGAACCCAGTCTGTACGTGTGAACAATAACATCTCCAGCGTCATCTCCCTGAACACCGGTTCCCCCCAGGGCTGTGTTCTCAGCCCCCTGCTGTTCACCGTGATGACATGCGATTGTCGTCCCAGATTCAGTACCAACCACTTCCTGAAGTTTGCGGACGACACAACCGTCGTGGGCCTCATCCAGGGTGACAACGAACTGGCCTACAGGGACTAGGTGAAACATCTGGTGAACTGGTGTAAAGTCAACAACCTGATCCTCAGTGTTGACAAGACAAAGGAGATCATTGTTGACTTTAGGAAATCTCGGCCCAGTCATACACCACTCCTCATCAACGACACTGTGGTGGAGGTCGTCAGTAGCACAAAGTTCCTGGGAGTGCAAATCACCAACACGCTAACCTGGTCCCTCAACACCACCTCCCTGGCGAAAAAGGCACAGCAGCGCTTGCACTTCCTGCGACGGATGAGGAGAGCCTCCCTCCCCCCTCCCATCCTGACTACATTCTACAGAGGCACCATCAAGAGTCTGCTGACTAGCTGCATCTCTGTCTGGTTTGGGGCTTGTAAGGCCTCTGACTGGAAGTCTCTGCAGAGAGTGGTGAGGACAGCGGAGAAAATCATCGGGTCCCCGCTCCCCTCTATCCGGGACATTGGGCATAAGCGCTGCCTGACCGGAGCCCAACACATCTCCTCTGACCCCACCCACCCCCACCATGGACTGTTCTCCATGCTGACCTCTGGCAGGAGGTTCTGCAGCATCCATAGCAGGACGTCCAGATTCAGAGACAGTTTCTTTCCTCTGGCTGTAAGACTATTGAACACTCACATACAATAAATAAACACTCATCTATGGACTGTAACATCTGAGGGAACAATCAGGCAATGCATTTACAGAATCTTGATTCATATGTCAATCAACATGATTGACAGCTGTCCTTGAGCCTCCTTGGCTCTGATTGGTTCTTGCTGACCGTGCCCAGGTCTGACCCTTGTGAATGCCATTAGAGGCAGTAGGAAGAGGAGGTAGGACATGATTGTTTTCTCTGTCTCATGTACTTCTTTAAAAAGTGCCAATTAGCAAATATGACACAAAGTTATTTTGATAAAAGTTACCAGCTGCATTCAACCGTAGCCCCAACCCCAGCCTTGGATGGCAGATCTATAGGGAAACAATACTGACAAGGGAAACAGAATTTGACTTTTTAGGTGTAAAATTGTGGCAGTATAGAATCCACACATCACGCATCAGTTTGATTTGTGTTACCTTAGAACAGGGGTCAGCAACCTTCACTATCAAAAGGGCCCAAAAAATGTTTAACAAAACTGTGCCAGTTCTGGTCTGGTTCCTAATTGGTCGAAATGAGCTTCCATTAACATGTTTTACAACAAAGTAGCTACTCTGCAGTGGGCTATGTATGATTATTTGGTAGGAGCTTTGCAGCATTAGCAGGGAAAGCAAACAAATTTGTCCACACACTATTAAATTCTCAATTTTCCTCTGAGATGTATTCTTTTTGGATTTGGAATCAATAGCTAGCCTCACTAAGGAGATTCAAGACTAGCCATCGTTATTAAAATTTGGCAGATTTTTAGGAAAAAGCACCAGGCTGTAGATGTGTGACGCACATAGTTAACAAGATATATCTATAACAAGATATTAAAACATTTTTTGTAATATTCAGCGTACAGGTGACACATTTATATAAATGGAAAATGTAAGAATCATTTTAGGGCTAGAACAATGAAAAATTCAAATTAAAATGTTAAAAAGATACCTGTTATTAATTTCCATATCATTTTTTGTCAATGTCACAGGGAGCCACTGGAGAGGGGCTAAAAGCCGCATGTGGGTCCTGAGCCGCAGGTTGCCTATCTCTGCCTTAGATCCATCTAATTATCCTTGAGGTGTATGGTTTAGGATTTACATTGCAATTTTAAGTTGCACTTACAGTCATCAGTACAGTGCTGTTTTCCTGCTATGCAGCCTGGTGTTGCTGACATAATGGCTCAAGCTTCTTCCACTTGATACATCCTCATATCAGTTCAGCTTCCACTTATGTCTATGTGTGGTGGGTTTGCCATGGTTAGGGCAATCCTAGTCCCATCTCTGACCTTGTACATCACTCTGCAACTCGGTCACATAGACTTCTCAATACAAACCTTAGAACTACAAGCATGCCTTTTTCTTTTCTGCTTCAAGGTTGACTAAACAAACTGAGGCTGTAACCAGCTGAAAGTGTCTTGCCCCTGACTTTTAACAGGGACAGAGGACATAAAACTACAGAGCAGTTTCTCCAGTTGGTGTCACTGGCTTTATACAGTATGAAAGTAGCAATGTTTTTTAATTTCTGTCCATTTTCCATCTATGCACATGCTGCTTTATTTGACATTTACACTTCAGCTATAAATTGATCTGCTGCTGTTTGTATAATGTGTCCATAATTAATCAAGACCACTTCCTGTTTTTGCAATCAGGTATCCCAGCCATGGTTTCTGTCAGCTGCAGAGCTGAGAGGTTGATTAATCATTCATGTTGTTTTACCAAAGATGAGTACAAATGACACTGCATTAGTGTAGATTAGCAGGAGAGGAACACTAATAAAGAGATTAACTGAGCACACAGCGATGTGTAGTCCAGTGTCACCTCCAGAAACTGCATCTAATGACTAATCTTAAAAAAAAATATGGGGCCATAGCCTTATTAGTTTTAATATTAAAGCTTTAGTTATCCAACTGTGTGTGTTAAGAGGTTCAACTTTAGCAAACAGACACTTAATTAGTCTTACACTACATTTTAAGGGAAGGTTAAACTTTTAGATTGTAGGTAGAAGGCAGAACAGTAGAGAGATAAAGAGACATTGGATAGGTTGTAGTAGACATTTATACTTAGCCACACAAACACACACACACACACACACACACACACACACACACACACACACACACACTAACACACACACACACACACACACACACACAAACACACACACACACACCACACACACACACCACACACACGCACACACATGCATTACCGTGATTTCCTCAGGCAGCCTCTTCCAGCTTCTGTTTCCTTACCAGTACGCTTCTGGGAGTCCTGTAGCATAGCAAAGCTGGATTAAATCTTCCCGTCCTCAATGTGTATGGTTATATTTGCTCCGGTAAGTTCAAGTTTTTTGTTGTAGCTACAGGTTTTCCACAAACACTGTGGGTAGTGTTTCAATATGTGATCATTCTACCTGTTATTTGTGTCATCAAACTGTTGTAATAATGGCATTATAACTAAAATTGGGACCTAATAATGAGAGTTTTTTTTAAGTTTTACTTGTAACAAAAGCCAAGCTGCGAGGTTCTGTCTTACTTGTAATCACCAACTTCCTTCTCTAACACTTTGATAATGCATTTTCATCTGTCAGATTACATTATAGACTTTAATATTTTATCTGGTCATATAATTTATACTTAGATAACATTTTCTTGCTCTGTTTAGTTCAGATTCTCCTTTGTCTCTCAGTTTATAGTCCAATAGGAATAATTACTTGTATTGTGGGCCAGTTTGAAATATGGCAAATGCTCAAGGAAGAATGTGAACATCAGTTTTTCTTTTTTTTAAATAAGTATGTTGGTGAAGTCATCAGGTACCAGTGAAGGGAGCACAAACAGGGATCTCTTCCTCTAGACTGCGAGACTCCGTCTGTCCTAATTCGGCTCAGCCCACACGCTCACTGCAGCTATTGTAGTCCATGTGCTGATGTGGCTAAAACGCTATCAGTTGGTGTTAAATTGGCTTCACGGCAGAGAAATTGTTGAGATGTCCGTGAGCAAAATGTATAAATGGTGGGACTGCTGATACTCACTGTTCACTACTTGGGCTTGTTATTAGAAATTCATTCCAGTTACAGTTTTAATGTTTTCTGTGGTTCAGTTTTGAGATGTAAAGCTCAACTGATGTGTTGTTAAAGCTGCAGTAATTATATTAACATTGGATCAACTTATTATGTGTAAAGTGAGAGATGTTGCTCAAACCCACAGAGAATTATCACCCAGTTCAGTTGCCCACAGACAAGTACATTTACCATGGTTGGAGACATCCACTATAACTCCAGTTGAGTGCTGCAGGGATGGTAACACATCCAAAAAACTTTTACAGGTGCAAGATCAGAAAATTAAATTAAGGTGTGAATCAGAAAATGGATCCACAAACTGTACTAAAAGCTCTTACTAAAAGTTATCATTGCCCTGGTTCCCTCATCAAAAAGCCTTTGGAATTTTTTTCATAGATGAACACCACTTTTATGATTTTTGAAGATTAAAGTCAATTGCCAGAAGTAAAAGCTAATATTAGGCTCTACTTGAACTACATCAGAGTCACATGACATCAATTTCACCACTACAACCAAGCTGTAATGCCACGTTCAGAGTGATGATGTTCTGTAGTCTCATTTAGCCACTTGTTAGCAGCTGCCTTTGGTAAGCCACATAAAAGCTTCAAAGTTCACGAGTGGGGTATTGACTGATGTATTTGATGTCATAGAACAAAATGTGAAAGTATCTAACGCTTGTGTTGTCCACTCACTCCTGCAGCACTTTATGGTGTCTGTCCTGTATGACAGTGCAAATAAAGTGTCTTCAAGATGGAGCCGACACAGTGGAGCTGACTAGTAATGTTTATCAAGATGCAGGACAGAAAAGGCAAAATGCAGCATGTAGAGATAGTATTCAGTCTACACATACAATCTATGCTTTGCATCAAACTCAGTGAAAAGCTTCACACTACGCGTGACATACTGGTATATTGCAGAATATACAAGTATTCAGCAAAACTGAAGCATTCAAGGGACCATTTATATTGCAGTGTAAGATACTGTAGGGTGTCCTGAAAAGCACACAATCAGTGAGAAAATTGTGTTATCTAAAAACTTGTTGCTTTTTCTGAAAGAGCCATCAACTGTAGTTCTGTTAAGCTTCAAAGGTCCAGTGTCTAGAAATCAGAGGCATCTGTTGCCTGAAATGGAATATAATATTCATAACTGTGTTTTCATTAGTTTATAATCACCTGAAACTAAGAATTGTTGTGTTTTCAGTACCAGAGCCGTCTATATCCACATACAGAGTGGGTCCTCTCCCAGTCTGACATGTTATTTCTACAGTAGCCCAGAGTGGTCAAACCAAACAGTGGCTCTAGATAGGCACCACTTGCACTGTCATGTTCTAGCATTCTGCAGCCTCACTGCTAAATGCCACTAACTCCTACACACTGAATCTTTAATGTACAGGAGCTGTGATACTGACCTGTTGTTGAAATGTTAAAATGTAATGAGATGTAATCAAGAATACATGTCAAACTGAGTCTATTAAGGACAAGTGTAATAAAACCATTGGCAACATTATTGTGTTCTGTGTCCACTTACTCGTGGTCAAAAAGAAAAAATCTCATTCCCAGTAGTTTGTACATCCCATTTCCTCATCAATGCTTTCCCTTAAGACATCTAATGACATCTACTTTTTTTTTCTCTTCCTTTTTGCAGCTTTTTGCCATTTTTGCATTTGCAACATGTGGGGGCTACTCTGGGCAGCTGCGGGTTAGCGTGGACTGCATGGAGAAGGCCAGAAGCAACCTCAGCATTGGCATCGACTTTGCTTATCCCTTCAGGTGTGTGGACCTCATTCATTGTGTCAGAGTTTGATGGCAGGATGTTAATACTGTATATGATGATGCCATCATATACAGTGATGATGCCTCTCAGTGTTTTCTGTCAGTGGTCAGTGTCTTTTCATGTCCTTGATAATCCACTCCTGAGCTTTTCTAAACACTAATACATCAGTGCAATTTGAGCACAATGGGCGTCATTTTTATGCTTATTACAGTTATTAAAGTACTCTCTCTCTCTGCCCTCTGAGGTATCGACCCCCATTTTAGGTGTCTGCATGGAATAGTAATTATTTTATGTGACTTTAACTGCAAATATCAATATGACTTTTTAATGTCATTTTAAATATACTGAACAATAAAATGTTCTTGTAACCTCACATTAGGGGCAGCACGGTGGTGTGGTGGTTAGCACACAGCAAGAGGGTTGCCGGTTCGATCCTGGGCGTGGGAGCCCTTCTGTGTGGAGTTTGCATGTTCTCCCCATGTCAGCGTGGGTTCTCTCCGGGCACTCCGGCTTCCTCCCACAGTCCAAAGACATGCAGATTGGGGACTAGGTTAATTGATAACTCTAAATTGTCTGTAGGTGTGAATGTGAGCGTGAATGGTTGTTTGTCTCTATGTGTCAGCCCTGCGATAGTCTGGCGACCTGTCCAGGGTGTACCCTGCCTCTC
This sequence comes from Epinephelus lanceolatus, assembly GCF_041903045.1. Lineage (NCBI taxonomy): Eukaryota > Metazoa > Chordata > Actinopteri > Perciformes > Serranidae > Epinephelus > Epinephelus lanceolatus. Next base: position 17,559,639 of record NC_135734.1, read on the forward strand.
GCCCGATGTCAGCTGGGATAGGCTCCAGCCCCCCCGTGACCCTCAAGAGGATGAAGCGGTTAGAAGATGAATGACTGAACCTCACATTAGATTTATGGGCAATTCAGTGTTAACTGGAAATCTGCATAAAAATTTTTCTTTTATGTAAAAATGATGCTTTCGCTAGCATAGTAAATATATTTAAGAAATGTGGTTATGATCAGATTGGAGACACACAGTAGCCTGATATCTGCAGGTCTGTGTGACATAATGTAGGAAGTTAGTGAATTCAAAAATAACATGTGTAGGTGGTTGTGGGACTATTTCTTTAAAAGCAACAGATAAAAATGAAACTATCTGTATCGCAGGACACCACTTGGGATGAATGAGGCAATATGTATTTTCTGTTTTGTGTGAACTGACTCATAAACGTAACATTTGGGTTAGATTCAGAGGCATTCGGTTCCCAAAAGTTGATAGAATTGCAGTGAATAGAATTCCTTTCAGTAATCTGTAAAGAAACATAAAATTATGAATTTATTGATTTCATCTGAGAACATGCTGCGACAATAATTGCTTCCAGTTTTTACCAGCTGCTTAGGTATTGTGCTAAAAGTCAGAAGATTTCAGACAGGCAAAAGACAGGAAATACTCTATATCATCATATAGACTTTGAAGATCTCTTGGGAAAAATATTCTGTGTGTAGTCAGTAGGATTTGACCCCCGTACCTCCTTCTGTGTGTTCCAGGTTGTACCAGGTGTCCTTTGAAGCACCCGCGTGTGAGGGTATTAGGACTGAACGTGTGTTCCTCATTGGAGACTATTCATCCTCTGCAGAGTTCTTTGTCACCATTGCGGTCTTTGCCTTCCTGTATTCACTCATGGCCACCATTGTCTACATCTTCTTCCAGAACAAGTACCGTGAAAACAACCGAGGACCACTCATTGTGAGTGCAGTGGACTCTGAGGGCCTCATTCACCAATATCTTACTCATTTAAAAAAAAGTTCTTCAGATTCATGACATGTTTTAAACAGTAGAATTGTTTACAAGTGTGTTCCTGTTATCATGAATCCCATTGTGTGCCAGTTAATCCTAATCAGCATAGGTAAACGCTCCGCAAAACCCCCATGAAAGGGCATGAGACTGCAGGGCTGTGTGCACACACAGAGATAAATAAGAGCTGAGAGAATTAAGTCAAGGATGCCCAAATGAACATCTGCCGAGGATTGAGCACTAGATTTCAAATATTAAAAAAAAAACAATTTCTGATTTGACCCTAACCCTAACTCTTGTCTAATATATTATATTATATGATAATCTTAGTTAACTGAATTCCTCTGTTTCAATCTTGTACTGACTCTGCAAAAAGAATTATAGACTGTACGAAGCAAGTATTGTCATTTAACCACTACTTTCACAAAGTGATGTTTAAGTAGGCCTAATGTCGTGGTTTCCTGACCTTATTTTCCATGCACTTTGTCTTTTCTCCCTTCCACACCATCAGGACTTTGTGGTGACAGTGGTGTTCTCCTTCATGTGGCTGGTCAGTTCCTCTGCTTGGGCCAAGGCTCTGTCTGATGTGAAAGTGGCCACTGATCCAGATGAAGTTCAGCTCCTCATCTCCGCCTGCAAAGTCCAGACCAACAAGTGTGGCTCTGTGCATGGACCACGCTGGTCCGGACTCAACACCTCAGTGGTAGGTTCACAGGATGTGTGTCCCAAACACCAGGGGAAATAAGTCTATAAACCACATAAAGGCAGGTTTTTCTCACTGCTGAAATTAAGCAGTTGAAATATTTTTAAGTTTCTGTATGTGACATTATACAGCAGCAAACCACTATCTGCTATGTGAAGATATAGTAGAGTAATGGCCTCCTGAGCAGAGAATGAAGTCACTCTCCCTTTGTGTGTGTTGTAATCTAAGCTTCTCTGTGGTTTGTTGTCGTAAACTGATCCATGTATATGTAAGTGCATGTGTGTATCCCATTTGCTAGCTTGTTGCCACCACTTTGCACTGCTCTCATACTGCAGTTACCACTACAGCGTCATCATGTAAGCGTAGCACCCACCCTCCAGTTTCCCCCTGGTTAACATTGTTAGCTCTGTCAACACTGTTGCTGTTTTTTAGCATGTTTATGGGGTTAGCACCTTTAGCTGCTAGCCGGCTCAGCCACCTACATGTTGAGACAGTGTCCAGACAACTTTCACATAGAGCTTCTTTAAATAGCTGATTTGTTGAATTGTCAGCTGAAATGCAAACACTGAAAGAAACTGAAATGGCAGTTAAAATTGAAGTACTGAAAGAACCTCAAGTTTGTGTAACTGAACTGGACTGAATGAAGATGAAGTGTAAAAGCATTGTAAGGAGTTGAAATGTCAGCTGACGTGTGATGGGTCGAGCAGGAAGTTTGAGTTAATGTGGAAATCCTGAAAGAAATTGACGTCACGTAAAGTGTATGAACTAAAAGACGTCAGTTGGAGTTTCAGCTGAAGAGTAAGCACTGAAAGCAGTTGGTGTAAATTGCAGAGGTGGGACAAGGCATTGTTTTGCAAGTAACAAGTCACATTCAAGTCTCAATTCAAGTCCTTCAATAGCCACACTAAGAAAAAAGCAATGATTTTTTTCTTTGCATTTTTTATTTCCTTGGGGTAATAATAACAAAAAATCAATATTTGTTATTTTTTTTAAACAGACACAATATTTTTTTTTCAAATATAGTCCTTACTGTTACCATTAAAGTTGTACTAGTATTATTTCCACATATTAATTCTACATATTCATTAAAGCAGCAGTTTGAAAACATCTTTAAAAAGGTGAAAATCTACTAATTTCTTTCCTATCAAATATGTAATGAAATACCATTAAATATATGGTATTTATAACAGTAAACATTCATCCTTTTTATTTCAGAAAAAAATGTAAATTTATTATCTCAGCACCTTTACCTTTACCGTAACAGGACATTTTAACCATTTGGTTCAGCTCGACAGCAGGAAAATCATACTTATGAAATTATCTCAGCATATATCTTATAACATTAAATGTATAATTTAATAACGATGAATGCTAAGAATTTTTTTTTTTTAATTCCCTAGCAATATAATCAAATTTAATTACATTAGCTTAGCTGCACTACCTTTACCATAAAAGGAGAAATCAACTGTATGGTAGAGCATGATTTTAAAAAAACAACTGATCATTATTAGACTTTTTTTTTGTATAAAGTTAAATGAATTTGTTCAGTCAGACCCTCACTCGTGAACAAGATCCGGAAGAAGATTTTTGTCGTTATTCAAAGATGAAGTTTTAAGACCTGAAAGGTTGGTAGTGTCAGGAGTTATGAATGTCCGTTTAAATGCCAGTTGATGTGTGAGCGTTGAAAGCAGTTGAACTGTCATTTGAAGAATAAAAGATGAAAGTGGCTGAACTGTCAGGTGAAGCTGATGTGTAGGGAGGATGAAGAGGAGTTGAAAGAGTCCGTCTCTTTTGAATAAAAGATAAACTTGGAAATACATTTTAATAATTCAAATATATGGATGATATGAAAATTAAAAAAAAGAGGCACACCATTCCAAAACACATTTTCAACTCTGAATGAAGTAGGTGAAGAATAAAATACCATCCATAGGAATAAAAATAAAGATATAAAAATAAAAGAATATGAATATGCATTGCTGAATTTTTTATTTACTTAATATAACTTTGTCTTGTTCTCCCTCTCTTCAGGCTTTTGGGTTCCTCAACTTTGTTCTCTGGGCTGGGAACATCTGGTTTGTATTCAAGGAGACTGGCTGGCACAAGGGCGGTGCAAGGTTAGCAGGCGGTGCATCTGAGAAACAGTCTGGCACCTTTAACCAGCAGCCCTACAACCAGGGAAGCTTTGACCAGTCAGGGAGCTACAACACTCAGGGAAACCTTGGCCAGCCGTCTGAGTACAGCCAGGTGGGAGGGCCCACCTCCTACTCCAATCAAATGTAGCTGTGCCTTTTCGCTTTGTGAGGGCACTACTGCATTTAAAACCAGGGCAATCAATATGAGACGAGGAAAGTTTGTCAAAAAACAAAAAAGATGGTCATAAAAAAGGCATCAAAGGTGTCAAAGTACACCGGTTGTAGATACAAGTATTGTCGGGTATTGTACAAAATTATTAGATATAGTCTTTTACTCCTTCTCTGTCAGAGGTGTTGTTTGCTGAATGTTGTATTTCTTGTAGTTTGAAACTCATACGTGACGGTTTCTCGCTCTCTGTGCTTGGTAATTGACAGTCACCGTTATGACTGGATGTCTTTTTCAAACTGGTTTGCACTGTTGTGAAAGGAAAAAGTGCTCTGTGTTAATATAATACTTAAAGTTTTGAAATGGTTTTGACTCAGTGCATGATGTCGTATGTGTGCTAATATGCTCTCTGTGAAACTAGTAAAAAAAAAAAAGCATTTTATCTCTGGAAGTTTACAAAAATCACACTGCCCATTACTGAAAGTTTATTTAGATCAGTATTATGATATGCACATTGTTTTCTAATCTAAGTGAAACTATATTTTGATAATGGGTATTTCTAATTCAGGATTCAGAATATAGTTTCGTAAAATTTTCTGTTATATTTGTAAGAACAAATACATTCCAACTCATGTCTGACGCCGATCATGTCAGAACGTCAAAAAATGTAAAGCAATAACTGTAAACTGAAAAATACACTACACAGGGATTGTGCACGACAAAAGTACAGTATGCAACCATTGCAGCATGTTGTTTCTGTCCCCATGGTTTCCACTTCATAGTTGCATCTGCACAGACAATACCACACTGTCATTTCATGTGTATAATGTAAAGAGGGTGATCGTCACCCTCATTGTTTACAAGTGGCTGCTCTTGCTACAAATTACTGTGACTGTTTTCTATGCTCTCCTCAGACTACTGGGAAATTATGAACTTAAGTTATACCTCTCTAAAGCATGTCCAGAGTTTCCATTTACAGTACACTGCTAAAGCCCAGCAAAAAAGCACATCAGTACCACAGTGATAACAGATGACTAGTGAGTAGTGGGCTCATCTGTACATAACCAATTTTGAGCTTTTGTTGTCTTTAAGAAACACAATTCAGGTTTGTACAAATTTTAAAAATCTGTGCTTTTCGTGTATAGTACTATTCAAAGGATGATGCTCGGGTGCTGTTTGTTTACATTAATATGACTTGTGCAACCCTGTTTCTTGACCTAAGCATGTAGCTTGCATCAGTGTTAAAGCAGATTGAACATCCATGTATGTATAGTAGTCTGACATCCATGATAAATGTGTACTACTGGCACCTGCAATTAGTTCATGAGTCTGGATATTTTACAGGCATTCATGCTAATAAAGATGAACACATTTGCCCATAAATAAGCTGTGCTCCATGTGTCTGCTCAGTGTGAAAATGTATGTGTAACTACGAAAAATAAGTTAGTTTCTCTTAGTTGTTGCACTGTAGGCTACACCTGATTTTTTGCAACTACTTTGCCCTGAAGAGTGGTTGACCCCTGACCTTTGACCTGTTGCCTTGGTTTTCACAGAAACAGGAATCATCTGTGAGGGGCATTTCATGTTTCATAAGAGACTGTCAGGTACAATGAGGGACTCACAGTGACAGGGTGTGTAAGTTTCTCTTTCTGTCGGTCATCATCACAAACAAAGATGTGTAGTATTTTCCAGACAAGACCAACCTTTATGTACATTACCTCATCTGATGTACCAATCTTTACTGCCACACAGATTAACTCAACTATACTGTACACTGACAAACATGCTGTACTCAGAAACATAGGCTCCAATATTGAAATAGGGTTTTTCTTATATATAATTAATTTGTAGAGAATAGTTAGTACACCAACAGTTTATTAATCTTAATAGTGCTGATGGTAAAATTAATGGACTGCATTTATACAGCATGTCTCAAAGCACCATTCATCCATTCACACATACATTCATACACTTGTGACAGAGGCTACCACACAATGTCCCACCTGCTCATCAGATAAACATTCAAATACACCCAGTTTGAGGTTCAGTGTCGGGCCCAAGGACACTTCAACATGTAGGCTACAAGGGCCAGAGATCAAACCACAGACCTCCTGAGCCACAACTGCCCAGTGGTATACACTGCAAAATATCAGCGTATGGAAAACACAAACTGTGATAATGAGGCCACCTTGTGGCTGCTGTCCATCAATACCAAGGGACTGAACATTTCCTAGTCTGTTGTAGTAAAGTCAGGTCAAGTCAGATTTATTTATAGAGCACATTTCAAACAACAAGCACTGACCAAAGTGCTTCACACATGAATGATCAAATAAAAATAGTCATAGATAAGAGAATGTAAGGAAAATTAATAAGAGCATGCAACGTTTTGACGTTATCATAGCAAAAACAGCATTGCACAAACACCAAAATAAAATGCATGTGTTAAGCCGTGTGGTCGGGTATGTCATCATAATGATGATCAGGGAGCTATAGAAAATAGATAGATCTTCAGATGGGTTTTAAATGCATGAATGAAGGGGGAGGATCCAACTGTAAGTGGGAGACTATTTCACAGTTTAGGACCAATAACAAATAAATGCTCCCTCACCTTTAGTTTTTATCTGTTTACGTGGAACGGAGAGCAGTGATTGGTCACCAGATCTGAGGTAGTTGCTTCCTTTAGAGCAAGACAGCATCCAAGTGTATCAGTGTAGACTACTAATGCCTACTAAAACAAGCGATTGTATTTTCTGGTCATCTCTCTGTTGAACAAGTAATCCAGTATTGTTCAGCTTCAGTATCGCACAACAGATTGTGGAGGATACATTTGTGACATTACTCTGGGAATGAACAGCAACAAAAGTATCTCACAGAGAGGCACATTAAGAGCATTATCAAGTGCAGTGACAGTACCATGAAACAAAAAACCTCCAATGAGGCTGTGATGATCCATATTAGTTTATCACTGTGCAAAGAATCAGATAAGGGTACACAAACAAACAAACACAATAATGCAGGGCCCACTGCCCCTTATAATCTCATGAGATATCTATCAAATCTCCCACTCCCAAAAAAAAGAAAAGAAAAAAAAATCAATATTTTGTCTAAACTTGAGACAAATACCCAGGTTGATTATTTGTTACAGTGAACCTGAGACTTTTGAAAGTTACCATTACAGCATCTCAACTATAAAGTTAACACAGTCACTGATCTGTGTTACGTGTATTTACTGTTGAGGCCACACTGAATAGCATCGCTGCACCTGTCACGTGAGGCTGAGAGCTCGAGCTCATCTAACGGCTCTACAGCTTTATCCAGATGTTTCATGGAGCAACAGCTGGTTATCTTGTGTTTCCTGAGCTCTACTATCCAACACCAAAGTAAAGATAAAGGTAACAGATGTGCTGCACTGAAACAGCTACCAGGTAAACCTGCTTTATATATTCTGTTTACAAATATGGAAGTTTGACCTCCATTGACTCAGTTTGACCAGATGTTATTACAGTAGTGATATAAAGTATGCTAGCCGACAGTCGTATAACACACCGTTTAAATTGAATGTGTTCACTAAGCAGGTGACACAGGTCCAGCACAAGGCCTGTCAGTCAGACCAGGGGGCTGCTGTCTCTCTGAAACAGATTTACAGTAGGCCTAATAGAAACATGGCTAACCACAAAAAATGAGCTAGCTACAGTTTATTTTCTAAAAATGTCAATACTTTAAATTACCAGCCAGTCCCGTTAGATTATCAGTGTCCTGTTAGTGATGACATATGAAGCTGGTTGCCATGGAGTAGCAGCCAAAACTGTATAAATACAAGACACTTCTCAAATTCATCATTTCACTCAGAGACTTTAGAGGAGAAACATTCACTCGACAACTTCGACAAAACTGAGCAAGTGACCACCGAAAAGAGGACACCAGTTCTGATTCATCATGGAGACTGTAAGAATATTTAACTGTTTTTAAAATTGCTTTTGTTTAGGTCATTTTCTTCGACGCCTCAACTGAATTTCAGCCGTTAGAAACTTAGAGAGCCTCAAAAACTGACTTTCATGGCTTAAATTCAGTTGAAGCGTCGATTAAAATACTTTTTCCTTTTTAATAGTCATTTTTATTTGACGATTTAACCAAATTTAAGTCCTGAGCCGTCGAAAACTTGACTTGACAGCCCAACAGACTTTAGTTGCTTAAACTCAATTGAGGCTTTAACGTTACATAAAATACTTATAAAATACTTATAAAAAAAAAAAAAAATACTTATTTCAAGTAATTTTTTACGCCTCAACTGAATTTCAGCTTTGAGAAAGCTAGAGAGCCCCAAAAGCTGACTTTCAAACGAGGTGTACAATAAAAATACATTTTTCAAGTCATTTTATTCTTCAACTTCACGAAATATAAGCCTTGAGGTGGCGAAAGCTGACTTTCATGCAGTAATCCTACCAGGTAAAAATGCTTTAGCAATATATTCTGTTTACAAATATGGAAGTTTGACCTCCTTTGACTCAGTGTGACCAGGTGTTATTACAGGTAGTGATATAAAGTATGCTAGCTGACAGTCATGTAACACACCGTTTAAATTAAATGTGTTCACTAAGCAGGTGACACAGGTCCAGCACAATGCCTGTCAGTCATTCTCTCTGAAACATATTTACAGTAGGCCTAATAGGCTAACCGCAAAACAACCAAGCTAGCTGCAGCTAACAACTTTGCCAGCTAACTTAGCTACTGCATTTTAAACATAAACACAGATGTTATTTCTTAAAAATTGTTATTTTTGAAAAATGTCAATAGTAATGTAGTTAGCAGTGGTCTGTGAGTGGTGACGTAAGAAGCTGGTTGCCATGGAGTCCGACCAAAACTGTATAAATACAAGACACTTCTCAAATTGATCATTTCACTCTGAGACTTTAGAGGAGAAACTCTCACTAGACAATTTCTACAAAATTGAGCAAGTAACCACTGAAAAGAGGACACCAGTGAAGTTTGTTGACTGGTTCATCATGGAGACTGTAAGAAAATAACATTTTTTTAAGACTTGTTTTTCCAAGTCATTTTCTTCAACACCTCAACTGAATTTCAGCCTAGAAAGTTCAAGAGCCCCAAACATTGACTTTCATGGCTTAAATTCAGTTGAAGCATCGATTAAAATGCTTTCTACTTTCTAATAGTCATTTTATTTGACAACTTAACCAAATTTAAGCCTTGAGCCATCAAAAACTTGACCTGACAGCCCCACAGATTTTCATGGCTTAAATTTAATCGAGGCACCTAATAAAAGTACTTTTTTCAAGTCACTTTATTCGACGACTTCATGAAATATAAGCCTTGAGGCGTCGAAAGCTGACTTTCATGCAATCGAGTTGGTTCAGTAAAATATAATAAAATATTAAATATACAATAAACAGTTAAGTTGTTGGTATAAATAACTGAAATGTGAGAACAAAGGTAACAATGCCAAATGCTCAACCGGCTGCTGATTTTCAAGCAAATGGTGACAATGTTTAAGACTTTTTTGCACAGTTTAAGGAAAATATAATCTTGCATATTGCACAGTGATTGTTGTTTTAAAGACACATTAGAGGTTCCTCTTTCAGTCTATTTTCCTCAGGATGTAGCCCTCATTCATGCTTTATTTGATGATTTTAAAGTTGTCCATTTTTTGGTGAAGTTAATTTTCCTCATGTCACATAAAGGTAAAGATAAAAACACCCTGACATTTACATGCAGAGTACAAAATAGCTTGTTTATTTAAGGGAAACAGTGAGACATCAGTGTGCTTATTTGTGTGCTTATCTGTGAATTGAATGGATTTTCACATTCATTAAATGTTCAGTCAAATATAGTTGTGTTGAATGAAGTTGAGTCTATTCCTGAACTGCATGTCAATCATTACAGATGTGTGATGTGCCAACCCCCCTCCACGACCACCTGTACTGGCGGAGAGAGCCCCGTAGGAGCCCCCAGGAGGAGCAGCCTGCTCCCAGCACCAGTGCCAGCACCTCTGAGGTAAAACTCATGGCTTTTACTGTCTGGGATGCACACGGTTAAAGTGTGTGTCCTTTTAGATTTGTTATGAGTGTGTGCTTATTTGAAATATCTTGAAATGTATTTTAAATGTGTAGTTTAGTAGTGTAGTGTAGTTTGATACCTAATAAGTATAAATGATAGTTGTAATTGCCCATACCATCTGTGAATATATGCATTTGTCTACATATTATAAAAGTTCAATGTATGTTTAATAGAAAGTCAACACTTACATCTGTGATGTTTGTGACACTGCAACACCCATGACATAATGTGTGCCACATGTTGAAAAATGTCATCATTTATTATTCAAGCTCTAAACTAATGCCTCACACAGTTACTCTTGTCTTGACTTATAACACTCTCTGAATAACAAAATGTTTGAAAAGAATTTAAGAAAAAAAAATCTTTCTGTTGTAATTCTACATAAAGCAGCTAATTTGCAATTAGTATGACAGTCAATGGAGACCTTTGATAGTAGTTCTCAGTCCCTCAAACTTTAATTCTACTGCATGTGCTTAACTGAGTTAAACTGTAAATGCGAGTCTCCCCCTGCTGGGGACATGGTGGGAGAAAGTTAGTCTCTGTGTCCCATCCTGGGACAATACAGAGGCCTACAGCTCCTGCCAGGAAGGCTGTATCTGTGAAAATAGAAGTCTCTGCTGAAGTGTGGGACAGATGGACATCTCAGCTGGCTGTCCTGCACCTCGTTCAGCGATTTTCAGAGATAGTGTGTAAAGGTAAGACGTATGTCACCCTGCGGTCCAAGCATCATCCGGGACAAGATGTCTGTCTGCACAGGAGATTCAGCTGCATTACCACATATCCTGCCGGTATAACTTCCTCCTCTCCAGTGTTAACATGACAGCCAGTCTCATCGTAGCTGCATGTTGCTGCGATGTGGTTTTGCCTCTCGTTCCTCATATCGGCCTGTGACCCTCTCCTGGAAGCTGCAGTAACATCTGTCTTGCGGGCAGGTGACCCACTGATTGTTTATCCTCCTGCAGGTCTTCATGCGCCGCCCGGATGATGATGTTCTGCCGACTGTGCGTTTGGTTCCGCCGCGGTCCTTGCATTACTCTAAGTGATCAGTAAGTTTGATGTGTCGCTCGCTTACTCAGAGACCAGTGGGATTTGCTGTGTGGTGAGAAGTGTGGAGTGGAAGTGTGTGCTGGAGCGTTACATGTCGGATTTCTGTTATTATTGCCATCAGCAAAGGCCTGCTGATTGGTCTCTGGCAAGTTCACCAGGAAATAGTTTAGCTGAGGTGGTTAGCCACCCTGATCCTGACACATCTTATCTGATCATTTGGGTTCACCTTGATGGCCTAAACAATGGTCACGCTTATTAAACATGTGGCATTAGCTGTGTGAAATTTTCCCTCAGAGTTTAATGTTTTAGTTTATAAAGTGTTCTCAATGATGAAACAGGCGTTACCTTTGATTCAGATGAGGTGGCACACCACCTCCATAAAACACTATGAAACCCTGCAGCTGTTGAATTTGCACCAGGTGGCACTAATGAGTTAATTAGGTAATTATGGGATGTGTTGCAGTGTCCCCTGCCGTTGCAAGGCAACTTATTACAAATAAATGAAATCTGACCTGAAGAGTTTATATCTCTCTATACTCAGCTAATGTTGGTCAGACCAGACTGAAGTCATGATGCTGTGTTCATGTCTCATCTAAATAATGTGAAATCCGAAAGCCGCTGATTCTGTTTTTTCATGTAAACATTGTATATAAAACATTTACAGCACAAGTGATGTGTTAAGTTAACTTGTTACATCAAAGGAGTAACCTGGACTTTGTGCCAGTATTTATTATAGAGTTATAGTATTCCTATAATGATAATGTTTGGTATAGTAACTCTAAGAAGTGTTTACCCTTTCATGGTACCATTTTGTAATAAAGCAGAGCAGGCGGATAAAATACAATGATCCATTCAGTTACACAGAAAACACAGATGGAAACCAGTGACGTACCAGCAGCAGTCTGAAAAGACTATAACTGAACTAGTTTGACCTGGTCCCTTACTTTTTGCTTCTGTTCATGGCTTTAACAGGTTGCAGGAGGCAGGAAGAGGCAGAGGGAGGAGAGCCGCTCCAGAGGCACCGAGGAGCCTCCGGAGAGACGCCGCCGCAGCCACAGCCGCAGCCCGCAGCCATCCACCTCTACGCCACAGGCCAGGCCGGAGGACGTCCAGCTGGAGGTGAGTACTCCAAATATATACACTGGGTCAAAACCACTGTATCCTAGCTCTGAGGTCACCATACACATTTATCCGACACTACTGCATCTAGCTTAAAGGGTGTACATGAACCAGTCTGACCCCTCTCTCTGGATTTCTAAACGGTTCAGGAAAGGACGAGCCAACCTGGACCCCTCCAGCAGCCTGTGGACGACGTAGACTACGATGACGTCATGGCCCTGCCCCTCTGGCCCTCCGTCTACGGTCCCCAGCCTGGTGGTCTCCCACCTACCGCTTTCAACGAAGTGGCGGCGATGATCATGGCATGGATGACCGACTCTCCCTACAACCGAGAGATGTGACAGTACCACACCACCACCACTCAAACATACTCACAGCCACTCACACACACACACTCAAACACTCTCACGCACCCTCACACACCAAACCTTTCCTTCCAACTTACTTTCATTTCCTTCTAAAAAAAAAAACAAAAAACAAAAAAAAAAAAACCTTCCTTTCCTTTTAGTCTGGAGATAAGTTTCCTTTCAGTTTCTAGATAAGTTTCAAGGCCCTGTTCACACAGAAAACATTTTAGCAGTTGGAGGCGCCTTTTTGTAGTTGATTTTCATGGGAATGAAGCCTTTTAATTGCATTTTTTGCTCTGCGATTCTTTTAAGCACCTAGCGTTTTTGCCAGTGTGGATTGTGATCCACCCTCTTTTTTGGGGTCTCATGTACCCACACAGTTCTCTGTTTCTCACCCTCAGCCACAGCTAGAGCAAATACCCTCTGCCTGTCCGTTTTAGGGACTAGATACAAATTACTGGGACAAAAAATGGTACATTGATTACATGGGAAGGTTAGTGTAAGGATGTGTTTGTGTGGATGCCTGGCAACAATAAAAGGCATAGCAAGCTTTTTTGTACTTTTTTTTTTTCCTCGCGCGAAACTCAAGAACTAGCACCACCACTAGCCATCAGCTAGTCTCGTGCGAGTTGCCATGTAAACGCAGCAATCCTAGCTGTTATCCTCCGATACCCCGACACTTTGAGACTTTTGAGTGAGCACGCCAAGTTTGCTGAAGACTTACCTCCATACACAACAGTACTAGCCAGCTGGCAGTGACCTCCCCAAGATGGCGGCGACGTTGACACACAGTAGCCACAGGAATGAGTCATCTATGATTATATATATCTATGGTGAGGTGCACCTCACGTTTTGCAACTTGCAAAATGCATCCTGTGTGATCAGGGCCTAACTCTTTCATTCCTTTTAGTTTAGAGATAAGTTTCCCTTCAGCTTTCAACTTTCATTTCCGTCTTAAAAAACAAAACAAAACAAAACAAAAAAAAACCTTCCTTTGCATGTCCTTTAGATAAGTAGTAAATCTTTTCCTTCCTTTTAGTTCAGAGATAAGTTTCCTTTCTGTTTCTAGATAAGTTTTAACTCTTTCATTCCTTTTTGTTGAAAGATAAGTTTCCCTTCAGCTTTCAGCTTTCATTTCTGTCTTAAAAAACAAAAACAAAAAAAACTTCCTTTGCATGTCCTTTAGGTAAGTATTAAATCTTCCTCACCGTTTAGTTCAGAGGTAAGTTTCCTTTCAGTTTCTAGGTTAAGTATTAAATCTTTCTTTCCTTTTAGTTCAGAGGTAAGTTTCCTTTCAGTTTCTGTGTAAGTATTAAATCTTTTTTTCGTTTCGGTTTAGAGGTAAGTTTCCCTTCAGCTTTCAGCTTTCATTTCCTTCTTTAAAAAAAAAAAAACAAAAAACAAATTTAACTTGTTTAAACTATTTTGATAAGAAAGAATAATTCACATTTCTCTTTTTATAACTTTTGACTTTGTAGAAGAAGGAAAGAGCTTTAAGAGGGTTTGTAGGCAATGTTCCATTCAAGTCCTTTTACTGCGGTAGTGCAGATATCACAGACTTTAGAAGATGTGAAAACTGTTCCGTCATAATGTTCCTAAATAATACCATAATAATTTGGCTTTGTCTAAACATATCAGATTATTAACAGTTGAAAACAATTCCTAAAATTATTGTGTCTTGTTTTATACATATAAACAATAGGAAACAGATATTTGGATGAAGCATTGCCTAAGGGTTAGGGTTAGGGAGGGACCCTCTTAAAGACCTTTCCTTCTATTATAACAAGTTCAGCACAGACAAACTAAGTAAAACAAAACAACAAAAAGTTACGCTGGTACGTTTCATTTAATCTTGAATAAAAGTAGCACGTCGTAATACTTGTATTGGCTTTAATAACATTGTGGCAGTTGCATTAACAACAGCAGTACTAAGAGAGCTTTTAAAAGGAAACTAAAAAACGTTTTAACATTTATGTCCACAAAGTTTGGCTGCGTTGCATTCTGGTTGAGTTCAGACTCATTAACAGCTTCATTGTGTTTTTAGTGCCAACAAGAAACATTTCAGAAGTGGAGTGGCTAATGTAGTTTATGGTATTTTTTTCACCATTTTTGATGCTTCACAAGCAAAAATACATATTTGTAGCTCGAGATGTGGCAACAGATTCTTTGTGGATTAATTTATGGATGACTTCACGCTGTCTTTTGTCTGAATGTCCTGAATAGTGTATTATAGTCTTTGCGTTTGCTATTTTTGGATTCTCTGTTGGCTCAGAAGGCATGTTAGAGAAACAAAATTCAGTGTAAGGCGTGGTGAGTGACTTAACTCATATACAAATAGTAATTTTTCAGATGAAGTATTCCTTTAATGCTATCATTCCTTTGACTTTGTAGTTATGTTTAAAGTCTTCTTTTAGATTGCAGATAACTTTAAAATGCTTGATTCCTTCTCAGTATGTAGACAAGTAATGTAAGCCTTTAAACTCTGACACCTTCCTTGAAAAACAAATTTATCTGAATATAAAAGTGATTTTATTAACACTCACTGACACTGACACATGTTTCTCTCTTTTGTTTTGACATTGTAGATGAAGGAAAGAGCTTTAAGAGGGTGTGTAGGCAATGTTCCATTCAAATCCTTTTTTTTTGCTGTAGTGCAGACATCACAGACTTTGGAAGACATGAAAACTGTTTTCTCTTAATGTGTCTGATTGTTACTATGATTATTTGGCTTTGTCTAAACATATATTATGTACAGTTGAAAGCAATTCCCTTCAAATGGGCGTTTAATAGCTTGTTAAACATGTGTTATATCATGACATATGTACAATAGGACGCATATTAAATATTTGGATGGAATATTGTTGAGGGTTAGGGTTAGGGAGGGACCCTCTTAAAGACCTTTTCCAGATTCTTTGTGGATTCATTTCTGGATGACTTCACGCTGTCTTTTGTCCGAATGTCCTGAATAGTGTATTGTAGTCTTTGTCCAAATGAACTTGCAAAATTAATATTTTTTCTTCAAGTTTGGAGCCTCTGTCTTTAGAAAAAAGGACATTTTTCTGACCCCAAACAAAACTTTTGCAACCCAGAATAGAGCAGCCAAATAAGGGTTGGGGCTGTTTAGAAGTGAGATAGATTTGTTTCCTCCTGTGATCACATGGAAACCAGCAACGTTATAGCAGCAGTCTGAAAGGACTTGAGCTAGTTTGACCTGGTCCTTTACTTACCCTCTTACCCCTGACCTTTCTCTGTCTCTTTAAACTGTTCAGGAAAGCAGGGGACCCTGTCTGGACCCCTCCAGCAGTCTGTGGATGATGTCGAGTATGATGACGTCATGGCCCAGCTCCTCTGGCCCCCCATCGATGGTCCTCAGCCTGGCAGTTTCCCACCTGCTGCATTTAAGGCAGTGGTGGAGATGATCATGGCGTGGATGACTGACTCACTATACAACCCACAGATGTGACTGTACCACACTACACACACACACCCATGCATGCAGACACACACTCCGACTTTCTTAAAAAAAAAAAAAAAAAGAGTAGCATATAAAAAACATTTGCTATTTTTGGATTCACTGTTCGCTCAGAAGGCATGTTAGAGAAACAAAATTCAGTGTAAGGCGTGGTGAGTAACTCATATACAAATAGTCATTTTTCAGATGAAGTATTCCTTTAATGCTTTCATTCCTTTGACTTTGTAGTTATGTTTAAAGTCTTCTTTTAGATTGCAGATAACTTTAAAATGCTTGATTCCTTCTCAGTATGTAGACAAGTAATGTAAGCCTTTAAACTCTGACACCTTCCTTGAAAAACGAATTTATCTGAATATAAAAGTGATTTTATTAACACTCACTGACACTTCACAAAAAACTCTAAAAAAAAATCCACCAAAGAATATTTTTTCTTTACAAAATAGGTAACAAATATTTTAAGTATTTAAACTCTTTCTAATATTAAATCTGTTGAGGCTTTAGGAAGGTCTACTGATGATGTTCACCTGGTCTTTGAATCCTGTGTTTCACCAAGTGGGATCTGGAATTGATAAAATCAGTATATTAACTGAACAAGTTATAACATGTATTAGAAGGTGTGTTACATGACAGCATGTTACACTGCTGTCAGCCAACAGAGGGCAGGAGTGCTGAGTTTTAAAGTGATGATGTTAATTTATGAATCTCACAGTCTGCACTTATCAGAGAGATGTTCAAGCCAAGGGTCCATATCTGCTGAACTCCTGGGGCTGAAACTAGTGGAACACTTTTAGTTTGCTGTAGAGTTCCTGGAAATCTTTCACAGGTACAAAATTCAGACGAGTGTAGAAAAGATGAACAATTAATGCAGCACTTGTTGCAGTATAACACAACAGAAGTTTAGATGGAGCATTAGATTTATTCATGAGTAGCAATCTCACTAGTAATATTGGTATCAGCTTAACTAATACTGTAGTTGTTGCATAACAACAAAAGAGCTTTTAAAAAAAATCAAAAAAGATCTTTAAATAGCATGCTACAAAGTGTATTGGATTTAAAAAGTAACACTCGTGTCAGAATCAGGAGTGATCAGCAAGTGTTTTTGAAATCAAATTCAAGATTATTTTCAAAATGATTTTGATCAGCCAAAAGAGTTCATGTTTCTCTCTTTTGTTTTGACATTGTAGATGAAGGAAAGAGCTTTAAGAGGGTGTGTAGGCAATGTTCCATTCAAATCCTTTTTTTTTTTTTTTTTTTTTTTTTTGGCTGTAGTGCAGACATCACAGACTTTGGAAGACATGAAAACTATTTTCTCTTAATGTGTCTGATTGTTACTATGATTATTTGGCTTTGTCTAAACATATATTATGTACAGTTGAAAGCAATTCCCTTCAAATAGGCATTTAATAGCTCGTTAAACATGCGTTATATCAAGACATATGTACAATAGGACACATATTAAATATTTGGATGGAATATTGTTGAGGGTTAGGGTTAGGGAGGGACCCTCTTAAAGACCTTTTCCTTCTATTATAACGAGTTGAACACAGACAAACTGATTATACCACGGCACAAAAAGTTAAGGTGATATGTTTCATTCATTCAGGAGGAGAAGAGGTATGTAGTAATATTTGTGTCAGCTTTAAAAATACTGTTTTTGCAACTCTTCTAAAAAAATAGTCTAATAAAGATCTTAAAATGCATCTCACGGTTATTGAATTTTGACATTAGCAGCAGTCATAGACTGTTGAAGATGTGAAAACTATTCTCTCACAATGTTTCTAATTAGTAGCATAATTATTTGTGTTAAACATATTGAATTATAAACAGCTGAAAACAATTCCTAAAAGTTGTTTAATATCGTGTTAAACTAATGTCTTGTTATATCATGACTTTGCAACATATATTTGGATAAAACTTTGCCAAAGGGTCAGGGTTAGTGAGGGTTAGATCCTCTTAAAGACCATTCCTTCTGTTATTAAGAGATCAGTAAAGACTTTATTGTAACACGACACAAAAAGTTCAGATAATACATTTCATTCATTCATGAGCAGACGTAGTATGTAGTAATATTTGTATCAGCTTTGATAATACTGTTGTTGCTGCATAAGCAACAGCAGCACTAACCTCATTATAACACAATACAAAAAGTTAAGATGGTACGTCTACTTGCGATTTATGTGAGTGGAAGTAGTATGTCATAATATTTGTATCAGCTTTAATAATACTGTGTCAGGTGCATTAACAACAGCAGTACTAAGAGAGCTTTTAAGGAAACTAAAAAAATTTAACATCCATGTCCACAATGTTTGGCTGCATTGTGTTCTGGTTGAGTTCCTGCTCCATCGTGTTTTCAGTGCCCACAGGAAACATTTTAGAAGTAGAGCATCTGTTCCTCAGCAGCCACAAATCAAATGTAGTTTGCAGATGTTCTGTCGAAGTTTTTGTTGCTTTACAAGTAGATATTTCTATCTCGAGATGTGTTAACAGACACTGTGTGGCTGGACGGTACTGTTAAATTTATGGACAACCTTATTGTCTTCTATCTGAATTCCCTGAATAATGTCCATAGTCTTTGTCTAAATGGACATGTAAGTTTTTGGCCTCCGTCTTTATTAGGCTGGTATTTTCCTCACCCTGAACGGAACTTTGAAAACCAGGGTAGAGCAGTTCAAACACTAGGAAAGCTTTTGTTACTTCCTGTGATTACTCTTTTTTTCACTTTTATTGTGATCATTTCTGATGATCTGATTATGTTATTTCATGGATCCAAAAGCCTGAGCTCATTTCATCAAAGTCTAATCCAAGCATTCATATCTAGTTGTTAGTCAGAAGGATGTGAATGTCATCAGGATAGTGAGCCATATAACAGAGTCACAGGCAGAACTAGCAAACCTAAACCTTTCCAAACCACTCATCATTACTGTCAGGAATGCTAATGCTCATTTTGATACAGAGATTTATGTAGAAAGTCTGACCATAGACTGTGCACTCTTGAACTCTTGTAGCTCAAACTAGTAGAAGATTTTTTAGTCAGATTTTTTACTGGTTAATACAAATGAAAAAATAAATGAAATAATGCAACATTTAGACTGATACTAGCTCTCAGCCATAACATTGTAATATGAACAATAGGAAACATAAACTGTATTTTGATGATACATTGCCAAAGGGTTAGGGAGGGTGAGACTCTCCTGAAAACATTTTCTTCCACAAATTTTGGTAGTACTTTGGATCCTAGCCTCCCTTTAGATCAGAGCGTCAAAGATATCTCAAAGGCCACCTTCTTTTACTTAGAGATTCTGTAAGATTCTGATCCAGTAGCTTTTTTAAAATTCTGTAAATATCTCCTCACAGTCCCGTTGTGGTTCATTTTGTGTGTGTGTGCTGACAAAAAAACAGGTGGTCAGAGAAGAACCTGTCACACACACTGACAGGTGTATAAATGTATCTCAAAGTGTACTGCAGACACAGAGAGGAGGAACACACCTGAGTACAGTCGCTAAAGGCCAGTGTTTATGTGTGTGAGTGTGTGTAGAAAAGAGAGACAAGACGTAGAGCAGTAGATAACAAGCAGTGAGAACGATGCAGGTTAAATGACTGTGTGTGCATATTCATATGAATGGCACCTTCAGAGGAATTCTGAACAGATGGAGCCAAGCAGGTAGCAGAAACAGAGCAGAGAGAGACGGCAGAGCAACAGTAGGAACAATCGTCATTCTTCTCCTCTGCCTAAGCCTCTTTCATATTGTGACACACAGATGAATTATAGCGCAGAGACTAGGTCAGGCACTTATCTATCTCATCCAACAATGCAACACACCCCAACCCACAGCTATTACTGCTCAGCTGGAACCGCTGCCAGAGCACGTCCACATCTTCTACTGCTGATGCAATGATAACAATGAATACTGTGTTGCACAGGACGTAGAATTCTTTAGCAAAAGACAGAATTGTTGAGTTTTTGTATTGTTAGTCACACAAGCATGAAGAAATGGAGGGATGCTTCATGTTATAATTCATATAACATCAACAGGATCGTTCAACAAACAAACACTGTCTGTGTCAAAGATGCACATTTAAGTAAAAATTGCATCATGCAGAAATGCCATAGTCGACCAGTTTGGATAGATGCATACATTTCACACTCACTTGTTAATTAAACCTATCCTTGTTTGCCTGTGACAGCACAAAGCAATAAAACATGATTAGATACCAAAACAAAAGACGAGCTTTGAAAATGTTCCTGTGTAAAATGGCATTAGCTCTGGTCTCATGCTGCACCAGTGAGACGGCATACATAATTAGGATTAACTTTAAGAGGAGAGGGTCATGGGAAGACAGAATTTACGCTCAAAGTCACTCATCCTGGTGACAGATAACAGCACTGTAGTAGTGATCACCCTGTACTGAATGCAGGAGAAGCACTCTTGTTTGTTATGATACGTAGAATTGTTTTCAGTTCTGTCCAAACCCCAAAGGATTTCCTTTTGTTAGATGTGTAGCCGTGAAAATCCAGTTAAAAATAGATTTCTGAATACTACATAATGTATGCAGAAGATTTTATGTGATAAGCTTTCAAATTCTAGTTTCCATATCTATGGTATGAGATCCCTGATAAACCATCTTCCAGTTTCATTCCGGGAGGCAGACACCATCTTCAGATTTAAGAGTAGGGTTTAGTCTTTCATCTTTGATAAAGCTTATAGTTAGGACTGGCTCATGCTTGCTTTGGACCATCTCCCAGTTAGGCTGCTATAGGCCTATGCTACGTTCAAATGGGGTTCACTTTGTTGAACACCCCCATCTTGTGGTATTAATTATCTCGTAAATGGAAATTTACGAGAGCTCTGAGTTCACATCTTCCTGTACATGATTGCAAACACAATCTCACAAGTTCCATCTGAACGCAGCACTAGTTTGCCCAGCTGAGCTCCTCCGACGTCCTCTGTTTCTCCATCTGCAGATGTTCATGTTCCACTAATGCACGTTACTAACTCGACCTCCTCCCCGGAGTCTTTGTGCTTTCTCACCATACAGGTTTCTTGGATCATAATGGCCCCTGGATTGTGGTAGCGCCTGCTGCTGTGGTCCTGCTTGGTGACCACTGTCATTGTTATTATTATTAGTCATATTTCTATTGACTGTTATTATTGCTGCTATTAATATCATTCTATTATTTATATTATTCATCATATCTTTTTTTACATCAAAGGTTATTGCTATTATTATTGATTGCTGTGCATCCCTGTCTCTCTGTCTCAGTCTCTTTCAACCCAGCCAGTCCAGGCAGGTGGCCACCCACATAGAGCCTGGTTCTGTTTGAGGTTTCAGCGTCTTAAAAGGAACCATTCCTCACTGCCATCATCACGCTGCTTGCTCTTGGTTGGAATAGTTGCATAAATTAAAAGAGTACTTGTCTTGACCTGCTGTGTATAAAAATAAACTAAAAATTGACTTGGGATTGTGAATGATATGTCCTACTTTTTATTGCATGTGCAACATATGTATGTACATGGATATGGAGGATTGTTTCTCTGGTGACATTACCTTTTCTGGAGCTATCATCATACATCATGAACTGTGATGTCTGGTTTTTAGCGCCCTCTGTAGTCTGTTTAACAGCATAACACTTATAGGTCATGAATCATCACTCAGTGAAGCCCTTTTGGAAAACAAAGCTGTGGATGTAGATTCTTCCTCCTGTAGCTCCCCTAATGTCCTCAAGATGCATGACTAGGCTTTAATGCTTGTGCAGAATAACAGCTTTTCTTTGAGGGGCCAAACAATTTGTTTTAACAATAAACAAATATGAAGTTGAAATTATCTTGGACTATTAAAAATCAATCTTTCAAAAATCTAACTAATGCTAAAACATGGGGAGTAGAATTTTATATTTTTTTCTTAGACTGCATTACTAAATCTAAAAAAAAAAGAGGTTTTTTTTTTCCTTATGGTAATTTACCGAAAGGCCCTCACATTTAACATCATGAAGATGGGGATAGCAGAACCAATGACACACATACACATTTCGTGCACCCAGTGAAATGACACAAACTTTTGGAGGTAAAACAAATGAATACATTTGTTGTATGATGACTGTTTTTTGTGAGTTCCACATTTCAGTGTTTGAAATAGATCATCGAACTTTTAACTTGACCAAAAAAAAAGGTCACGTATTAAACGGGCAAAATGTCCCTAACCCCAAGTCACTGATGTTGGTTCATGATTTTTTTTTTCTTTGAATTTTGGTTAAATGTCATTTTGATTGACATTAAAAAAAAAGTCTTAAATCTAACTCATCTTAAGCTGTAGGAACCCTGTAGACCACCCCATTTTGATCTCATACAGAATAATTATGTGACAATTTTTTTTCATAAACAAACAGTGACAAATACAGTAAATATACTGTACATCTTTTATTCTTCTATGAATATAATACACTGACACTTGACACTGATAGTTGAAAATAGGTCTGCGTTTTTACATCTTAAAGTGCAGTGCAATATGTACAAAGTGAAAGAGACACTTATTAGGTGAGATGCATTCTGGGATGTTTAATCACAGAGGGCAACATACTGCTGCTGCACTGCTCTCTGTGGGCTCTAATATTCAACACTAATACATGTGATGACATCTGATGGAGGAAAGACCTGCTGTGACATCGCTGATTGGGGTGTGACACTTGGAAGTTTTAAGAGCCGCGCAACAGCAGTTCTCATGACTTTCTCAGATTCATGACAAATTTAATTAAAACTAGGAAGCACTCATTTTGATTTTGAGTAATGGTGAAAACTGTAAACACAAACAAAACCTTATTACTTATAAATAATTCAAATTATTACCATTTCATGTTAACATCATCACCGGAGCTGAGCTATCATTTTGTGTTAAAAGTCAATTTAAGCAATCGAGTCAAGTGGTGACAGTCAAATAAAATAAACATCAACAAATACTGAGGAGGCTCTGCTGTGCTTATCTAACATGTTTATAGGATGTGAAATGTTACTGCTCCATGTCATTATCATTCTGCAGAGTTTTCATTGCCAGGCCCCACAGAGTCACACTGGAGATAAACTGGCCCTCAGTGGACCTGTACGACCCACTGTTGGGCCTGCTAGAAGAAGTCAGGGAACTGCAGTGACTGTCTGTGGGAGGAAGGTAGGGCCTCCCCACCGCACCTCTGCCCATCTCCACTGACACATTCCCATTCTCCACGTACGGCCCGTACACAGCCTCCTGAGACAGGTGAGGTTTGGTAAGCTTCATGCGGTCTGTGGCGGTCAGGGCTGCACTTCTGTCCTGGTGGTTGGAGGAGAGGAGGTGATGGGGTACCAGCGAGCGCAGCTCTGGAAGTGGGGTTGGGGTAGAAGCTGGGCTGAGGTGCATGCTGGGAGGTGGAGTCTCTATATGTGGTGTTGGCTGTGGTGGTGAAGGAGTAGGCGGGGAAGGTTTCTCTAAGCCTTCATGGGACATCATGGTGGGGAAATGCTGCTCACTGGTTGCAGCAGGAGGTTTACTGTGGCTGACAGGTTTGGGGAACGAGCCTGCTCCATCTGAGCTGCGAGGTGGGTCAGAGTTGTTGGTGACCTGGCTGTCAGCTGGAGCCCCCTTACAGTGCATGTTGCTGTGTATCCTCAACATGGCACAGCGGGTGAAGCTCTTTCCACAGGCGTTACAGACGTAGGGCTTCTCACCAGTGTGTGACCTTATGTGGCGCTGCAGGTCCCCTGAGCCGACGAAACACTTCCCTACAATGATTAAGAGCACATATTGAGTGTAAAACATTGTACAGACATTAGCTACAGTCTATATTAAATTTAAAATTATTTTTTAAAAAAATTAAGTTTATTGGGTGAGTTTGGTTGCAACCTCTCCTTGGAGGTTAATTTGTTAAGATTAAAAAACAATATTGACCCTACAGCTGGAAATAAACACAAAACATTCAGCAGTTTCACATAGTTCTTATGCTTGGGAAGCCTAGCATTAAAAAAAAAGAAACAGAATGCAATTTTTAGGCAATTCTGAGCAACAAGCAGAAGAATTAGAAGACATTTAGGAATTTAGCAACACAATCTGCCTTTTGCATCAGCTGAGGCTTGAACTCACAACCCCTGAAACTAAGAATCAATTTCTATCTCACTGAGCTAATTAGTCAGTGACAATTCATGTGTAGCTTCACAAATTGACTAAGCCAGACGTGCAGGTTTAGCAGCCGTCCACGCATGGAAATGCAGATTTCAAACCACTGTAAAAAAATTCAGTTATCGAAACAAAAATCTGAAAATACACATATTGCATCTAGACAGCATGGAGATGTTGGTAATTTGTTTGTGACAATGATCGATTTGCTTCATAAGTGAAAAACTGATGTTTAAAATTGCCATTTTTTCATTGACTCCAATTGTTCACATTAGAGCAAAATTCAAAATGCTGTCAAAAATTCAGTTTTTGAGATAAAATTCTGAAATTTGCCACACATCATCTACCATGATGCTAGAATTTTGTCATTTTTTTCATGAATATTGAAGATTTATTTAGCAAGAATTTGCATGTATATGTTTACAGTCAAACATTTTGATGCACTGTAGGCTCAATTTTTGATAAATCAAAAATCTGAGAAACGTAGTTTGTGTATGACAGTCTGAAGATGCTCTGTAGCAAGTTTGGTGTCAATTGAGCAAAAATTGTGGGAGGAGATAGGTTTAAGAAGTTTTACAGTTTTTGAAAAAAACAGTGATGAACTTCATAATTTTTAATAGGTTTAAATGTACAAAAGTTTCTTCAGTATTGGGGCTACAGTTTGATGAAAGTTGTGAAGTTGTAGCACGTATGGTTGATTTGTTATGAATTTTCAAAAAAAAAAAATTCAGACGCTTGCTGTAGCGCCACCATCAGGACTATTGGCTTGAGTTTACAGCTGAGGATATCTGGCATGAGACTGGACCTTTGTGCAAAGTTTGGTGAGTTTTCACCCATGGGAAGTATGATTTCTTCGGAAGAAGAAAGAAGAAAGAAGAAGAATACTTAGGATTACAATAGTGTCCTGGGAGTAGGGCTGCAACTAACCATTATTTTCATTGTCGACTAATCTGTCGATTATTTCTTCGATTAGTCGATCATTTTATTGAAAAATGTGTTAAAATGTGTTAAAATGTCGGCCTGTCTCTCCCAAACCCCAAAATTATGTCATCTAATGTCTTGTTTTGTACGTCAAAGGGTTTTAGTTCACCGTCATGGGAGAGTGTGCAAAGATGCCAATATTTGAGCGTAAGAAGCTGCAATAAGAGTATTTTGGGGTACTTTTATAGTTTTTCTATGAAAAATGACTCAAACTGATTAGTCGACTACTAAAATAGTCACCTATTATTTTAGTAGTCGATTAGTCATCGATTAGTCGACTAATCGTGGCAGCCCTACCTGGCAGCTTAGCTGCCCAGACCCTAATTAGCAGTCAAACTTGCTGATATAGTGTGATACCTAAAGAAGTTTAATCATGCTACAGACAGGCCCATCATGTGTATTTAAAGCTACAGAAACTGGATTCCTCACAACTGAGAAGCTGGAATCATCAAATGTTAAACATTTTTGGTTTCAAAAAGTAACTTATCAAAAGTGTTGCCAATTAATTTTCTATTGCCTAATTTTTTCAGTCCTAAAATAGTGTTTTATGGGGCGTCGGTGGCTTAGTGGTAGAGCAGGCGCCCCATGTACAAGGCTGTTGCCGCAGTGGCCCGGGTTTGAATCCAGCCTGTGGCCCTTTGCTGCATGTCACCCCCCCTTCTCTCTCTCCCCCTTTCACGCTTACCTGTCCTCTCCATTAAAGGCAAAATGCCCAAAAAAATATCTTTAAAAAAAAAATTGTGTTTTATACAACTACAACTAATAATATTTCCAACACAACAGAGATTGTATCTTACCGCAGGTGGCACAGCTGTGTGGTTTTTCCCCAGCATGGCGGGCCTTGTGCTTCACAAGCTTTCTGTGCGTGTTGAAGGATTTTCCACACTGGTCACATGTCAGTGTCTTGTCTGTGGCATGAGCCCTCTTGTGCTCCTTGAGATTACTCAAGTTGTTAAATCCTGAATGACAAGACGAGTACAGTGAATGAAGCACGGGTCTTTTAAACACAAAGTGCATTACAATTTTCCAGCTGGCTCTGTGCACTAAGCAGCTCACAATACTGTCAATTATTTGTAACAGCTTCACTCAAGAATGAGACTATTAGCTAAGAATGAAGGATTAAGTTAGTAATTAAGAGCAGTCATTCACCTCGACCACATATGTCACACAGGTGTGGCTTCTCTCCTGTGTGGACCACTTTGTGACGATGGACATCCCCTGATGCAGTGAAGCTGGAAAACACAGATGAATATTCAATTTATAGACAACTGTAGGGACTGTTAGGGCTGTGTCATATGAGGAAAATATCACAAAGCCTAAACTCAGGTATTATCCATTCTTGAGAATTGGGACAAGTCATATCCTGCCAAAAAATGATAAAATCATAATTTATCAACACACTAATTACATGTCTGGGGTAAAGCATTATTTTTAAAGGATTTGTGTATATGAAATAATATGATTTATGAAGTACTTTGATCTGCTTTCATTTCTTTTAACTTCTAAACTTGCCCTGTGGCAGAAAACAGCCTCGTCCCAGACAAGAATTAACAACTTCAAACGATTACAAAATGTGTTCAAAACCTTCAAAATCTAAAACTAACAGTGTGTAAAATGTAGTTTAAGTATTGCTATATTCATCTTTGTTTGAAAATAGATTTTTTTATGAAAATGTAAGAACAACATTTAATCTGGCGTATAAAGGAGTCAGTTATATCACAACGATTCCTGTCTCACTTCCTGGTTTTCAAAAAATGCAGGAATGCTGCTCAAGTTCCAGTAAGCTCTCTCTTCTATTTATTTATTTTATAAATTCATTAAATAATATTGCTATCAGGTGTGTCTCAATCATAGCATGTCAGCTGTTGCCCTTCTAAATCAAAATAACTGTGCTTTAAAAATTAGTATTTTGATTGGCATTAAGCAAAGTCTTGGCAACTTTGAAAAATAAAATGACTGCTGTGATACAACTTTTTGTCAAATCTGTAAGACATCAACTCCATCAAATCTTACCACCGACATCCATCGCGTATGTTCGTCAAGAAAAAAATAAATCACTGGGAGGTTGGCCCATTACAAGGTTTGTTAGGTAGTTGAGACTTTGATCTTATAGAACATCTTTTCCCAGCCTAACTGAAGAGTAAAAAAAAAAAAAAGTAAGGTTTTGTCCCTATTCTCAAGAATGAGTTATAAACCATCGTTCCAAGTTCTTTTATGTCTAAAGGCAGTATTATATAAAAGAGACATTATATTGGCACATCTAAAATCATGGTATATTACCAAGTTTTTGGTAATTAATTTGTAGTAATTAGTAGTAACTAGGAAAGGCTAGTTAGTAATTAGTAAAGGCAGACCCACTAACTGACAAAATATATCTGTACATGAAATACACATGAAATATAACACATGAAAGGTTCCCTCACCTTTTACCACATAATTCACAGATGTATGGTTTCTCTCCAGAATGTCTCCGCAAATGTGTCTGTAAATTTCCAGCCTGTAAAACATCATCAGTTAGATATCTCAATTTATTTTTTTCATCAGGAGAAACTGTGGCTTGTAATCCGAACAGTACGAGAGACGATACCTGTGAGAAGTTTCTCCCACAAACGTTACACTGAAAGGGCTTCTCACCTGCAACAACAAAAATGTAGGTTTGAGTCTGAAATATTATTACTGTATTACAGGAACATGTTATTGTATATGATGTGTGATTATAAGGAAATAACGAACAGTACCGGTATGTGAGCGTTTGTGCATCTCCAGGTTGCTGGGGTGTTTGAAGACCTTCCCACACACATCACAACAATACTGCTTGCTTCCTGTCTGCTGCTGTGGCTCTGGTGCGGTTTTCAGATTTTGCTCTTCTTGGTTCACAGGTGGAGGACTGGGAAGTTGTGTATCTGTTGCCGTCTCTGTAACCTGCTCCCTGTCTGCGTTAAGGTCCTCAACAGGAGCCTCTGGAGCTTCAGTCTGGACCACAGACTCTTCTCGATGACTCTCTTTGGGACAGCTGAGGACAGGGTCAGTGACTGACTCAGCAAACATCTCCTCCAAAGCCTTCTGAGACCGGAGGTAGTTGTATTTCTTCAAGTACACAGCCTTCTTTGGGCGCACTGGCTTGTTGAGCATGGAGTCTGCTGAGTTGGAGTTGGGGGTGTTTAAATTATCTGAGGGTGTTAAAGAGGAGACAGAGTTCTTTTCAACTGCTACAGACGTACAGGGAGGATTGGGCTGAACTGTGTTTCCCGAGCATACAGGAGTGTGGCTGCCTCCCTGGCTGACCCCAAGCGGACACTGCTGCTCTCCCACCTGAACCAAAGGGCCTGGGCCTTGATTTAAGGCTGCACTATTAGTCTGGAGTGCACTTTGTTTGAAGTACTGCTTACTGTAGAAGTTACGGAGCTTGTAGCCGTGGACAAGCTGTTTTTCTGTCGGCGCCTGAGTGCTGCTAGATGTGTCGCAGTTTGAGCTGCTATTAGGCACCGAAACAGGCATCCTTTTGGTGTGGTCCATGTCGCTGCTGAAGCCAGGCCTCTGGGTCTCAGAGGGACAGTGGAGGTCAACATCATGAGGAAGACTGCTCCCCAAGAGGCAGTCGTGCTCAGAGCTCAGCATGCCCGGAAGAGAAAATGTCGGGATTTCCACTGGGGGAGGACAAGGCTTGAGGAAAGCATTGCACATGCTCTGAACATTTGGAACCTGCAAACACTGAGCAATGTCCAGGAGTGCTTGAACATTATCTTGGTTGATATCAAGATGGGAGGTGTACATGTAGTCCAATATTTGACCGATGCCGCCGACATCCTGGATGACCAAGTTGAACACCTCGTTCTTCTGACTGGGGGAGTTTTGGAATAAAGACCTGAAACAGCAGCGTATGATTATTTAGCTAAGTGATAAGGATAGAAATATGCCACTAACTTACTGAGTGTGTTTACATGGACATGAATAACCCATTTATGATTATGTTTTTAGAGCATGTAAACAACATATTCTGTTGAGAGAAACTCTGGGAATATAAATAACCAATTTTCTCTGTGCTCATGTAAAAACCATATCCTGAATATGATCACAACCAGGATAAGCCTCATAAATGGGTTCCTCATGTCCATTTAATAGTGATGTCACATATATAAAGACACAAAGGCACCTGAAATAGGAGCTGAAAGCTGCCAGGACATTTTTGTGGGCTTTGAAGCAGACACCTTTGACCACCAGCATGCAGTCACAGAGCAGACCCTGAATCCTCTGCTCCTGCAGCTGCTGCAGGAGGTAGGAGCTGTGGCTGGACAGGGTGTCCATGTTCACTCAGCTGATGGACCAGTCTGCTCCAACTACTCCATCTAAAAGCTGGCCAAGGGGACACATGTCAAAAACAACAAATCTCTCAGTAAGGAGATATTAATTATTCCTATGGTTAGCTAGTCGTTGAAATGCAAACAGCTTAAAAGCGGTGTAAGCCAGTGCTGGTAACAAATGGTATATTCACACAGACAATTCAACAACCGCGCAGAATCCGGTGTGTCTGTGCAACGAGACCACCCAAGCAAAAATTGGGACGAAACCCGCTAACATGCTAACTCCTAAGCTATGCTAACCGACCACAGCGGTGAGTGGTGTGAATCGATGTTTCACCAAATCACTCAATTATTCAATTTACAACCAGGAAAAGTGCCAAATATTGTTAGTTCAGTAAAGATAAGTCCAAACCTACATCTGAGGAGTCCACCTTTTATTTGGATGATGGGTCACTTTCCGAATGTAACAACGTGACGTCACTTCCTGGTACGACCGGTATTTCGCGCTGCTTTAAACATGAAACAAATAACGTGACTATTTCGACACTTCAAAAACGGTGACAGTGTAATATATTTCGACGTGTCACAGTGGTTTTTTTAGTTGCCATTTAGGTTGTGAATAGCACTAAAAACTTTGTTCAACACCCGTTTCCACCCTGACCGGAACTTCTTTCTGAGTGCGTTTTTACTCGGAGGACTTTCAATGTAGCAACCGTGTGTTAGTGTGGTCACGTGTGTTTTGAAAAGTTTAAGCGACTGGAACCGAGCAGGGGGCACGTTGCGTGTAAATTGCAGCGTACGACATTTATATGCTTTAATAAACCCTCTGTTACTTAAGTCATTGTTTTATTTAAACACTTGCTAGCTTTGGGTGGCATTAGCTAACGTTAGCTTATTTTAGCTAGCATTTGCTCCCGCTTCATTTCGTTCTAACGTATAACTGTTACGTTGGTATCAGTGGTGGTAGTAACGGTATCTCTATTAGTAGATCCGGTTGAATCAAAGTTATCATTACGGCTTAGTGAAAGCAAAATGGTGTTTTTCACCTGCAACGGCTGTGGTGAATCCCTGAAGAAAGCTCAGGTTGATAAACACGTGAACATATGCCGGGGCTGCCAGGTCCTGTCCTGCATCGACTGTGGAAAAGACTTCTGGTAATTACCGAGTGTCTCAGTGTTGTCTCAACATCTGTTTACTCTAGTTAATGTTTGCTTGATATTTAACCACTCTGTGTGTGTGCAATTGTGCCTCTCTGTGCATGTTGAACAGGGGCGATGACTACAAGGACCACATCAAATGCATCAGTGAAGATCAGAAGTATGGAGGCAAAGGTTACGAGGCCAAGGCAAACAAAGGAGATGTGAAACAGCAGCAGTGGATCCAGGTAAAACCCAGAGAATGATGCCCATTACTGTCAATGTTCTGTGTGTGTTTAAAGAAATAGTTTTTGGTTTTCAACTTATTGATTCCTTTCCTGAAGAGAGTCCACGACGCCATGAACAAACCTGGAGTCAGTGCAAAACTAAAAGATGTGCTCCAACAAGTCAGCTCCTATGACAATGTACCGAGAAAGAAGGCCAAGTTTCAGGTCGGTGTTACTTCAGTCTTTACCAACCATTTAATGTATGTGATGAACAGTGTGTGTGTGTGTGCATGAGGTAATCAATATCAATTTTTGGTATTTTCCTCAGAATTGGATGAGAAACAGTCTTAAAATAGCCAACACGAGTCTTCATGATGAAGTGTGGGAGGTCCTGTCTGCAGCTGACAAAGTAAGTCACTTAGCCTAATAGTTACTGTTATTGTTTGACTGTTTTCCTGTGCATCTAAGTCATTGTCAGCATAGATTAAGGTGGAAAATGAGATTTAGTTTGTACAGTTTAAATCCAAAGTAATGAAATTCAACAGTTAGCAGCTTCCAGTGATACTGAAGTACACTTGAAACACATTACAGAGGTTTATTTTACCCAGTTAATATTATATCTAGGTTATCCTTTATGTGGTTTTCCTTTTGCTGTCTGGTTTTAATAAATTCTGTCATCTTAAGGAAAGACAAAAATATGTTTCCCACGTCTTTCATATCCCAACTGACTCTCATTACCCACCCACAATCTGACAGGTTCCTGAGGCCCCCCAGCAGACCAGTGAACCTAAACAGGCTGTGGCTGAAGCGGATGCTACTGAAAATGAAAAGCAGAACGGCCATCCAGATGTTGAGAAAAAGAAACTGAACAAACGGGAGCGCAAAGAGGCCCGTCAACAGAAGAATGGGAAGGCTCTGAAAGGCACTGAAAAGACAGCTGCTCAGGAGCCAGAAGAGGGCAAAAAGAAAAAGAAGGACAGGAAGAGAAAACGCGCCTCTGAGGAGGACGAAGATGAAGAGCAGGACGGTGCTGAAAAAAAGACATCCAGCAAGAAAACAAAGACAGGTAAGGCATTTTCTAAAGAGATGCTGTTTTATTTCCATGTATTGCTCTTAGTAGTGCTGCAACTTTGTGTCTTTTAATGAACACTGATATGACAATGTGGAATGGCTAAATGTTTGACTCAGCAGCTTGCACATTTTGTTTGGCCACCGAATCTTGAAAGAAATGTAAATTATTGATATTAGAAAGATTAGTGCAAGTGCTCAAATACACTGAGAACATCTGTTTTTTTGCAGTGTTCTATTATGTCCTTGTGTTTGAAAGTATACTCTTTATAATTGACAATCTTTTTATTGTATTATATAATTTTGTTAATTATGTTAGTATTAAGTTAACTATATAACTGTTATATCTTCTTTCTTTTAGCTGAACAAGAAGCAGAGGCTGCTGACACATCAGAGGAGACTCAGGATCAAGAAGTTCCCAAAGGTATTATGTGGTTCCAGGCATGACTTTGCTCATCTTTTAGAAAATAAATGGTGGTGTAAAAGAATAAAGCCACCAGGGGTCAGTGTTGCTTGTTTTGTTGACAGTGAGGAACTGAACCTCAGTGAATATTCACCCTGTACTGAGAGCTAATTTATGTTTCTGATTAACTTGCAGGCAAATTCAACTGGAAGGGAAACATCAAGGCGGTACTGAGAGAAGCAGATGACCAGGAACTGTCAGTAAAGAAACTCAGGAAGAAGGTGAGGCATGGACTGTGTTTATTACTCTGTGGACATGAGTCTGTAGTTCTTTGTTTGTACAACATGTGACTTCACCCAGCAAGTTGTTCTTGTAAATATTATGTGATAATTAGAGTTGTCTTTTGCTTAAAGGTAACCTCAGTATTTTTCAACCTGGAAATTATTTTCCTGTGTTTTTGTGTCTAAGTGACATGTAGCGACTGAGAGTTGAGAGGCTGAGGCTGGGCGTGGTTAACTTGTCTGACAGGCCAACAAAAGATTTGCTGAGATCCAAAAATGTGTTAAATAAACTTATCAGTGAAAGGGAATCAACTTATGATAACGTGCACAAACTTATAACTAAGATGATCACAGCGAACAAAGAAAAGTGCGGTTCAACAAAAAAATACAACGACCCACTCACCCTTTGTCTCCAACAAAAAAAACCACACGTGAACATGAGATGTTCATGAAGATTATGAGTGTCACTGACCATATCCATGTGACCTGACTCTCCCAATAACCACAATTACAAAAAATAACAAATAAGAAAATCCCAAAACACCCACAAAAAACTTTGAACAATACAAAAATATAAAGCATACCAAAACTAGTTCATCCCACTAATCTTACAAAACCCATTCCTTTCTAAATTAAATATAGCTCCTACATGACCAATAGGAACAACGATTTTTGTAACTGGTTGAGAAATAAATGAGAGGGCTGCAGCTAGCAGCGGTGAAACAAGCTCCAAGGTAAACACTCAGGACATTTGTGCCTCGTCAATTTACACCCACTGAAAGTGACTGTTTTTCCTCTGACGGGCTCAGATTGTTATAAGTGTCTGACAGTGTTAGAGAGAGGACCCTACACACTCACTCTTTTACAAAAGGTCTGTCTCTGTAGGGATCCTTTCCATGATTCTGTCAAACACTTCAAATAAAAGTCTGAGCCTATCAGTGGCAAAAACAAGAATTTGACAGTGCACAAATGCCCCAGAATGGTCACATTGCAGCCTGTATGACAGCTGCTAGCTGCAGAAAATTCAGAATTTGTTGTTTCCATCAGTCACTCAGACATTAAAAACTTGGGAAAACAGGGTCCAGATTGAAAAATACTGAAGTTACCTTTGAATATGCTGTTAAGAGCTTGTTCCTCTTTACAGGTTTTGGCGGCGTACTACTCTTTCTATGGTGATGGAAATTTTAGAAAGGAGGAGGAGGTGCTTGCACTTTTCAACAAGAAGATCAACAACAATCCCAAATTTAGAGTCTTGAAAGACAGAGTTAGACTTGTAAAGTAGACCTGTTTATCTCCCCTGTCTGGCATGAAATGTATGTTGCTCATAGACTTTTAAAATTTACGTTTGTCTGCCGTCCTCACTTGGATGTTTTTGTACAGCTGACCTAATCTCAAAGATTAAATAATTTTATAACTGAGTTATGTGTCCTGTTTCCAGTCTGTAGTTTCACTGATTGCAGTGACCTAGTCGGCAGCACGAGGAAGACTTTGTACAAATTGCCTTAGAACGTGTCAGCGTTGTTTAATGTATGAAATGACAATTGTGACGGACGGCTGCTCTGTTCCACATTCCAAGCCCACGGTAAGGCTGGGAAATGGCACCTTATCTGTGGGATTGGATGTTGGAGTGGGGGAAGGGAAACGGGAGAGGTGCACCTGAGGTGAATTTGACTCTCACACGGGACGACGCTAATGCACATTCCTCGGCACCCCGAACGGGGTTCACTTGGCCAGGGACACAGAAGCTCCATAGAAGCAAGACGCTTGGTGTCAGCCTCAGGTGAAGTTTTAATGCTGTCTGATTTTTCCACCGCTAGAATGAGCAGCCCCTTTACCCTGTACACACACACTCACACACTCACAGGAGGAGCTACAGGAGGAAATCTGCCCAGCTTTATGAAGCTCTGCTAATCCCAGCAGGTTTAACACTGATGCTCATTCATCACACTGCTTACCTGTAATTGTATATTGCATACTTTGGGTTAGTCAAGCTGTTACTCAAGTTTGCTAGTATTAAAATAGTGTTTTCTTGTTCGCAGTGGGACTTGATATTGCTTAATGCTTGTGTTTTAATCCAGACCCCACAGGATACTCCAGGAGAACTGAAACTAAACCTGTTTTTACTGTTGCAAAACAAATCTGAGGACAAAACTTTGTTACTGCTATTTGATATGGCAGGATTAAGTGTGTGGCCATATGGTTTTATATGGGGCAGTTTCATCCCTGAACTGTGGTCTTAATGGCAGAAGAATTTGCCATTTCTAAAAGGACGAAAAACCTCTGTTCTCTTACACATGAAAACTTGCACTCCTAAGTGATAAAAAACATTTTTGCTTATTTCAGTAGACTCAGGGGTTTTGCCAAAAGTGTGGGCTTGAGTCACATGACTTGGACTCAAGTCAGACTTGAGTCACAATTTTTATTTTTATTTTTATTTTTATTTTTTAGACTCAGAGAAGACAAAGAAGATGACGTGTGACTTTTCCTTTACTTGAGTCTTGTGACTTGAAAGTACTTGATATTTTCCCCCAAACCCAAAGATAAAAAAAATGTTATTTAAAAAAAAGTGCCACTAATCATTTTATTTCCCTTCATTTCCTGAACAAACTAATATTTATCTTTTTATTTCATGTAGACATAAAACATGCAACAACATGAAATATCACTTTAAAGGAAGAACAGCCTCACAGAAAATATCTTAGAAATTTAGGAAGAGAAAGTTTCTAAATATGAGATAAGATAAATTTAACAAGACAGGACAGAAACACAAAATTTATTCTGTTGTGGTACCGGTTAATAGTGCTATATGCTTTGAAAGTGCAATGTAAGTACTATTTTTATGATTAAGTTCAGTCGCACTTGTAACAAACTTGTTTTAACACATTTTAAAAAGCATTCATGATTTTTGTAAATGTAATATATTTTTACTCTGTTGTTTAAATGGCTTTGCATTTGGTGAAGAACACATTATGACTCCTTTAGGACTCGAAACACAAAGCTTAGGACTTGATTTGGAACTTGTCAGTCTTGACTTGGGTACAAAATACTTTTTAGATGTACTTGTGACTTGCAAAACAATGACTTGGTCCCACCTCTGAGCTTTACTGCCCAGGGTAAGAACCAGACTTCTAAGGGTGACATCTCAGAGTATGAGGTAACACTCTTATCTGGTGCAACTACACAGAACAACAAATGCTCATGGATGCAAAGTGGCTGATGACCCTGTTGCCTTTACCTGTTAATGAGCAAAAGTCAAATGTCTTTCCTAAAAGTCACTACATGCTGAACAGGACCTACTCTATTAAAATTAACAAGGTCAGTTAAAAATGAGAATAACAATGCTGTCCAACAGTATTACCCATTACAGGCTCCAAACACAGTTTTAACTTTATATCTTCATGATTCCAGTTTTATTGCAGGGCTGTGGTATTTAACTTCATTAGTGTTGGATGCACCTAATGTCAGAATGTGGATTGAGACTGTCTGCCACAGAATAAGTAGTAGCAGCCAACATTGGAGTATTATTCACTTGTCTTCACTACACGTGCCCCGTCTGTGCCAGATGGAAAGTGAGAGCGAAATGGGACAAAGGTATCAGCAGTGTCAGACTCCTGCCCGCGCCATGTAAAAGTATACATTCAAGATAAACGCTGGAGTACAGCCAGCTACTATGCATTCTGCAGAGTTTATGAGGGACAGAAAGGATGTTCCCTGTCAGACTGTTCTGTTCACATATCCTCAGTTACCCTTGTGGTGGTATATTTTTCAGTGTGGTGGGCCAGTTAGTTTGATGCTGATTGTGTCAAGATGGTGCATAGTGTACAAAAAACACAATGTAATTGATCTCAAGTGAATGCATTGGACATGGTGTTCTGTAGGAGGGTGCAGATAAACCAAATCAAATGAACAACAGCATTTCCCTTTTGGCAAAAGTTTGATGTAGCAGCATTCACTGTGCATATACTGTAAATGTTATGATTACATGTATGCTTTACAGGTTATCTATTGTTGGTCACATTAAGTTTTACTATTGAATAATGTGCCTCTCAAACATGTTTTCTATACTTGGAAAGCACCTTGTGGACTATGACAGTTTAGGTGAGTATTTATTTGCACAGGTAAAAAAATAACAAAGGATTAAAAATAATTGCAGTGTCTTTAAATGCACACTGCCACGACTATACGTTTTATGAAGTACTCAGGTTATTGAATTTTTTTTACTTCTTTTTATTTGCTAATAATTCTAAGTAATTGTTCGTTTATTATTTAGTGATTTTCTGTGGCATTGCATTGACATTTGTGAAACTTGGCTGTTACTAATACAAAAAACTACAGCTGTCGCTTTAAGTGCGTCATAAAGAGGCGACTCTGCCAAACAGGAAGTGGCCTCTCATCTAATCACTAGTTAGCGTCTAGAGCTAGTGTAAGTTAAAGATAGCGTCAACACGATGCTTAACGACAATGAACTTGTTACGTTGCGGAACAGATTTAAGAGAGATGCGGAGTTTCTTATGCAAACAACAACAAATGGCGACGAAGACGAAAAGAGTAAGAGTCAGACACCTTGTGTTGGCTAACGTTGTTAGCTAACTTTAACCAGTTTTCTGTGAGAGCTAACTGTTAACACCCGGAGGAAACGTTAACGTTATGAACTCAGTGGTACATTGTGACGTTATAGCTCTGTTTTTTGGGTGCTGACATCCTCTCTGTACGTGCTACTGGCATATTGTCAATATGGTTAATATATGGTTAATATACTTAGAAAAGTAGCTACCTGTATGATTAAATCTGTTGAATGGCCAGTTTGTAGTCCACTTGACAGCTAGTCTTTAAACAACTTTAAAGCATTTTATTTCACAAACTAAAGCAGGTATGTAGCAGAAAGCTATGTGCTTTTTCTGACTGCGACATATTTAGTCAAAGGGGATGTTGTATGGTGGACAGTTGTCCAGCTTCGAGGCCCAGACTGGCAGACATCCAGCAATTCTTGATTGTTTTGACTGAGCAAGTGTCAGCTCAGTAACTTAATACAGAGAAACCCTACTCGTACACCGTCTTCAATGTAAGGGTCAGCTCACTGCCACTATAAGAAATGACTGTGGTCTATGGTGTAAACTAATAACTGTAATATAAGTAACAGACAAAACATTTGTCAAGTGGGTATCCCTTTTTACTCATGGCTGCTTTTATTCCAGTTTACATACTGTCCGTGGTCCCTCTGGCAAGCTGACTTGGTATTGTATTATGTTGTATCTGAAGCGGACCACCAGGCATAACTTTGATTAAAGATGTAGGCCAACTTGTCTAGGGCATTGAGTTCATTGTGAACTCTGCACCAACATGCTGAAGCACTTCAGCAGCCAACTACAGGCTCTGATACGTTTAATCAACCAGTAAATTATAGAGATTAATACCTCTCGGAGAAGTAAGATTATCTCAAAGAAAGCTATTGGTTTCACCTCAAAAGCTCCTTAACCCTGGGAGGTGGGGATTTAGCACATTTTCTGTTGAGGCAAGACAAATCTCATATTTGGTAGTGAATTCTATACCATACTGTAACTCTTTCAGTGTATCTTAGTATTTAGTTTTTCTTTAAATCATGCAGTGTTAGTGTTGAATGTTACCACATCTAACTGATGGTTTTGACTGTAGCCAAACTTTTGTGAGTAATTATCAAGTTTAATGTACTATACATTTGTGATATAATCTGCACTTAGATTTCTAGGTTTTTTGTTTTTTTTTAATATCTGGAATGAAGCAAGTTCTTAAAGTAGACCATGAATCAAAACTCTTTTTTTTGTTTATTACCTTTCAGGTCAGGAGGAAAAAGATGCTAAACCTCTTCCTCGCATTAACAGACACTCCGTTTTCTGGATCATGGCATCTATAGGTGTGACCTACTACGTTGATTTCCTCCGTAACATCATGGAGAACGACGATATCAAAAGGTGACTGAGTTATGACAAAGACCCCAAAACTCATGTGCAGATCTCGTTCACTTATCTCTATTCCCTATATTATACGGCAGGTTGTGTTGTGTGTGGTAAAGCAGGTAGAATGTTACAAAAGTATGAGATCATTATTCCACTGTGATGTTTTTTTAGTATCCAGTAATGAGAGACCAGTATTAGATAGATAGATGGATAGATAGATAAACTTTATTGTCTGTCCCAATAGTGACAGAAATTTTCCTTTGACAAGGCTCAACAATACACATGATTCACATTTAAGACACATTTAAAACAAATAACTGAAATGCATACACTGCGCCGTGTCAGGAGAATAGCGGCGCCATATTTTTTTTTTTTGTATATTTTCTTTAAGTTATCTATACACACAGTAAGCCTTGATTAATTTTTGTCTTTTCAACCCGTGTTTTTCCAGTTGGTGGTTCAATGTGGGTCTGATACTCCTTGGGATCTGCCTGTCTCTGGCCATGTTTTGCATTGTGTACCTGGAGTGGTTCAAAGGCATCCGGCACTACGACCAAGAATATCCTGCCATTCCTCCCATCACCACTGCAGCATTTATTGCAGCATCTTGCAGGTAAAACAGCAAAACAAATTAATTAATTAAATATTAATAGACTTCAAACTGCCTAAATGTGCTGTAATCCTCCAATTACACAAGAACAGATAAACTACAGGGCATTCATTTAGAACAGCATTGGATTAAATATGTAAAAACTTTAGAAGTTTATAAGAACACCCGACACACTGTACCTCTCCTATTTAAATGTGCTCAAATGAACAATTTCAAGTTCTTTGGGCACAGGATGAGAGGTGAAACGATATAAGCTCATTGAACATATATGTGATTTGTCCAAATTTGGACAAAAAATTTAAGCACATAAATTACAATCAAGGTATGATCAAGGAAGTTTATAAACAGTGACGCCAATTCATGGTTTTTTCCACTGTCCCTCTCAGAACATATCTTGGTCACAATTATTTTAAAAACGAATATAAGGAATTTTCACATTTTCAAAAATTGTTTAGGTATTTAAATGTGTATGTGTGTGTATATATATATATATATATATATATATAT
Source organism: Epinephelus lanceolatus (assembly GCF_041903045.1). Lineage (NCBI taxonomy): Eukaryota > Metazoa > Chordata > Actinopteri > Perciformes > Serranidae > Epinephelus > Epinephelus lanceolatus. Next base: position 17,599,261 of record NC_135734.1, read on the forward strand.
ATATATGTATATATGTATATGTATATACATGTATCTACATGTGTATATATATATATATATATATATATATATATATATATATATATATATGTGTGTATAAAATTATAAAATCTCAAATATGGATTTTGGTATCAGTCTCAAAAATAAAAAGCTATCATGTTGAAACACAAAAGGGCCATCATAAAACTGTTGCTACAAAGTTGGAAGCACACTGTTATCTAATATATCGGTTTTTGCAGTAACACTAATAAAAATGACGTGAGCAAAAGTATGTCGGCAGGGGCGTAGGGTATTTCTGGTTTATTAACAAATGTACTATAGTACCAGTGATCTCTGCTCCTTTGTGCTGGACAGGTAGCTCTTTGCTGAAATCTGCTGATTTTGATTCTTAGTTGGCGATACTAGAAACCAATTAGGTAACCATTAAATCTGGTGTTGGTAACTTTTATAAAAATAACTTTTTTTGTCATATTTGATCAAACTGTCACCATATCTTAAAAAAAAAAAAAAATCATTTTCCCCCTTCTAGTGCTCCTAATGGCATTTGCAAGAATCCACTGCAGCTGAATGGAAACAACCAATCAGAGCTGAGGAGTCTCTAACAAAGCTGTCAAGCCAAACTGTCAAACTAGGCGGCGTGGATCAAATATAAATCAAAATTCTGTCACTGCATTGCCTATTTCTCACCTCAGATGTTTTCAAAAACATATTTTAGTGTACTGTTTAGCTGTAAAATGAGAAAGTTGGTCCGGCTGTTGGGCTATGCTTCATTTTTGCACAACTGTGTCCAGCATGGGTAGTTTGACAGACAGTTTGACTGCAGTTCAAGAGCAGTGATTGACACGATTAACAGCTGCCTTAGAGGCTCCACACCTCTGATAGGTTGTTTTCCTTTGGCCGCTGTGGATCTGGCCAATAATATTAGAAGCACAAGGAGGAGGCAGAGGAACATGACATAACCTGTCTTGTGTACGACTGTTAGGATGCAGTGACCGTTTCAGCAAATATGGCAAAAGGGTTTTTTACAAAAAAATTACCAACTGTAGCTTTAATTGTAGATATCATAAACAGCTTTATAGTCTGTAACCATTGTATACCCTCACAGGTGTTTCACTCAGTTTCCCTGATCAGACCTCCTTTTTGGGACTGTGGTCATATACAGACTGTGCTTGATTGAAATTTGTGTCACTTTCCTGTTTACAAGCCAAAATATTGAACACACCTGTGTGGGTGTTTATGGCCTTTAACACGTTGAATCACTTAAGAAATGCTCAGTAATATTACCCATGTTCTTGGTACAATGGGTTGTAAAAAAACTGCCAAAATACTTGTATTTTGATGATCTGAGGCATTAAAAAGATGCACTTGCTTGACAAGTCATTGACAGTGTACAGTATTTGGAATATTTGCTGGTCTGATATCTACAACCAACAAAGCACTCTACTCATACTTGTGCAAATTTATCCACCACATTTATGTCGGTGAAGATCAGGAAAGACTGATGAGGTTAAGAGTGATCTCTGTAGGTCTCCATCTTAATGCAGTGTGAAGTATGAGAGGCCCCCTGAGACATATTTCATACTTTTTTCACATGTAACATCATACTCTCACACAAACACTACTGTACCCTCTTACATGCACAATCACACTCTCATACATACACCACTATACTCTTACACAAACACTACTATATCCTCTTACATGCACAATCATACTCTCATACATACACCGCTATACTCTCACACAAACACTACTATAACCTCTTACATGCACAATCATACTCTCATACATACACCACTATACTCTCACACAAACACTACTATACCCTCTTATATTTATCATCATGTTTTCTTTTATTTACTGTCATACTCTTAGTGTAACAGAGGATAATATTATATGTATGTAAGTATGATAGTATGAACATGAAAGTAACAGTATATGTAAAACAAAGTTCTAATGTATGTATGAGAGAATAATATTACATTTGAAACAGAATAATATCATATGTAAGAGAAATTAGTAGGGTTGGGAATCTCTCTGTGATAGACAATTCGATACGTATCTAGATACACGGGTTACGATACGATTCAAAAATGATATATTTTTAATACAGAACGATTCGATACGATTCGATGTAGCGTAGGAATGATACGATTCTATGGTTAACATTTGTTGATGTAGACATTAATCATACATTATAAAATAAAGAAGCCAATTCTATAAAAGTGACATTCTTACAGTATTTTCACATTTGTAAAAGACCACATCCCCAAGCATTGTTGCTGTATGGCACTGGCAAAAATAAAATAAAAAGACAAACAACAACAAAATCACATGTCAAATGTATTTATTTTTAGACATGAACCAAAAAAAGACTTGCTGAATGAACATCATTTTGTTGGATGGGATCAATATAAAAATGAGAAGAAGTTTTAAACTTTAACTGAAGTGAACTTTAAGTAAAATTTAAGTGTTTTTATGGTATTGTCTGTGTTTTTGTATGTATCTTATATGGACTTGAGTCTGGAATAAAGTTTATTATAACACTGTACAATATAAACATAAAGCAGAATAAAATAATAACATGCAATGTAGGGGCAGAATCTGACATCTCCTGTTATTAGTTGATATCATGGACTGTGATGACTAGCAGCTTATCACTGACAGCATGTCAGACTATTTCTCTGTGTTTGCACACTCTATTTGTCATTTATAAAAAGATAAATCACTTTTCTATAATACATCAATGATATTTCAATGGAATAAATTACTTATTGACTTATTCATACTTCAAAAACAGCATCAATAAGTGATTAACACAGGGGGGATCAAAATAAAATAAATAAATAAAATAAAAATCAACCAGCCACCCTCCTCCTCTGACAAGTAAAGAACAGTCCCTAAAGTGCGCTGAGGTTTGTGGAAATGTGAACTGCTCGCTTCTCCTCTGACACGTCACATACCTGAGTGCTGCCAGGGCTTGGCTAGTATTTCTGGGCAGTCATGACACCGACAAAGACTTCTTGGACCTGGAGTCGGGCTTCTCGGTCGCCGGCCGGTAAGTCGTTATCATGCGCCGCCGTATTTGACAGGAATACGTATTTCTGTCTGTGTCTGTGACCCCGCGTTCAACCCACAGCCGGCAGGATTTGCCTTTAGTTTCTGCTGCGGCTTGGCTGCCCCCTGGTTTATCCAACCAGCATTAGCTTCTGTTCCTCATCTCCACCGGTCAAGCTGGCGCTGATGTTTACATCCATTATCATTAGGCTCGTTCGAGATGAACTGCGCCTCACCTGAAAAGTAGACGAGAGCAGGCGGCCGCAGCGGGGGGGCGGTGACAAAAAGCCGCAGTGAAGTCGGACAGTTTCCCGACAGTTTCCAGCAGCCTTCAGTCCATACAGGAAGTCACAGACACACTTACATCCTGCCTGGAATGATGTCAGTTCATTAAAAAAGTGATCAGACCCATTTATCAGTTTGTTTTCACCATCAGTCACACAACATGTTTTCTGTTCACAGAATAAACCTTCAGGTCAGACAAATACAATCTTAATCTCTAGAATTCAACAAAAATGCGTAGTTTATCTAAAACGTCATCTTGTTGAGTCGACATCTGAACCAATCAGCTGTTAGATCAGGTGAGAGCCAGGCTGCGCAGTCGGTGGAGAGCAACTGCAGCGCCTGGCTCTAAAAACTGCGGCCGCCTCGCTCTCGCGGTTTTATCTCCGTCCACTTTTGTAATACGTCAGAGCATGCATCAAATAATGGCCAGTGCTCAAGAATAGATTATTGGTTAATCTCAGTTAATTTAGTTAATGATGTCTCCAAGTGTGAAATCTCAGCATCACCTTTAACTGATCATTGTGTCATCTTGTTGTGTTTCTCTTTATCGAAAAATGTGTCTATTCACAATTCTATCTGGAAATTCAATAATATTCTTATGGAAAATACAGATTTTTGTGAAGAGGTCAAACAGCTCATTGAAGAAATTGTTGCACTGAAAATGTCAGCCTCGAGTAAGTGGGAATGGTTTAAATGTAAAATTAGACAGGTTGCAGTTAAGATAAGTAAAGTGTCCTCTAAAATTAAAAAAAACAGCAAAATATTACAAAATAAATTAACAAATTATGTTGTAGAACGGATTTAACAATGGAGGAGCATGTTAAATTGAACAGTCTTCAATCTCAACTAGATAATATGTATTTGGATAAGGCGAAGGGAGCATTTATTCCTTCAAGAGCTCGTTGGACCAAGGAAGGGGAAAAAAATTCATCCTATTTTTTTAATTTGGAAAAACAGAGACAGACAAAAAAGAAAATTCATAGGTTGCTTATTAATGATGTTATTAATGAAGATCAGGACCAAGTAAATGAGGAAATTAAAGGTTTTTTTTATAGCAATTTGAATAAATCCACTTTTTCTAAGGAAAACTGTCTTCAGTTTTTAAATAAAATTAGAGAACAAAATAAGAATATGGATGATGATTTCAAAAAATATATGGAGGATGAGCTTGAAATTGAAGGGCTAGACAGAGCAGTTATGCAGATGGCTAATGGGAAGTCACCAGGACTAGATGGTCTAACTGTCGAGTTCTTTAAATTTTTTTGGAAAGATATTAGAGAGTTGCTCTATAATGCCTACATAGAATGTATTTCAATCCAACAATCTTTCTCCCACAATGAAACAGGGTCTAATCTCTCTAATCCCAAATCCAAACAAAGATGTACTTTTATTGGATAATTTGAGACCGATAACCTTATTGTGTAATGATTACAAATTATTGGCACATGTTTATGCACACTGATTAAATGAGGGTTTAAAGCAAATAATAGATGAATGTCAGTCAGCCTTTCTGAAAGGTAAAAGTATACACAATCATACCAGGTCAATATTAGATATGCTTGATTATAAAGACCTTATTGATACTGATAGTTTAGTGTTATTTCTTGATTTTTATAAGGCTTTTGACACCGTGGAACATTGTTTTTTATTAGAAGCATTGCACTTCATAGGTTTTGGTAAAAAAATTTGTAATATTACTAACATGTTTTATACCAACATTTATAGTTCTGTTTCATTGAACCCTGGAATGACCCCGAGGTTCAAGGTGCTACGTAGTATTTGTCAAGGCTGCCCAATCTCCCCGAAATTGTTTATTTTGACCACTCATCTGTTAACAATGCTTATTAAGAACAATCCGGAAATAGAAGGTATTACAGTATTCGATAAGGAATTTAAAATAAGTCAGTTTGCGGATGACACAGCCATCGTTTTAAAAAATAAATATGTGGTTGAGAAAGCTCTTAATAATATTTCTATATTCTCCAAAGCTTCAGGGCTATCCTTAAATATCAAGAAATGTGAATTACTTCTCATTCATACATGTACAGATCCCAGTATTGCTTCAATTAAAGTTGCATCTGAAGTAAAATATCTTGGAATAATGATATTTAAAAATGTTATCAGAATATAGCTAATCGCTTAACAGATATGAAGAGATCTCTAAGTCGCTGGCTTACCAGAGATCTTACAATCTTTGGTAGAGTCATTTTTATCAAAAGCAGAAGGTATCTCAAAATTAATTTATCCACGTCACTCCCTGTATGTCTCTTCAAATAATATTAAAAAAGCCAATTCTATTATTTTTCAGTTTTTATGGAAAAATAAAACCCATTATATTAAAAGATCACAGTTAGTTAAAGAATATGAGAATGGGGGTATTAAAGCTTTAGAATTTGATTCAGTGGTTGGAACTCTCAAGACTAAATGGCTGAAAACATATTTGTCCATGTGGTTTCATATTCCGAGATCCTTGTTTAAAAAAATAGGAGGGCTTGAATTCCTTTTAAAATGTGATTTTGAGGTGCATAAGGTTCCTATTAAGCTATCTAATTTCCACAAGCAGATTCTTCAATACTGGAAAATGATATTTACTCATAATTTCTCCCCTCATGAATCTATTTTATGGAATAACAGAGTGTTCACAGTAAACAGGAAATCGATTTTCAGAAGAGATTGGTATGAGAAAGGCATTTTGTTAGTAAAGGATGTAATGGATTCTGATGGAGGTTTTTTGGACTACAGGACTTGATTAGAAAAATATAAAATAAATTGTTCTCAGAGAGAGAATAATAGGATTTGTAAAGCAATCCCCTTACCACTGATTCAATTAATCCAGAATACCCTATTATATTCGAATGTTAAATTCGTACAAGTGATGATTAATGATTGTAACTTAAATGATAACAAATGTAGCAACAAATTGATTAGCGCTGCTTTGAAATTGATAGTATTTTATGATTACAACAGAGGATTTAAAGAACAAGTGACTGATAAGGTAACTGTATCTATGATGGAAAAAGCACACTCTAAATATATTAAATGGCCTATTTCTCCAAAGCTTAAAGAAACTCATTTTAAGATACTCTATAAAGTCTACCCAGTTGCAGAATTTCTAAAAAAAAGATTTAAATTTGAAGTTGACCCGTGTACCTTTTGTAAAAGCAGCAGATGAAACACTAGAACATATGTTTTTCTCATGCCCTGTGTCCAGGAAATTTTGGTCAGAAATAAGAAATTGGTTATTACTTAAAATAAATGACATTCCAGGTTTTGATATTTCTCATATATTCTTTTACATAGATAATTTGAAATCTAATATCTCTGATGTGATAAATATGATTATTCTAATGGGTAAATATCATATTCATTGTAGTAAGTGGAGACATAGCAAACCCTCCTTTGACTAGTTTATAAATGATTTCAAATTATTTTTCCTATCTCTTAAGAAATTGTACTCCAGCAAAATAGCCAGAAAGATCTGTGAAGATATATCTAGTTTCTTGCTTATTTGATTTATGCCTAAGACTTTGCTCCTACCTAGGGTCTTTGTTACTTTAATTGTATGCCTGGTGACCTATAAAATGATGTGCTACTGTTTTTTTTTTTACTTGCACCATTTAAAAACCCCAGTCTTGTTTTTGTTTTATTTGTATTTTTGCTTTGTGACTCTTTGCAATTTCGCAACATTTCATTGTACAAAAATGTATAGTCCTTACGAGAAGATGTATGGTTCTCTATGTTTTTGTTCTATTGTGTGTTCAATTTAAAAAAAAAAAAAAAAAAAAGCTTCACTGTCATTCCCGGTCCGCCATCTTGTCATATTATGATTGGGAAGGTGGGCCTTCTTCTCGCTTCATCAAAAATAACCAATCAGGAACTGAGAATTAAATACTATTTCCGTTTCAATCAAACTCTCTCACACAAACAACTGTTCTCATTCACATACCCTATCATTCTGTTTTACATTCACTGTCATTTTGTTCCTTACACATGATTATTTGCCTTCACATGTACAACTCATTTCTCTTACATATGATATTATTCTGTTTCAAATATAATATTATTCTCTCATACATATATTAGAACTTTGTTTTACATATACTGTTACTTTCATGTTCATACTATCATACTTACATACATATAATATTATCCTCTGTTACACTAAGAGTATGACAGTAAATAAAAGAAAACATGATGATAAATATAAGAGGGTATAGTAGTGTTTGTGTAAGAGTATAGCGGTGTGTCTTATGTCTCAAAGGGCCTCTCATAGTGAAGTGGCACCTTTACACTGCATATTTTTAGCAACGCCTATTCATTTTATCCCTATGGCACTGGGTGTGGACGTTGAGGGCTTCAGTAGGGCAATAATCCAATAGATTAAGTGATTATAAGTGAACTGTAATTGCCTTATTAGTTTGTACATTAATGCTTTACACCTAGTTAATGCTAGTTAATTGATCTGGGACATCACAGAGAGTCTCTCAACAGTTTCTTTAATTGATTGGCCATTTAGCTTTCCTCATCATGTGATTAGCTTATCCACCATGTTTAAAATTGTGAATCAATTTTAATATGAATGTGTGTCACTTATACGGCTGATGGGAGCCACTAATTAGAAGAAAGTGTGAAACTTTGAAATGCAAAACTAGTAAATTTGCATGCTGCCTATGATGAGCTTGAACTGAGAGCACCATGAATTGTGCATCACTTGCAACAGCTATCTGCCCTCTCTGAAGGTCAGATTCACAAAACATATTGCACTAATGATATTACAGAGCAAATACACCCATAAAGTTAGAGAGTACAATTTAAGTACAATTCTTGTATCTGATTGCAGCTATCAATGTGGCAAAGTATAAATGTTGCCTTTGCGCCAAGTAGAGATGTTCCATTATGAATTTTTCCCCTACTGATACCAGTTCCATTACCAGAAACTTGCGTTTTGGTGGGTACTGTGTAACAATCCAATACCTTTGCTTTAAAAACGAAGAAAAGTTAACTGCTGTATACAGCTGCTAACCCTGTATGGATGTGAAATGATTACTGTCATCGTTGTATGACATTTCACACATTAAACCTTTTTTAAAACAGTTTGCTAACTTCCTCTTTTATTGGAAATCAATTCTTTACCACTCTAAAACAGTAGGTTCCAGTGTGTGCACTGTGCAACTTCCTGTGTAGGCTGCTGAGTGGCAGAGAAGAATTGATTTACAGGAAAACTGCTGTTTTATCTGGATTTGACACTACTGTTAAGTTTTTTAATGAATTACATGGTATCAGAATGGTGCATAGATTGCATACTTGCTGATACCCAATCCGAGATTTTTTTTTTTTATACTGACACTGGTATCAGTATTGGAACAACTCTAGCCCCATTGAACACAGTAGGCAGAACAATGGCAGAGCGAGAAAGAGAACTGAAATGTTCAGCTTCAGCTACAGATCCAGATTTTACAGCGTCCCATATTCTTCCTCTGCAGAGATTGTGACAACGTGACAGTGTATGAGATGCCTGTATACAATAAATATTGTATTGGTTAATTGATCAATACTGATCAATCTGTTATGCATATTTGTAAGTGTCATTGTACTTTCTTTGCAGCTTCAACATGGCTCTGTGGCCTGTGTGGTCCTTTTTCACTCCACTCATCCTCTTCACACAGTTCATGGGTGTGGTCATGCTCATCTCTTTGCTTGGATAAATGTGATGGCTGAGGATGTTTTTTTTTTTTATATAAGCTCTGTAATTTTAGATTTTCACAAAATGTCCTTTTTTTTTATGGAATGAATAACGTTTTATTTGGCCTTAAATTGTGAACATTTTTTATGGAGTGAAACCTTGTGTCATTAAAACATGTCATTAGAAATTTATTAATACAGTGCTTCATACTTAAATAATTTGGATTTTACATCATCTTGTTAACAGTTTGGAGTTCTCTCTTAATAATTTTCCTCCATTATTTGCACATATTTTTTTTTAAAAAAAGGTTAATATTTACAACTGCATCATCAAACTTAAACGCCCTGGTATCAATATAGAAAACATACCTTCCAAAAACCTTAGACACTCCAACACCAAAATCAAACATACACACTAACCATTATGGCATTGGCATTATGACATTATAACCATTTGTCCACTCACACCGCTCTCCATTTTCAAACATATCTAGCAACACATTCACAGAAACAGCCCCCAACACTCCCACTGCTCTCATTAACATGGCTGTCAGCTTTTTTTTTTTAGCAAAAAACTCCAAAGGAAGCATATGTTAACCATGCAGCGGACAAAGCTAGCAAACAGCTTGAACACTGCGGAGCACTCAACTCGTGAGCCAGATGATTCCTTTAAAGGGACAGTTCACCCCCAAATCAAAAATACATATTTTTTCAGAGATGTCTGCCTTCTCTTAAATATAATGGAACTAGATTGCACTCTCAACACAACACAAAAATACGTTTGAAAAACTCAACAACAATCTCTCTCTTTCTAGAAATCATGATCCAGTTACTCAAGATAATCCACAGACCTTGTTGTGAGCAGTTTAATGTAGGATGTATTTTCTTTTGCTAAACTACACCCAGCAACTGTATCACCAAGTAGAAAGAAGCATGCATCCACTGCTAGCTCACCTAACCCCACTTAGCTAGCTAATGTTAACAGCTTATCTATGGAGGACACCATTGCGCTCACACTGTCACAAGCACAAACCTCTCGTCTATGAGTAGACGTGCGCTTCCTTCTGATGCGGTTGGCGGATGTAGTTCAGAGGAAAGAAAATAGCTCTCACATGAGAATGCTGACAACAAAGTCTCTGGATTATCTTGAATAACCAAGTCTTGATTTCTGAAAAGAGACATTGCTGTTGAGTTTTTCACTTTTTTTTTTGTGCTTTGCGCATCACAATCCCAGTGCCATCCAGTCCCATTATATTGGAGATAAGGCAGATATCTCTACGGTTGATATCGCCAACACAACTCGCACCAAAACAATTTAAATTGATAAATGGCACTACAGGTAAGAGGAAAAATATGTCATTTTGATTTGGTGGTGAACCGTCTCTTTAAAACTCCTTCAAAGTCAGCAGCATTTGTCTTTTGAAAGTAAGGTTCACTCATAACGTACTCACTGCATATATAGCGCAGCACATTCACAATGTAGCGTTACAAGATTATGAAAGAAAATACTGTAAATGCAGAAAATACTGTAAATAATAAACACACAGCAGAAATTATAAGATCTAGGCTAAGTAAGTACACTGTCAAGTTACCGTAATGGTGGCACAATGTCCAACCACATCCCTTCCCTTCACCTCCTCAGAAGCCTGGCTCATCCACATAGATTAACTCAAGCTGTTCTTCATTTACCTCAAAGTCAAGTGTTCACTGCATATAGTAAAGACTCACAGAAAACATACACTATCACAATACATTAAACCTATAAATGTCATTTATGCAACACACATAAAACTGACCAGTATCACAGTTACTTGGACTTATTTTTGTGCCGATGTGAGATTTTTGTAAACTGTGACGGGACATGTTGCGTTATTACACGATGTTACATCATTATGGTGAAAGTGTTTTCCCTTCCCATCTGCCACATTGCTTATGCTCCTCTGCCCCTGCCTTTCTCTACACTCTCTGTCTCTCACACCTAACACACACTGACACTGTAGACCTACAGCAGATTGTTCTACAGATGGGTGACAAATTAAAGGAAAAGCATGAAGTGTCTTAGTGTGGAGTCAGCCTTAGTGCACCTTGCTAATCATTCCTCCATTCCATTCTTCCAGACGGTATTCCCTTATTTATATACACAACCTTTATTTAGTCAGGGAATCTCATCTGTCTGGCAAGAGGGACCTGAGCACAGCAAATACAACGAAAAATAAACATAGTTGAACATTAAAAAAAGGACATATAACTTCAGAAAATCACAGACATCACTAAATAGATTTGAAGATAAACTTTATATTGTTTGGTCTAATGGAGATGATGGCGAAGAGCATTGTCTTACATGTGGGTCCAAAATCTTCCATAGGTGTTCAACTGGGTTAAAATCTGGTGACTGCAAAGGCCATAGCATTTTAGTCACGCCATTTTCATATTTCAACAAACCATTTAGTGAACCCTCGTGCACAGAAGCATCTGCATTTGACATGTTTCCATCTTGTATCAGGTTTTTCCTTTGTTTTGTCCCATCTGTGGATGTTTCTACTGAACCAACACAGCTGCTCAATTTATGATTTGTTTTGCTTAAGAAACCATAGCAACTGTATCAAAAATGTGATTTGTTGCGTTGACTATTTGGTAAACAGCACTTATGAATGTGATGAATGTTTTGAGAATATATCTTTTATCACAGCAGACATTTTGGCTTGTTGCAGTAGAAGATGTTCATTTATAACAGGTGTTAATTGTATTAATGATGTTCTCTTGTGTTTAAGTATGTTTCAGTAAACTAAGACTGTGAGCCACAATTTACATTACCAGGACCCTGAAACTGAAGCAGCTAAATGCCATTCAGCCATTGTTTTTTCTTTTTAATTACACCTGTGCTTTTCCTACAGTCACGTGTTAAAATGTCCATATTTTTTATGTAGAAAAATGCCTGTAAGCAATGGAGGAACAAGTGTGTCACCATTTCTAACTGATGATAAAGCCAACATTTTTTTTTTAATTATTTTGATTTTTCTCAGTTTGTGGTGAAGAATGTGAAGACTTATATTCTGTAAAATGTTTTTTTCTTTAATAAACTTTTATAACTTATTTTAGTGCTCACGCAAATTGTTGTTATTGCTTGACAAATCCATAGACTATAAAATAAATGGGCATGGCTACCATGATGTCACCCGTTGGTTTGTGGACTCCCATTTTGAAGTCTGGAGTTTGGCATTTCGGCATTGCCATCATGTAAGTGACCATATTTGGGTGAGAGGCTGCCTGAGGACACTATCAGCCTGTCACTCAAAGCAGCCCGCACTTAATTATACATAACTTAAAGCAGTAATAAAATGTGAATGGGTGAGTTATATAAAAATTCAATCAGAAAAATTTGAAAAAAATTAGAGGTCAAGCAACTTTGCTCATTATAATACTTAGGGTTGCAATGGTAGGAGATTTTAATGGTACAATAACCATCTCAGAAATTATTGTGGTTTCACGGTATCAGTATTACAAAAAAAGTTATTATCAGTCAGCATGACCCTTAAAGGCATTAAAACAAAAAGGTTATTTTGGTTAAACGTTTTATCAATGTAATTAAAGCTTGAAACATTTTTGTAATGAAAGTATGTGTAAAAAGTCTCCCTAACTCTCTCTAACTAAAATAAAGAAAAAGAAGAAGAAAAAGAAGATCTACTTAAGTAATCCCCAAGGGTAAATTCATTTTTTTCATTCTGTTGTCATATACACACACAAGCCTGAAATACACACACATGCACAAACAAGACCTATATTGGCATTAAATGGAGAGATGTGAGGGGGCTGCCAATGGACAGGCGCCCTGAGCAGTTGGGGGCTTGGTACCTTGCTTAAGAGCCCCTCTCTAGCTACCAGTCCACACTCCATATTAGGTCTGGATGGGGACTTGAACTAGTGACCAAATGTACACAGATAACCGTTACCAATTTTAATATCACTGTATACCTTGTAACTGGTATACTGTTGCAACCCTAATAATATTATTATCTGAACTTTGGGAACCCTATTTACTGACATTAAAGCCCTTTTTGTCACTAAGTTCTAATTTCTCCATGGTGTTGGTAAAAGATTTTCAACATTCACCAGTGTACTTATGGCCAGTGGTGGCTGAAATATTCATATATTTACCTAAAATGGTAATGATACCATGACATAAATAAAACGCGCTAATGCAAACACTTACAGATTAAATCAAAATGTCCAGACTGAGTCAATGGCCCATTAAACGCCCTGTTAATGAACAGATCTTGGGCAACTCTTTTTCTGTGTCGGGCTGATACTCAGTGATTAAAAAGTCGATATCCTGCCTCTGATGTCCTATTGAAACAAAGTGTGATCATCTCTGCGATCTTCGTGACGCCATTGTTCCGTACTCTTTGCGATAGGTTAACGCTCTGTATGCAAACCTGCATTGTTGCGCTGAAGCGCTGTCAGGACACATCACGTGCCTCCAGCCTGTAAAACTCACAGGTTTGTGAAATGCCGTCTTCCTTTTCATCTCATATGCTTAACACCCGATAGCCACCCTGAGAGGATTTAAGCAGACTTGGAGAGACTGCCTGCCAGCTGCTCGGAAGAGGTGGATTTGGGCGAAGCTCGTTTTTTCCCCCTGTTATTGTGGATAATTCCGTGCTTAGTGTTTTTTTTTTTTTGCTTCTTTGGGCAGTGAATGGTTGGCACGGCAAGCCCAGTGATTTCTCTGAAACATATGGGAGTCTCAAGAGGACGGGGGTCTGGGATCACCAAAGACTGAAACGTAATCTACCATTTTCAGTGACTCAGCGCGCCTGTTGCACGACCAGATCTTTCAGTTTCAGGGTTACAAGATGACAATGCATCTATCAAGTCCATCCTCGGCGAGGCTGGACTTTTAAACTATGCGTGACCACTGAGCCGGACCTTGAAGATTGAATGAGCATGTTTGGCACGGTACCTATTCGTCTGAATCCCCACCTTGTAGCAACAGGTTAGGCACCTGGCCTCCCTCAGATGCTCTTATAGCGCGCGGCTTTGACTTTACTCTTCTTCTTTCTGATATTTCTACATGTCTCTCACCATGGTGGAGCACAGCGGCCTGGATATCATGTGTCTGAATAAGTACTGTCACAGTTCGTCCTCGTCGTCCAGCTCCGAGCAGGACAAGAAGATGTTCACCAAACTAAAACTCCGTCTGTCAGGGGAGTACCCGAGGAAGAATGCAGAGTTCCTCAGCGGGCAGTACGGGACCAATCTGCTGCTGATCGGGATGGCGCTGATGCTGGCTATCGCGCACCACGGCCCCTCTGTCAAGGAAGAGCACCTGCTGTCCTTTGTCAGCTGCCTCATGATCCTCCAGCTGATCTGGATGATGTGGTACATCCTGGTGCGGGACAGACAGAAGAGCACGCTCACCGAGAAAGATGTCCACGCCACCACATGCTGGATAAGAGGTCAGCTCGTAAGATTACGCACAGGATCACAGCAGTAAATGCGTAAAATAGCAAACTGATGTTTTCCTTTTCCATGTATTTGAAGATTACATAGGCTATGTGGATTGTGTTTGACAGCTTAAAGCAAACCTGAAAAATGAATAGTTTTGCCATACAATCAAAGTGTGCCACTAATAACCTTTTTTTTCTTTTTCTCGGTAGGTGGTTTGACTCTCCTTGCACTCCTTTCACTGATCATGGACGCTTTCCGAATTGGGTATTATGTTGGCTATCAGTCTTGTGTGTCGGCTGTGCTCGGGGTATATCCTGTCATCCATGCAACTCACACCATAGCACAGGTAAGTTTACAACCCCACTTTCATTTCAATAAAGTGATAATCTTTCAGCAGTGTTAGACACTGTGTCTTTTTTTCTGCGCACCACTTAACCGGGTTGGTCTTTGAATAATGTGCTCTTTGTTGTGTTGAGGCCAGTACAGAGTTGCTGCAACAATATAATCCTGTCATTGTCCATGTTACTGGAGTGTAACTGACAAGGGAAATCCTTCTGGTAAATGGACTTATATAATTCTGAAGTCATTTTGCTGTCTATGAAATATGTTTAAAGGGTAACATGTATTTTTTTTTTTAACCTGGACAGTATTTTCCCATGTCTTTGTGTCTAAGTGACTAATTGGAGCAACAGTTTTTGAAATTGATCCAGTATTGAAACAGACTGCAATGTAAAATTTGGAAATTGTGCACCATCAATATACGGCCATTAAAAGTTCTAATTTTTGCTACTGACAGGCTCAGATTGTTGTTATAAGTGTTTGACAACATCATGGAAAGGATCCCTACAGAGACAGACCTTTTTGTTAAAGAGCAATATCCCTTTTGTTTACCTAGAAACAGCCCTGCATTCACCATCACCAAACCCGCCAGACTACATTTATATAAACATTAATTTTAGGGTGTTATAGAACCACAATGTTTTCACATACAACTGCATGAATTAAGGATTTATTTTAACCATTATTATTATTTGTGTCTTGGTGTTTTGTTTAGGTACATTTTCTCTGGTTTCACATTAAGGATGTCATCAAGAGCTTTGAAACATTTGAGAGGTATGTCAAATATCTCATATTATAATTTAACAAGACTTTAGTCGCTGTCACAATCATGAAACATCTCACCAGGGACTACATATGGATGATGACAGCCTGCATCATAACACCGCCACATGCTGTTAGATTGACTGCTCATTTTCAACTGTTTGTCTCTTCAGATTTGGTGTAATGCATGCAGTCTTTACCAACCTCCTCCTGTGGTGCAACGGCGTGATGTCAGAGGCCGAGCACTTCTTGAACAACCATAAGAGAAGACTCACTGCCCTGGGCTACGGAAACCTCACCATAGGTAAGGGCCAAGGGGTTGATTGCTGGCTTGTACCTAGAAGACAAGTACAATAGTCCACTTGAGAGCTCACTTCAATGGATGAAAGAAAAAGAAAGGAGAGGAGGGTTTGTGAGGGGAAGGGAGGTTAGCTCGGCAGCCCAGTGGGTCTTGTTTGTGTCGAACGTCTCTCTATTAGGTTTCAGGAGACACATAGCGTTGCTAGTGCTGAGGCCCCCTCCCATGCCCTTTCCCCACACTTCAGCCACCACCACCCTCCTTGGCAACCCCCCGCTTGACCTCAGACGGCTTTGTCCTCAGGCTGCTTACTCCCAAGGGTGCTGCAATTACAGTAACTGATACATCTAAGCCTAGGGTTGGGGGGTTCGACTGCTCCTCCTCATATCCGGCTGACTATGAGGCTGGCTGCACCCTGACTGTTGTTCCTTTTTTAATTAAAGGCTGCAGTACCGTAGTGGTGGCCTTTTGGGGGGGTTTGTGGTAGGAGGGGATGAGGGGGCACACGGCA
This sequence comes from Epinephelus lanceolatus, assembly GCF_041903045.1. Classification (NCBI taxonomy): domain Eukaryota; kingdom Metazoa; phylum Chordata; class Actinopteri; order Perciformes; family Serranidae; genus Epinephelus; species Epinephelus lanceolatus. The sequence continues at coordinate 17,615,643 of NC_135734.1, forward strand.
GGGTTTTGTTTATATGATCTCTAGAGAGCTTCAGTATTACCATAGGGTGCTGCGGCGGGCTTGACAAGGAGTGAGTTAGTATAAAAAGTGGATTGTCATCACCATCTGAGATGCTCAGACATTCAGCTGGTGACTGAAATTTCCAAGTAACATCAGCAGAACATGGTTAATGAATATTGACCATCAAGAGGTACGGTAGGATTTTAAAATGGAGCTTTGTAAGAGATAGTCCATACTTGTTTTAAAAAACAAACATGATTGAAACTCTAATTTTATAGGCCACTACCATCAAAAGTATTTAAAGTCACAGTACAGTAAAAACTAAAATACTGTCTTTTACAGTTATTTCAAGTTTAAGTTTCATCACAAATCTAAATGCAACAAAAACATTCAGTCAAGAAGTGGCTACAAAGGGCCAGCCTGCAAACCATAAATACCATTAATAATCTTAAAAGAAGCAACTTAAGGGACCAGTGTGTAGGATTAGGGGCATCTACTGGCAGAAGTGGTATATAATATTCATAACTATGTTTTCATTAGTTTACAATCACCTGAAATAACAATGGCTGTGTTTTTGTTACCTTACAATGAGCCATTTATATCTACATATTGAGCAGGTCCACTACCATGGAGTCCGCCATGTTTCTACAGTAGCCTAAAACAAACAAACTAAACACTGACTCAAGATAGGGCCATTTGTGTTACCATACTGCCCATTTTAGTTCTCCAACATGCTTGGCACACAGGAGAAGTTTTAGTTTTGCACCCTCACCACTAGATGTCACTAAATCCTTCACACTAGACCTAAAGGACCTTATTTTGCTTTGAATTTAGCATGAGCTTAGAGATACATACAGTGCTCTGTGGCTTCATTGTTGTAGTGATCCAAGTTATTAGGGTGGTATTTGTGTAGAGCGCCACAGCATTGCCACCACAGCAGTGACCCACAATGGATCTGAGGGGATAGAAGGCTATTGGTGCGATATGCAAGATTGTGTTTATTTTTTGTCAGACCATCATTTTATCCAGGGTTGAACAAATAATCATAATTTTATCAGAATCACAATATGACCTTCTGCCATTTTCAAATTGCAGCAGGCACAATATATTTAAAATGGAAAATGTGTGTCAAAATACCATTTTAAATTGAATTGTCATGCTGCCGAAATGTCTTACAGACCAAAACAAATAGATGTTTGGCATGATCCCTGCAAAAACCACACCATAATCATTTTAATATGTTTTTCATTGAAATGAGAATAATGTAAAATGATCATCACCTCTAATATTGTAAATCGTCTCCCAATTACAATATCAGAGAAAATAGTCACAGTTAGATACTTTTCCAAAATGTTCAGACCTAATATCATTTTTTCTCTTTTTCTCTTGTGAATTGCTGATAATTTAAACTTGCCTCTGAAAATTATGCAGACACTACTAGGGAAAACAGTCACTTTGTGGTTGAACTGGCCACAACTTGTAAAATATACAGTATTCACTGACAAGTATACAGTGCTTTGTTAAAAGCCAGAAAGGCAGGGAAACTATACATTACACAGTGTATGGATGTGTAAGCTTCTGATGCTCTCTCTAAGGCAGATCCCAGGGCAGACAGAACATAACTGTGAAAAAAAGATTGTACTGAACCAGAAGGATGTCAACAAACCTTTGACATCCTAATGTATGCAGAGGACTCTGTTAATGTTAGCAGGCTCCAGACCAATAAGACTGGCCGCGAGCCAGTCATTGACAACAGGTGGTGGGCAAAGTCCTATCTTCAGTTAATCATATCTAAAACCAAAGATATGATAATTGATTTTTGAAGAGATTCCGACACACAGGAAGTCACATTCACTAAGAGTCAGACAATGGAGTGTGTGCAGTCTTACAGATGTCTGGGGATGTCTTGTGAGGGCGTGTGCAAAAAGGGGCCTCAACGTTTGTTTTGTGCAAGGAAACTGTTCTTTTTCCTCATTGATAATTTAAGCAATCTTATCATTTTCTTTGGTGTCATGGTTTGGAAGCCTCTCTTTAAAGAACAGAAACTCTCTGAGTCAAATTGTTAAAGTCGGCTGATTGGTGAGTCACAGCTTGACCCAGTCTCCCTGTGCACCAGACAGCTACAGTGAATAACAGGCTTGATTTTAAATGATGACTCAGGCCCTTTGCACAGTGAATGTCACAGCCTCTTCCTTCTCAACAGAGGTTTACGGTCCCAGGATGTTGAGCAAAGTACAATAAAAACAGTTTTGTGTTAGCAGCCATCACTCAGTGAACAAGCTGTCACTGAACAGATGCTACAGTATAGAAGCAACTTTTTTTGAACAAAATGTTTATTCACATTTGAATTATGCAAAGCTTCTTTGGCAGGAGATAGAAAAGAAAGAATTATTCATAGTTTGTTAAACAAACAAAAATTATTACTATATTATTATTACCATTGGTAGTGGTTTGAGCCAAGATTTAGTTATTTTTTATCCCCAATGAAAAAGATGGCGAAAAGAGAACTAAAGCATCATTGTTAGTCTACTAAATATTCATTATTAATTTATTCTGTTTTGTACTTATGCTTATTCTAATATTGATGTTTTTGGTTTTCTGGCACTATTATGTGATGGATGTGGTTTTGTTAATGTTGTTTTAAAAGATCAGACAAACTGTGTTAATTAAAGGCAGCACAAAAATATCTGTATTTCTCATGAATTTGCATCTGTTTTTATTTGTTTTGCAGTGCACTCAGAGCCTCACTGTAACTGCACCACCAGCACTTGCTCCATGTTCTCCAGCAGCCTCTTCTATCTCTACCCCTTTAATGTCGAGTACCACATCTTTGTCTCTGCCATGCTCTTCGTCATGTGGAAGAACATCGGACGGACCATTGACCTTTCCTCAAACCGGAAGAGGCTAGCTACCAAAACCGAGGGCCTGACTGTGGGCCCCATTTTGGGTCTACTTGCACTGGCCAGCACTATTGGGATCCTGGTGGTCTATGTTACCCATGTTGAGGAATCCCTCCGAATGCGTCAGTCAGCCATTTCCATGTTCTACATTTATGGCATTGTCATGCTAGTGTTCATGTGCTCTGCTGGTGGTTCAGGTCTGCTCATATACCGAGCGGACCACGTGCCGCTGGACACCTCCAAGAACCCGTCGAGACAGCTGGACACAGAACTGCTGTTTGGGTCCTCTATTGGCTCCTGGCTCATGTCCTGGTGCAGCGTAGTGGCTGCATTAGGTGCCACAAGCAATCCTCCTTACCGCTGGACCAACCTCATCTTCTCTCTGCTTCTTGTGCTGGAGAAGTACATCCAAAACCTCTTCATTGTAGAGTCCCTGTATCGCCAGCAAGAGGACGGAGAGAGGGAGGACCCCGAGTTACCAGCTGCCCCAGAAATCTTCTCAGTGACATCCTCTTTGGCCCCACCGTTCAATGGCATCATCAACCGAGCCTACGAGACTCCAGACAGAAACTGTGCCACCATGGAGAACGAGCAGGAGGAGAGCGGGCGGGTGTACAGATGTCCGAGGAAACCTTCTGAGGTGCCGCTGCCTGTGGGAAACAATGTAAAGGAGCCCCCGAATAGAAAAAGGCAAATCCTGAAGAACATCACTGTCTTCCAGATAATGTGCAACATTTCGGTAAGCATTTGGCAACCTGATAATTGAACATAGAGCTGTTCATTGTTTGTTCCATTGTCATAGCTCATTGTTTTTGTTTTCACTTTCACCACTCTAACATGGCTGGCAGGTGTTTTTAGAAAAGAAGTCCTAAAAAAAGAATTGTATGTTAACTGCCCAGCAGGAAGACAAAGACTGAGCAGTTTAATGTAGGAACTATTTTCTTTCTACCAAACTACACCTTCAAAGCGTATCACTGCCCAGAAGGAAGCATGTATCTGCTCATGGGCAAGAGGCTCGTGCTTGTGACAGCGCAAGATGTAAACAGTAATGCTCGGCTGAGCTGTGATGTTGGCTAGCTCAATGGTGCCAGGAGAGCTAGCAGTAAGCGCACATTTTCTTCTGCACGGTAGAGCCAGGTGTAGTTCGGTAGAGAGAAAAATAGTTCATACATGAAACTGCTCACAACAAGGTCTGTGGATTATCTTGAGTAACTGGGTCATGATTTCTGCAAAGAGACATTGCTGTTGAGATTTTCAAAGGTTGTTTTTTTGGCACTTTGGAGCACTGCAAGCTGAGTGCCATCTAATTCTATTATATTTGAGACAAGGCAGACATCTTTACGGCCAATATTTCTGATACACTCTGCAACTCATGCCACAACAATCTAGATTTATAATTACAGATAAGAGGAAAAAATAATGTAAAAAAAATATGTATTTTTGATTTGGAGGGTGAACTGTCCCTTTAAAACTGGTGGAAGCCAAAGCAGAGTTAAGAAAGAGTGAAAGTTCCTAGAAATACTGCTTCTGCTAGATGTGTTAACAGGCAACTTTTTGTTAAGACATTCAGTAGGTGATAATATGTCAGTGTTGTGAGGTAAGGCTGTTGTGCAGCCCCCTAGTGGCCAAAAAGGTAAATGACTACAGGTTTAACTAAATTAATATAATTTGTTCTTTCAGCTGTGGATCCTTCCTGCCTTTGGCTGCCGGCCACAGTACGACAACGGGTTGGAACAGGAGACATTTGGCTTTAGCATATGGACCACAGTTCTCAATTTTGCCATTCCTTTGAACCTTTTCTACCGCATGCACTCAGTCGCCTCCCTCTTCGAGGTGTTCCGCCGGGTCTGACAGAGGAGCAGATGACTGACGACGCCAGATGACATGCACAAGAATACTTGTCACCACCGGCTCCCGAGAGTGTCTCACAGTGCAGGTCAGCTGTTCAGGAGGCAGTCTGGGTCACACTCCAGCAGACTTGAAACAAGCTGTGGAGACAAACAAACTGTAGATCCCTCACTGTGGGGATTACAGAGGAAGATGAACCAACGTTCCTTTAAGAATTACCTTGTATAATACAAGGCTGAATAAAAATGTTTATGAAAAGGACCTTTGGTTTCACGCATTTAAAAAGGACCCTTTGTACTTTTTGTTCTGTAGTCAGATTTCAGTAGGTTTACTTTACTGGTTCATCATTTAAAATGTATATGCTGGATCTGACACTCATATTTTATTAGTAGCTGAAAGTAAAAGATAGATTTCTCACAAAATACTACAGTAAGCCACTGAAACAGCTGTTTGTCTCAAACATCTAATAAGGTATTAGTACTGTATTCAACAGAGCCACAAGTGCATTGCTGTACCACTTGACTCATATTTTATCTGCATGTGAAATGTTCATACTGGATATGGATATGGTTCTCATACACGTCTGTTAGTAGTTCAAGTTAAATGAACAGTATGCAACACTTGAATTAAATGATAGTGACAATCTTAGCACTATATTTTTGAATAATCATTATGAGTTGGACTATAGTTCTCTGCCTCTCTCAGTCATTTATTAAGGTTCATCAATGTCTGTTTGTATAATGATTCTCTGTTCTCTCAAGTTGAATGGTATGTTTAAAATTATGTTACTAGGTAGCATTGTTTTGATTATACTGGAGTCCTGTGATCTGTATCCACACTATATTGAGAAGTGCTAGGTGAGATTTGAAAATTTGTTTTTCTTCTTTACCTTGATAAGAATGAATTCATGTAATGAAAAGGTTTAACACAGTTCACATTAGGTGTATCTAAAATTTAAGAGTGGTGAATCTTCTATCACAGTATCTCCAGGATTATTACCCCCATAGATGGATTACTGAACAGGCCTACTAGGCACAGGCCCCAGGGCATGACGTGTCAGGGCCCCGCTACTCTTCACCTACAAAATGTCACTCAAATAACATATACCAGCCAGGAAGAGACTCAAAATGACCACAAAGAGATGCACAGTAAATACAAAAGGGGGAACCCAACCACAAAGGGACACATAATGACCAAAAAAAAGAAACAAAATCATTACAAAAAGATGACAAAAGTAACACAGAATGACCTCAAAGAGACACAAAATGACTATCAACAAAATTATTACAAAGAGACAAAACAACTAAAAAGAGGTAAAGCCACCACAAAGTTTGTGTCCTGCCCCCATGTAGGAGAGGTGGTGGGGCCCACTGTCCTATAATCCACCCATAGATACACCAATATAAAAGAGATGTTGCCGTGATGACAGCTGCGACACCAGACTAGAGATTGCATGTTTATACCTGAATAAATCAGCAATAAAAAAACAGCCCAGTCTGTGACATTACTTGTTTTTTTATCATGTAAACAGACTGTATACTTGTACTGTACAATATAATATGAAATCAATGTGTCATTTCAGTCAGACGTCCAGCAAGTTCTCAACCTGGTGCTATCCGCTGCATGTCTTCTCACTATGTGCCAACTTGTGGTAAAAGCCTTGTTTGTTTTTAGGTGCAAACTGCAATATTATATAATCTTTGTTAAAAAAAAAACAAAAAAAAAACAAAAAAAAACTGTCATACTGATCAAAATCATCATTCAGACACTGTGATACGATTTTGAAATTCTAATGACATGGTGCTCATGAAATTATGTGTACAATAATGATGAATGTATACCTTCTGAAATAAAGAATAGTTTTCTTTTTTCATATACAGCACATTTCTGATCTGTTCTTCTTCACACTGAGGATCTCTGCTCAATGTTTTTAAGTTTTCACTGTATTTCTGAATAAGCAGCAGCTGTAATGCACATTTGCACCACAGGGTGGCGCCACGTATTTATATTTTCCAGGAGTTTGATGGGACAGAAGCTCCTGCATTATAGCAGCGCAGATTATTGCGCCATCACTTCTTCGTTAAGGGGCCTGCTTCCCATGAAACTCTTAATCAAATATATGAAGACACAGATAAATTTAGTTGAAAAAAACACAAGTATACAGGATAATAACTAACAGAAACACCCATGGACATACTTCTGACTTAAAATGCATTTCTAATGTTCCTGCAACTTTCAAGAATATAAATATTGACACACAATAATTCATATTAGTCTGTAATTTTTCTTAAATACAGCAATAATATCCCACATAAACGGTATTAGACAGACATTATTCTCTGAGGCCATGGTCAGACAACATGTCCATGTGCATCTCACTTCTCCACCATAACACTTCCATAGCTGTGGTAACATCTTGTTTGTATGTGAAGAATTAAACGTTGCGCCGGGCACAAGTTGCCTCCTGACATCCCGAGATTATAGGTTACTCCAGAGAATTTGGCATTGGGTGTCGGGGGGATTATTTTTGACGTAGTGTCACAACGATTTGACAGGCACGCAGACACGTCTAAAAATACCCGTGACGTTTCAAAGCCGGAAACGGCGTTGCTGCTGTTGCTGCTGCTGCAGACACACAGACGGAACGGAGCGCGCTCGGAGCTCGTGGCTCCACATGTCTGCTCAGAGTGTGAATGTGACTCACCTGGTCGGGGTAACGCTGAAAAGTGGGGGTGGTATGACCTCCATCCAGACGGAGGTCATCAGAGGGCAAACGACCACCAGTATTTAGTAATAGTCACATAAAGATTGATTTGTCCATATTTAAAAAGACCTTTTTTATTGAGGTCAAATAAAAATGTCATTAAGACTAAAGTGAGAGCTCTTCATATCAGACTGAACATGTGTTAAAATTGGCTGTGGTGGCTTTACTTTGCACTGGAGTCCTACTTTGAGCTACAGGGGAGGCTAAAGCAGATTATGGTGCCGGTAAAAAACAAAAGCCAAGGCAGCATTAAGATCATGTAGGAGCTTAGATAGATAGATAGATAGATAGATAGATAGATAGATAGACAGGCGTGTGGGATCACTGCTTGCTGAGGAGACTTTGAATGCGTTTGCTTTTTCAGCACCATGGACAGCTCCGTCAGTGTTAGTTGGCTGTGTCTGCAGTCTTTACTGCACATAAAATATATTTAAATGCACCCAGAAGCTTTTTATTAATAGTTTTATTTATGTACTTCACATACAGTTTGATCCTGCACAGAAACACTCCCTATTGTTACTCCTGTCACTGCAGTATTGTGTGTTGCCACACACAGACAATGCGCATGGAGAAGACAATCCATACTTGGAGCGCAACTCTCCACTTATGTAGGGTTTGTAATAACGGACTTTAGAGTCCTTCAAAATGTTTAGGGCTTCTTCACACCCCTGTTTTAACGCATGCTGGGCGTAACACCACGCGCAAAGGAGGCGTGATGCTCTATGCGCCCAGCCCAGGTTGGGTTAGTGCGCGTCAGGCTGTAAGGACTCCCTCCTCGCCCACACCGCGCGCAGGATACCTTGGACTGAGTGATTCACAGAAGTAGCCAGGTCAGACGACCGGCAAGGTTGCAACATGCGCTCGCCACTGCGTGCTGCGTTTCAGACCCTCAGCGCACCTGGCACGTCGCACGGCTCAGTTTTAGCGCGCTCACCTCTCTCTTTCCCTCTGTTTTGCACTCCACATCATGCTGGCAGCCGAGCAGGTCAGTGGGGACAATACGGTGAATGGCTGATAACTGCGCCCGTCCCCGCGCACGGAGCAATGGACTGCAGTTTTACTTAAAGAGCCACATGGAGAACCCAGCCAAGTATCTCTCGTCGGTGCAGGGGATTGACTCTGTGCCGGCTCCCCTCGGAGAGATTATGTGGAACAGCACCGAAACGGAGTCGACTAAGGACCGGAGGAAGGACATGGTGGTGCGCACTGTGACGGGCTGTCTGCTGTCCCTACTCATTCTATGGACCCTGCTTGGGAACATCCTGGTGTGCTCCGCGGTGCTGCGCTTTCGCCACCTGCGGACCAAAGTCACCAACATTTTCATCGTCTCCCTGGCTCTATCGGATTTATTTGTGGCCGTTCTGGTGATGCCCTGGAAAGCTGTGGCAGAGGTGGCGGGGTACTGGCCGTTTGGCACTTTCTGTAACGTCTGGGTGGCGTTTGACATTATGTGCTCCACCGCCTCCATCCTCAACCTCTGCATCATCAGCGTGGATAGATACTGGGCCATCTCGAGTCCCTTCCGCTACGAGAGGAAGATGACCCAACGTGTTGCCTTTGTTATGATTAGCATCACTTGGACGTTGTCTGTGCTCATTTCATTCATACCGGTCCAGCTCAACTGGCACAAAGCCAGCGGTGACGACATGGCTGGGACGCACAACTATTCCACAAGTCGACAGATAGAGGAAAACTGCGACTCCAGTCTGAGCAGAGAGTATGCCATTTCCTCCTCTTTGATAAGTTTCTATATCCCCGTGGCGATTATGATTGTGACTTACACCAGAATATACCGGATTGCACAAATACAAATTAGAAGAATAGCCTCCCTGGAGAGAGCGGCAGAGCACGCGCAAAGTTGCAGGACAAACAGAATAGAGTGCCAACACCACAACACCTTGAAAACGTCGATTAAACGGGAAACCAAAGTGTTCAAAACTCTTTCGGTGATCATGGGTGTCTTCGTGTGTTGCTGGTTACCCTTCTTCGTCCTCAACTGTATGGTTCCGTTCTGCGACAGACCGGCAACAGACCGGGACGCGGGTCTGCCGTGCGTCAGCGAGACGACTTTTGACGTCTTTGTGTGGTTCGGCTGGACCAACTCCTCCCTGAACCCCATCATTTACGCCTTCAACGCCGAGTTCAGGAAGGCCTTCGCCAGCCTTTTGGGCTGTCGCAACTTCTGCTCCAGCACCCCGGTGGAGACTGTCAACATCAGCAACGAGCTGGTCTCATATAATCAAGACACCCTCATTCACAAAGAAATCGCCAACGCGTATGTCAACATGATCCCCAACGTGGTTGAATGTATTGAGCATGAAGAGACTTTTGACAGGATTTCACAGTTTTCTCACAATAATGACAACGCCACCGACTCGGTTTGTGACTTAGAGGACTGCCAGGCAGATATCAGTCTTGACAGGATGTCACCGTTCACACCCAATGGATTACACTGACTCCTCTGTGCACCCCCCCCCCCCCCCCCCCCCCCCCCGTGCGTATTTGGATGTATTGATAATAATGTCATCGTTCATTCAGCTCCGTTGTCCCAGAAGCTCCTCTCCACGGGGAGCCCACAGGTCAGGATCTACTACTGAACAGCGCCGGAGACTTGCTCATGGACACTTCAGCAGGGCGCATGTCTCTGTAGCAACCAGGCCACCCTGCCGTCGCTTTGCGTCATATACGAGATGTGATGTTGTCGTCCTGTTTTAAAAAAAGTGATGTATAGGTGTTTATTTACATGACAAGTGAAGTCTGTGTTCATTTGGTTCAGTGTAGTTGAAGATGTTGTTCACTTGAAGGCTTTACTCGGAGCGTCTGTGTCTCATGTCCATCCACTTGGAGAGAGAGAAAACATGTTTGTAAAAACTCCCTTGATGATGATGGAAGAACCTTATGCTGCTTAAAAAAAACCTCGTGTATCCAGTGCCCGCCTTTCCACTGAATATGAAAACTGAGGGAAGCCTTACAGACGGTGCATCCAAGATAGTTCTACTCAAATGCAGTCATTTCAGCGCCTTATCTTATTTAAGGAAGTGTTTTGAGACATGACAGGAATGTGTTTGTATGAAGTTACATGATGCCAAAATGCAGTATTAAAGTGTTTACCCGCTGCACTCACCCCAGTGACTCCCCCAGCACACCTTTCTCTGCACCATATGGACTATTATGCAGTTTGATGGAGGCTCAGATGGCCAGAGGCTTTGATGGAGCAAAAACATGATGTAAAAGACACAAAACCAATAATCGTGTAGAGGCCTGTTTACACTAGAATCACTAATCCAAATTGAATAATTTTGACTAGAACCAGCAGTCATTTCAACTGTGACTTTTTTTCTGTGACCTTTCACTTCTCATTGAGGCCAAAACTACTGATCTATCAGCCACAGTCAGCTCCTATTGACCTAACAAAAGAAAAGAAAAGAAGGAATCAAGGCTGTCCTGAATGACCAAAGATTTCAAGGAGTAGATCAATAACTCCGACACAATAAGGCCACAGTGTTTTGTCAGCTAGAGGAATTGTTGCACAAAAACACAAGAGGCCACTGGGCCAACACACCTGGATGTCATACATCACCTCTCCAACACCTCTCTCTATCTTTGTACTGTATAGACGACCTGATCTGAATGTATTCTACTGTCCTTTAAACAGTGACGTGTGTCATCATTTGTCTAATAAAATGCTGTCATGCTGAGAGGAACAATGCTCTGGTATCTTCCTGAAGGTGACATTAGAGTTTGTGGGGTTTCTCAAATGGACAGACTTTGCAAGGTTGGAGGATTTTCACTTTTAGTTTGACTTTCATTGTTACCCGTACTCAACGGTGACTTTACTCTCATGCACATCCATCTTTAACCTTTATTCTCTTCTAACTTTTTTTTTTTTTTTGGCAGTTTGCCTTCTTTTGACAGTTTGACAGCAGAGAGAGGAAATGTTGGCAGAGGAACAGAGAGGGATGATATGCAACAGAGGTCCCTAACAGACTCAGACTGGTGACATTATGTTTATGTGGTCGTCCAGGACACTTCCTTGGAGTGACCTGTCCTCTGCAGGTTCAGACAACTGATGTATGTCTTCTGGCAGGGGCAGTAGGCTTCAGTCCTGCTGATAAGAGACAGTTGTGTATGTAAGTGATAAAAAGAGCACAGAAGCAGCTCTGCACCTCATGGTAGTGTCTTGGCCAGTACTCACAGCTTCATTTTCTTTGAACCAATATCAGTACTTTTATCTAGAAAGATGAGGAGAACAATACATCAGAAACTACTCTTTGTTGAACTGCCAGCAGCATCTGTCTGCAAAAACCTAAACCCACTGTGTACAAATCCCTTCACTGTCCATCTTATGTAGGTCTTGGCACACATGGGTTAACAGACAAAATATGCAGCTTTTTATATGTGAATAAATGTGTTCCTAAAATGGACTGCAGCACCTAATAATGTCATAATTTCCTGAAAAAAATGTAATAAAATTTGCACTTACCCTGATCGAAAAGTGAGATAACTCATTAATGTAATAGAATGTCCCAGCTGATATTGTAACAACATATTTACCTGTAATGTAATACCTTCCAAGATGGTCTTTTTTTCTCCAAAACTAATAATGTAATAAGTTTGATGGATTTTGTAATTCAGAAATTTAAAGTGTGCAAATATACCAAGTTTACAATATGGCTAGTGTCATGTTAGCCTTTCTGTAGACGCTAACATTTGACACTGATTTCATGTGTTAACTCAACTCAAGTTTACAACAGATGTAAGTCCCTATCAATGGGCAATTAACCTGATCATACCCCTGCTGATTGGTTGTTCTGCAAGGATCGTCCTTTAGAACAGAGAGGATCTTTGATTAGGCATCATTGGAAGTTGACAAAAGCTGCAGAGGATGGCTAATGTCACACAAGCGAGCAATTAAGGCAAAATAGCCGGGTACATTTTTCATCAAAATTGTTACAAAAAACAAAACAAACACACAAAAAAGAGACCCACGTGAAACAGTATCACATTACTGGCAAAAATGTTATTGCAAATACACAGGACTTTATTACATCATTAGGTTTTATTATATTTTCAATCAAGTTAAGTGCAAATGTTATTAGGCTACATTTTCAGAAAATTAATACATTATCAGATGTTACACAGCCTTTTATTGTGAACACTGGCTACTTCGACATCAGGCTCAAAGCTTTTCTTAAAGTTACAAATGGGTGACAAGGCAAACTGATAGCAGGATTAACAATTCACTTCTTTTTCTGAGGGCCAAAAGATGCTAACTGCATCTGTAAAAAATAAAGAAAAATAGTCTGTGCAAACTATTTATCTCACTCTGGTCTACATTACGTCTGTATAAGGAAGCCATCTGCTGCAGTATGTTAATGTGCAGCATGAAAGACAAAAAATGATCCTAAACAATATAACTCAATTAGCATTTTTAAAAAATTATGTGAACTTTCTCTGAACCAAAGTTTTCATGTTAGCCCATGCATTACTTGTGCTGCATTCACTGTCATTCACAGGACATACACAGGCAGTGGTGAAAAAGAATTGAGAGCCTTGAGTTATAGGGGAACTTTGTATAAAGTCTTTTGTCACTTGGGTACAAGAAGTTTCAAAATGAAAAAAAGAAGTGGGTGTGTGGTGTGGAAAGAATTTACTTTACCAGACTTCTGCAGGCCACTCCTCATCTCAGCTTGAGCCTATCGCCTGGGGGCTACATTAGTCAATACAAGCATAATACACCCAAACTGATGATGGAACTGTTGGTGACTGAGTTGCATTGTGGGTAAAGTAGGGGCCAAGTTTTAACAAGGAGGCAGAATGTGTGAAATAAGAAAAAGCAATATCTACAGTTCTGCAGCATCGAATTTAACTGCCATCCTTATACATTGTTGTAGGAGTCTGATGCTAAATAGGTGGAGCATTCCTTGACTGTATGTAAAGGTAGAAAAATACTCCATTACAAGTAAAAGTCCTGCATTCAAAATCAAATATAGAAGTATTACAAGCAAATTAAAAAAACCTATTCTGCAGAAAAAGCCCCCTGCGAATGATATATTATCACATATTACATTAGTTAATACCGAAGCATCCATGGGTACTGTAAGCAGCAGTTTATGTAGCTGGTTGAAGCAAGTCACTTTACTGTGAAGCCCCTCCTCCTAAAGCTGACACCCATCTACAGTGTCTTCTATTAGTTTGCAACATCAGCACTTCCACAGCACACATCCATACATTCCCACACTATCTATCTTTGTCTGTTTGTGTTTACACTTAGTTTGAATAAATGACATTTATTTGAAGTGAATCTCTTGCGTGGACTCCTTCATTGTCACATTTTTGAGCCAGTTTGTGACATCATATACTGTTAGGACATTTAATCTACAACAGCGCTTTGGATTTTATAAATTAATATGTTTAAATCTCTCTAAAATATGTGTAAATAAATAATATATGAATGCAGTAAAGTAAAAAAGCAGTATTTTCCTCTGTGACACAATGAACTAAAGTATAAAGTAGCATAAAATGGAAATATTCAAGTAAGGTACAAATGAAGCTCAGCGAAAGTTCAATCAGGAAGACCTTTCACATTTTCTCCATACCACTCTCCACTACTCCCTCTAATCAGCTGACTATGGGTGTTCACTCCTCTAGTTATCCAATCACACTTTGCCACAATCTCTATCAGCCAATCAGGATGCTACTGGGAGTATGGTTTATATTGTTGGATTATGACCATCAACTGAAGCATTTTTTCCAGCATTTTAATCTTGAAGCTGACTGAAGTGTTATAAAATTGAACCACTTTATATACTGTCAGGCCCTATAATTTATAGTATTGCATCTGGGTTATGGGTTAATTATACGTTTTATATGTAAAAATAGCAAAGTAACCACTAATTTGATGCCTGTTCAATGTGGTGGAATGAAAAGTACAACATTTCCCTCTAAAATGTAGGGGAGCAGAAGTATAAATTCACGTGACATGGTAATACTTCAGTAAAATTCCTCAAGAATTGCAGGCTATAACTCTTGAATATGTACTTTATTAGTTTTCAGCCCTGAACATGGGGACAAATCACCCAGGAAATAATGCCTCAGTGTGTCTCCTAGCAAAGTTAATCATCATATTCAAGTCCTGTCATTTTTTCTGAATGTAAAATACAGTACAAGTATTTGACTCTATTCTGAAAATGTGTAGAAAACCGTATGATATAGGTGTGATACAACTGCATCTGCAACTGAGTGAGGGAAATGTAATCTAGACGTAGACATGCAAATGAGCCATAACTCTAAATGACACCTCTGTTCTCCTGTGGAGTTTCTCTCTCAGCACATTTTCAAGAAATTAAGACAATCTGTTTTTTCCCCCTCATCAGAGGCAAAATTCACACAGCTGCCAGGGGAATTAGATTAAATGACATCGAGACGAATGCCCATTAACTGAAACCCTGAGGCAGTGCCTCAGTGTTGTTCACCTCCCACCTCCATCCTGTTGCTGATCAGTTTTTCTCTCCTGCATGATGAAAGATGGGAGAGGATGAGAGGATCTGTGGATCAGGCTGTGTCAGTCACACCTGAAACGTAAGTGATATCTCGGCAATACCTCGTCGAGTTGTGATTAAACTCAAGATCACAGAAGGTGCTGGTGCAGTTTTGATCAAACCTGGAAGAGTGATGCACTTTGACACTGCATTTTAAAAAGTGTTTCATTGAAAAGGGGTTAAATTTCAACTTCTGCAGCTGAAACCGGAGTGATGATACTAAGTACTATTTCATTCAAACATACCATCATGCGCCGAGGTATTTTTTGAGCATTCACTGACTAAATGAATGCAAAATAAGACAGCAGCAGCATTACCGGGGGATGAGGTGTTTACTTGTGCTCTGTGTTTTGTCCTTGCAGTGTGGAACAGATATGAAAGGTGGTTTGACCTCGATATGCAGCTGTGACAGGAGGGCTGGAGAGGAAGTGGAGGCAGGCTTAGGGGGGTTACACCCTCCGTCAGGACACATTCATCAAAATCACTCTCTTCCCTTCCTGCGCACATACATGTCCACACACATGCACATACAACACACACATTCAAAACACATGGATATGCACTACTGTTAGAGGAGATTTGCTCTGAATCTTTCTCTCTCTCTCTCTCTCACACACACACACACACACATTTTTTGTCTTTGTTCACCTCTCTGTTCTCAGCATGCCTCCTTCCTTCCGTATCTTCAAATGATTTCAATCATCTAAGGGAAAGCAGAGAGGCAGTTTAGCTCCCCGTCTCCTTCACCTCTCAGAAGAGCAGGGTGAACACTGTGAGAGACGCCACTTTGAGCTTATTGTGGCTGCACGAGTGCTTAGTAAAGGTACCACTTAATCACTTTTAATTTAGTTTGACCTGTTACATCAGATAGCTCATAACTTATCTGGGAATAACTTTGGCAATATTAGTGTCTCGCCTCCTCCTCATACACCCACACTCCGAAGTTCCTTTTCAAACTTTGTCTTAATTTTAATGATTGCATGTTTGCCTCTCATGATAAAAGGAACTGTCTCACTGAGGCTTTGTCTTTGGACCTGCATCATTAAATGATAGACTTCATTTTGATCACCATGCCATTGTTACATAACTGTATAAGAACAGGTCTGCTTTGAAGATCAGACATTTTGCTTTGGAACTCCTTCTTTCACCTCTCACTGCCATCCCATCCGCTTCCTATCTCTGACGCAGTCTGCAGTGTTGAGTTACTTTCATCGAGCTTGAACGGAGAGAAAGACTGGTGTCTCCTTCCCCACAGGCAACCCGTCCACTCCGTATGTTAGCCCCATGGCAGAAGTAAACCTTCTGCTTGCCCTGCTGATACAGGATGCCCAAATATACAAAGACAATGTTTGGAGGATCTGTTGCTCTGATACATCTCCTTTCTGATATCTTCTCTGTTTCTTTTCCCCATGGGCTATTTCATAATGCATGTATATACTTAAATATATTTTGTACAAGGTATGAGCATACAGTTTTAAGGGTGATAATGCAATATTATTGCAATTTTGACTGGAATTATTTGAAAGCCCAAAATGCACATGTAAATTGTAAAGCGAAATGAAATGTATCGACTTATATACTGTAATTAGGGAAGCACATTCCTTTAAGCAAAGAACTAAAAAGATATCAGAGGTTCTCTCATATTTTGGTATCTTATAATTCTAAAAGCCATATCGAAACCATTTGAAATTAAAATATATTATGCAAATTAAGAGAAAAAAACGTGATAATGAAAATAACGATACAATTTAATTTTCTGACTTTATGTCCCTTTATTTCAGCACTTTTTTTCCTATATATTCATGACTAAACATGTAAGAATCTAAGCTAAAGTTTGGAGAAAAATAACATGCTTGGGGATTATTTATTAATAATTTAAAAACCTCATACCATTCCTGTAAATTCACCTTCACTTCACCTGAAACACCTATCTAAGGCATACCGAAAAGAAACTAATTGCTGTTTCATTTTTAGTACAGGTACATGCATGATCTCAATTGAAAGGTAACACTATGAAGTTCTTTCCCTGACAGTCAGATTCACTGGGAGTGCCTCTGGCATTGAGTTATATCAGTTTCAACACTGAAATAAAAGTTTTGTTTTGTTTTTTGTCTTTGCCTGAATATTTGGTACTGTACATGACTAGAACTGGGCTGGAAAAAGAGGGTAAATCAATGTACTGAATGTGTAATTATGTGTGAAAAACAGGTACACACAGACAGAAATGTCTATCTATGAGCTTACTGTACATACAAACATCTCTAGAAAGCCTACATTGATACGAAAGACTGCTTTTTCCCTTAAAACAACAGAGGAACAATTTGTTTATTACTGGGTTTGTTGAAGGTGGCAGTGTTGTTTGGGCTGAGAAAGCCTGCGAGTTTATCTTCTCTATCTCCTTTAACTTTAGCTTATACTGGAGTTATGATATGTAGCATGTGAAATAGGGTATGGTGAATGTGCTAGGAAAGGCAGTATCAACACAGTCACTATCTGGAGCTCGCATAAACGGAGCCTGGGTTTGCTGAAGGTGGCAGTGCTGTTTGGGCTGAGAAAGCCATGTGCAAGTAAGGTAAAAAAGGTTGTTGGGTCGGTGCAGGGAGCAGTGAGAGCTGGCATTAGGGGAGTGTCTCTGGTACGCCAGAGATCACTGTCTAGCCTCCTGGAGGTGTTGTGGGACCAACTAGATGAAACACTGGTGAAAGGAGGTTCCCACCTGATGACGCCAAAGACATGTTTGTTGTTGCTGCTCACTGGTCTGTATAGTTCAGCCTTGCCATAAAAGCTTATGAAAGGGCTTAGGAGGTTATTCACTGAGTGCTGATCCTTTTCTAGAGCACAAACTTCTTGTGTTTATTTGAACTCAATTTGGAAATCCATTGGTAAAAACAAAAAACAAAAATAAAAAAAACACTTTTTTTTCTTCCTTTACCTCTGGAGGCACAGCCCGGAGTTTTTCGACTAACGGAAGTGCAGGGGCCTCGGCGATCGATCACGCCCTTCACTTCCGGCGGTGCCCCCAGGGAATCGCCGTGTTGTTTACAAATACTTCGGGTAGAAAACCAGCAGAGTTTAGCTATATATCACATTTTTCACGTCACTATATCACCGTGTAGACTAATCTGATGTTTGTTAAGTCTATAAACACAATGATTGAACAAACGTTACTATTTCTGTGTGCACGTTTTGTAATTAATAACATGGTTATCGTAGATTAGCTGGGCTAACCGTTAGCTGTTAACGTTAGCCGTTAGCGGTGTCTGTAATAACCATAGACTGTATGAAAATAAGGTAAAAACTCAATAAACGGTCCGTGAATAAAATATTATTTCCAGCGGATATCTTAGTTACAACATGACTGAGCTAGCAAAACAGTTTTGTGTTGCTATGTGTGGTATTTATTCAGTTATGGGAAATCACGATGTCTAGAAAGCATCAGTGGCTGCAGCTGACAGGCACAGTTAGCAAAGCTAACATCAGGATGTCATCTGTTAAAAGCCTCCCGTTGTTGGATACGACATGAAACTATCAATCATGTTGTAACTTAGACATCCGCTGGAAAAAAAAAATTTTTTCACATTGACGAGACGGCGTTTTAGGTGGAGCGGTCGCTATGGACGCGGAGCTTGCTGTTTCTGTAGGTACACATTTCCTGGGGACACCTGCACGTCTCGGCCACACCCCCTCCATTGTGATTGGCTAAAGCGCAGCATCGTTCAAACTCAAAGCCCTGCCCTCCCCCCCTCTCTAGTCGTCTTTCACACAGGGCTGTCAACAGATTCTACAATGTAAATTGCAGAATCTGTCTTGAGAGATTAATTTGAACTAAGCACATGCATAACAGCCAAGAACGAGTTAAAAACTTGACTACAGGACCCATAAGCCACTGGGCCAATCACTGGCTACTGATTGGCTCTGTAACCTCACAAAATGAGGCTTACTTTTAATACACGACCTTGTTGGTTATTTAAGCCTATATTGAGAGTATGAAAGCTCATATTGGCACAAGTGAGGTGTCAATAAAAAGGTCAGAGGTCAACCCACATTTTGATAGTGATGAATCGGCATACATGCAAACTGGAGTTATTAGGACAATATGTCGAGAAATATGAACATTTGAAATGATGTAACAGCAGTTTGTGGATATCTGTGGATGTAATCGTGTGTTTGAACTAACTAGGTAGTCTGGACCTTTGGGAGTGTATGAGGGCTGTTTTTGTTGGAAAATAATCAATCTGTGGATTAAAATAACGCTTGTAAGTGAGTTTATAAGTGTTTGTTTTTTTTTGCCTGACAGAAGTATTTATTGAACCTGCTGTGGTGGCTGTATCTTGAAATGGTCTGCATCAGGCAAACCACAATGAATGTAGCTTTCGAACAGTAGGTCATATGAGCAAACCACTTAAACACAGCAAATACAGTAGCTGTTTACATATCATAATCATCAGATAAAACCTAAAATGAGGACCCATAGATGGGATGTTAAGGTCAACATTCATGTTGTGCAGAGATCTTTAATCACTGGGATTGTTCAGGTCAAAAGTATCTTCTGATCTACGTTAAGATGCTCCTTCCTTTGTCAGCAGCAAAACTAACTGTTCAGATAGTAATAAACACTGACAGATAATCTACTCATAATTACAAGATAGCATTTACATAATTATGGTATCAAATTGTGGGATAGTTTTAATGTAATTATGTGATGCCTGGCAGGAAATAGTGTGGTACTAATTCAGGTACTAAAGTCACAATTTAAAGAAAGGGACTCTGACATGTTTTTTTTTCCCGATGATGCAATGTGCTTTTGTGTGGCATTCAGTTCTATTCTATCAGACATCAAGTAATGACATAGGTAATGGTGAACAAAGCCAAGGCTGGAAATTGTGTACCCAGGCCTTGATAGCTTGTCAGTGGATTGCTTCATCAAAGGCACCACTGGGCAAATTACCTGCACTAACTCGATGTGAGAGCGAGGGCAATGAGGCAAGAGTTATATCGTTTTATGGGAAGGATGAAAACACTTAGTGTATATGCGGTATAAAACACTCCCCGCTGACCAACGAAAGCTTGAAAAGAGAGAGAGGGTCTGAATATTTGTAGGTACAAAAAGCTGCACTTTACCAACTTAAACCCTTACTGTGGTTGTAAATCAATCATCTGGGGATCTTCAGTGACTCAGCACCCATTGGCATTTCCTCACTGTCATCTGTTGGACAGTCACAATTGATTGCTGCTCCGCAGGGACTTAGAGATCATGAGGGGGGTTATGTGCACATTTGTGGCACTTAGGAGCTGAACAGCAAGATGCCCGTCAGTCAGCCCAGACTGACTGGTACTTAGTAACTCAGTTAATGTGATTTAATTTGTTTTGAACTTATTTAAATACTGTGTCACTCATAAGTAAGTAAGTAAGTAAAAGTAAGCCAACAGGGAAGTGCCAGAAACTGCAGTTCCTCTGATGGCCACTTGAGACTGGCTCCAAAACTGAGTCATTCCCCATAGACCCCCATTTTAAAGATTTACAGTTTATATTTTTATTAAGGTTTAAAGGGGTTCTGTGCAAAATTCAGAGCATATAAATTGTCTGTTCATGGTTCCCAACATGGGTGTGGCTGAGCCAGTGGCTGGCAGCTAACGGGGCTAATGCCATAAAAAGCAGTTAATAAGAGCTACAGTTGTATGGTGGGCGCTAGTCTCACCACCAGACAATCAGAGATCTCCGCCTTCTGATAGTCTGGGGACACTCCTTTCTAAAGTGTGTTTAACACACCGGCGAAAACGGCCGGCAACAAAGCGACGCCTCTTGCATTTTTGAAAAGGACACGCCTACTCGGAAATGTGCTCCCCCTTTTCTCGTCCGCAAGTAAACAAACACACAGAGAGCTTGAAAATGGATGCCGAGAGATTTAACTCTGTTTTATCAAACGTGTGCTCATCCGTGAAGAAAATATTTTTTTTTCCAGCGGATGTCTAAGTTACAACATGATTGAGCTAACTGGAGTAGTTTCATATCGTATCCGACAACAGGAGGCTTTTAACAGATGACGTCCTGATGTTAGCTTTGCTGCTAGTGTTAGCTGTCCCTGTCAGCTGCAGCCACTGATGCTTTCTAGACATCGTGACTTCCCAAAACTGAATAAATACCACACATAGCAACACAAAACTGCTTTGCTAGCTCAATCATGTTGTAACTAAGATATCCGCTGGAAAAGATATTTTTTTCACGGACCGTTTAACGAGTTATTACCTATTACAGACACCGCTAATGGCTAACAGGGCTAACAGCTAACGGTTAGCCCAGCTAAACATACACACAGAAATAGTAATGTTTGTTCAATCATTGTATTTATAGACTTTACAAACATCAGATTAGTCTAAACGGTGATACAGTGATGTGAAAAATGTGATATATATACAGTACAGGCCAAAAGTTTGGACACACCTTCTCATTCAATGTGTTTTCTTTATTTTCATGACTATTTACATTGTAGATTCTCACTGAAGGCATCAAAACTATGAATGAACACATGTGGAGTTATGTACTTAACAAAAAAAGGTGAAATAACTGAAAACATGTTTTATATTCTAGTTTCTTCAAAATAGCCACCCTTTGCTCTGATTACTGCTTTGCACACTCTTGGCATTCTCTCCATGAGCTTCAAGAGGTAGTCACCTGAAATGGTTTTCCAACAGTCTTGAAGGAGTTCCCAGAGGTGTTTAGCACTTGTTGGCCCCTTTGCCTTCACTCGGCGGTCCAGCTCACCCCAAACCATCTCGATTGGGTTCAGGTCTGGTGACTGTGGAGGCCAGGTCATCTGCCGCAGCACTCCATCACTCTCCTTCTTGGTCAAATAGCCCTTACACAGCCTGGAGGTGTGTTTGGGGTCATTGTCCTGTTGAAAAATAAATGATGGTCCAACTAAATGCAAACCGGATGGGATGGCATGTCGCTGCAGGATGCTGTGGTAGCCATGCTGGTTCAGTGTGCCTTCAATTTTGAATAAATCCCCAACAGTGTCACCAGCAAAACACCCCCACACCATCACACCTCCTCCTCCATGCTTCACAGTGGGAACCAGGCATGTGGAATCCATCCGTTCACCTTTTCTGCGTCTCACAAAGACATGGCGGTTGGAACCAAAGATCTCAAATTTGGTCTCATCAGACCAAAGCACAGATTTCCACTGGTCTAATGTCCATTCCTTGTGTTTCATGGCCCAAACAAATCTCTTCTGCTTGTTGCCTCTCCTTAGCAGTGGTTTCCTAGCAGCTATTTGATCATGAAGGCCTGATTGGCGCAGTCTCCTCTTAACAGTTGTTCTAGAGATGGGTCTGCTGCTAGAACTCTGTGTGGCATTCATCTGGTCTCTGATCTGAGCTGCTGTTAACTTGCCATTTCTGAGGCTGGTGACTTGGATGAACTTCTCCTCAGAAGCAGAGGTGACTCTTGGTCTTCCTTTCCTGGGTCGGTCCTCATGTGTGCCAGTTTCGTTGTAGCGCTTGATGGTTTTTGCGACTCCACTTGGGGACACATTTAAAGTTTTTGCAATTTTCCGGACTGACTGACCTTCATTTCTTAAAGTAATGATGGCCACTGGTTTTTCTTTAGTTAGCTGATTGGTTCTTGCCATAATATGAATTTTAACAGTTGTCCAATAGGGCTGTCGGCTGTGTATTAACCTGACTTCTGCACAACACAACTGATGGTCCCAACCCCATTGATAAAGCAAGAAATTCCACTAATTAACCCTGATAAGGCACACCTGTGAAGTGGAAACCATTTCAGGTGACTACCTCTTGAAGCTCATGGAGAGAATGCCAGGAGTGTGCAAAGCAGTAATCAGAGCAAAGGGTGGCTATTTTGAAGAAACTAGAATATAAAACATGTTTTCAGTTATTTCACCTTTTTTTGTTAAGTACATAACTCCACATGTGTTCATTCATAGTTTTGATGCCTTCAGTGAGAATCTACAATGTAAATAGTCATGAAAATAAAGAAAACGCATTGAATGAGAAGGTGTGTCCAAACTTTTGGCCTGTACTGTATATATAAGTTATATATATAGCCTAGCTCTGCTGGTTTTCTACCCGGACTATAGACTATAGAGGGAATCGCCTTATAAACAACAAGGCGATTCCCTCTATAGTCTATAGTCCGGCCGGACGGATGAGTCATGGCCTTGTAAAAGATTATGTTTGTTTCTTTTAGTTGGCGAGAATGTGTCGCCGCAAACGCGACAAACATCCACTAAGATTGACGGCATTTTCTGCGAGCACGGCTGAGCCATTTTGTACTGCTACACGTGTTTCTAGTGGGACTATGTTTACAAGCACAAGAGTTCGGCGAGCCACCGAAGGACCGTCCTGCAGATTTACTATTGGTTCTGCAACGTAGGGAGTTTTTTTAAACTCTGAAATTGTATCCGCCCATCTAAACACAAAATCAGGGAGAAAGTCATCAGTCTTTAGTTAAGCAAAGCGTCTAAAGACTGACTTGTGAGTCTAGGTGGGCACACACTTTTGTGATGCCATTGTCCTGATATCAGTGGTATCCTTCATATAAGAGCACTGCAAAGTGGCGGCAATGAACTAGTCAGTGGGATACACACATGCGCACACAGCTGGACTCGGTGCAACAAACCACAGAAATGCTTAGATTACAACACACACACACACACACACACACACACACACACACACACACACACACAATTATTCCACTAGTTTGCTGGTATATTTATGCTCTGAATGTTGCATACAAAACCTTCAAAGTTAAACATCATTAAGGGCGGGGACACTCTGACAGGCTGTCTGCGAGGTGTCTGAGTCAGACTCACTCCTCCACAGCTACACCCTCTTGTCCAAATATGGTCACTCCTGGGTCCAACAAATCTAAGATGACAATGGCCAACAAAGCAAACTTGAAGTATGAGTAAAGAAACCAATGGGTAACGTCACGGGGGCTACATCCATTATTTAATACAGTCGATGCTCTCATAACGTGATGTGATGTGAAAATGCTATTCATCAATAATTTAATTTTGTCTTATCTTTGATCTATCACATTGGTAAATTGTCTTCTCCAGTTGTGTTTTGGGAAAGCAGAAACATCGAACAACAACAACAAATAACAAAGAACTTGCTGTAAGGTCTAAGGAAATGACTTGGTGTCAGACAGGTCATCCAAGAGCACACAAACACGGTGCTCCTGTGCGCTCCGGAAATAAGACAGTGACAAATGTGACAGCAATTACTGCCGTGAAGTACAATGACTCATTAAAGCCATTATTTCGGAGCAGACCTGTATGAGTCATTTTCTCTCACTGGTGTGATTTCACCCTGAGATGATGGACAGAGTTGATTTATGAGCAGAGGACTGAGACTTTGTTACAGCTGCTTTGAAAAGACCAAACTGAGCTGCTCCGCTGAGTGTGTGAAGGAAAATGACTTTGTAAACATTATGACATATTTCAGAATAATTTTATGCTTGGCTGAAGTTAATAAATTAGTATTTTGGCATTTATATTAATGGTAGTTCAAGTGACTTCTGATTTAACTTCCGCTACATGCACTCAGTCAATCAGTTTTTCTTAAGCAACATCCATCCTGGCTGCGGCAGACAGCTTGTGAATATTTTAGCGTTTTTTTATTAGTGTTTGGGGAATCTATGTGTGAAGGAGGAACCTGGGGAGAAGTACTCGCATTAACTGTGATCAGACTTGATCATGTACTGTGCTACAATCTGTTTCCACAAAATGCAGATAAAAAAAAAACAGATTAGTCTCTGTTAAATCTGCATTATAATCTAAATGTAGACCACATTTACAGATGAACAAGAGTCTGCAGAGCAGAGATGCTTACTCTTACTCTTATAGTCTGTCACGTTAAACAGCTGAGAGTGGGACCCAAAAGCGAGACTCGGAGACAGAATCAGTTAAAGGTGCTTTAATTGAATGTTGTGGCTGGATGGCGAGGCAGTGCAGTGAGGCAGGGCGAAGGCAGGGTGGAGAGACGAGGTGGTGGGGCACAACAGTGAGGCACGGTGAAGGACGGGGGCGGATCCAGCAGGCGCAGGCAGAATGCAGGTGAGCGAAGAGGATTCCTGATCACAGGAGAAACAAGGTAAGTCACAACGAAACAGCAACAGGAAACACTGGCAACAAGATCACTGAAGGAGTCAAGAGTCAAAACACAGTATACCGCGTGGGAAACTGGACGATCTGACGACGAGTGGCTGGAGAGACCGGGCTTTAACTGAGACTGATGAGAATGAGGAACAGGTGCGTAGCCTGCACACCTGCTGGCTCGCTGGACCCGCCCCTAGGAGAGAGGGAGACACAGACACGGGGGAGGGGAGACACACTGGGAACACAGACTCATGACATAGTCACCAATGTAGTTTAAGACGTTAGCATGCTAACATTTAATAATTTGCATTGAACAAAAAGTATAGCTGATGGGGTAATCATCTTCTTCTTGGAATCATGAATGTCTGTATCAATTGATTCAATAGTTCTCGATTTCAGTGTGGACCAAAGTGGTGAACTGACCTACAGACAGACAGAGCCATTCCTAGAATCATGCAACTAGCATCATGGCTAAAAATCTTGAGGCTAATTCATTGGCAACACATTCTCACAGGTCCATGTCATTGGTTCAACAGCCCATTGGTTCGACATCCCATTAGTCCGACTGTCCGCGGTGCTGAACGGCTCGCGGCGGGCGTATGGTGTGTCGCGACCGGCTTGAGGCGGAGCAGGCTCACGGCTTATGTGTTTGTCACTTTCTTTTTCATTTTAACCCACACCATGATCTTTTCCTGACCCTAACCAAGTGGTTTTTGTGCCTAAACCTAACCAGACCTTAACCACAGGGCATCATGATGATTTCGGAACGGACTTCGGAACAATGAGTTTAATATGGTCGGAACAATGGGATGTCGAACCAATGGGCTGTCGGACCAATGGGCTGTCAAACTAATGGGCAGTTCCCCATTCTCACTCCGACCTTGTGACATATTGATGTTTGGTCATGGACTTTCCATGTCGACATGTGACGCGCAAGGTACCCTGGGTGACATTCAGGGACACCGTTTTGAATTTTGAATGAATTGTCCGTTTTCGAAGTACACATCTGTTTTCACAGGAAATATACAGTTTGCATACAGTCTCTTTCAAAATAAATGTACTTTGTCAGTACAACACTGCAATTAGACGATTTTTTTCCTTCATCAACAAACGCACACAGTTACATTTTTACATGGTTACACACGCACGTGGTTGGGTTTAGGAAAAAAGATCTGGGTTTGGATTTATATTCAAACAGGAAGTGAACACCAGTCTCCAGGGTGAGAGTCAGTACGTGTAAATGCAATCTCTAGAAGTAAAAAGCTAATGTTAGGATATAAACAAACTACATCACAGTCACATGACTTCAACTTCACCACCACACTGAGGCTTAAAGCTGTGTTTGGTGTGATAATGTTCTGTAGTCTCATTTTGCCACTTCTTAGCGACCTCCTTTTCAAAATTCTTGAATGGGGTATTCACTGATGTATTTTATGTTGTAGAACAAAACCTGAAAGTCTATTAAGCTTGTGTTAACCACAGACCTTTTTTCAGGTGTCTAACCAAATACCCATTAAAAAAACAATGACTTCTTGACAAGGTAACCAGAAGTGCAAAAATGCTAACTCAACTCTGGGTTTTATGACTCATGCTGTTCCACTCTACACAGTATGTAACCATTATGGATTCAACACTGGATGGAAAAATTGTGGATAAAAGTAATGTTGTTTGTTGTCGATGTAAAGCTTAACTGCTTTACAGAAACTTTAGATTGTCAGTTAACTGCAACAGCCAAGGATCCTCGAAGGAACAAAACAACATCTGCAGCGTAGTTTAGTTTAAGCGGCATAAGTTATGATTTAATCGATTCAAACAAAGCATATGTTACAATGAATTTGTTCAATCTAATGTTTTTTTTAAGTGACGCCTTATCAAGTGTACAGCCTTTTTTGCCACTGACATTATGCAGTTTCTAGCTGTGGTATTGCTCATTTCAGTGTGTGATCGTCATGGATTTAGAAAACTGAAAATGCTCTGGAAATATTAATTCTGCTGCTGCTATAACCCAGCTGGCCACCACCATCATTATACATTGATATTTGGTGAGTGACCAAAATTCAAGGTCATGTGTTGTAGAATACTGGTGAGACATGACTTTAATATTTTGTTGTTTTTATACTGTGTTGTTAAGTAACCAAATTCCAGCGTTTTCCAAATGTCTTATGCCAACATCATTTTGGTGTAAAATAACAACATTTAGTCACAAGATATGAAGAACAAAACCCTGCATCTGCAAAACAACATAATGTGAATGTCCATACAACATAAAATTCTAATGTCATTAGACGATATTAGAAAATATCGTCAACTGGATTTTCATCCCAACCAAAATTTAATGACTGTCTGACTGTCCTTTTGATGTCACACTGACATCTGGTGCCAGTTGGGAAGGGAAACTCTCCCCTCTTTAAATCTGTGTGCAGGTATTTTCAATGACAGAAGAGTGAAAGTCTGATCCCACTGGTGTTCCTAATAAGTCGACCCTTGCTTCTGACAAAGTTAACCATCAATATTTCCTCCCACCACAACAGCCCATCCCTCTGCCTGTTATACTGTTAGTGTCTGCAAAGAGCATCTGTCCTTTCTTCTGAGAAGGAGTACAAATTGAATTCATTTTAATGGACATTTAGCCTGATCAGTAATTGAATTTCAAATAATATACCTGAAGGATATTTCTGCATGTTAGTGTGATGAAGAGTTCAACTTCTGTAACTGCTCTAATGTAATAACTTTCTGTCGCTTTACGTTTAATTAATAATCAATATTTCTAGTATATGAGTGAATTGGGAATTTAAATTGCATTGCATTACATTATAATTATTTACATACTTCACATAAGACTACTTATTATTCATTTATGGTTTACTATACCAGAAACTCAGATAGTGTACCACGCTAACTTTCATTAATTTTCCATGCTGTATGGGTTCAACCCAGCATGGGTTATCAAGAATATAATATGTCAGTGGCCTCAAGTGGATAATTTCAGTTGGAGTTTGAAGTGAGTCATTTCCCACCATACTTCCACATATGTACGCACCTATTCAGTCAGCTTGTTCACAATGAGGAGAACATTGTTTATTGTCCTGTATAATCACTCTTGACAGAAACAGGTTGGCTATGATACCATCCACACTGTTGGGTGGACTGAATGCCTTGAGGACATTAGCAGCTTATTCAGTCCGATGTGCTGCAAATGGATTGTCAAGTTTTCAACCCTGCTTTAACAAAGAGCCTTGCACATTTGTGCACTGCAGAAGTTTCAGAAAAAAACTCTCTCCTGGTTCAGCACATGGCTCCTGAGATGAGACAAACAGATGCTGTTTTACATGTTGTTTTCATTCTCTGTGTCTGCAAGAGAGACTCATAACAGAGCCAGCAGTTTGTGTGCTGGACCTCAGCTGTACAGCTGCTCCAGAACAATCACTCAGAATCAAAACAACACAAACACATCTATGCGCATCCTCCAGAGATCTAGGGAGAGGTTACATGAGCAGCCATTGTGTCAAAAACCTCAGCTATCGTGCTCTCCAGACTACGCTCAGGCACTGATTGTTTAGATCGACATTTTAATCAAAAGGCTGATTAGTCTCTAGTTTATGCTGTCTGCATGCATGCAATTATAATCTGAGATATTTTCCTGCCAGTTGCTAATTGTCATTCAGTCCCACAGGACCACTGTCGATGATGTCATCATCAGATCAGATACAAACAAAAGCGAGCATGCAGTTTATAGATGTGGGAGGTTGACGATTATACTGTATCCTGTCTCCCCTGGTCCCCATAGTGATTGGGTAATTGCTAACAAGTTTTGATCTACTGACAAACAGTTCTTGATGGAAGTACACGAGACTTATGACAGCTGAATTGTTCATTAGTCTTAGGTCATTAGGTTGAGGTACAAAATGTAATATCACCCAGCAGCCTAGCAAACAATCAGAGGGCAACTCATTTCTTTGACAACGAGGAGCATGTTACACAGTGTGGAAGATAATTGTCTCACGCACTGCTGATCTTAAAAAAAATAAAAAAAAGATCATCCATTGTTGTATACCCCATCATTATTTTCTCATTCTTTATCTGATGACAGAATAATTGAAACTGTCCTCTGGAGGAAGAAGGTGAAGCTCTTCCACCATATACACCTACGACGTCACAGAAAGTGATAGGCTGTTTTCAAAGTCCCTGCTACACTCCTAGGTATATGGCAAAGACAGCAGGTAAAAAAGTATACTGTATGTTTTATGAAAGGGTGCTGAGTATAAATAATTCATTCGGTCCTGCAGCTAGGGAGCAAATTAAACGTCCAATGTGAAATGATTCTTGCAGAATCCCCTCACAAAATAAGCAGAGGCCTCTTTCTCACACCGTGTCATCATCTGAAGTAGGAGCAGGGTGGTGGGGGAGCGGAAGGAAAATAGAGGTGGTGTAACTGAAGCTGTGGTGGTGTGCTGTCTCTCTGAGTGCTGACCTGTGACGACACGGGAGAATCAGCCATGTTTTATCGGTGGCAGGTAGGATGGTAGTGGCTCGTGCTTTGCTGCTTTCTGAAACCAAGGAATCGGGTTGCAAGCCTTGTCAACTGACACAGCAGCGGATATTTACGCGTGTGTGTGCGTGTGTGTGTGACTGTGGGGAGTAGGGGAAGTGTATGTGTGTGTGTGTGTGTGTGTGTGTGTGTATGTTCTCCTAGAGAGCATAGTGGTGACTGGGAAATGTGCAAGGTCAGGCAAAGGTGAGACTATGTTCAGTGCAGATCAGGAACTGTGGTGCTCATCTGCTGCTGACTCCCATCAGATAACCAGGGGAATATATAGATAGGAAACACGGTCTTCTGTTCATCCACCAGCAGCATGCAGTTGAATCAGGTGCCTCTCACTAGGACAACAAACTAACAAGTTAACTGGACGGATTTGCAGCCTTAAATTGTGCAAAGAGAAATATAGCCATATATAAGTTTCTTTGTGCTCTAATAACAAAATGCCTTGAAATGTTACAACCAGAATCAAGTGATTCAGGGAACTTTTATGGTGCTAGAAAGAACCTGCTGCATCTCAGTATGAAATATTCTAAATCAGCTACCTTTGAAATGCATTTAAGAACCACACAGGCAGTGGTTGCAGGGGCATGGTATTGGAGGAAAAAGTGGGACTGATTAATCAGGTCCCCAATGGGAGGGGGCCCTCGAAAAGCCTGGCATGAAAATTTGATTTTATTTGCAATTTTTTTTATTTCTGAGTAATTTGTGCTGTTACTAAATTAATATTGGCAGAACAAATCGTTTTTTCTGAACTTTTTGTCACTGGCACAGTGTAGTCCCAAGATGACAATCCTCAGCCATGGCATTGACTGCTTATTTTGCTCATGATATGTCTCATATCATATCAAAACGTGTTAAGAAGATTAAAAATTGATTTTCACTGGAGGGGGCCTTAAAAGTGGCTATGATCAATATTTTCCTGATAACAGGGGGTAAAATAAAGACTTGTGTTGGATGAGCCAACTCAGGAAGAAAAACCCGCTGTCCACTCCCTCCTCAGTTACAGACAGCAGACAGACAGACACAGTCAGTGACTAGCTTGTGAACACAGTGGAACATTACGAGGAAGATATTTCCCTCAGGAGTTGGTGTATAAAAACAGAACTAAAAGGAGAGTGAATATTAGACACCAGATGAATGCTAACATTGCTCTGTGTCTGCTGGATGTGTAAACAAGCAACCACTGACAAATATGCCATATCAACTCAAAAGATAGTACTTCACTGTTGTGTTCACAGCTTGTTCCCTCTGCTCTTAAGTTTTCTAATATTTCATACTTCACTGCATTTTAATATTGTTTTAATATTTAATATTGTATATTGTATTTTTTCAACTTTTCAGATTAAGTTCTTATACAAATTGGAAGAACTAATGATCCCTTACAAAGTCTATGTAAACAAAGACACTGATATTCAATGTTTTCACTCTTGCTTGTCAATTACACACAGGTCCGAAAGACACACACATGCACAAACAGGACCTATACATGCACTAAGTGGAGAGATGTCAGAGTGAGGGGGCTGCCCTTGGTGAGGCACCCCGAGCGGTTGGGGGGTTCGGTGCCTTGCTCAAGGGCACCTCGGCAGTGCCCAGGAGGTGACCTGGTACCTCTCCAGCCACCAGTCCACCACCATATTTTGGTCCGGACGGGGACTCGAACAGATGACCCTCCGGTTCCCAACCCAAGTCCCCTATGGGCTGAGCTACTGTCGCCCCCAGTCTTTGTTAGCCACCAAAGACCGATTTTGTCCTCTAGACTTGTTTAATGTTTTCATTTAAGTAACTGTTTAAAGTGCAACACACACCGCCACCGGCGCAGTGCTGTGGCCGTCAAGGGCTGCCCCCCAACACACACTGGCAGCGGCGCGCAGCGGCACCGTCAACATGTATTTCCCACCACAGCCCTCTAGGTGGCTGTACCTACACTAGTTGCCAACGGTTGCCAATGGTTGCCAACTGCTAGTAACAGAAGAAGAAGAGGAAAAACTTTGAGGCAACAACAACTTGAATTTCACGGGTGAGTTTCTTATCAAAGTCGTCTTATTAAAAATTTGAAACAACCGGAGTTGATCCTACGAGACGAGACGTACATAAAAGGCTTTTCTCGCAGCGCTGCCATGAGCGCCGGCCGCGCTGGAAATAGAGCAGTGGGCTGAAGCAGAGCGGCGCGGCGCGTCGGCCGGCGCCAGTGTGGGTTGGTTCATAGAATATAATGGAGGCGGGCATTTTGACACGTGGCATACGGCGGCGGTGTGTGTTGCACTTAAGGCCCAAGGAGGTCAAACTCTCCAATACTTGTGTCCCATTAATCATCTTAAGGTCCCTCAGACTTATAGTGTGACCCTCTGAAGGGGCTGTGATCTCGAGGTTGGAAACCACTAAACTAAACGCGCTGTATGTGGTTAAAACTAGCTCCAGCTTGAGAGGCTAAAACAGCAAAATGCTGATTGATGCATAAGTATTCAAACAATCTAATATTATACTATATACTACAACAACATGTCACTCACAAGGGACATTTCCGCATAAGGAGTATTTTTTTGTCATTTTGTGCAGGATTTAGTGGCATCTAATGGTGAGGCTGCAGACTGCAACCAACTGAAACTGCCCCGGTGTGCTACGTACGAGGAGTAGGAGAAAAACGCAAATGACCCCATCAAGAGCCAGTGTTTGATTTGTCTCTTCTGGGCTAACAACATGGCGGACTCCATGGAAGAGGACCCGCTCCATGTAGAAATAAACAGCTCATTCTACGGTAACGAAAACATGATTCTTATTTTCAGGTGATTATTCCATTTCTGCCAATATATCCTCCTAAGTCCTACACACTGGACATTTGAGTACATTTCATTGATAATACTTTTGTACTTTTACTTAGAGTGAAAAGCTTATATTTATATTTCCCAAAAATAAAGTGTTTCTCTTATAAAACATTGTGGTGTAACATTTTTACTCAACAAAAGGATCTCCCATCATGACAGAGTTGTTCAGATCCATAGGCTACATTTTTGTTTCATATACACAGTGATGGCAATTTGATTTGGCCCAATTCTGGGGTTATTCATGCTGAGTCTCAGCCAAGTCAGGCAACCGGACACTACCCAGCTAATCTTATCCAGCATGCCAACTTCAGGCTGATTCTGGGCAAGGTAATTTTGGCTACCTGGGTATGATCACTATAGAGACAGATTCCTAATTTGAGTCCAAGGAAGATTCACATAAAGTACAAATTGGCTCTGCTTAAAATCATTAATGGAACCATTTAGAGGTTCAGGAGAATCTTTAGCCATTGATAAATCTTTAAAATGTCATTTTCTCACAACAACCTGGAAAAACTGTGGCAAGGAAAAATCATTTTTAGGGTGACATGAGAAAAGAATAAGTCATCAGCAACAGCAGAGGAAAAATTGAAAGATAAATTAGATCTGAAAGAGCTGATCCCATGGTTTCAAAAAATAAGATCAATTTTTCTCATCCACTTCACAAATTGTATGCTCAGTAGTGCAAAGCAATGCCTTAGAAATGGATCTTTATATTGCTTTGCCACAGCGCAGCGTCTCATTGAGCTGCTAAGTGAACTTTATGTTAACTACAAATCTGACAAAAAAACGGAAGATGTAAGGTGCATTTCCATCAAGGAGAGATAAATAGACTCTCATAATACCAGAAACAAACACACATCCACTTATCAAAGAGCTCATACTGAGGAACTGATGAGTAAGTTGTTAATCTTTGTTATCAGATAATGTTATATACTTAAATTCAAAGACAAACAGAAGTGCACTCACTAATATTCTAATACAATGACTTATGACTGAACCAACATGATAATAAATAAGAGAAACGAGTGATGATGTTTCATGGGGGAACATGAGGATGTCTGATGACAGTTTTAAACAGAGACAGAAGCCAGGACTGTCACCATGTATCTGACAAATGTATTTCATTGCTGCACTTTATGTAACATTATTTGAAGACAAATTATGTATTGCTTCAATACAGATGTGTTAAGTTGTGAATCATGGCATTAATGTAATGATTATAGTCTAATAGTCTGGTTTTGAAAACTAACTGTGACAGCTGCTCGACTCTTTTACACACAAAGGACATTAAAAACTGGACTCAATCAGCACGAAGGACTTTTAAAATTCCAGTCAGTACTCTTCAGTATTCTAGCAGCAACAATCTAATCAGAAATCCAGAGCAGAAATAGAAGTGCCTGTGTCGGCACGGTGTCACATTAAAAATCTCAGGGCTCCTTCACTCCAGGCCAGTAAATCAAACCTAATGGTCTCAAGTTTCAGGAACTGTGGCATGTCGACAAGCCAGCTTTTAACTGATTACACTTTCTGCATTTTATTTCTTCATTTTGAAACTGAGGAAAATGGATCTGCATGCAAACATAATACGCAAACTGCTGAAATATGTCTGGAAAAATAAATCCAATAAAAATACACAGATATACACTACTTTAGGCTATGTGAACGATAAAGTAGCCTACATGTTACCATATACTTGGCGTTTACAGAGTTTGGAGTTTGCTGTCTTTATTCAGGCCTTTTTAAAAACTAAAAGCTTAAGAGACAACCTGTATGACGTTGGTTGTATGGTGTTTATTTGCTCAAACCTAAGCTGCAGCTGTTAGCATGACTTGCTGGTTACTCTACAGCAGTAAAGGAGCATAACTTTCAAGGACTACAGCTAACAGGTTACGTTAAAAATCCTGGTTCACAACTAAAACAGGGGCGTAAATATAGACAGTGCAGGCAGTGTGGTTGCACTGGAGCCCACAGAGAGAGTGGGCCCTCCAACAATGCGTTGGGTGGGGAATGGGCTCTTATGAGTGATTGCCACCTTGAAAATATACCTGTGTGCAAAGACGAACTCTCATTAAATTAAAAATAGTGCCAATTGCCATATATGCCGTTGAAAAGGCAAACCCACCTCCACCATGTTTATTTTTGTAAAATACTCAACAGTATCAATAACAAAATTCTATGTCTATTCTTTACCTATAAATCACCTATGATTGTTGAGTAATATGTATGTTGATGTTATCCAGTGTCAAGTCTCTGATCATGTACAAGATGATATATGCACAGTAGCGTGTACTAGGACCCGTCATAATAGCGTGCACTGGGGGCCATCCTAACTATCTTACACCACTGAGCTAAAACATCTGTGTAGTATTTCTCCACTGTGTGGAAGCTGGTCTTACAGTAGATGCTATCACAGTTTAGGCTAACGTTAGCAGCTCTGTCCTGCTCTTTATTGGGAAAATTAACTCACCACAAACCCCAGACAACATAATGTTACTGTCTCCAAACACATTGGGTCTTTGCCTTTGTAATGTAAAAGTGAAAACATAACTAGTGTATATATGTACATAAAATATGCCTAGTTTGACATTTTCCCTTGTCATATCTCTACACATGCAGTAGAAGAACAGTGATGTTTCTTTATTTCCATTTGTTTTATGAATCATCAGCTGGTGAGGATGCAGTTACCATTATTTCGCCTGGGACATGCAGTTTAGCTTCAGTCATTAGGCATCATTGATCCAGACATTAAGTGCCTACTGATGACTCCTTTTACAGGGTTTTAATTCAAATCAGCTGGAAACATTAATGTGTCAGCCACAGAGGGCGTTTAAATTCAGTTCATATAGTCAACCTTAGCTTAATGAGCTAGCTAGTTACAACTATTAAAACTGCCAAGTATATTGTCGTGTCAGCCGGCAAAATCAGTGGCGTCGCCCAGAAACCAGAGGTGTGCTTTTTTGTGCCTTTGTCTGAAATCAGGGGCTGTTCTTTCAAAATGTACATTTCAAGTGGTAAATCTGCCACTGTTATTGCTATACGACAATGCAAAGCTTGACACATGAAGCAGCTGTAACTAATGGGGCATTCAGCAGATCCTCACATGACCTGTGTGTCTCACTACACAGGAGTGTGAAAGCTGAAACCTCACTTGTGTAAACCTTTGTAAGACTAGGAAAGTGTCGTCACTTCACTTCCTTGAGGATGTCAGAAGAAAAGCAAGACAGAGGTCCCCATTTTCAGTGTCTCTCCGTTACGGTTTAACCAATTCTTGGGCCTCATATGTCCATACATACACATACATGCAAGAGAACTATGTGCCACGTTTGATTCCACCTTAAAAACAAATCTTGTTACTTCTTCCATTTGAAGTCATTTGCAAAAATACACAATTTTGCTCATATAGAGACCCAGAGATTACTTTTCTCTCCATACTTAAACTTTTTTTTTTTTTTTTTTTTTTATGTGGGAGTCAGTCTCATGGGCAGCTTGTCCAAAATGCATTAAGGATCCTCATTGGTAACAGAAACAAAGACAAACACCTCCTCTGTACTGGCTCACTGACAGAATTGATTTTAAGATGCTTTTCTTTTTCAACCATTGAATGAATTGGCATCAGTTAATGCCTTCAATCTCCTCAACCACTATTCCATCTACAAATGTTAGATACTCTGCCAGTTACTCCTCTGCAGTCCATGTGTTCCATGTTTTGTTTGAGTAAACATTAGCTGTTTTAAAAAGTCTAGTGAGCAGGATTTAGTGGCATCTAGCAGCAAATGAAACTTCTCTCATGTGCCATGTGCATAGGAGAACTATGGTCGCTAATGCAAAAACAAGAATGGCCCCATCTAGAGCCAGTGTTTGGTTTGTCTGTTCTGGTCTATGGTAGAAACAACATGGGAAGAAGACCAGCCCTGCATGTAGAAATGGGTCATTCTACGATAACAATAACACAATGATTATTAGTTTTATGTGATTATAAGCTAATGAAAACATGATTAGGAATATTATATTCAATTTCTGCCAATATATCCACCTGAATCCCACACACTGGATCTTAAGCCCTAAGTGTATGGGGTGCCGTTTATAAAGTGTCTCAAGCTGAAAATAACATCAACGTTTTGCCTCATTTAGCTTCAAACAATGTTTAAAAAAGTGTTGTGAATTTTTTAACGTCACCTCATTTAACATTTAACATTTAGGTGCCACATTTAATATTTAGATTTAACTATTTAATATATTTCTAAGTTAACAAATATTGCTGTAAATGTGGTAAAAGGTGACGTTAAAAAATTCACAACACTTTTTTAAACATTGTTTGAAGCTAAATGTGGCAAAATGTTGATGTTATTTTCAGCGTGAGACACTTTACAAACGGCACCCCATTTAAGTGTGCTTTACAAATAAACTGACAAGTGGTCAAACAGTTTTCACTCCTCATTCTTTCTTTATCAATTGAACTAAATCTCTAAATGGCATATCTCATCAACCGCCAATTACTGACAGGGAGATTTAATTATCTGGTCAATCAAAATCCCATTTCCAGTCTTCACCTGGGGGAGTTTAGAGATCATTAACGGCCCTCTCTTGTCGAAGGCGAATCTTCTTTTCTCAAGGGCACAT
This sequence comes from Epinephelus lanceolatus, assembly GCF_041903045.1. Lineage (NCBI taxonomy): Eukaryota > Metazoa > Chordata > Actinopteri > Perciformes > Serranidae > Epinephelus > Epinephelus lanceolatus. The sequence continues at coordinate 17,652,805 of NC_135734.1, forward strand.
TATGCATTAGCTGACACCATTGTCTAGAGTGGGCTGCAGGGAAGGTGTCAGTGTTTTTCTCAAAAACATTAAAGCCAGCTGTACACCGAGTATAGTAATATAATGTAAAACCATGCTCCTGTTAACATGCAGGTCAGCTAAGGTGAGGGATCATATGCTGGAGAAAGGATACATTTCAATATTTAAATAAGCGCCTTATTGGTTTTAAAAATCCATGTGAAATCCATTTTTTCTGGATTCACTCCTCTGCTTCAGAAAACTTTCTGCTGACCTGCCGCAGTGTGTCAAAGTGTTTCAATGTCACAATGTACTGTACACCTATTAAAGGAATATTTTTACATTTTGGAAAATAGTGTTCCTAGATTAACTTTCTTGCAGAGAGTTAGATGGTGGAACAGCTAATTTGCTACAGGGTATAACACTTTATATCTCCTGGAGACTGTGAGGTGGCCAGACAACCAGCATGGCCTTCAAGAAGTCACTGCTCCTGACCGAGAAAGAGTGCAGCACATAACCCGCTCATACAACTTGAAAGTGCAGATTAAACAAAGGAGATATAACATGTTAATTAATGAGCTATAAGGGGACAGTTTACCCCCAAATCAAGAATACACATCTCTCCTCTTACCTGTAGTGCTATTTATGGGTCTAGATTGTTTTGGTGCGAGTTGCTGAGTGTCAGAGATACCAACTGTAATGTCTCTTTTCAGAAATCATGACTCAGTTACTCACGATAATCCTCAGACCTTGTTGTGAGCAGTTTCATGTAGGAAATATTTTCTTTTTACCAAACTACACTCACCAACCATATCACTGCGCAGAACAAAGCATGCATCTACTGCTAGCTCACCTAGCACCACTGAGCTAGCTCACCTAGCACCACTGAGCTAGCTCACGTTAAACCTCAGCTGAGAATTCATTCATTCATTCATTCATTCATCTTCTAACCGCTTCATCCTCTTGAGGGTCGCGGGGGGGCTGGAGCCTATCCCAGCTGACATCGGGCGAGAGGCAGGGTACACCCGGGACAGGTCGCCAGACTATCGCAGGGCTGACACATAGAGATGGACAACCATTCACGCTCACATTCACACCTACGGACAATTTAGAGTTATCAATTAACCTAGTCCCCAATCTGCATGTCTTTGGACTGTGGGAGGAAGCCGGAGTGCCCGGAGAGAACCCACGCTGACACGGGGAGAACATGCAAACTCCGCACAGAAGGGCTCCCACAGTGAGGCGACAGTGCTAACCACCAGACCACCGTGCCGCCCCAGCTGAGAATTCATTTTCATTTTTACATCTTGCACTGTCACGAGCGCAAGCCTCTCGTCCATGGGTAGATGCACGCTTCCTTCTGCGTGGTGACACCGCTGGCAGGTGTAGTTTGGTAGAAAATAGTTCCTATATGAAACTGATCACAACAAGATGTGTAGATTATCTTGAGTAACCAGGTCATGATTTCTGGTAAAAAAGACTGCAGTTGATTTTTCCAGATGTATTTTTTTGGCACCTTGAACACCACAAACTGAGTACCATCTAGTTCCATTATATTCAAGAGAAGGCAGACCAGCTATTTCCCTGTTTAAAGTCTTTATGCTAAGCTTGGGTAACCGTATTATGGCTTCAGCTCCACATTTAATTCTCAGTGGTATCAATCTTCCCAGCTAACACTCAGTAGAAAGCCAATAAGCACATTACCTGAAATGTCAGACTAATCCTCTGAATAAATATTGATGTTTGCATATGTTTATAGTTACTATCGTTGGTTCGTCTGGCCTGTTAAATCAAGGCTTTACGATCTCTGCCTGCCTTCCAGTGAATCAGCATATTGTCGTGTGATATTCTGACAGGTCCAAGCATTCATCTCTGACAAAACAAAAGCTTAAGTTTCAATGTGACCCTGAACCTTTATTTTATTGATCAAGATCCTCTCATCTGAGAAACAGAAGAGACTATTTTGCCCAAGCGGTTTTAGTAACAAGTGATACTTGAAATGTCTTTGTTCAATATCATGTTCAGAGACCTGCTGCCTTTCTGATAGTTTGAGCTATTTTTTGCTTTCTAATGATCTATTTTCAGTTTGAATCCTTTTTGTCTGCATCCTCCAAGCTCCTCCTCTTTTTGATTTTCCATGTCGCCGTACGTTTCTTTGACATTGGATACTTTGATATTCTTTGCACCTTTGATTCTTTTAATCCTTTTGATTTGTTTGGTCTGTGACCCACACCAAACAATCTCTTAAGCTTTGCCAGTTTTTGATATTCATTGTTTTTTTTCCACAATCAGATATAACACTTTAACAAAGGCCCACAAACAAAACTAAGCCCTTTCTATCTGACAGAAGATCAATAGGTGCATCACCCATTAGCTGATGGGAGAGCTACTTTTTTTTCTTTTTTTTTTTTTTAATTTTGCTTGGAGTTAATTTTGCGTCATGGGTGTATTGTCTGCTACATAATCTGTAGGAAAACTCCAGCACTCTAAAGCAATTCCACACGGAGACTGCACCGTGACCTAACATGACACCATCCTCTTTTGCCTGTGTGTGTGTGTGTGTGTGTGTGTGTGTGTGTGTGTGAGCTTCAGTATCAAGCGTGAGGATTTGTGCACAAACCTCTGTGTGCATGCACTGTATGTGTAAACACTTAACAGATCATGTTCCCTGCAGGCTGTAATTAGATGAAGACTGACCCACCATACAACAGTGACTAATGTTCTCCAGAGCATCGCTGGTAACATAAGTATCAGTCTCACGTGATGAAATGCATGTGTGAGACTGAATCATGGCATCATGAGGCAGATACAAAAGATTTTATGGTCCTGGCACATAATTCACCTCTGAAGATACTGAAGTGTTTTATCAGTTTGCAGTGTATGATGTGAAAATGATCTTGTCTTAAAGGAGTAGTTCGATATCTTGGGAATAATGCTCACTTGCTTTTGCTGCTGAGCGTCAGATGAGAAGATCGATTGATTCTGTATTTTAACCTTAAGTCGCTCTCCATGTATGTTTTAAAGTATGGAAAAATACATACACTAATATTTTGTTTTTTAACCCTTTTTTTGGTATCTGTTTGGGTTTTTGGTCAACAGTGGAATCCTCAGGGTCCATTCACATCCAAAACTGCACACTCTATCAAATTTGCTGTCAATACTTTCACTATGCTAATGCAAACTCTGCTCTCTGACAAGGCAGCTCTGCACTAGAAGTTTCAAGTTTCATTGCCACTGTTGTGTCTGCTCTCCCTTTGATACATGTTGCCTGTATTAGACAGTGATTGGATTTCAGATTGGTGACATACATTTGAATGACAGATTTTAGGGAAAAGGACAGATATTGCCCTCCCACCAGAGGAGAAATGTGAAATCACCTCTTGAGTGAAAAACTTCGCACATATACAAGTCGGTATGGTCAACATCGTTCATTTCAGGGGACATAAGCATAAGAAAAACACATTTATGAATGGATGGGGACTTCAAGTAAATGTTTGAATGCAGAACTTTTATTTGTATTGGATTGTTTTGATAATGTGGTATTGTTACTTTTCCTGAAACACATGATTTGAATAAGTTTTTCAACACAGGTCTACAGTGTATTGATTCTGACTTCTACCCATGTAAAGTGGTAATTGTGCCGTAATCACTGTGTTGTTTGACCTTTACTAACCTAATGACCTTCAGCTGCTCAGTGATCCCCACCTGACCTGGCCGTGGATGAGAAAGACAATAAACACTGAAACCTCAGCTGTTTACAGCTGCTGCCTCCAGCTGACAGGTCAGTGGTTTGTCGTGTCACTTCAGTTCTGTCTCTCTGGGTGTGGGCAGTTTGAAAACATTGTAGCTTTACTGCTTAAATGCTGACGCTGCTTTCCCTCCAATGTACTCTGTCAGGTCTATTGTTTGCTGCAGCTTTGTGAGGAAGGTATTTTGACGAACACCCGCTTTTGATCAGCATTTTTTATTTTTTTTTTTGTAGAATATGATGATTCAGCAGCGTAGACAACAAGGAACATACTGCTCTTATCAGCATACTGTCTAAGAAGCAGCCATTTTTCTCTCCTACTTTGTTGATTTTTTAAGCGGAAGTTTGCTTAAAATATGTACATATTTGATGAAAAACTAATAAAATAAAAATAGACAAAATATGCAGGGTTGAGCATAATGATTAAAACTTAAAACACAGAGCATAACTGTGATGATCAAATATTCACCACTAACATCAATTTCTGTCAAACCTCAAACCAGCTCTCAGTAACAAAACGGTAGTCCCAAAATCTACTGTGTATGTTGTTTGTTATATATTGACATTTGTGATGTAACCACATGCAACATCCTGCTCACTGGCTTTTAAGTCTCTCTCTCACGTCCAACTTGTGTAAACAATCCAGCTGAAGCGGCGGCGTCATTTTCTGTTTCACTGAAAGTAGGCCACAAGTTAAAGGAGAGCAGGAAGATCCTGAGCACTCTGTCTCATCTCTGCATCCTGCAGTCTTACAGGGTTACTGGTAACAGGCTAACAAGGGGCACTCTACTCAAATTACACTCGCGGAAGCATATTATTTCCCAGATGTCCACTGTAAAGATCAGGTGGCGTCCAAGGAAAATGAACAGCTCGAGGAGGTAACCCTTACCCTGACCCACATAACAGCCCGTGAGTGACAAGTGAACAATGAGGATATGTGGCAGGGTCTGCTGATGGGACAATAAAGAAGTGATAAGCAGTTGATATCATTCGTCAAAGGCACATCTGGGGCTCATATCCCTAATCTCCCATGTCTGAAATCCTATCTTATCTCAGTTTAAGATGGCATTCAGGATTTTTAGCATTACAGAAACATGTTTCCTAACTGCATTTAAGAGCATCTTTGTAACTCTGGGATTTCCCATGTAGGAATCGTAATTTAGGGTAGCATAGTCTCTATCTTAAACTAAAAATAACTGCCAAAATGGCAGCAGCACTGTTGTTTGGTCTGTATGGCAATGACAGTGAAGATGGGGTACTACATGAACACTGAAATGTAATGATTGAGGCTACTTAAACCATATAATGACACTTTGAATGGTTAAAATCAGTTAAGTAAGTAGAATGAATATTTAATTCAAATAATTGAGAAGAAAACTCTGAAAAAGTGAGGTTTCCTCTCCTCCACTGATATGATTTGTGCCTCTGACTCCTTGAAGCTAAAATTGAATGCTTGTCTTTTTTTTGGTCATGATCACAGTGACAAGCGAGAGCTTGTTCATGTTTGAGTAGTCTCCCAGTACAGAATGTTGTGCTAATCAAATGTGGTCATAGTTTTGGTGAATGGTGAACTGAACCAACTTATCCTGGCTGAAGGCTCTGGACCCCATGGTGGACAGACAGGCAGAGGGCACAATGAGGCCGATGGAAGAGGCCGACCTGAGTGTTCGGGAGGGGGTGTTGATGTGGAGGAGGTCAGAGAGGTACAGGGGAGCGAGGTTATGGATGGCCTTGAAAGTGTGGAGCAGAATTTTAAAGTCCATGTGGTATTTAACCGGAAGCCAGTGAAGTTGTTGTAGGATAGGTGTGATTGATGGATGGAGTTATACAACGGTTTCCAAGATATCCTATGAAAACAGCTTGTAATATGAAAATTTACAAAGTAGCGTCCCAGGAATGATGTTACATACTTAAAGTTATGTAGGTTAGGTTAAGAAAAAGAAAGATAGTGACTGACAGGGAACTGCCCATTGGTCCGACAGCCCATTGGTTCGACATCCCATTGTTCCGACCATATTAAACCCATTGTTCCGAAGTCTGTTCCGAAATCATCATGATGCCCTGTGGTTAGGTCTGGTTAGGTTTAGGCACAAAAAACACTTGGTTAGTGTTAGGAAAAGATCATGGTATGGGTTAAAATGAAAAAGAAAGTGACAAACACATAAGCTGTGAGCCTGCTCTGCCTCAAGCCTTTCCCAGCTGACCCAGAGCCGGTCACGGCGCACCATACGCCCGCCGCGAGCCGTTCAGCACCACGGACAGTCGGACTAATGGGATGTCGAACCAATGGGCTGTCGGACCAGTGACATGGACCCGTGACGACATACTGTAAAAAGACTCAAAGTTTATTCAAAGTTCATGGTTTCGAACACCAGTCTCCTGGGGAAAGTCCTGTTTCTTGTGACCCATCCACTATCCAACCTGCATCCTTATAGGCACAGGTCACATGATCACAACCGTCAAAAATACTTGGGTTATGCACAAGTTACCGGTTCATCATTACGTGGTATATGTACAAATTTTGGTGCATTACTTTTAGTAGGAAAACAGTGCATAACAAAAGCTTGACTGAACACAATACTTGATAAACTTGAACGTGAGTGTTGTTCACTCTGGCTACAGTTAACAACATTTGTTTTGAAGCATCCGAGGATTTATGGCACTCTACATGCCACATGGCTAGCGCTAACTGCAGTCCAGACAACATGGCTATCTACTGCTGAAGCTAGTTCATATGGATATTTGAAGGACGTCTATGGGTAATATACGTCTATGGGTAATATATGTCTATGGGTATATACAGGCAGTCTCGTGTACAATCTAATTATAGATACAGGCATGGCAGAACAAGTGGCGACTGAAGAATTTAATTTACCGTTATACTTAGGTTTTCTTAAAATAAGATAGGAAGTCTGGCATATAATACGACACAGCCATGAGTTTATGGTTTGCTTCTGCAATAGCGAGATAGGATATTTCCTAAATTTCCAACTTAAGATAAGACAAGCAGTTAGGATATTTTTCCGTAATGAGGCCCCAGGACTTACATCATGACAGTGATGGTTGTTCTGCAACTGCAAGACAGAATCTGACATGAATGATTTAAGAAAGAAAGACAGAATAGTGAGAAACGAGACAAAGCTGGCTGAAAACCAGTCAGTGTGTGTGTGTGTGTGTGTGTGTGTGTGTGTGTGTGTGTGTGTATGTGTGTGTGGTAGTCAAACCACATCATTTTTTAGTGTGGATGACACACAGCCTCTTCAAAACCTCTTTATGTAGCTCTTCATTTGAGGGCTTTGTATTGACAGAGATAAGAGCTTCTCATCAAATGAAGTGTCTGGAGGGTCAGTGAAGTGTCACATCAGTCAGAGGACGTCACCAGGACATCAGACCCAAATATATCACCAGTCACAAGACATCATTCTTTAAGTGTAGCTGTTCTAAAGCAGAGACATCACAAACAAGTCATTCCTGTCCTGTTTGTTTAAGAAATGTTCTGTTTCTCTGCGAGCAGATATTTGTTGTTTTATTTTCTTCTTTTCAGTGGTTTTTATTGTAGTTCCTTTTTTAATCTGCACATTTTCAGAGTGAAAAGTTTATTATAAATTGATTTTGAAAAACAAAAAACACACAAATGGTTACTTATCTTAAATACACAGTATGGAGGTTTGTTTGCATGAAATCCATTCATTTTGTAGTTATGTTTAAAGCCATACTCAGTAGTTCAGTCCATTTTTTATTATTACTTTCAGGGACTCGGGAACAGAACCTCATATGTCTTCATTTTCTCTACATTTTCTGCCAGTGAATGCATATTATGAGTCTCCAAAAGAAGACTTTGTAACTGGGGTGAACACTGGCTTTTTGGGACAGGAATCACAACATGTTTTCACAGTGTGAGTAAAATAAGTCTGAGTGAAAATAAGTTCACAGTTACTCCATGTAATGCACTGCTCTGAGAAAATTGGTAAAAACTAGAAATGATGAGCCTTCACATGGATTCTGCTGACCATGTTTTCTTTCAGGATCCATTTTCTGCTTTTCTGAACCTGAGTCATCATCTGGTTGATGGATTTTTCTGCGGTAAACTATCAGGGAGCCAGCTGTTGAGAGACCATCCTGTCTCTTTTTGTTTCCTCCTTGCTTAGTTTCATGCTGTTGCGTCCTACACACTGAGTTCAGTTTATTCTTTTTTAATTCAACTAATTATATTAGATATAATTATAGATTTAATAATAAAACCATTTGCTTTTCATTGTACTGCTGTTAGCAGTTCATAATTACAGCTCTTTAAAGAGCCAAATTTGGTCAGATAAAAGTTCCAGTGTTTACCTCTTAGTCTATCTGCCAATGGCTGAAAAATGGAAATGATTTAAGGGCTAAAATATTTTTCAATGAGCCATAAAGCTACATAAAACAAAAACAAACACAAATTGTTGAGTACCTGCCACAAACACTGCAGCTCATGTGTCATAAAAAACTGATCTTTCCTCACCTCATTTTCTATGAAGCACCACTTATCAGTTGAATTTACTTCCACTTTGCTCTTCATTCTATGCCTCCACACCAGCATTAGCGGAGGCATAATGTTTTCAGGTTGTCCATCCATCCATCTGTCTGTCTGTATACCCATCTGCCCCATTCTCATGAACACAATATCTCAAGAGCACCTGGAGGGAATTTCTTCAAATATGGCACAAACATCCACTTGGACTCTACAATGAACTGATTAGATTTTGGTGGTCACAGTTCAAAGCATCCCTCTCATTTTTGTGAATGCGATCTCTCAGAAGAAATTTCCCCAAATTTGGCACAAACGTTCACCTGGACTTAATGATAAACTAATTAGAATTTGGTGGTCGAAGGTCAAGGTCACTGTGACCTCAAAAAACATGCTTTTGGCCATAACTCAAGAATGTATACACTAATTATGACAAAATTTCACACAAATGTCTTAAAGGATATAATGATGAAGTGATGACATTTCATATCCAAAAGGTCAAAGGTCAGCTTCACTGTGACATAGTGTTCTGCAAAAACACTTTTCTGGCCATTATTCAACTTCATATTTCTGGGACAGAAGGGGAGACATTTGGTCAGATACTGACTTGGTTACACTAATCTTTGGTGCCCACCTTGAAACTGTGCTGATTGTATAGATCTTCTGTGCTGTTGGGGGGAAGATGTGTGTGAAGCATCCATGTTTACACAGACATGGATGTAAACTGTAACTGCAACATGACTGGTACCTGAAGACACACAACTGAGAGGCGGTAATTTTAGTTTTCTTTTAGGTTGATCTACTCCAGCAATGTGCTGCCACACATCTGCAAGCTCTCTTTGCAGTCAGCACAATATTCTCCTCTGTGGTGCCTGGCACGATAAAAGAAGAATAACCATAGCAATGGTGGACAGTGAGGATCAATCAAAGAATTCTGATGCACTTATTAACAGTCATATGTTGCATGCCACCATCTATGTGCAGAATTGATGCAAAACAAAATGTGGATGATCAAGTTGTTGCAGTGATGAGTGCAGGGGCGGACTGGCCATCTGGAGGTTCTGGAGAATCACAGAACGGCTGGTACTCCAGGACGGCTGGCGGCCGCCACGCAGTCATCACCGTTTTTTTTTTCTCCCTGATAATCTACTGTTCCACATCCAGTCCGCTAGGTGGCAGCCTTTAAATTGGATGCCAGCTGGCCCATAGATATCTATGAGCCGGCCGGCCGGCAATCAAATTGAAGAAGAAGGAAGCGCATACGTCACGCAAATCGAGCAGCCGTGTGCAGCAGGTGCAGATGGGAGAGACAATGTGAAAGAGAACAATATGGATACTGGTATTAATCCAAAAAAATGGAAAGAAAAGGGTGGGGCTGAGAAGGTGAGGGAAAAAAACAAAGGCAATTAGAGAGTGAAGCCTCTAAATGTCGAAAGTTAACAGAAATGTTCACCATCATGTGTTAAGATTTAAGTATTTTGACATCCGTGTCTGGGGCTGATGAGTTTCCGCGCACCGGTTGTTGTGGGCTGGGCCGACTCAAAGTCCAGGGCTGTTTTTTAGTCCCAGTCCGCCCCTGGATGAGTGTTTGTATGGAAGAAGGCCTATTTCAGAAATCCATTCAAGGCAGTGGCTGATCTTTTATATTTTATTTGCCAACATAGAGTTTTAGTCAGATTTTGCAAGTGACAGGTGCTAATTTTGGAGCCTGGCCACATAATTCCTAATTAAAACGCAAGACATTGACAGAAGTGCAAGGTGTGTTGAAATGTTTTCCCAAAGCTATTCAAATATCCTGTGGTATAAATTCTGCTTGGTAAACATTAATGAGGACCATACTATTCTTCAGGCACTACTGCATGAAGGCTGGTACTTCTGTAAAAATAAATACACACCTCAACCAAACAGAGCAGAAAAAAATCGAGAAAACTTGAAGATTTGATTGACTGTTGCAGCATGTTTCGGATACCTCTCTAAAGTATTTGTCTTTGAGAATGTGAGAGAGAACCTAAATTACAGCTGTCTTGGCACTCCTTGCTCTGTGTGCTGAGAGATTCATTCTTCTGCACTGCATGCAGAGTTAAGGGTGAGCTGCAAATCACGTCTCCACCTCTCTAATCTAGTTCAAAATCCCCTTGAATCTTCATGTGAATGTGAAGTGCCCATGTGCTCACCTTGACATTCATATGATGTGTCTTGGCCTGTAATGGAATATTAATATTCCTCCTAACCTGGAGAATTTGCAAACAACTGAATGGTGGGGAAAGCTGATTTATTTCTGAGCACTGAGAGGTTTATTATATCTGTGGCTTTCAATGGTGAAGCTTAATATGCTGGAGTTTCAATTAACTATGCAAACAAATTGGAATTTTATCACTGCAGTTGAATTCAAGTGTCATCTGGCTATTTCAGTGCCCTGAGTGACCGAGGTGACGGCAGCAATTGGCCAAGGTGCCGTGAAAAGCCAACCAAAGCCACGATAAGTGAGAGGAGTGTGAATACAATTTTAATCCATTTACAGTGATTGCGGGTGTCCTTCACAGTCGTGCCAGTTGTGTGGTGGAAATCTGCATTGCAAATCTGGGTGTCCAGTGTTTTCTCTTCACTATAGAGGTCAATCTCATGTTTACTGTGCCTGGTCAAAACAGCTCTCAGGTGCAGGGTGACGATAAAGAAAGATGGATTTTCAGGATGAATTTAACCCGAGGCATCAGTCATCTTTTAATATACACTGTAGCAGTGTGTGTGTATGTGTGTGTGTGTGTGTGTGTGTGTGTGTGTGATGAAAAAAAACATGCTAAAGTGTGGTGAAGCACTAACAAAAACAAAATTTTGTTTTTCAGCCTATCAGGCTCTTGTTAATAAGAATACAGAAGGCTTGTTCGTGCCGTTCTTTCAGCAGTAATTCATTTGTACACACTGAATTGTTCCCTTGGATTCACTGTTTGATTGTGGATTACGTTAGACCATTGTGTTAAAGCGTGTATGAGTGTGTGTCTGCATGTAAATCCTGTGTAAAGCGACAGAAGGCATTGTGTCTACTGCCTTTGTTCTGGTGTACTGTTCCAGCATATAAACTGCATTGTGCCAACATAAACCCATAAATAAAATGGGATAAAATTAGCATCTCACACAAAGAGACTGGATTTTCAGAGGAGCAATAAACCAAAGATATGAACAGGTTAGTAGCAAAACCCCCACTCTGACCAGTGGTGCCCCCAAGGGCCCACCCTCCTTGGTAAAAGTAATTAGAGGCCAACGTTACTGTCCTTAAGAGGCTGTGATGAGCTCATATTTAAGCAAGTGCAAAGGTAGTAATATCATGTGAAACTAGACCTAAAGAATCTACTGGTACCAACCGTGTCGGCATAGCTTGTCAGGAGGGGGCCAAAATAATGTTCCAAAGGTAGGCTAAATTTTGATGAGAAAACAATAGGGCATTTTCAGAGGAGTCATTTGAACTCTCACCTCAAAATACCTGAATGAAAACATTATACCCATGAGCCCCCCCCAAAACATGTAGTTACTGATGCATATACAGAATAGGGGTGAAATGGTTAAATAAAATTCACGGTTTGGTTTGATATGACACAGATGTGTTGATACAGCAACAAGGGAACTTTTGCTTTTTAAATTTTTTGGTTATTGTAAGTCATTTGTTTATTAAAGCTAACATTATAAAGTATGGTCTTTTTTTTGGAAAATTTTATTTTCAAATTTTCAATTTAACAATTCATAGTTACATTTATTTCCACGACAGCACGTACATAGGTTTAAAGAAAACATCATGGTATGGCTCAACATTCACACGGGAAGTGAACAGCAGAGGCCAGGTGAAAGTCCAGGGTTTGTTGGACACACACTGGAGACTTTCCAGCATCTCATATTACGTTGTTACTGGCAGTGTTTCAAACCAACGCCATCCAGTGGCATTGCAAACTGACACATCTTTAGGGCGCTGCGCAGCATTATAAATACTGCCCAGCAGTGTATCATACCGCCATGAAATGTGCTTTTTTTGTGTCTGTGTTTGACGCTAAAATCACTTACAGAGAGGCGGGATTTGACAACCTAGGAATGAGAACAGGCTGAACTATTAACTGTTAAATAAGAAACCAAAATATACCAGAATGTGATTCCTTAACTATCAATATTAACATCATTTTCAACTACCCTATATACTTTAACAGTAATTCAAGTCCTAAATTCAGTTATGACTTTTGGTTTTGGTGTGCCACCCCAAGATTTTCTGTAGCCCCATTTGGCCACCCCTATGAAAAATTCCTGGGGTGCCACTGACTCTGATTAATGAGCCCTGTTATAATGATGACAGGAAAAAAAATGTGTTTGTCTAGTTTTTAGATAAGACAGTTCGTTCTTCTCCCTATACTTTACTGCAGGATTCACTGTGAGTGAGACGGCCACCACATTAAATATTTATGAATAACAACCCCTTTAACAAAAAAAATATATATATAAATGAATGTCTTCCTTTTAAGTCCCCTCTGTCGTGTTGTCTGCTGATGTGATTTCCCTAAAAGTTACAGGATAATGAGGTGGCTTACGCGACAAAAAGTAGCACTGAGTTTAGCTTTGCTTTTATGACATTGTTTTATGTCAATCGTACATTTCCTCTGAGATCCTTGTCTTGAATATATAATCAACACCAAACTGAAGACTATCATTATTCAAAAAAGTAAAACATGGAAGTTTCACTTTCACATAAAGTGAAGTGAGTTCATTGTGAATGACTAAATTTGCATTGCGTGCTAGCTAAGAGACTGGCAGTGGTCCCATAATGAAGCAAATCCTTCCACAAGCTGCCACATTTAGCTCTGTCTCTTCACAGGCCCCGAGGATTTTAATGGCTGGATATTTAGCTGCTCTAAAAGTTGCAGTTTTGTCAGTATGTTCTTCAAAGAGCGCCTGGTGGGTGTTAATCCTGCATGTCTGAATAACTTGAAGAATTACTCCCGAAAATCTGATGGACAGTTGGCAACAGTCAGCAGAAAGCTCTGGCTTATTATTTTGGGCAGACTGGGTTATTCTGCTTTTTAGGGCTGATACATAGACAGAGAGATTTCCTCTCCAGTCACATGAGCACTTATTTCTCTACTAATATTTTAAATCATCCGACTGTGTATTAGACGGACAGGTGGCTTTTAGGTATAACCTAGAAAACCATGGCCTAAATCCCTGGCTTATCATCTTCCAGTGATGCACACACTCATGCACACAAACACACACACACACTAAGCACACATGGCAGCACAGGAACACAGCTCTCAAGATCAAAAGGGTTGCACTACGTGATGCCTCTGGTGCAAGTTTCCACAATAACAAAAAAAAAAAAAAAAAAAAAAAATCACTTGTGTTATCGATTGTTCTTAAAAAGAACCCTTTAAGTTCTTTCTTCCTCACTGCAGCACCAGGAAACTGGAGAAGCCGGGGAATTATGTGCTCTGAACATTTTGTCTGAGTGTACTGCATCAATGTGACAGCTCCTTGGGATGCTGGGGGCTAGTTTGTGGCCTCTTTCTATCCACTGTAAGCCCTCGGCCTGGCGTGGTGGAGCGTCATTTCATAATCGCTGTTTCCTGTTTGTTCTGAAAAGCTCTCTCTATGCTCTGTCAGTGAAACTAACAAAATCTTTATTTCACACAGCAGAAGAAATCATTAAATCATTCATAGGGATCTGTTTATGCTGCATGCACCTGTTGCTGTGGGTGTGAGAAACAGATTAGTCCCATATGAATTTATTTCCAACCAGTATTCAATATTGATGCGCTTAAAGATTCACCTCTGGGCGTGCTTGTGGTCATTTGTTGGATCTGCTCTGTTTAATCACTCTGATCCTCATGTACATATTTGTAAAAGGAGACAACTGGGAGGCTGAATGTGACTGCAGCTTTAAACTAACAATACCGGACAATAAACTGAATGGACAGTTTTGTTTTTTATGGACATTGGTGACGAATTACAGGAATAAAACAACACCAAAGCACCTTAGTAAGGTGCAAGAGTCTTGAGAACAGCTTCGTTGCTCCTCAGCATTAATTACCTGAGTCTCTGATCTTACTGACTGGAGGGAAAACACCATTCCTCTATATGATATTCCCTTACTTAGTGTTTTGACTCACGCCTCTACAAACTGTCGTATCTGTGTTCATTTGCCTAATTACTACCAACCCCCTCCCCAAAGCAGCGATAGTCTAATCATAGCTTTGCAACTGTGACTTGGCCGGACAGGCCTGTCAAGCTTTGGATTTTTCTAAATGTTGAAGCGGAGAACACAGAGCCATGTTTTGAGCAAAGAGTTTGATTGGTTACTTCCCTTTTCCCCTTTCCAAAAACAAAAACACAAGAGATAATGATGCTACCATTACTTCCAAAGCTTATTGGGAGCAAGCACCAGCTAAGTATTTTGTTAGCACAGATATTACAGGAGGTCTTTGTAAGAAAAAGTTCAGATCAGGACTGGACCACCCACTGCTTAGGTCTCCACTGGATGCAAGTAAACTATCCTAAAAATCTTTAAATGTCCAAAATGCAAGCATCAGTTGATCGAGTATCATTATTGCATCACCTACCTTGGCTTTCACAATACACATCAATGAGCTGAGTCTTTGCCTCTCTCAGCCATCCACACACCATGTGATTGTAGGCCTTCAGACCTCTGTAACATTTAAGGTCTTCAGCTGTGCATGGGCTTGGTGAAAAAAAAACGAGAACTGTCAGGTCGTCATTCCAAGATAAAGGAGCCAGCTTGTACAGAACTTCATCACCTATTAAACTTTGTTTCTGAAAATATCCTGCCCATTCCTGCCCCTCTGGAAGTTTAAGCAGCTTCAGCACATTATCCTGAACTTTACTGTGGTTTTAACATCCTAAAATTGGCTTATAATGAATATTTATTATGCAATCCATTCTGTTGTTTACATCCCAGTACCTCCAAGGTAGCTGCACAACCAGGTTATAGTCCAAATCGTATATTTCCCTTCTTTTCTAAAAACAAATCTCTAAACTTAAAATCATGGTGACACCAAACATCCTGAGACTAGTTCAGTCAGACAACTCTGGATTGAATTTAACATTTATATTGAGCATAAATGTTGCATACTGAAGCAGAGTATGAATAGTTTTAGCATGGCTGAAGCAAGTTTGGCGTCGGGCTCTATCTCATTTTATTCATTCCCTGAAAATGATCTGTATGACAGACATTACAGGGAATGAATAGCAGACCCCCAGCTGGGGATCCTAGAAATAGAGCCCACAGGTGGATGCTGGGGAGGTGGTGGGATTTGAGAAGCTTCATAAGCAGCACACAGCAGTGGCAGCAGCAGCAGCAGCAGCAGCAGCAGCGAGAGCAACAGAACCCAGCAGGATCAGCAGCAGAGACAGCAGCGGCAGCAGCAGCAGCAGCGAGAGCAACAGAACACAGCAGGATCAGCAGCAGAGCAGCATGTGCATGCAGCAGCAGAGTAGCAAGGAATGATCAGGTAAGCACAGGAGGTTTAAATAGCCCGACCTATCAGCTGAGGAGAGCATGTGGCTGATCAGCTGATCAGGATTGCGCACTTGAGTTGTCTGCCCGAACTAGCTCCGCAGGCTTCGCATCATTTAAGGAAAGTTGTCCAAGGTAGCATTAAAAATCCAACTAGAATCTAAAGTTTCAGGTCAGATTGGTGGAGCTGGTGGAGTTTGGTTCATGTGTCTTACCACAGCATCCTACATCGAAGACACTGGAAGTCTGAAGTAAGCTCTGAGGTGGACTGGCACACAGACTTCCTGTCTCCCAACACATTCTCATTCCAACCTTGTCACATATCGATGTGTGGTCATGGACTTTCCATGTCGAGATACGACTTGCATAGTACTGTGGGTGTGTTGGTTGGTGACATTCTGGAACACCATGTCAAGTTTTGTCTGTTACACTTCTTTTTTCACAGGAAATGCACCATTTGTATAATGTATCAATATCCCCAAGTGCCATTTTTCCCCTTCAACAACAAATACATGCAGTTATGTTTAGCAAACAGACACTCGTGATTGGGTTAAGGAAAAAAGAATAGGCTCTGGTTTTGCAATCTTACGGGAAGCAAGCACTGTCCTCCTGGGTTAAAGTCATGGTAGTTAGACGCATCCACCATCCATCCTGCCTGCCCTATTTGGACTTCTGCCATTAACTTTTGTTGTAGTCTTGCCACATGTCCCCCTGCTGCCGCTGGTGACTGTCCGTGTATTATGCCGATGGGAAAGGACAGCTTTTTCGTCCGTGTTTGACGCCAGAAGTCACTGACCAAGCACTGCATTTTGGCAACTTTGGAGTAAGACCGGGTTCTGTCTCCTGGCAGCATTAAAGACTGGCCTGTCATCTTTACACTCTGCTGTCAGCGACCACTCAAGCTCCAAAGGAAGCGGTCCACTGGGCTGCGGTGGCTGGCCTCAACACAGCGCCATACACCACCATGCAGGGCTTAAGAGCGGAAATGAGTCTTCCCCACAAACCAAACGCCTACCATTAGCACAGGCTATGCCGGGGAAATTATCTTAGCCTTCCAGGATAGAGTTCCCAAAACTACTGCAAGACAGCTCAACACACAGTGAGCATGAATTTGCCATCATGAAGTAACACCCAGCTGGAATAGGTGAAGAGTAAAACTTCCTTCAGATGTCTCCCAGTAAACACTAACTTGATAACTTAGACAGGTGTATAGGCAGGTTAAAACCATAATTGTTGGAAATGAAAGACTTCAGGACACCAAGGTACCTAGATATCTTTCAGACTTCAACTTTTTCAGCCAAATTTAGCCTGGTTTTAACCTATCAGTGGTGGAGGAATCATTCAGATATTTTACTAACCGTTCCACACTTTAAAAATTAATAAACATTACAGGTAAAAGCCCTGAATGCACAGGTTGAGGGGAAAAAAAAGTAAATTAGCATCATGCTATGTTGTCAGTCTGAATTGTATGATCTGATGGTCAGCAGAGCTTTGACTGATGGTTTGCCGCAGCACTCGAGCTTCAGAGCTGTCCAGGTGTTATGGGATATTCTAAAGTTAATTTGTACAGGCACCTAAGGCTGGTTCAAACAGTGATCCCATTGCAATATAGTTTCTAATCATAACTGCATATGTTTAATATTAGACTGGAAATAACAGGCATAGCAGAAGTAATGATGGTTATGAAGGTCATATGAATCACATTATTGTCCTTCTAATGAAGGTACAAAGAAGTATCTGACTGACATGTTTTTCCACTCATTAAATCAGGGTTTTCCTTTATTTAGTCTCCTGTCTGTACATCTACAGCCGAGGGCTGCCGTAGAATGGCAACGAGGATGTCAGCTGACCAACACTCGCTACCTGGTCCCTGGTTGTGGCGATTTGCGATGCTGGCCAGCTAGGAATGAACTAGCAGCCAGTACAGTACAGTCCTCTCGTCTAGCTAACATTTAGCGGTGTTACTTACTGATCCATTAGAAAGAAAGCTAGCTGGACACCGGTGTTGAAGCCTCTTTGGTCACGGAGCTCCCTCCATCTCTTGAACGCCTGACTGAGGTTTACTCTTGTTTTTCCTCTTCTTTTATCACTCTCCTTTTTGTGCATCCTCACCTCCTCAGACAGATTAGCTCGTTTTCTTTTGGGAGGCCGTTTTTCACTTATCTCCAAACTTTGTCCGTCTGCCATTGTGCTCCTCACTCAACTATAGGCCCGTTTCCACCGCAGGAACTTCGAGGTAATGTTACGGGGCCGGGGCCGGGGCCGGGGCCGTTGGTGCGTCTCCACCGCAGGAACCATCCCCGAAGGACAGAGTTCCGGAACTTTTACAGGGGCTAAACAAGTCCCTGCCTCGGAGTAAGCACTCAGAATGGCCCCGAAAGACTCCTGGCTGGGGCTTGGGGATTACTTGGTGCTGACTGGATATACTCAAGGCGAGATGTGACGTTTTGTAATTACTATGGTTATCATAGATTAGAGATGGGATTTATGGCTCTTTGAGGGGAGCCGGATCTTGGTGAGCCGTTCCTTTCAAAGAGCCGTTCAAAAAACTGGCTCATTTGACTGATTTTTATATTTATTAAGTTTTAAGAAGCCAGCCTGGTGGTAACTCATTTTATCTTGGAAATAATCACTTGGAGGTATGATGGGGTAAGATTTGGAACAAAATAATACAAAATTAGATATCCCACCAATATCTGAGTTTGAATTATTCTGAAATATTGATTATAACCTCATTTGACATGTGTGGACTAGATTTTAAAGTCTGATCTGGATTCATTGTAAATATTCCACAAGGTTGCGCCATATCACTCTGCTTTGACAGTGACATCACTATTTTGGATTTACCCTTTATACAAATTGTATGTGTGTAAAGCTACCATGACTTGTTATTCATGCAACACCGTGACCTTAACACTTACAAATAAACATTAAAAAACAAAGCAGGCTACAATGAATTTTGCTCAGGGGAGGAGCACACAGTGATATTAAAAAAAAAAAAAAAAAAAAAAAAAAAAAAAGAACGGTTCCCAGCTGCGACTCGGTTCCCATCGTTCATGTTAACGAGCCGTTCAATAGAATCGGTTCGTTCGTGAACGTCACAACACTATCGTTAGCTGTTAGCCTTTAGCTGTGTCTGTATTAACTCATTAACTCATTAAACGGTCCGTGAAAAAAATATTTTTTCCAGCGGATATCTTAGTTACAACATGATTGAGCTAGCAAAGCAGTTTTGTGTTGCTATGTGTGGTATTTACTCAGTTTTGGGAAATCACAATGTCTAGAAAGCATCAGTGGCTGCAGCTGACAGGGACAGCTCACAACAGCAGCAAAGCTAACATCAGGATGTCATCTGTTAAAAGCCTCCCGTTGTCAGATACAACATGAAACTACTCCAGTTAGCTCAATCATGTTGTAACTAAGACATCCGCTGGAAAAAAAATTTTTTTCACAGACCGTTTATTGAGTTATTGAGTTAATACAGAAACTGCTAACGGCTCACAGCTAACTACGTCCCTACGTCGCCCCAGTCAAAATGGCCGCGCAACGATTACGTCACATACAGAGCCCGGTAACTTTACAGGAACCTTCCTCCTACTCCGCTCTCTCAGTGGAGACACGGTGGTTGAGAGGGCCGAGCGAGAGGACGTTCCTGTAGTAGTTCCTGTCCCCCAAATAGTACCAGGAACTTATCTCATGCCCCGGCCAGTTCCTCATAAGGACCAGCTCCAGTCCCTGATTGGCTGACCAACCAGTTTGGTAATACATGATGCATTTCCTGCCGTAAAGCAGATTTTTTCCGCGAAAATTCGTCCCCGGTGGGAGACGCTTATTGCAAAGATTGCAAAGCCATTAAGTAACCTATGTAAACGCTGATAGTCTGATTTTACTGTGTATAGCTACTACCCTGTGCAATCCACATTATTTTCATAATGATATGTATAGGCAAAAATGCTGTCTGTTGCTTCTTTAAAACAGCATGATATTTTTTTATGGCATGTAACACAGAGTTCTCACTGTTTTGTTCCAGCGCTCTTGAAAACAACACAAGCTTTCTCAAAGTGTCCCACAGTAGGCCCAAATAACCATTAAATAACTCTGAACAGCCTGTGCAGCAGAATCTAGGTGTGCTCAAGGCAAATGGCTGCATGTGGTTCCAAAGGTGCAATTTTTACCCCCATTACTGCTTGCACAGGATTGATATTATTCTAGGTGATGACCCAGATAGTGTAGCTGCTTCATTTAGGTTAACAGACTTAAAGATCATTAGTGTCAACAGGGAATATTTGTGACTTGTAGACTCATTTCCTTAGAGCGCTATTGCCCTATATCCAGTCACAGGGTATGGCTTGAATAATACTATATGGTGTCATTATTTGCTTGAACCGCATGTTCCTGTGTAGGATGTCACTCATTTAAAAGAATATCTGTGGTTTGACATGTCAGAAATGAGGTTTATTTGCTTTCTTGCTGTCTGTAAAATGAGAAGATTGATACTGCTCTCTTCTCATCTAACTGTCAGCAAGAAAGTTAACACATAGCTTTAAAAGTCAATTATTTCAAAGGGTAGATTTGTTATTGTTGAATTAAAGTGTTAATTTAACAAGATCTCCCCTTTGGGGTAATTTCTTATTTTTCTAAGCTGTTTATCTGAACACCAAGCCTGCAGCTGTTAGTTTCTCATGCCCTCAACTAACAGATCTCTTCCTTTCTGCCATCTGAAAGCCATCGAGCGCCACAAACCAATCTTTTCCCATCACTGCAAATTCTGCCCGACTGTAACATTTTTTTCCCCCCGCTCTGTACTCAGAGGATTTAATCAAGGTCAAGGTGCATGACTTTTAAGTGTAAAACTTCAAACAGCCTCAATCTCAGGTCTCACTCTGTGCCTTGGGCCTGTTCTAGATGAGCTTTCGATGAGACTGAGGGAGACATGAGTAAGAAAGTGTGCCCCAGG
Source organism: Epinephelus lanceolatus (assembly GCF_041903045.1). Classification (NCBI taxonomy): domain Eukaryota; kingdom Metazoa; phylum Chordata; class Actinopteri; order Perciformes; family Serranidae; genus Epinephelus; species Epinephelus lanceolatus. The sequence continues at coordinate 17,673,512 of NC_135734.1, forward strand.
ATTTCCTGCGGGAGGCAGATATATGTTCAGACCTTATACCTTGTCTTCCTGCTCAGTTATTACACTTGATATCACATGTTGCTGAAGGAGTTTTCAATGGACATGAATTACTGTTGGATGCAGGACAAAATTCACTTATTTACAGTCTTTTCCTGAGTGCTTACGTGCCAACAGTGATTCTTGAGGCTATTGATGATATAAACATCGTCACTTGTAGCCAGTGCATTCAAGCGTGCTGATCTGAATGCACGTTCTCTGCTTTACATTCAGTTTGCAATTTAATAACACACTTCTAGTAAAACATTGGTCTTTACATTGCTCCGCTATTTTACAAATTGCCTTTTCACATTGATACATGTGACCCGTTTAGATACTGAGTTATCTGACAAAGCAGAGCACAGGCCACAGGGGAATGTTGTTGTTAATATGTTGTTAATACTAGATAGAAAGATGTCCAACAACCACTGACTTTCACCCAGGAGGTCAGCGTTCGCTCGTAAGATTGTAAAATCCAATTCTGTTCTTTTTTCCTAAAGGTAACCAGATGTATTTGTTGCTGATGGAAAAAACATCAATTGGTGGTGTTGTACCAACGTAGTGCGTTTATTTTGAAAGAGACTGTATGCATACAGTACACTTCTGTGTACTGAAGTGTATTTGGAAAAGCGACAATGCATGTAACAGGCAGAACCTGACACGTCATCCCTGAACGTCAAACAACCAGCGCACCCACGGTACCTTGCACGTCATATCTCGAAGTGGAAAGTCCATAACCAAATGTTGATATGTGAGGAGGTCGTAGTGAGAATGCATTGCATATTCAGTAATGTTTTGCTGTTTTGGTGTAAAGTTTTGTGGTCAGCGTGTAGACTTTTACAAAAAGAACCTATAGCTTCAGAGGTAGTGCCAAAGCAATCAGAAAAAAACTTATCATCCCTTTATTCTGAATACATTTTAAGTGGACTGTCAAAAATTGTCACAAGATGCAAAGTTTAAATGAAGCTGAGACAAAACTGAAGCTGGAAGCAGAATCATGTCTAAAATTTGTGATTATGTTAAAGGGATGACTGTTTCAATAAAAGAAAATAAAAAAGAGCAGAATAGATAAAGGGGAATTAGATGCTTTGTTACAGGCTCTTATCAGAGCAGAGCGGTTTAACTCCCTTATGCCAACGGTTGACAGGATTTGTGCGCTGCATTGCTTCTATCATCTCCTTCTGAAGTAAGTCAGAGGTTAATGACCTCCCTCCTCTCCTTCTCTCCCACACCATTAGCTGCAGAGCTTTAACTAGCTGTCAGTCATCTCTTCTAAAATATGAATTCCACTGACCTCGAGCAATTTAAGCTCAGGGAGAATGTTGGACCCCGGCAGGTTCAGCAAGGCTTCAATTTGATTTTCCTCTAAAGGACGTTCCCTTCTCCTCTCACGGTGTCATCACGTGTGTTGAGAGTTAAATGAGGGATCTAAAGACAAACTGGGCTTATCATCAAAAAGTAGATCAATAATGGCATTCATTTGTCACCCAGCTCATCAATGGGGAGTTTATTGTGCGCTCAAATCAATGGTTGCTGATGTATGTATTGCAGGGATCTCCCCATCAGGGTTTAATGAGATGCTGGGGAGAGATTCTGTAACAATAAAAACGGCCACCTACTTGTTTGTTTTGCTTTAAGTCCACAACTGCATCCACATCTGGTTTCCATGGTCATATTATATTTTGAGTCTTTTCAATTTAGGGCAACTCAGCTCATGTTTTTCGAAATGTTCACACAGTGTCTGGCCGCCAAAGCTAATATTAGCATTTTGGTTTGCCTCTTCTCTGCCCTCCACTGCTAAGGCATGTGTAATTGCTGCTATATTTTCCATCACAACAAAGACAGAAACACAGTTCATCTATTATTCATCACTGCTCTTGACTCTCAAGACACCTTCCAGTAAAATGTTTCCTTTTGTGCACCAGCAGAGAGAATATAAAGACTATTTCTCCCCTTTTCACTGCTGTATCCTTTAAAAAAAAAACATTTAAAGTTAATGTTTGACAGGTAAATTTACATATTAAAAAGAGCTTTTCGGAAATCTACCGTGGAGCACATCAGGAAGCTGTTTACCATGACACTTCATATCAATGTCAATAAAGTTTAGAGCAAGTTCCTTTTAGTTTTTACTGAATTGTTGCCAGCTTTTAAAGAACAGTCATTTAGAGGTAAAACAATACCAGAGAGGCTCGAAAGCTGCTTGTGTCAGCATTTCTCCGGGGTTAAGAGAAAAAACATCTCTCATTATAGTTGTGCAGGGACCAGTGGGGCAGAATTAACTGCGAGAAAGCCTTCAAATAGGCCATTTACCCTGCAGCACAGTGCATATATTCCATGCCATTTATTGTTACACTGGAAGAGATTAAAAGTAACATCACGTGTTATATTTAAACTGGCCGGTTACTGCAGGGTCCTTTTCTGCAGCACATAAAGACAAAATCACTTTACGATACAAAATAAAAACAAAACCAAGCAACAGAGGCAAGACAACAACAAGACACAACAGCGTGACAGATATGGCAGAGGAGAGGGCTTAATAAGTCGAGTGAGCGAGATGGTATATGAGATGGTTGAAGGTATTTCTTTTCATCAGATAGTGTTTATATGCCTGCCTCCAAGGCTCTTTGTGGAATACTAACACTCACCATCACCTTTGAACGCTTAAAGATACAACATCTAATGCTCCTGAATCTGTGGCTAAAGGTGCAGGTCATGTTAATGAGGAGTGCAGCTCCTGTTATGATCTCTCTGAAGGTGCTTTATCTCATCTAAAAATGTATTTTCCACTTTTCAGCTGCTTCATGAAGCGACTGCAGTGTTAAACCCCTCCACGGAGAGTCTGGAAAATGAAGACGGTTTTCATTTAATCCGTCAGAAGGAACAGTGCCTGGGCCGAGCACCCAGAGAAACATGAGTCATTTTGTTACCACCAACCTGCTCAGTTCAGTTTGCCACATTTGAGAAGAAATGGGCTGCTGCAAAGGCCACTGCAGTGCTAATGTTGAATCAATATCTGAGGTGTTGCTATTTTTTTCTTATAAAGACCACTTCTTCATGATTGGATACAAACTACCACACACACATGTGACACCACAAATCAATATCAGGATTGCTTTTGAGATAACAGGACAGTGACCTCTTTAGCCTATATCATGGATCAATGAAGAAATTTGTACCAGCAGTGCTAACTTGTACCTGTAGCAGTGTTAGTGCTAATCTGGCAGTATAAAAAAACACTTCTTCTTCTAGAAAGTCACCCCATTAGTCAAACACTGGCCAGCAAGCGCATGAATTGAGATGCGTGAGCAGCCAGGTGAATCTCTCTGGTAAGTAAAGGGCAGTTTACCATGCCAATAAATAGGCTAGCTAACTAATTAGCTGTTGGACTGTGAGGGAGCTACGGAGTATGTGAGAAAGGGGAAATTCGTTTCTCATGTCTTGATAGTTTCATGCAGGCTATTGTTTCTGAGAGAGAATGAGAGACAACAAGTGAGAGGGAGCATGGGGAAGATAACAGGAAATTAGTTTCTATGTGTTTTTCCGTCAATAACATTTGATTGCCTGTTTGCACACACAGCCCCTCTGCATGTTGATGATCAGGGCCTAAGGCTGTAGCAGCAAAACACCTGAGTGTGTTGCATTTAATAGGGCTGTGTTTGATTGTGAACACAGGAATGAGCAACGATACAGAGGTCACATATACCGTATGTGGTGACGGTTCGGTTAAATGTAGTTTAAAGCAGTTGTTCCTAACTGGTGTTAGGTAGTAACAGTTTGTAAAGTTTGTAAAAAACACTTTATTTTACGGCTGTGGCTCAGAGGTAGAGCGGGTCGTCCACCAATTGGACGATCAACGGTTCGATCCCCCGGCTCCTCCGGTTAAGGTGCCAGTAAGTAAACAACGACCTGAATGAAGCAGCCCTCACAATAAAAACCTGACTTCAGCTCCATCATTAACCCTCTGTGTTCTTCTCCCATATGAGTGTAAAAGCACTCGTTTGTTACGTTTAATGCTTTTAAACTTTTAATCTATGTAAAGGAACTTTACATAGATTAAAGACTTACTTTGTAAGTCTACATAGACTTACTTTCTGTCCAGAGTGACGTTCAGCAGTTACGAGCCGTCATGTGTTTTTAGAATCCATCGAGGAGAGAAGTAATCCATCAGGGAAACACTTCAGACACATTATAAAGTGATAGTTGTACGGTTATCCACTTATTTCTCAAATACCTAAATAATTATTTACTGTTTTGGAAGCGGCGCTTGTTAGACGGTGGCAGCCATGTTGATTCTCTCGTCCAATTACAAATTGTGTTATTAGATGGTGAAACGCGTGTAAACAGCTGAACCAATGACCGCTGCGAAATAGCAGAGGCGATTCTCAGAGAGTAAATAATGACCAAGATAGTTATCTGTAGTTTACCGAACTAATGACTGATGTGTTTATCTAAAACCCGCGATCCGACCCGCATGTTATTTTTTCCACCCAGATCCGAACCCGGGAAAAAATGTTTTTTAAAAAAACCACCCGCAAATCAGCTGTTTTTGCGGGTACCCAACCCAGTGCAGGACTCTGTTGCAGATCCATTTACCATTTACCATTGATTTTGTTGACAAGGCCAAACACAAGTATGGCATTGAATATATCAAACTGCATGGACCTTGAAGTAATGACAACGGATAAATCTTGACCATTTGGGAACCACTGGTTTAAAGTCATGGAAATAATTGTGAAGTCATCCTTCAATTTTTGGGTGACCTCAGAGGTGTTGCACAATCAGTAATAGTAAAGAAGGCCATAACATTTTAGTTACATAACACCAGCTTCTTCTTGGAAACCTTTATCCTTTTTTTTTTTGGCTCAGCTTCTGATGGGAAGTGACAACTCAACACCTTGATGTTGCATCATCTTTAATTGCTTTCTCTTGACACAGCATAGAGATCGTCTGATTTTTGCATCTTCTGTGGTAAAGCTGAGAAGAAAACTCCCCTTCTTGCAGGTTTTAATAAATCCTTACAGGTAAGGGGAGCATCTGCTCTTATGAAACACAATCAGAAAGGGGAGAAAAGCAATCTAAGTGATACAGTCCCTGCCTTGAAAGGATCCCCTGCAGCGAATTCAGAGAGAACTCGGGACTGATCCATTTTCAAAGATCGCTCTTCTATTCTTCTTGAGAAAATGCATTTTGGTAATATTCTTTGGTGATGTGGTTGGTTCCCAAAATGCTGCACAGTAAAAGCAAAACAAACTGAGTGACTGATAAGAACAAATGACACTTTGTACAGAACTGCAAACATAAAAAGGTTATCAGTCAAATCATATTAATAAAAACATTAATTCCATGTTATTGTAGATTGAGTTAGGAGGATTGATGTGTCAGTCTGTGTGTTCAGTCAACATTGCTGTAATCTATTAACTCTAATAGATTCTATAAAACAAATGAACATTAAGCTTACACAATCACGTCGTTAATAATGCCTGTAAGTCTTAGCTGTGCTCCCACTGTGGCTCTACTGTTGGCCATGGCACTCTGCGGGTAAGTTGAGGCCACTACTTTGGTCCATCTCAACAACTACTGGATGGATTGCCATGAAATTTTGGTTCAGACATTCATGGTCCCCAGAGGATGAGTCCTGGTGATCCTCTGACTTTCCTGTAGCACCACCATGAGGTTGACATTTATACTTTTTAGTGAAATGTCTCAACAATAAAATAGGTCGCCATGGAATTAAGTTCATGTTAATGTTCCCCTCAGGATGAACTGTGGCAACCTGATGACCATCTGACTTTTCCCCTAGCACTTCAATACTAATCGCATTCCCATCAGCCTCGGCTGTATTTTGTGTTTAGGGTTAGGCAAATATTAGCATGCTAACACGCCAACTACGATGACGAACATAGGAAACATTATACCTGGTAAATAGCGGCAGGCTAATATTGTCATTGTGAGCAGGTGAGCATTTAGTGTCCTTGCAGGATGAACAATAGCATCAGTAGTTTCAGTCCTAAACCGTCTTACATTAAAGTGACAAAGCCCTCTAGTGGATGTGGTGATTGTGGCTGGAGCAACGGAGGAACTCCATATTTTACGGTTTAATTTGGAGGACCTGTTGCATTAAGCTCAAACAAGGTTTGCCTAGTGTGGCTTTAGACTCTAAATGTATTTAAATGGTTTACTGACAGGTATTTCCTGGATGAGTGGCATCCTCAAAACCAACAGAAAGCCAGGTTTCCTTTGATTTTCAACTAATTCATGAACTGTGTATGTTCCTGGAGGTTCTTATTTAGTTCCATTTTTAGTACATGTACATGTGCAATCTCATTTGAAAGGTAACACTTTTCTACCTCAACAGTCAAATCAATAAGTGCTTCTGTCATTGAGTTATACAAGTTTCAACACACTAATATAAAAGGGTTTGAATATTTTCTTGAAAAAAAGATGCTGCAGATGACTAAAACCGGGAGGTATTAGTTGGAAAACACATTAGGACCATGGCATTAAGCCTCATCTAGTCTAAATTTAAAGTAGATAACAATATCATAGAACATAAACATTTTACCAGTTTTTCTAAGGTTTTGCTCAGGCACTTCTGTTGGCATAGTATCAATGTGTGGATTAAAATAATACATAATAGGTCACTTAAAACTGTTTGTTTTTTGTCTGACAGAAGCGTGTTATTGAACCTGCTGTGGCGGTTGTATCTTGAAATGGTGCACATCAGTTGAACCGCAAAATAGATCATATGAGTAAACCATTTAAATCCAGCAAAAACAACAGTTGTTTACATGTCATCATTATCAAATAAAACCTTACAAGAGCCCACGGGCGGGCAGCCAGATTTCTGATTAATGAGAAGTGATTACACATCTTCCATCTATACAAAAGTTGAAGCAACATAAAGACAAGGAAACACATGTAATGTTTTTAACAAGTCAAAAATTATAACCTGAAGCCTCTGACAGCTAGTTGGCATGGAGGGAAGGGTATCCTGCTAGGTAGACCCAGGCAGTGCAGGGTGGAGTAACTCAGATGAAAATATTAGATCTGTAAAAGCAGTTCACTGTGCAGTAAAAAAAATACCTGTATTAATTATGTATGAATTGAAGGCTAATATCAGTGGTGGTACATTGACGAAGTGCTGGTAGATTGACTGTAAAGCTCTCGTAGTCACCATTCTGTCTATAGGGTCATTCTAGGTCTGCTTCCTCATTGTTTTTGCTGTTATGTGCCAATAGAACTTGGACTTAAGGTTGGGAAAGGAGTTATAACTTTTGAAATAAAAGTGCCTTGTTTTCTCAGAACTTAAGTTTTGCCCAAGAGCCTGCTGGATAAAGGTAGCACTGCAGGAGCTTATGTACAAGAAAAAAGTTTTGTTTTCTAAGTTCTGTTACTTTCCATAATGGCTGTTGTCTCACATGAGAGAAATATGTTGTCGTGATGCTGCTCTGTTGATCAAGTCCAGATGAAAAAGGTCTGTTGTGTTTTTTTCTCCTTTCCCTAGCTGCTGCCTCATCCCAATACCATCTGAGAAACTGCTGCATTTCTCTTTATTACTCATATATCTACATTTAGTCCCTCTCCTCCAGGCACAGTCAGGCTCTCACTGTTTATACCCCGTGCTGAGCTGCCTGGCGTTTCCAAGTCTCGGGCATTAAATCCTAAACCAGATTTTAATATTGCAAGAAATAGCTTTTGCAGTGGAATAATGGATCCAGATTGGGAGTCAAAATGAGAAGATTTACATATAAAATACAGATTTAAAAAATTCTCTTGATAATAATTTGCAAACCAGAGATCTTTTATGCCAATAAAAAATTAAATGCTGGACTCATACTGTGAGATATAAGCACATGTAAGCCAAACTTATAATTTGTTTCAAAAATGTTTTTAATTGTTTACTTCAATGTGGCCAATGATTCCCAGTGCCTTTTCACAATAAACTCCTGTAAGTTCTATTTCACAAATATGCTTTCTTGTTACTGAAATAATGGCCCTATACAATAAATCAAATAAATTAAATAAAAGGCTCCATAGAAAGTATGTAATTTTAGAGGTATCGTGTGGAGTTTTTGACCACCAGTAGCACAATGGAGTAATTTTGAAATGAGTAGCTTCAGTGGAGAAGGGTCTGCAATCATACACACTTGCTGTTATATGGCATATACACTGCTGTTTTGTTCGGCTGATTTTTACGCAGTGGTGGTAACATGGCAAGAAAATGTTCAGGCATAGGGAGGGAAAAAGAAGAGTGCACCTACATACCGTTCTCTAATTGTTTACAAGAAAACTCTGTAGTTAAAAAAACTGCAACATCTGATTATTTTGGCTATGCGGACACAACATTGACATATTATCACCTGTTAGGTTGATATAGTGAGCTTTTTAGCAAACAGTTGCTTATTCACACATCCAGCACTGGAGGAGCAACATTATAATTCATTTCGGGTCGCGTTTGTGCCCACCTTGGTTATTGTAAATCTAATATTCATTCTCTTTTTAACTCTTGAGTCCAACTCCTGAGGGAAATATCTGGCTCTTTAGCTGCTTATTGCTCCACACAGTATGTTCACCAGCTTGTCATTAACTGTGTGTGTCTGCTCTTTGGTGATGAATAGGTAATGTACAGCAGGTTTTCAGAATTTTTTGTCTGAAATAAAGCTTCCTGCTGCGGCTAAAAATGACAGTGTGAGCAGTGAGAAGAAGCCAAAACAGAAAAGTTTGGGGCCAAACAGCTGAACGATGAGCCAAATTCGACTATAAAGCTCTGTAAAGCTGAGGTCAGCCGCAGAGTCAGGTGATAATTCTCTGTAGCTTCATCACTACGGGCAATCCCTTTCACATGGGCTGTGTCCCAAATCCCTCACTACTCAGTCCACTATATAGGGAATTAGCCATTTTGTAGTGCTGTTTGAATGTACAGTGGGAATTATTGTACCATCTAGTGGACTCAAAGTAACCTATCCTACAGTGCATTAAGAAAAGCAGTGCACAACTGATGGTCATTAACCAAGCACTATATCAAATTGTGCATTGTGCCAAAGAAATGGACCACAGACTGTTTGAATAATGGACATAACACCTGTGATGTCAGCCACTGGTTTCTGGATTAGTGTTTTGAAGCCTTGAGCTCAGCATTTCATTTTTTTTGGAGCCAGAGGTGACCATATTTTGACAAAAGGCTGGAGCTGTGGAGGACTGAGGGGTGGATCTGACTCACAAACTCTAGCAACATCTCACAGACTGTCTGTCATTCAAGCGTAATGCGTAATGTTTGGCCTTAATAATATGTAAATAAAAAAAAATAAAAAAATCAACCCTGTGTAGAGTTGTTATGAATGTTGAAATTAGCTATAGAGACAAAGACTGTTCTTTGTATCAGGCTGTAAACATGTTTATTTCTGTTGTGAAGTTGGACATTTTTTCACATGGGGTCTATGGGGACTCAAGCGGATGTTCAAAGAACTGCATTTTTTGACCCTTCACATTTGGCTTCATTTTTCTGCCCTGCAGGTTGCCACTTAGGATAGACAGACTATATGGGACAGATGTAAAGACAGACTAGAGGTGAGAGAGCAGCTCAAATTAGAGCTTAGATCTTGCCCAAAACATCCAGCAAGACCCTACCCGAGCCTGTGCATGTTCAGCCCGGTTTAAACCCGATAGTTTTTTTAAGGATATGAACATGGACATTGAAGGCTGACTCTCGTCTTTCTTTCCATGGCAAGCCTTTGTCATGTGCCTCTTAAGTGTCGAGGTCCCCATCTTTTTGCTGTCACATACCAGCATCGTGCTGCACTTGGTACACTCGACGAAGCCGACACAACTCACATGTGCGCGGCCAGTGACACCCCCCCCCCCCCAGGTGTGATAAGTAGTTGGTTTCATAGCCTAGGTCCGGCCCGAGGATAGTTGCGGGAAATACAGCCCACCGGTTGGGTTGGGTCCGGGTCGGGTTCGGGCTCGGGCAGAGAGCTCTAGCTCAGATGCAACCTGTTGTACATGTTTCAATGACATGTTGAAGTTTGTTTCACCAGTTCCTTAGCCATGTAACAAATTTTAAATATAATGTGTAGTTGTTGGTGCCCGGAGAGACTAAAGTGGCAACTGATGTTTCTGTAGTGCTGCACAGAAGAGGGCTTATGATAATGCTAGCGAGCTGGGTCATTATTAGCAGTGATTTGTGCTGTAATGGTATAATGTTAATGCATAAGGTTACACATTGTCAAGTTATTACATGACTAACTGGTTAGGCAAACTTCATCATATCAAATGTTAAAGTATAAACTACCTACAGTAGAAGGACAGGTTGCAATCGTGCTGCTTTCTCTCCTCTTGTACGTCTGACAGTGTAACATCATATGTTTAATTTGAGCAGAGCATTTTGGTGAAACACACTGTGTGTAATATCATGTATTATCGTAAACATGCATGTCGGTATCTGTTGTGGATGGTCCACCAGCTGCCATTTGTATTGTATTTTTTATTGTGTGACAGCAATGACGTAATTGAGGATGCAGAGAAAATGATCCGAGCAGTGTTTGAGTGTTTTTTCATGTTTTTGATGAGCTCACTTGACACCAGAAAAGTCATCAATGAGGAGTCACCACAAGCTCCATTCAGCAGTTGTTGTGGAGAAATACAGATGTTCAAAATTATTGTTTTCAGTGCAAATATTTTCCAAATATACACCATCAATTCTGTAATATTTAGAGGGGTTTAACAAAACCAGTCACTGAGTGAATTTCCATTTAGTGCACAGAATATTGAACCAAATAATTGTCATTTAGGGCACGTCACATGCTGTAGGGATTTAGCATGTAGACAAAGGCTAATCCAGTGTAATTACTGTGAGAGCTCCCAGTCAGATGGTGCTCTAGCAGGCGAATAATGCTCATCAACAATTAGGGACTTTTAAATCAAGATGTTTATGCATCTGACAATTCATGATCATTGATGCTTTAATACTTTAAAACTGATAAAATCCTTGAACACAGTCTCAAGATAAAAGTTATTTTGCATAAAAGCGGACATCATTTGCTGGGATAATAATGAGAAAGCACTGGGTATTTCAGAGGGGAATGTGAGTGAAAGACTCCCTGTGTGTGAACATCAGCCAGTCTATTTGTGGACCTGGAAGGAAAGATGTGGCCCAGTTCCACGTTAACCTTCTGTTTTGTAGGTTGGCGCAATCAGCAGCTGTACAGATGGTGTACTGGCACACTGTCATTTGAAACTTTTTCAAGAGATGAGTGGTATTTTTCTCGCCCATTAGGCCAACAGACCCACCCGCTGACCTACATGCATTTGTCTGACTTGAATCAGTGCAGAATTAGAACCGCTGCGTTTGTGTATCAGGATTATTTTAGCCATTATATTCCTGATTTGTCAGTGTTTCATAGAGAGTTAAATTATGTCTTTTAAAATTGTCACTTGTGCTCAAAATGTCAGCTTTATGTGCAGCACTTTAATATGGCAGCATTTGCATTAAAGTCTCTTGTTTATTACATTTAGGATGCTTATCTGGAGGAATTCACAGAGTGAGACTGATAGTGTGTGGCAGCTGAACATTGATTGGATTTTAAGTGTCTGTTTGCATTATGTAGTGTTTGTGAAAGTTGATGGGAAATTAATCTTATTTTCTGTCTTCAAGTGAATGCAAGCAAAATTAAAAATAAACTTTGAGACAGCAGAAGACACGTATAGTCGCACTGCAAAACATTATCATATGACGAGATCAGTAGCCAATAAGGCTGGGTATTGTTTCAAAAATGACCATACCAGTACCAGTACCCTTAAAGTAATACTGATAGAGTACTAGGCTTGTGCCGATTTCCGGTTTAACCGGTTCAGTTAAACTGGTTCGGTTCGGCTTTTCACATCAGCGGCATGTCAAGGGACTATATTCAACTTATCTTGCATTGTAACATGCATTATGACAACTTAATAAGGTTTATGTATGCTTTTAAATGTAGTGGAGGAGCCTACAAGTGTTTTGTTTAGTTTGTCTCAGAGGCTCCGCGGACTGCGCAGATCCGCTCAGCTGTTTGCTGCTGCTGCTGCAGAGAAGTGTCCTTCTGCTTCTTCTTCTTGTGCAACCTTGTGTGTACTGGCGGTTAATACAGCATTACCGCCACCTAGTGGATTGGAAGCGCATTACACCTGTAATAGGCTTTTATTGGCAAAAATAGCTCAAATGCGACCCCCAGTGGTAAAGTTAGGTATATAATTCGATATATCAGTTTGGTTAGATATTTGGCTTTAAATCAAACCGGTTGGAAAATTTTCAAATCGGTACAAGCCTACAGAGTACTTCATTTGATGACTTTATTTTTTAACTTCATGCAATACCCATACAGTGAAGAGTGGTGTGTGCTATAGCCAAACTTTTTGTTGTTTTGGTGGAATCTCAACATGACAGCACTTGTCAAATACATACTGCTGCAGGAGTGTGAGCTCCGCACCAGGGACAGAGTGTCTGTCTGCACCCACACAGTGACAGGGCTAACTTTTAGCATCATACAGCTAATGTTACCTAATGGTTGTTACAATACGTTCTCACTTCCAAATCCCACATATTGCCATTTAGTCGAACTTTCACGTCTACATATTACGCATTAAGTATCCTGGGTGTGTCTGTTGACATTCTGGTGCACAGTGAATTTACCCGCGTTATATGCATTTTCTTTTCTGTTCACAGGAACCGTAAAGTTTTTGCTTGTTAGATGCATACAGTATTTTTAAAAAAATAAACTTACACCCCCAACTGATTACTGGAAAAAAGTCCATTCTTTGGTCTCTAAATTTATTTGGGGAGGGAAACAGCGACGTGTGAAGTTAACAACACTTCAACGGCACAAAACAAAGGGTGGTCTTTCTGTGCCTAACTTTAAATACTATTTTTGGTCATTTGTATTGAGACCACTCACAGACTGGCTTAACCCCATTTCTGATCCCTGTTGGAAACCTATAGAAAAGAACCTAGCATCCCCACACAGACTGGAGGATCTGATTTACTCCGCTGTCCCTTTGAAGCGAGCTAAGCTGCGGCTTGGTCCCATAATGAGTTTCCTCTTATCAACATGGGTTATTGCTGAGAAGGAATCTAAAAGTACATGTAAATGGCACCTGAATAGTCCACTCTTTAACAACTATTCCCTACTCACTGGGGGGGTCCCAGTCTCATCCCCGGACTGGAGTTCTAGGGGTATCCAAGTTTTAGCTGATGTATATAACGAGAATGGGCTTTGTGACTTACCAGCTGCCTGGAACATCTTTATTTCTGTACTTTCAACTGCGATCATCTATGAAAGCATATGGAGTGCCATGGAGTTCTCCTATTACTACCCACCCTTTGCACTCCATTCTGTACAATAGAGGACGAAAAAGAGATTTGCTCTCCCGAATATATTCACTTATCCGGGATGCCTCTTGTAAAACCCTCCCTATTTTGCATGTATGGTCTAGTGAACTGGAGCACTACATTGGAGGTGATTCACTGGACTGGGAAAAGATTTGGTCCTCGAATGCCTATGCCTCTAAAAACCCAGATCATCAACAGATCCATTTCAATTATATCCACAGGACTTACCTCACTCCAAGAAGAAACTTTCTCATGAAACGTTTAACATCTCCAAACTGCACCCTGTGCTCAGATGGACTTATAGGCTCATATATGCATATGTACTGGGAATGCAAAGACGTGAGGCTTTTTTGGGGTGAGGTCTGTACTACTCTATCTAATGTACTGGATGTCACTGTACCATGTTCTCCCACTGTGCTACTCTTGAATGTTACCACCTCACTAAAGCTGACATGTTGGCAAAGACGTATCCTCCTAACGGGCATCACTGCTGCCAAAAAGATGTTGGCTTTACGATGGAAACCTCCACATACAGTTACTAAGCCCCAATGGATTAATACATACATTGACATAATAAATATGGAGATATCAGTGGCAAGAATGCACGGTGCTGGAGCTGATACTATTCTAGTATGGCAGACGATGGCAGATAAGATCAAGGAATTGCTGTAGTCACTATTTTTGTTTGCATTTTTTGTTAAAATGTGGTCTCTCATGTCCTGCAGGAGCTTTATGGAGATCCAGAGGTGAGGGGGTGGGAGGGGGGGTCGCCACTAGGTTTCTTTTTCTTTTCTTTTTTTTCTTCTTTTTTTTCAATATTTTTGACTGCAATGTACCTGTACTGTTGTCTGAATACTGTACTTGTTTACATTTAAAAGCAATAAAAAGGTGTTCACAAAAAAAAAAAAAACTTACAACATTGGTAAAACATGGTGTATCATACTGTCACCAAAGGATGCCTTTTTCTTCTGTGTCTGACGCCAAATTCACTGACCAAGCGTTGGTATCTGATGACCTCAGAGTGAGATTGGGTATGTTATTAACAAATCTAATGACATTAGTTGCATTTCCATCACAGTTTTGCGCAAAAATAAATGTGATATTTCTAAAGTTTCGACAAAGTACAATTATGACTTGCAGGTGTTTCCATTAAAAGGTGTTTTGCGTATGAGCCGTAATTCTTGAAAAATCTCGTCCCGCAAGACTCCACTATGTTTGCAGAAGTAAGATGGACATTCCAAATCTCTTGCGAGCTGGAACAGTCATCTCAGTTGCCACTGCTGCTGTTGCAGTAGTCTACAACCAAAGACAAAAAGAGCGAGTGGTATTCCAAAGGCAAAGTCCTTATGTGTGGCAGCGACCACGGATAAAGGATTTCTGGGAGAGGATCGTGAACAAGGAATCCACCAATGTCATGTCTGGTGACATATATTTGCGACAAAAAATGTTTCCATTACACTTTTGCGATATACTTCTATGTCGACACGTCTGAAAAACTACCCCATGAGAGCGTACAAACTTTTTCTCGATATTTGAGAGTTTTTTTTCTAAATGTAGGTGTTACCATTACCAGTTTTTTATTGTGATATTTAGATTTTGCACATTTCTAGGGGTAATGGAAGCGCACTTAGTCAAACCTTTTGGGTGTTAGTGCTTGTTTGTTGGCTGGCTCGTTGTCGCATGTTAGCCACTGCTGCTTTGTTAACTCATGCTAACTGGGCAGACATCAAACTGACAGGAAGGAGAGCTGCTCTGGACACGGCAGCAACAGAAAGTTTACTGATCTGGCATAGAGTCAGGACAGTGTGGGATCAGACCCCTGGCACAAAATGGCTTGAACACAGGTATCATTTGACAGGAGAGGTTGTGATACTTTTGGGTGGATACCTTAAAGGTATTGGGCACTGATACCCGGCCAGAGTAGTCAGACTTTTGATTATGGCCAACTGTACAGTCACAAACTGAAAATCAATATGACCAACAGCTCATTGGCTCCCACAGTGCCCTCGCTTAAATTATTACTACATTTTTATAGAACTGTTGACACAAAATAAATGTCCACCTCCAAAGGCTTATGGCTTGTGGTTGTCTTAAGAAAGTCTGAAATAGCTCATTGGAGAGAAGCATGAGCTTGGGCTGCTCCCTTTATGTGCATGGTTACAATAAAAAGATCTTTACTCTCCTACTCTCCCCCAGACAAAGAGGCAGGAAAATAAGATTGGGAGGACAATGTCAGCTTGACCAAGGTGACTTTGCTCATCAAATGCCCAGATTATTCTGCAAAATGTAATCTTATAACGGAACGATAAGAAAATATGTACTCTGTCTCATCTGCTGAGACGGAGCCTGGCTGCAGTGGAAATACTGATGATGGTGAGGTCAAGCACAGACGCAAACACACACTTTAAGACCACTGGGGGCTTCTGAAAGCTTCCACTTATCCTTATTAAAGCTGAAACAGCCATTTAACATCTCCAAATCAGTTAGGACTGTTAAAGGACAAAACGTACGATGCCCTGTGGTATTTCTTGATTAAAAAGGTTATGAATCAACAGACGTAGTGCTTGTTTACACTGCAGACATCAGCAAATTTAAAACTTGATTTTCTGCCCTGTAATAGCTATACCTGCATTCCTCTTTGTTTGAATCCCTAAATCAGTGAAAAAAAACCTACATCTGCTAATGGCTGCAACACATCTTTAAAGCAGCACTGATCAATATTTATATATTAACAATGGGTCAGATGACTAGGAGACATGTGACAGGTGTCGCTCATTACAAACCGACAGAAGGTAAACAAACAACAAAGTGGAAATTATAGGACTACTTCACTCACAAAATGATCATTTTCAAGTACTCACTCTGTTACCTTGAATTCATGAAAAACAAGAACATTCACTGCATGAAAAGTGGGATTTTCGGCAATCATTGGCACTGTAAATTGCTTTGGAAGTTCAAGTTAACGACTGTTCGCAGGAATTTACAGTCAGCACAGAAAACTGCCGATAACTGCCTGGAATTGATGTGGATTTTCAATCCCTGGCAGTTTCAAGGTGAGAAAGCCTTGGCAATTGACCCCCCCCCCCCCCCCCCCCCCCCCCCCGGACTGTGTGAGGTTTTCACATGTAAATGAAAATGCTGTGAGCTATACAAATGCAAATCAGGAACGTGTCTGTGTGTGTGTGTGTGTGTGTGTGTGTGTGCGTGGGGGGGGCGGTGTCTGTGCTGTGGTTACAGGTACACAAAACTTAGAAATTTATTCTAATCATGGTAATTTAAAAGTAAATTTAAATTATTTTATAAGCACATACACCAAAATGTTCAGACTCTCAAAAGCCTTAATCTTAACACTTAAATTGTTCAAATAAATTTAATTGTGAAAAGTAATGAATCTATTTATACTCACAGCAATGAGCATGAGCATCATTTTTACCAACTGTTCATGATAACATTGGTTGTATGATTAACGCTTGCTAAATTCCACTATGGTAGATAAGGGAACACAAGAAAATAACTTCTCTTTTTTAACCTTTAATAAGTTTAAAACAGTTTACATAGAACAGAAAGTACAGTAGTATCTGTATCAAACAACAAAAAATGTTAAATGAACAAAGGGTTCAGATTATCTTAGAAGAATGTTTACATCAAAAATATTTACATATTTACATTTAAGAAAGCTTAGTGCTTATGGCAACGCATTTCTTTTACTTTTTGATTTCGGGGTAGGATCAACTCTGCACAAACAAATATAGGACTGGGACACAAGGCTTAGAACTGAATGTCCTAAATTTCAGCCAGCATGCAGAGTGGTATGACTACAGTTACCCTTTCTCTAGTGTGGCTTAACTGCACAGTGGATGTGTTTACCACACATCTTCCAGCAATGCGTTCAACAGGGAGAAATGATGCTGGGTGGGAGGTGTCTGTTCCCTGCAAACTCCAAACTTCTACTGGCTTTCCATAAAAATGTCTGTCCGGATGGGGAGTGGCTACAGAAAGACAGCTTCCACCAAGTCCCACCACAGACCTTGAGAAGAAACTGCTGGGTGCCATCAGTGGGCTGTCTCGCCAGTTAAATCAACACATGACACAGTTCACGCAGTTTGCAGTTGAGGTGAGGCAGCAAATGGCTGACATCAATGCCAGACTGATTTCCCTGGAGGAGCACAGCCGAAACTGTTCTTCAGGAGAAGAGCCCACCAGGAAAAAAAGACAAGTGCACAATCCAAAAATTGCGGTAAGTAGATATTAAATTGTCTGCTATTTTTAAGAGAATTTCCTCTTTGCACAACTCTTGAGTAAATTAAAATTGATTGTGGAAAAATATTTAAGCCTGGATATATTTGTTCACCAAAGGGACTTTTATTTTGTCTTATTTATTTATACAATACTTATTTTGTATTTTATAGGAAACGGTCCGGCGCCTTCACAACAGTGAAGTAAATAACAGGCGTTATGAAGGGTAAGGGCAAGGGTAAGATTTAAAGAAAAAACCTGGATGTATTCTGTTGAATGTCAGTAAATGTATACCTTCTCTTACCTATTCATTTTGTTTTCACAGACTGAGCTCTCCCCACAATGAGGCAGTGACCTCACATTTGGTGGCAGCCCTGACTGCAAGTCCAGACATGGACAGCGTGGTCAGGGGAGTCTTTTTATGTAAGTAACATGTAGGTTTTATGTGTTTTGTTTGTTGTTTTTATTTAATTTCCTGTGGCTAGTTTTTTTTCTTTCTAACATATATATTTTTTCTCCCAGCGGCCTGTAAGACATACTATGAGACTGTCCGGAGGAACTTCAGGTACAGTCAACCAGACCTTGCGGACCAGGCAGCAGCCATTAAGAATTCAGCCCGCAGCAGACAAAGAAGGAAGAGGGTAAGATTTATAAGAATTTTACTATATTGTCATTGCACAGAGGACTTGTGTGTGTATGTGTGTGACACATACACACACAAGTCCATTTGAGGGACCAGTCCAAAAAATGTATATGGGTCAATGACAAATAAAGCTTCTTAACAGGTATTTTTAAAAAGTCTTTTCAAAATTGATGAAATGCATTTTATATATAAAATTATTTTGCACATAAACATTAACACATAAACATTTAAATACAGAAAAATAATCATACAAATATGTAAATAAATGCATTAATCAAAAACTGGATAGAAGCAACTGGAATAGGCTGCAATGCAATAGACTGATAGGGTTCACTGTAATGTAACTGAAAATATATTCAAACTGAACAGGTTTTATAGTATATGGCATATATAGTCATATATGCCATGAATTGATTTAATTGTTTTAAAAGGAAATATTGCACTCAGACACAAAAATATGCATGTCATGTCATTGACCCATATATCAGCAGAAATGTCTGTTGTTATTGTGTCTACAGAGCAGTACTAATAGCACTACTTGTGTTTACAGCTGCTTGAAGCGAGAAGGAGTGTCTTGGCCACCACAGAGGAAGTGGACTTCTGTCTATGGCATCACCATAGACATGATGTCTGATGAAGAGGATCACTCCGTTGATGGGGAAGTTGGATGGATTGTCAGGCCTCCATCCTTCAGGAGCCACAAGCTCTCCGACGTATGTGGAAGACTTCAGGGGTCCGTTTCACAAAGCAGGTTTAGTGAAAACTCAGAGTCTGTTAACCCTGAAATGAGGGAAACTCTGAGTTTTCCGTTTCAAAAAGGGAGGTAACTCAACCCAGAGAAAGAGGGGTAACTCTAGCCTGTTTCAGAGAGAGAGGTAACTTAAGCTCTCGGTCAGTTACCGTAGTAACAGACTCTATGAACCTAACCTGGTCGGGACCAGGTTTTTCTCAATGAACCTCGAGTGTCTCTGTCTCCGCCCTCTTTCAGAGCCACACACTCCATTTGATTTCCTCATTCATTCAGTCAGCAGGCGAGTTTTGGCGTAGCCTAGCTCTGCCGTCTGTCATTTTAATAAATCGTTAAAAAAAATCAGTCAGTATATTAGAAGTCCATTAGGCACAGTAGGTGGCGACTTTTTCCACTAACATGGCATGTCCTTTTGATAACGATCCCGTGGATGAAGGTGCAGCATTACTGCACAGAGAATTAAATATTCGTCGGGAGATGGTTATTTCACCACGCATAGATGTTTTAGCATTTCCACACAATTATCTTTTTGAGCTGTACCGTTTCATGTCACAGTCCATCATCTACATACACAACCTAATCCGTCCTTACATTTGCAACATTACCAATCGTAGTCATGCTCTCACATCCCAGCAGATATTGTGTGTTGCGCTCACAGACTGTATAAAAATGCGCTGTGTTTCTTTGCAAATGGAAGTTTTTTGTACAATGTCGGAGATGCTGATCACTTGAGTAAGGCAACTGTATGCAGGGCGGTCAGAAAAGTGTGCTCGTTTTACGGGCATCTGCCTTCTTTCTGTTGGCTGAGTAGAAGTCTGTGTTAGTTTAAATAGGCGTAATTATTTAACAGAACATGATATAGATGAGAAGATATTTATGTGTGTGAAAACAGCATTATGTTGGGGATAAAACAACTGCACAGTCAAACAGCCACTTAATATTTACTTTACAATGTAAAACATGATCAAGAGGTACCCCCATGAGATTATGCCGAGGTCTTACCTGTTTGAACAATGTTTTTATATTTAATCCTAAACTGCTGCCAAGTGCGCTTCTCCCCCGTGGGATTGCACCTAAATGAAATAAATTAACAGGCTACCATTCAAGCAGTTTTCCCCTGTAATATTATTATGATTGCAAAGGACTACATTTAAACTTATGCATTCTCCCACGCCGTCTCCCTCTCTTTTGCAGCTGCAGCGGTGTTGCACTTCTTTTTGAAAACGTGTTCAAACTCGCAGTATGAGTGCATTAAGATTTCTAATTCTAGTGGGGTGAAAAACGCAGCCCTCCCCGTCCCCGTTGCCATGGTGACTCGTCGAATCGGGGCTCCATTGATGCTGGCTTTTTATAGTTGTGGTGCACGTGCTTGACTCCAGGTGAAACTACTCCGAGTTGATTAAACTGATTCAAATCAGCTGTTCTGGAACCGGAAACTCAGAGTTTCCTATCTCAGAGTAGATCAACTCAGAGTTCAGAATTAGACTCAGAGTTTGTTGAACCTGCTTTGTGAAACGGACCCCAGGAGAGACTGGAGATGAGCCCCAAATATGTGGCGACACACCACAAAAGACTTCATATTGGGTCACCTTCAGATAGACTGGCACCGACCCAATATGACCCCGATGCAGCAAAGCAACATTTGATGAGGCCTGAAGCATAGCCCTTGATCTGCGGGCCAAACGCTCCTCTGCTGTTGTCAACATGGACCCAGTGTGTGACCCAGACCAGGGAACCACTGGTTGTTGAAAGTGTGGAGACTGAGTGTTTTCTGTTTTTTGTCATGTTTTTTTAATAAACCATTACTTTTTTTCAACATGTTCCTGGCAAATGTGTTTTTTCTCAGTTAATATTGGTTGCAGTGTAGTTTTCAGCAACATCATTATTAGCCTGCTATTATTATTATTATTATAATTATTTATATAGTACAAATATAGTGTGTGTGTGTGTATATATATAATTAATAAATAAATAAATATATATATTGTAGCATCCCTTCACAGTGAAGCTAAGAGGCATGAACTCGTTTCGTTGCTCTTTATTCTCAAACTCAATACAGGCTACTGTGGACCGTAGCCAACGCCAAAAAAAACAAACCTGTCTGCTCGCAGTGTGCTCTTAACATTAGCGGCTCACTTCAACATCTCCCGCTCGTCCCCAACCAAACTACACACACCCTCCCAACTAGCATAAACAACAACAACCCTCCCTCTTAGAGCCTCTGCCAATCACAAGTGGCTATCTCTCACAAATCACTGTCATAGGTAGCTGACATGACTGACAGGCTTCACAGCCTCTAAACACACACAACTTCACTGGCAATGACACGTTCAGTAACATCATGGAAAACTCAGTAACTGCAATCGCAGACCTTTTACACTAGATGAACATAACATGTCTTATGGCGACAGCATAACGTAACATAACAGTTAACACCACGTCACCCAGTCCGTTACACTACCCCCCCTTCTCAAAGTCCCTCGTCCCCGAGGGGGCAAATAAAGTCTCTCAGGTGAGCAGGGGGTCTGACATTCCTCCGGGGCCGTGCCCGTTCTGGGGGGGGGGGAGTGCTGGGGCGTGGCACGGGGCAGGGGCAGGGGCAAGGGCAGGGGCTGGGCAAAGAGAAAAAAGTTCAGTTTGTGAGGGGCAGGATGAGATATCCAGGTCATTGGAGGGGGTCTGTTGGGGGCTCAGGGCCGTGTCTGGGGTCCCTTGTGTCCCACTCCTTGGTCCCAGTGGAGTGGCAGTGCCCCGGTAGGGGGCCAGCCTATCTCTATGTAGGACGACTTTCCGTCCTCTTGGTGGTAGCTGGACCCTGTACACAACCTCGCCCAGTCTCTCCAGGACCCCACAAGGCCTCACCCACTCACTGTCCAACTTAGGGCACCTGCCCTTCTTCCTCTGGGGGTTATGCACCCACACCAACTCTCCGACTTCGAAATGACGCCCTCTGGCATGCACGTCATAGTTCCTCTTCTGTCTCGCTCCTGCGCCCAGCAGCTGACCTCTGGCGAACTCGTGGGCGGACTCGAGGCGGTCCTGGAGTTTCCTGACATAGTCTGGTCCTGGAGGGTCCACAGGGGTGTCAGGGGGCTTGCCTACCATCATCTCTGCTGGGGTCCGGATCTCCCTGCCTAACATGAGGAGGGCAGGGGAGCAGGAAGTGGAGTCCTAAGCAGCAGAGCGGTACGCCATTAAGACAAGGGGGACATGTGTGTCCCAGTCACGTTGGTGTTTAGCCGTCACTATGGCTAGTTGCTGTGCCAGTGTGCGGTTAAATCTCTCAACCAGGCCGTCACTCTGGGGGTGGAGGGGTGTGGTGCGGGTCTTGTGGGAGCCCAGTTTCTCACACATTGCTGCAAACACACGGGACTCAAAGTTTCTGCCCTGGTCAGTGTGAATGACTTCAGGCACCCCGAACCTGCTGAACATTCCCGCCTCCTGGTCCGGTAGGCTGTATGCATCAGGCCACTTAGTGAAATAGTCCATGGCAGTGAGGATGTAGCGGTTACCTCTGTCTGTGCGAGGAAACGGACCAAGGACATCAATCCCCACCCTCTCCATGGGGCACCCTGCTGGAAACTGCTGGAGCTGGGCATGGGATCTGTCTGTGGGCCCTTTGCGTGCAGTGCAGCTGTCGCAGTGGCGGCAATAGTCTTCCACATCCCGCCTATGCTGGCCCCAGTAGAACCCCTGTCGGAGGCGGCGGAGGGTCTTGGTGACCCCAAAGTGGCCAGATCCTGGCGCTCCGTGCACCGCCTGGAGCACCGTCTCCCGCAGGGCCTTTGGCACCACCACCTGCCACCGTGTCTCTCCTGTAGCTGGCTCCTTCCACCCCCTCTGTAGCACCCCATCACGCAGGTGCAGGGCTTCAAACATCGACCAAAGTCCCTTAGTGGCTCGGGAAAACATGGCGACATCTTCCCATGGGGGTCTGTGCTGTGTCGCCACCCATGCAAGCACTGGTCTGATGTCCACATCCTCCTCCTGTTTGAGCCCCCACTCTGCTGCATCCACAGCTGCTGGTCTATGGCTGGTTGTCGGCCCCTCTGCACCCATTGCTGCACATTTCACATCAGGTTGCAGCTGTGCTCCCTCCAGTGTCTCCTTTTTCTCACAGTAACTGCAGGCGTCGGCACTGCAGGGGCGGCGGGACAGTGCATCAGCGTTTCCATGTTGTGCCCCTGGTCTGTGGACCACAGTGAAGTCATACGCCTGCAACTCTTCGATCCAGCGCGCCAGCTGGCCTTCTGGCTCTCTGAAAGACATGAGCCACTGTAAAGCAGAGTGGTCAGTCCTGACTGTGAAGTGGAGGCCCCCGAGGTAATATTTAAAATGTCGGATGGCGCTGACCATGGCGAGCAGCTCCCGTCTGGTGACACAGTAACGACGTTCTGCCTTGTTGAATGTTCTGCTGTGGTATGCCACCACTCTCTCCCCGTCAGGTGTCACCTGAGCCAGCACAGCACCTGAGCCAACATTGCTGGCGTCTGTGTCAAGAATGAAAGGCAGGGAGGGGTCCGGTGGGGACAGAACTGGGGCCTCCACAAGGGCTCTCTGCAGTGAGGTGAAGGCCGCATGACACTCCTCTGTCCACAAAAATGTCTCCCCCTTCTGCAGGAGACAGAATAGGGGTGCAGCTATGCAGGAGAACCCCCTCACAAACCTTCTGTAATAGGAGGCCAGGCCCAGGAAGCTCTTGAGGCCCTGCACAGAGTCGGGGGTGGGCCAATCCTTCACAGCTTGCACCTTCTCATCCATGGCGCCAACACCCCCCCCCCTCCAAGCTTGTGGCCCAAGAAGGTGACCTCACGCCTCAGAAAGCAGCATTTCTGGGGGTGCAGTTTCAGTCCTGCTGCTGCCAATCTCTCCAGCACATGTCTGAGGGCCCTGAGAGCTGACTCAAAAGACTCACCATGGACAAGAATGTCGTCCAGGTACACAACACACTCTTGGCGGGAAACGTCAGAAAGTACCTTGTCCATCAGTCTGTCAAACGTGGCAGGGGCATTGCAGAGACTGAATGGGAGGACTTTGAACTGCCACAAGCCCCCGCTTGTGATGAAGGCAGTTTTGGGTCTGGCCTCAGGGGTGAGGGGGACCTGCCAGTATCCACTGCGCAGGTCCAGAGAAGAAAACCAGGAGGACCCCGCCACTGTGTCGAGGGCCTCATCAATGCGCGGGAGGGGGTAGGGGTCCTTTTTGGTCACTTTGTTAAGGGGTCTGAAATCCACACAGAACCGCCAGTCATCTTTCAGCTTTTTAGGGACCATGACGACTGGGGAGGCCCAGGAGCTGGTGGAGGGCTCGATGAGTCCAGCCTGCTGCATCTCTCGGAGGGCTTTGTCTGCCGCCACCTGCTTGGCCAGAGGGAGGCGTCGCGGTCTCATCCTGATAGGCTGTGCATCTCCGGTGTCGATGTTGTGCTGGATGAGCTCCGTCCGGCCCACATCTTCCTCCGACAGTGAAAAACAGTCCATGAACTCCAGCAGGAGCTGCCACAGTAGATCCTGTTCACTGGAATTCAGTCCATCACAGTTTTTCCACCAAACCTCCCTCACAGCCAGGACTCTCTCTCTCCCGTCAGGTGGTGAGGGGGAAACTGGATGTGGAAGTGGGCCAGTGGCACCCACGTTTGTTGTCTCAGCCGCTAACACTGCAACAGTGTGAGTCACGGGGCAGCCTGGCTGGGATGTCCGCTTAGACATCTGGATAACATGTCCATCTGGGAAGGTGAGAGTTCCTCTCTTTGTGTTAATAACACAGTCTAATGCCCCAAGAACATCCAGCCCCAGGATACAGTCCTCCAAGGTTGCGACCCACACTGGGCAGCGAACCAACTGTTTCCCCAACCCCAGAGTCACTAATGCCTCCCCCACCATGGGGGCTCGTTCTCCGGTGACTGTCTGAAGTTTCACTATGGTGGGAAAAATTGTTATTCCACCACCCACCACATCAGGTTTTACCAGGGTGGCTGAAGAACCTGTGTCCACCAGCGCAGAGCAGTGTGTTCCTCCAATGGTCACTGGCACGTACCAGCAGTCTCCTATCCAGGTTCGGCCCAGTACCACGAGCCGTTCCAGTTGACCATCTATCTTGCCTGGTGGTTGCCATGCCCCTGCTTGGTTGGAGCGCTGTGCTGCTTCCCCGCTTGGAAGAGGTCGGGACTCAGCACCAGGGGTCCGCATCGTCCCGATTATGCGGTCCCCATTCGGTTTCCCTGATTTGGAGGTGTGCGAGGGCACTGTCGGACCAGGTGGCCAGGCTGTCCACATCCCCAGCAGAGTCTTGGACGTGGCTTCGGTCGCTGCTCCTCTCTTAGTGTGGCAGCCCGCACTAGTTGAGTCAACTCGCCCACCCAGGCTGGTTCTGTCGCATTCAAATCAGTCCCACTTGCAGCTCTAACCTGAGGCAAAGCATCATGTGTGCCTGCCAGAGAATCAGTACACAGTATTTCCCTCTCTGTAGCCAACTCCAAAGCCTGCTGGAGGGACCTGGGATGAGCCAGTAGTGTCTGGATACGCAGATCGGGCGGCAGCAGGGCCTGGAGGAAATGGTCCCGGGCTAATTCACTCTGGATGGCGGGGGGCATGTGAGCATAGGTGCGGTGAACCAGTCCTTCAACATCATTGGCGAGATCTCTCAGCGGCTCTCCTGGTCGACGCTGGCGGCTGCACAGTTCAGAGCGTAGCAGGCTAGCCGCTGAGCATAGGCCAAACCGCCTCTTTAAAGCTCCCATTAATGCATCATAGTCACTCCTATCCTCAGGGCTCAGTAGTAGCAGGCTTGACAAAGCATCACCAGTAAGGCACATTGCTAGCTGGAGGGCTTTCTCTTCCATGGACCACCTGCCGGCTTAGGCTAACAGTTCAAACTGTGCGTGAAAAGCTTCCCAGTTAGCCTTGCCATCATACCTGGGGGTTTTCATAGTTGATGGAAGTAGACCCCCATGTGGCTCTACCTGTCTCTGCCTGTGCATGTCCGTACATTTGGCCGCCACTGTTTTCCCGCGGTTGGCATTTCCCTCGCTGAAGCAGCGAGATGAGCCCAAGCCAGCCTCTGCAGCCATCCTCGCCGCCATCTCTCTCACCCCCTCTCTGTGTCCTGCAGCACCCAAAGCCGTGTCCGTGCCATAACCCCTCTGCTCGTCGGATTCCTCCTCCCGCTTGATCTTGTAAGGGTCCAGCGGCAACATGTCTCGCCCGTAACACACTTGTAGCAGCCGGAGTCTGTTGTCAATGAGTAGTGAGCGGTGCAGGAACCACGTCGGCAAAGTCCGTTCACTTCTGACAATTGTAGCATCCCTTCACAGTGAAGCTAAGAGGCATGAACTCGTTTCGTTGCTCTTTATTCTCAAACTCAATACAGGCTACTGTGGGCCGTAGCCAACGCCAAAAAAAACCAAACCTGTCTGCTCGCAGTGTGCTCTTAACATTAGCGGCTCACTTCAACATCTCCCGCTCGTCCCCAACCAAACTACACACACCCTCCCAACTAGCAGAAACAACAACCCTCCCTCTTAGAGCCTCTGCCAATCACAAGTGGCTATCTCTCACAAATCACTGTCATAGGTAGCTGACATGACTGACAGGCTTCACAGCCTCTAAACACACACAACTTCACTGGCAATGACACGTTCAGTAACATCATGGAAAACTCAGTAACTGCAATCGCAGACCTTTTTAACTAGATGAACATAACATGTCTTACGGTGACAGCATAACGTAACATAACAGTTAACACCACGTCACCCAGTCTGTTACAAAATATATATATATATATATATATATATATATTAGTATTGTAATTAGTATAACTATTATTATTATTATTATGGTAGTAGTATTAAATGGGAGGGGCATACAACACATGTATTATAACAACCCACATGTGACCAGTAGCAACAGATTTACTGTCCAATCACAAGTGATCTTTCCTTTCAAATGTCTGTGGTGTCATCCAATGGGTGTCTGTGTAAGGCCAGCCAGGCCAGATGGCAGTAACATTCAAATGCTACCCCCCACCCCCGGTGTTCCTTTCCGGCAGTTTAAGGCACAGGCAAACTTCTCTGTAAACTGGTGTGAATTGCCGGGAATCATGGAACTTGGCAGGAGTTTACAGGGTCGATAATCTGGTTTTTCATGCAGTGATTTTTCTTGCATGCCTCCTCGGTGAATGAAGAAAATTCATGTTAAATTAAAGTGAACTGGGGCCACATTTTCCTGAATAAACAGTGTCACACATGCATGAGTAGCACACCTTGGTGCATGCATTTAAACTCACAAATGGAAAGTACTGAGCACACCACTAGATACATTTTTTTGTTATTAATATTTTATTGAATTTTAGAAAAGCATGAGGAGGATTTCTATTTAAATATAGTAGCCCAGTGATGTAGTGTTTTGCGGACCAATCTGGAAGTCTGCATTTGTTCAGCTCCAACTGCAGATTTCCACTAGATTTTGTGCTTTGGGTTTTAACATAAAGAAAATAAGCCCTGTGGCAAATGAACCATATAATATACACCTATTAGGTTTATCGTGATAACCATGACAATCTCCACAAACAATGTTTGAAAGCTAACACTGTGCAGTTTATAATTTCACAGATGCGATATTAATCTTTTTTTATCACAGTAAGCAGGCACAGTAAGTGAGCTTATGTGAACTGAAAACCTTATTTCAGCAGAAACTGGAAATCCCGCTGTAAGAAAAGCTTTGGAAATCAAGTGACAGGAGCCATGGTCCAAATATTTCTGGGTTTTAGGACTACAGATTGTTATGTTCTATTTCAGTGCCCATCTGAGCCATGTCTGTGTAATCCTCGTCTTACTTACAGTGTGTCAGCAGCTTCTGACTGTACGAACACTCTTTTCCTGCAGCTACAATCCACCTGCTTTCCCCTTTGCTGCACAAACTCTGACAGCATAACACGGTGACACACAGAAATCACTTCCCTGATTTCCTGAACAACATGTAATTTCCACTTTTGGGTCTACCATCTCAGCTTTTGATACTCTTCCACTCTACTCTTTTTAACTGTCTTCCATCGCAGAGGCAGCAGTAAATATGAATCAGGACCTAAGAGTTTTTACATGAGGTCAAGTGATGATTAAGGGCCTGTGGTAAATTAATGTGATACCAGACAAGTAGGTCATTTGGCTGTGCAAGAAAAACAACAGAGCAGGAGCCATGACTCCAGGGTGATGGTTACATTGGTTCAGATTTTACATGAATGGCATTCATCTGAATGTTTTAAATAATTACCAAGATTAGGTTGGATTTCCTGTCCATGATAATAAAGCGCCTATTTATAAGATTTATAGATTTCTAATTTCTAAATTTGGTGTTATCAAAAAAGACACTAAGTGTTTCCACCCACCAGGTTCTTTTGATTAGATGCAAAGGAAGATTTAGATTACAAATATTCAAAACAGTTAAAATTAAAAACATAAACGTGTAAGTGCCCTCTTGTGGACAAATTATCTGATGGCATTACTATTTTCTAAAATACCTCAAACTTTGTAATGCAATTTTTGGTTACTAATCAGCCAACATTTCAGCTGATATGTGCCCAGCCGTTTCATCTGTCAAACTCAAATGGACACAGTATCCACAAGTGGACTTACAGTATATCAATCAGTGTCAGCTGTGGAATGTGTCCTTTGATGCAGCGCTTTAATGCAGCTGTAACATTGTATGACCTTTTCCATGTCACAGTGATAAAAGCACTTTCTCCTCACCACAAATTACAGTCATGATTTACATTTCCCAGCATTGGTTTTGAGAGGGTGAAAGTGAGATCATACACTTCTTAAAGACAACACAGGACACATATAGAATCTCTGAGACGTCTACACCTCATCCATCAAAGCCATGGTCATTTTGGAAAGTGTAACATCGCCCATTTTTGTTCACAACTCGTGTACACCAGTAAAGTGAAATTGGTTCTGTCACCCATCCCTGTGTTTCCAAACAAATAGCAGAAAAAAAACTGGCATTAAATGTTTCTGCAAACCACAGATACGTTCCATTTGCATGTTATTATGTACTGGATGCAATAAAACCTTATGTTTTCAGCACAAAAACTACGTCAAAATTAGGGATATCACGATCCGATCCTCGGATCGGGTATTGGCGCTGATCACGTTATTTTTACAAAATCAGAATCGGTAATAATAGATCGGAGGAATCAAAACAACAAAAATGGCCAGGTTTTTCATCTATGTTTTTCACTGTTGCCTCCGCTTTCCAATGTATAAAGTGTGGCAATCCTGTATATTTTATAGGCTAAATATATATATATTTTTTATAAGACAGTCAGCTGATGTCTCACTCACCTCCAGACACTGAGGTACCTCCAGACACACCCACCAGTGCTATTGCCAGTGGGATGGCTCGATCAGCTGAGCCCAGGTAGACCGGCCCCTGGCAGTATGGCGAGAGAGTGAGAAATGAGCCAGAAGTCCTGTGTGTATTCGGCCTACCACGGTATTTTACACCGCTCAAAGTCCGCAAAATAGGTGCGCTTCCCTGTGGAATATCATCCATCCGGCCACCGGCCTCACCTCAGAGATTCCGCCACGGATATCAAGGGATCCTACTGAGCGTCCACGCCCGAAACAACGCCGGAGCGTTACGGCATTCACCCACGGTCCCGTGAGTTGGCAACAACCAGGGGTTACTTTCCTTTTCATTATTCCTTCTTTGGAACCTTCGGGCCGGGTTGATTTATTGTTTTGAAACTGAACTGAGTCAGAGCCAACAGTGGATTTTCTTTACCTCCTTGTTTGCGGGAAAACCTGGGGTGGAGTTTTCTTTTATTTAGCAAACTGTGTGGATTGAGCTGAATTGAACTGTGATATGTTATTTGGAAATCCCGGAGTTTTTTGTTTGAACTAGATTGAAATGACTGAATGGAGCATAACATTTATTTTCTTTGGTGAAAAAATATATACTTTCTTGAAACTGATTACAGTTGTATTTGTATTTTTGAAAATTGAGTATAATTCTTTTGTTCTACAGAAACTTCTTCTTTGTGGTGTTTGACTGAGTAGAAGAAAAATATTTGTTTCATGTGTCAAACCGCTACAAAAGATATAGGCTTATTTTGTTTGTTGAAGACAAGAAGAAGATGTTGAATTTGTTTACATTTTGTGCTGCTGAACCACGATAAGCTTTTTGGATACTATTTAAATAAAAAACAAACCTTATGGGACAACTTGGATGCATTCTTTTTTTTTTTCTTTCTTAATGCTTTGCAAAGTATCGGATCAGACTCGGTATCGGACTAGGTTTCAAAATAAAGGACTCGTATCGGATCGGATGCAAAAAAAAAAAAAAAAGTGATCGGGACATCCCTATTCAAAATGGTTATGAAAAAATGATGTATTGGCTTAAAATACCAAGTTTTGGGGACACATTTCTCGCTGTAAAAGCAGCGTTGTCTCTGTAAAAAAGATCCTCTTTTTGTGGCACTATCCATTGGTGGATAACACCCATGTTAAGTGGCTATAAAGCTGTTTGAAGCATTGCTAGTCTCGCACAGCTGTAGCTTGGTATGTGTCTCACACAGGTGACACACCAGCCATCATCCACTGCTCCTCCAAATGACAGCATGAGTTCATATACTATGTTACTTTAGAAGTGTTGATAGTATGAAACATGCAAATGTAACACATTTGTGGTTGCAGAAATGTAAAGTGTCAACATTTTCTTCTGGCCACTGGGCTGGCACTTCATAGCTTGTAGCTGTGTGAGTGAAAGACAGCAGAACAAATAGAGTCATCATGTATGAATTCTCAAAATGCTCAAAGTATAAATTATTTCATCTACATCTAGGCTATACCCTGACAGGTGACCAAGAAGCTGAATATTATTGCAGAATTGTTTGTCCTAGTTTTGAAGAAGAAACCCCTTGATGTGAGAGATGTGAGCTCCAGGTATCTCTCTCCGTGTGCCTCCTGAGTGTCATGAAAATGTTATTGCTTTCAAAACTGACATGAAGATCGAAAGAGCTTCTTTCCGTTTTGTTTATAACATTTGAGCACAAGTTGTCTTTGAGAGGTGACATAAACGTCAGGAAGGGTCACTGGTCCAATCCACGTCAGAAATGAACTGCCACTGCCACTGTCTCACACACAGACACACACCTGCTCTCAACATGCCGCTCAAGCATCGATCCCGTTCAGCAACAGCCAACGATTCTGTCTTTTTTTTTTTTTTTTTTTAAAGGCTCTGAACACCCACACAGATGTTTTTGGTTAATCTGGCTGATTGGACCTTTTCTCAAGACTGTTTGTATAAACTGTAATTGGTTGACATCTTCCCGATTCTCCTGCTAGCTTTGTTGCACCTGCTTATATAGAAATAGGGCAGGATAAATTACAAACATTCCTATTTTATAACCTCATAACTTCCAGTCAAAGCGCTGGCCCACCTTCAACCTGAGCAGAGGTCTAATCAGCCAGAATAACTGAGAACACCTGTATGGGCATTCAGAGCCTGTAATGAGCTCCAACAGTTGGGTCCTGTCAGTTCTGCAGCTCTGGGACAATAATGTTGACTGATTGAGACAACATTAAAATGGAAATCAGATGTAGTTATTGCAACTGGCAGATGGGATGGAAAATAAGAGAAAGGAAAAACAAATATTTAAAATAATACATTTAATGAGATCAGAGACATGCAGTTGATGTCCCAGTCCAGAGAGGACATTAGTAAACACAAGTTTCCCTATGACTGCATAAAAAGTATTCCATGATCTCGGTTATCTTGGCATGATAAATGACTACTCTGTGATCCTTACAGAGCAGCCTGCCAAAACTATTTCTCTGATGTTAGAAGTAGGTTGTGATCATAAAGAGAAGTGACAAATACATACAGATTTCTCCCTCCAGTACAGCCTCAATTTTACACTGCTGAAACAGTAATGTAGGCTACAGATAAAACTCTTATCACAGACAGTGATTAGATATTACATTTTATTGTTGGAGGGGAGCTGTGGTTGTTTTTTCAGTCATTCCTTTCCTGCTTGCTTTGTATTCATTAGTCAACAGCTATCCTTCAGTAGTTTTCCTGATATTCACTTAGTGCCAATGTCAAACTAACAGCCTGCACTCTCAGGACACCAAAGGTCTGTGAGTAGAGGACTTTTGTCTTGTTGGTATGACATGCAAACATCTTAAATTACATCACAAGTCACCTTAATTTATTTTAAACACAAACTCATTGACATTTTGACTCACTGACACGGGCAAGTGTAATTGTTGTGATGGGTATTTTTAGCCATGCTGGCAGTGGGGCTCTGGGGATGGCAATGTCAGTCGAATCAACAACTGTTGGGTTGGTTGTAATACAGTTTGGTATAGATATCCATCCATGAAAAGATAATAATGAGTTTTCCTTTTGTGCCACTATGAGGTTCACATTTGTGGTTTTGAGTTTAAGATCTCAACACAATTGGATTGATTGTCATTTGGTACAAACACTCATGTTTCTCATGGGATAAATTGTAACAGCTTTTGGTGAGCCCTTACCTAGAGCTGTTATCAAGTCCATTTTCTTGTCCAGTACTTTGATTAATGAGCAAATATCTGCAAAACAAATGATGTTCCATCATCCTCAGCTGTACTTGTTGTTTAGTGCTAATGCTCAGTCTAATCATGATGTTATCACCCCATGAAACTGCAGTGATTATAAACCTTATGGGTCAGCAGGGCCCTGCTACACCTACTGGTAGGTTCACATTGCTGTTATCGGCCCATTCAGTGGCCAGGTTGTTAGATTTCACTTTCACTTTTCTCTGGGTGTAGGCGCCAAAACAACATGGCAAGGTTAAAAAAAACCCCACCATGCTCAGATGTGAATATTGACTTCACATGGGACTCAAACCCCAAACCTCCTGGTTGAAAGTCCTGTGTTTGACCCCCTCCCCCCAGAACAGCCCTGTGGACTTTTTTGCACATGTAAGAAAGTACAATGATGCCCTTTTTTGGAAGAAAGTCTCATTTCTTGGTTTGATAATGACTTTCTAAATCTAACAGTAGGTATCCTTATCACTACTGATAACACCCATTTAATAACCTGTTAGCAGCCAAATTGGCTTTTATGCTGTTTTTGTAATTATGAGTTTCTGACTTATAAATCACATTTACATTCACGTCATTATCCAAGTCATGAAATGACTTCCTCTGATATATGCAGCTTACTGCTAAACAGGACGCCTCATGTTAGCCAAGTTGGGCTGTGCTCAAATGGAACGTTCCAGCTTGTGTTTCTGACATAGGAAGTTGTGTACACAAAGTTGTAAATTTCCACTTATGAGACTGTGAATACCACAACAAGGGGACGTTCACATACGGGCTCCTTTTGAGAACAGCATTTGAACGCAGCATTAGTTGCAAGTTGTTCACACAGGAATCTTTCTGTCCCACCTAACATGAATGCCTCATTTGCTCAAAGAAACCATGTGCCTGAAAACAGCTTCTCAGAGCCACTAGTGTCGACTTCATCTGTTGAATTAAATTTTTAGAGAAATGTTTTTCAAAGAAATGTTTGGTGCTTAAATTCCATTTTTCACATCTTGCTACTCCCCATCCTTCTGTGGATGGTGGTTCTCTGTTGGTAAATGGTAAACAGACCTGCACTTGTATCGTGCCTTTCTAGACACTCAAAACGCAAGCCACTCAAAGGGCTTTTTACACTACCAGTCACATTCACACACTGGTGGCCAAGGCTACCTTACAAGGTGCCACCTGCTACTCAGTTTTTAAAACACGCACTTTAGTGTTCAGTAGCTTGCTCAAGGATACTTAGACATGTAGGCTGGAGGAGCTGGGGATTTGAACCCCTGATTCTGATTGATGGACGATCCGCTTTACCTCTGAGCCACAGCCAGTGGCCTGGGTAACATAATTGTTTCGGCAGAGACTTACTGGAAACAGAAATTTCAATGTCCTGGTTAAATAAAGGTAAGTTAAAGTAAAGACTTTATAATGTGCTAGGGCATTAACGACTTTGATTTTTTTCAGGTCAACTTATCTGTCAATAAAGTCTACATGGACCGCACGGTTGTAAAATCTGAGCTTTGCGCGCACAGGGCTTGCGGACCTCCGCTTTGAGTCCGCACGGACCTCCGCGGAGTCCGTTGCGCGTACGTTCCACTCGAGTATTTTCGGGCCTTCAGGCGTTTTCTCAGGCCTATCACCTTCTACGTTCTCTGCAGCCATGTCGCTTGTCTTGTTGTGGTCTTGTGTTAATTTCCCCTCTATGCGCCAAGTAACGTTACCGCCCTTTTTATGAAGTGACTCTGACTATTGGTTAAGTCAAGGATAAAGTATCAGCGTAAGCCAATCAGAGGCAGCGATTGCGTTCCGTACACAAGCACACAGAGAGAGAGAGAGAGAGAGAGAGGGAAAAAACACATGACTTCTCAACTCCTCCTGGGGGGTGTTGACTTGTGCCACTGATGTCGACACGTCGACAAATCGACTTTTCTGTTAATGCCCTATAATGTGCACATGTTCTAAAAAGCCTTTGCATATAAGCGGTATTAGTTCCTGGTGGACTCTCGCTGTGAAGATAATCACAAGCCATGTGTGCAATAAAAAATGTATATATCAACTTTAGGCATCTAGGTCAGTGGGAGCAGTTCAAGTTGCCTCTGACTTTGCTTATTTGTTGAACTTTTGTTTGACTGACAAACAGCAGAGTCAGTTTCTATTTCACACAGACTTGGTCCTCTAATGGGCTTTATATGCTTGACCTTGACAGGCTGGTCCCTTTGAAACGTGTCGCCGACCCAGAGAATCTGTCCTCAGTCCCCTATTTCTGACTGTAATGCATCACAGATGGACCATCCTAGGTATTGTCAGAAGAAAAGGATTGACTGACTGACTAGTTCAATCAGCTCTTTGCTTGAAAAACAACAGGTGTGAGACTGCTCAGCTGAATGCCCCCCCGTAAACTATGCCACAGCGAGAGAGGACAAATTGCATCACTGTGCATTGTGCACCTCTTGGCATACTAAGCAGAACCACACAGGCTCCCTGAGATGCTCACAGCAGCTGTTCATCTGTTATAACAATGGGGCTCATGGCAAGCTTCTTCCAAGACGGAAGGTTGCACATTGTCTTTGTGAAGCATGTCACGTGTCCACCGGCAGGATGGCTGAGATTCTCCCGCAGTGGTTCGTGTGCACTCCACACACAACATAAGTAGAGGACATCACTATAGCAGGTCTTGGGTTGGCCTTGACTTGTTAGGTGTAATTACCTGTTGGATGTTCGTAGATTCTTCCAGGTCAGAGCGGCAATTTCCTCAATAAACAAAAAAAAAAAAAAAACCGCAGCCACTTTTGAGACCTTGCTCTTAGCATCAAACCTCCATCAGCGGATGGTCAGAGGGTGAGATGTTGATGCTTTATTCTGGATTTGATGGGGCTGTACTAGCTTTATATTAGCTACCGTTTATGTGGTTTTACTGCCCAGTGGCACTTTTTTTTTAATGCCGTGCCAATATTTTTACATACATACATATATTTCTACAATATATGTTCACAGCAGCTATGCTTTAGTTAGGTCAGGGAACAATCATGGTTATAGTAAATAACAAATGATTATGGTATGGTTAGGGTTGGGCAACTAAAAAAACTGGTGAAAGACATGGTTAAGATCATCATCTCATGCACTGATTGTATGTACACCCATGAAAAGTAATGCACCAAAATTCATAGATATCTACAGTAATCATGAGGCAGCAATTCACGTATAAGCCATGTATTTGGGAAGGCTGCAATCACATGACCAATGTGCCGATGGGAGTAATTCGGGAGTACTCAGAGACAGGTTGGGGTGGTGGATGATTCACAAAACACAGGCCTTTCCTCTCAGGAGACTGGTGTTATCCCTTTCAAAGCTAAGCTTATTTTATAGGCCTCTGCTCGAAAATTGCATACCTATAATGAAATGAATATATCTCTGCAACCACAAGGTCTATTTGAATACTTTTGTGTCATGGTAAAGGGAACACTTGTGAGATTTGTTAAGATGTGTAAATATCAGACAGACAACATGTCGGTAAACAGGAATGAAGCCTGATTTAATGGCAGAATGAGCTTTTCACGGCAAAAACAAGAGAGATATTACAAATATATTTTGCCGAAAATATTTCTTGTTGTTTTTTGGCTTCTAGCTCTCTGAAGCTTTGGGGTAGAGTGCTTTGGTGCATATGTGTGGAAAGAGCGGAGTCTCAGCTCAGTGAGACTGTATGGATAGGTGCTGTATGGAGTTGGATTTGATGTTGTTTATTTATTTGTTGTTTGAGCTGTGTTTGGGGCATGTAAAAAGGGCTTTTACAGCCTTGTAGCTCAGGTTCTGCTGTTAAATTTGATGTGCAACATCACTATATTCTTCGTGATCAGTGCATTGTTTCACACTGTGTTTGCAAAGTCGCTCTCAAAGTCCCCCAATTGGGAACATTCGGGCTTAACAGGAACTGTGTGAAACTAAGTGAACCTTGAGTTATTTTCAGGCAAGTCGTCAAGTTTCTTTTCCTAAACATATCCTACGTAACTCAATGTCGAATATGTAACGTCATTCATGGGGAACTAATTCAGTAGATATCATAAGAACTGTTGTATGTGGATAAGCTGTTATGGTAAATAACAAATGGTTAAGGTTGTGGTTGGCCTACTTAAACACCTGGTAAAGGTCATGGTTAATATAACAGTACACTTTATGTTTAGATCTGCAGTGGACATGAACGCCATTGCCCTGCACGAGAGTCAGTAAACACTCATTCACCACCCAAACCTCCATACAATCATGCTTGCCACATCCATGTGATCACAAGTAACAGGGTGGATGTACGTGACATTAACTTCTTCACCTGCCCATAAAGGTGCATGCAGACACTAACCACTCTTTACTTACCAATTAGTTGCGTAAAAAGACTACTGAACTGGCACTGAGCATTAGAGTTGGTTGTCCATCAAATATCAACTTAATCCCTGTTCTGGCCTGATTTTTTTTTCACATGATTCACTGTGTGTGGTAGTGTTATCAAAATAGTGATTTTTCGAAACATGTCAATTTTGAATATTTAAAATGGTCCATAATATCAGTACTACTTTCTTGCGCACTCTTCTCTCTTTTTTAAAAGTGGTATTGAATTTGAATGCATCAGATTAGAAAATGTCAGTAACGTGACAACACTAGTGTGTAGTTACAAAGGCTTATGTGTGTTTTGTACTGTAGGAACTCTCATCCACGCTGAGTGTAGGTTGAACCTACAGACTTGGATTCATTGCTGGCCGGTAGTCTTCTAAGCTGTGCAATAGGTGCAGCAGTGTTGTCTGCTACAAGCAGCATGCTCATTAGCATGACACCCCCTCCCTCTGCAGTGTTGAGAGGTGCCGTATTGCTGCCTGACTGAGTTGCCTTTCCTGGACTGTACAAGGTCAATCAGCCATGAACTGGAGCAGCAGATCCTGGCTTTCCGCCTTGGGTTGTTGGGTCCTAGAATGGTGGCCTGTTGCCATGGTGACTGATGCATACATGTTCAGTTGCGTTGGTGTCACAGCAGCGGGTGCAGGCGTCTGGCTTCAAGCCCCCCTTTAAGCTTATGAAGCTCATTAGAGGGTGAAGTCTGTGTGAAACAGCTTGCTCTTGAAGCCCTCTCACCCTCTCACCATGTCGTTCAAGAAGTTGTTGACTTGGTGCAAGCAGAGTGCGATCATATGTTGTCCTGTCCGGCTGAGTAAGTATTAATTCAAGAACGCTGCTCCGCTAAGGAGAGTGGTGCCATCTTACAGAGGCTGTTTTACATCCTGATAATCAAACTGAATTGCTATAACTTTTATGAATTTATCCTGACAAAATGTTCATGTATGCAATTTTAAATTAGGGTCACTTTTCATTGGAATGTTAACTGCAAATAACTAACTTTTTCGGACAATACAATACGATACAATAATATTGTGGCAATTTTTTAACCGGGGTAGCTATCTATAGATGATACTAGGGCTGGGTACTCAACACCTTTAAGGTGTTGACAGAATAACCCAATATTTCTAGTCTCCATTCAAACCATACCTCCATTTGATCCCTTTTGGCGCTGTGTCTGATCCTGGACGGTCTGGACTCCCCGCTGGATCAGCAAACTTTCTGCTGCTAAAGTTTCTGAAGCCGCTCTCCTCTGCGAGCAATAAGCTCATCATCTGCCCTGATTAGCAAAAGCTAACACAGCAGAGGCTAACATCCAACACCGAGCCGTTTAACAATCCCCACAAACCTTTTGTTGTGGCCGTCTCTGCAGCTGCTTTTCTCAGCGACAGGTCAGTTCTACATCTGCCTGGTTAGCCCGTGCTACATGGCAGCAACAGCTAACATCCAACCCCACAAACTAACACCGACACTGAGTGGTTTGACTCTGTTGTTAAAGCTATTTATAACTGCTAAGTAAAATTTGTTGTGTAATGGTAACAATTAGCCCCATCACTGTGTGCGTACTGACTCACAATTGTCTGCAGATATAGAGCTCACACTCCCACAGCAGCGGCTACAACCCAAACATTCTGTGGTGTGGTGAAGTTGAGCGCTGTGTATTCGTTGTGTATGGCGGTTCAGCGTGCCGATTCGCTACTAATGTGTAAGCAGTACAACACGTCACTCCATTCACATCATGGGTTTTGAATGAAGTACTATGCTTCACTTTGATGGTTCTGATATTTGTACTGGTATCATAACTTTTTAAACAATACCTGGCCCTAAATGATGCTGATATTCTTAACCTGGAGCGTGAAGTTCTGATTCGTTGACTGTTTCTCTAACCAGTGTTAATCGGTGTAATCGCAGCTCTTTTTGAATCACTGACCAAATCTGAGATGTGGGTGGCAACAGGTCTGGCATTAGGCTGATTAGGGATTACAGCATGTAATCATTGTTTGTTTGCACTCTTTTGGGCAAATCAGAAGTGTAGCCCCTTTGATCTGTGGCAAATTTAAAATACTGCTATCTTTTACTTTCACATTTGTAATTTTATACTGGTGTTATTTCAGTTAAGGCCCCACTGTGTGAATTATCTGTATTTGTGTCAAACATTTAATGAGATCATTTTGTAACACGGGGCTAGGCCTAAGAATTTAATTGTCTTTTGAACTGTGAGTCATTTATACTCACTGTAGCACACTGACTCACATTACACTGCACAGTATGACGTGGTAAAGGGGGCACAGGACACAGTGCCTGGGTTATCACTCAGTTGAAATGATGAGGTTTAAATCCAGAAGCAAATCAGCTCATTCTTGCATCCCTCACATGGCAGATAATAATTATATTTTTGATAAACACAGACATTTATTTAAGAAAGTTTCTCATCCTATCACAGCTATCAGTGAAGGGAAGGTTTATATTCATACAACACTTTCCATTTAGCCTGGTCAACTGTAATGAAGGTTATCCTCTGAGTCTAGCACATCCGGTTTCCAGAACAAAAAGACTAAAGGAGCATCTGACATTCGAGATGCATTAGCAGCTACAGTGCAGGCCGGCAACAGCTAAGAAAAATTGTGTATGTAGCAAAATATGGCATCATTTTTGAAGGAATATTTTACTTTTTTTTTAAAACCATGAGCTAAAAATGAAGATCTTATTCCACCCACAGATGAGCTGGGTATTTATTTAGACACATGCACAGGCTCCTCTTCACTATGGTCATCTTTTATCTAGTTGTTGAAGTTAGGGAGACGCTACATTTATAACAACTTGGCTGCTGCTTGTGTTCTTCATGATCACATGACCACTTGAGGCTGGCGCTTAAAACAAAGTAAACAATTTTGGTCTTGGCCAATTTCAACATTCATGACAACTGTACAGGGGGTGAATTTTTCTTGTATAACTCACCCACTTACATTTTATTAAGGCTTAAAGTTAAACATACTTAAGGCTGGGACTCTTGTTGACAGGCTGTCTGCGAGACGTCGCTGCAAGCTATGGGTCAGATTCACCCCTCATTCCTCCACAGTGCCAGCCTCTCGTCCAAATATGGTCACTTATGGTTCCAAAAAAACACAAACCAATGGGTTATGTCACGGTATAGCAACATCCATTATTTTTACAGTCAATGCAGGACTAACTGGCTTCTGGAACGAACCTCAATGGGCCATTAGAGGAAATGCAGTTTTTGGCATTTCCGTGTTGGCTTCATTTTTCAGCTCCAGTTTGACACATCAACATCTCAATCAATCAATCAATCAATTTTATTTATAAAGCCCAATATCACAAATCACAATTTGCCTCACAGGGCTTTACAGCATACGACATCCCTCTGTCCTTATGACCCTCGCAGCGGATAAGGAAAAACTCCCCCAAAAAAACCCTTTAACGGGGGAAAAAAAAAACGGTAGAAACCTCAGGAAGAGCAACTGAGGAGGGATCCCTCTTCCAGGACGGACAGACGTGCAATAGATGTCGTACAGAACAGATCAGCATAATAAATTAACAGTAACAGCATGACATAATGAGAGAGAGAGAGAGAGAGAGAGAGAGAGAGAGAGAGAGAGAGAGAGAGATACAGGTAATGACAGTAGCTTACAACAACATTATTGAAAGTAATAATATTATAGTTATAGTTCTGGCTACTGTGGTACAATATGTTGAAAGTATGTATTAATATCTGACAGTATACATGTGTGACAATAGTCATATGTGTATAATAACATCTGTCACTTTACAAATGTCGAGGACATTTAATTCAAATATCGACAACATGATTCAATTTAAAAGATATTAAAAACAAAAACCTTGTTTTATTCAATGTGTTTTAATACCATTATTTTCAAATAAAATGATTTTCTTTATAAAAACAAGATTTAATCTTTAGAAAATGATTTTCCAAAAATAAGTCTTGAAAAAGGGTTGTTTGTCTTATAATCATTTCTTATATTAAGGTGAATACAGTATTATTAAAGCTTAAAGTGAATGTGCAAAGTATTTAACTGCAGGTGAAATGCATGCTTTTGCACCTTTGTAGAACCAGGCCTGGTTCCAGCAGTCTGAGATCCTCAGTTGCCCGTAAACAGACACACACACTCCCAGACACATTTACTGTCTCAATATTTACCTGAGGATGTCTAAAGTGCTCAAGCTCCAATGAGCACCACTGAGACTGAAGGAGAAAGCAGGTGCTTCAGGGGCACAGCAGCCCTCTAATGGAACTGCCAGTAGAAGGGCCCTTTAGCCAAATCACTGTTTTATTAAGTGCAAGTGTCAACAAAGGTCTTGAAGCGATGGCCAACACAACAAAGCAGAAATTCTCTCAGTATCAAGAATAGCCCCAAACTCTCCTGCTTGGTGACAGAGTTCAAATGATCAACTCTCAGGTCAGTCTGCAAAAGAGGATCATAAGATGAATATACCACGCAAACAGCAAAGTGCCTCAAGATGAAGGTGTGGGAGGATGGGATGCAACAGGTCAATGTTACTTTGCAACAAGAGATGTAGCTGTATCATATTGCAGAAAATAAATCAGACACTGATTAAGTTCCCATGCATGCTAGCATCCTGGATATCATCAGGATGCAGATGACAAATGACATAATGATAATTAACATGCTGAAATGAAGTCAGAGGTTGGACACCGGTAATTCAGATAATAGACCGATCATTGCTTGTCGCTATTTTTTCCCATTAGCGGTAATCAGATGGGAAATCCAAATCCATCAGAGAGTGGTGAATGCAGCAGGCTGGGAGAAAGCAAAGTGGGTTAATCCGCCACTGCTGAGGTAATTTAGTCAGTGCAGGAATGACAAAGTGGCCGAGATATTGAGGAGTCTAATACATGCCTGCACACACTGAGACTATTTAAATATTGTTAATAATAATGTAAGAATCATGCATGCATGGAGATGAATCACCAGGCTTTTTTTGTGTGCTCCAGGTAAATACTGTATCCTGAATATGATCAA
Organism: Epinephelus lanceolatus; assembly: GCF_041903045.1. NCBI lineage: Eukaryota > Metazoa > Chordata > Actinopteri > Perciformes > Serranidae > Epinephelus > Epinephelus lanceolatus. The sequence continues at coordinate 17,715,503 of NC_135734.1, forward strand.
AACATGGATAGGAGGCATTGCTAGGACATTAGGATGCATGTAAATCAAATGAGAAAGACATGAAAATGACCATGTGAAAGATAAATTGCACTTATTAATCATGTTGAATCCTGTAGAGGAAGCATGAGGAAATACTTTATGGAGCAGAATTGTTTATGGTTTTGATGACTGTACAGAAAAAGGGACATAAAGCATCAGCATGCTGTAACTGCTCTTTACTTTGTATAAACAGTGTAGGACCTACTCAGACAAGCAGCCTCCTGCATTATAAACAGAGCAAAGATGTCTGTATTTAAGTTTGAGTGCTGAGGTAGACTCTATGGAGGAACAACAGCACAAAATGGCCATTCATTCATTACTGAAGTGACACACCTGCAGAGCAAAGAGCCCAGTCAACCTCAACCCTCCAGGAAACAGTCACAGCCAGTCTGAGTCACATGATGCAAAAAAACTGGCACCAAAACTGTTTTTTTTTTGGTCGACCAGACCACCAGAGTCAGAAAAGGACACTACTGCACTTCAGCTATTGCCACCCACGTGTCAAACAGAAGGAGAAAATAGTTGTTTTTTTTGTGTGTGTATTATTATTATTATTTTTTTTTCTTGTGCAGCCTCCACTGCACTGACCGAACCACCACATTTGGACCACTTGGATCCACTGTTCAGTATCAGTGAGTAAACTCTGATGAAACGGATAACGGTAATGTGGGTTGAGGAATCACAAAGAAAATATGTCTGTTGCTTTAGCACCAGTGGCCTCCTTTAGGGTCTGATGGATACATTTCATTAAGGGTATCCTCACTGGGTAAAGGTAGACCAGAAATAGGCCAGGAGACATTATCACAAAAACCATAGGAGGAGACTGGATAGAAAGGACACTGAATTGTTTGCTGTGGTTATTTAATAAAGTGTGATTGTTGTAAGTTAGATCTGTCCTCTCATTGAAAGATGCTAAGACCCTTATCCATGCTTTTGTGACATCTAGGCTGGATTATTCTAATGTTCTTTTATCAGGGTTGCCTAAGAAGAGTTTTCATGGTCTACAGATGGTGCAGAATGCGCCAGCTCGTATTCTGACTGGATCATAGATATGACCATTTAACTCACATGTTGGCCTCTCTTCATTGGCTACCTGTCCAGGTTAGAGCTGATTTTAAGGTGCTGTTATTGACATATAAAATTTTAAATGGTCTGGCACCTTCCTAACTGACAGAACTTATTGATTTTTATTTGCCCACACAGTCTCTTCGTTCTCACGGGAGTGGTCGTCTGTGTGTCCCAAAGGTCAAAAAGAAGACTGTCAGTGAGCGGGCTTTTTCTTACCACGCACCAACACTGTGGAACAACCTGCCTCTTGAAATTCAACAGGCTTGCTCGACTGAGGTCTTTAAAGCAAAGCTTAAGACCCACTTGTTTATTGCTGCGTATTGAGTCTTAGGCAGCTTGCTTTTCTTTCTTTCTTTTTTTTTTTATGGTGTCCTGTTTTAAATTGTGTTTGTGGTTTTACTAGTGTTGTGCATTCACACTAAATTCACCTGTACAGCACTTTGATGTAAAGTGCTCTATAAATAAATTTATTATTATTGTTATCATTATTATTATTAGTTGTTATGGTGACAACAGACATCAGTAGGGCTGTAAAGTGCGTCAAAGTCACTAGTGTGAGAACTCCTTTTTGGCCTATTCTTTGACCTTTTTTCTTCACAAAATAGAAAAATACAGCCCTGCACTAATCCAAGTTTCTGTCTTTCTCTCTAAGACTAATGTTATCTTATTAATGCATCATAAAACATGCTTAATTCAAATTTGACAAACACAAAATGAAACTTTTTCAGTGTTAGGGAGCTACCTTAATGGCATAGTTTTGCAAGTTGCCAATTACATTACACTGGAAGAAGTTCAACTACAGCAAAGCTACCCAAGGAAGAAATAGTTTAATTTAATAAAGCTGAGAAAAATTAGTTCAAACTACTTTGTTAAAAAAAAAAAAAAAAAAATTTCCCCCCTCCATTTCCCTGCCAGAGCTGCATGCAAATTTTTTTGTAGTTTCACTATAGCTACACAAAAAAGGTGGAAAAAAATTAACTGCTTAAATCACCATGCATATATGAATGTAGTCAAACTACCAGCAACTAATGCAAAATATGGTTTAACTTATAGTTTAATTACATGTACTGTAGTTCAATGCTCCCTACACTGGTCTTTCCACTGTTCCTACATTCATCAGCGCTGGTTTCATCAAAATAAGCCCTTAAACCCTTAATATTTTAAATGTGAAAGATTATTTATTTGAATTTCATTATTTATTTGGTCGTTACTGCAAAATTTCACCTCAGTGAGTTTGCCGCTTGCCACAAGTCGGTTTGTATTTACAAAGTTTATACGGAAGTTAGCCTGCTACAACAGTTGGCACGGCACCGGTACACACACAAAAAAAGGATTCTAATCCGACCATCCTGCTACGTTGATTTTAATAAGAGTGTCTGTTCTACTCTTGCTCTATTTCTATGGGCAGAAGCAGTGACTGTTCAGTGTTCCATCACAACAATGGAGGGCTGATGAGCACTTCTAAAATTAAATGAACAATGTCAGCTTCAGTTTAAAATAAATCTGTTATCTGTTGTGATTTTGTATTTTTGATTTTGTATTACCGTACACACGGAGGGCTGTGAACAGCTAGGAGGTATGTAATGAAATAACCCCTCTCTTACTTTTTTTAACCTGTGATTAACTTCCCAGGGGAAGTCCTAGTAATTCTTTTCAAAGGTATAAATTAATAGTTTACTAAGAGATGGTAATTACTTGATTTTTCTGAAAGATTCCAAACACTTATTTTTCAATGAACTCTCCTTTGAGCTAATGTAGAAGCAGGACTTACACAGCTCCCCATACTGTGCCCACTCCTTCCTTTGCATAATGGGGAGTTGATTTAACAACATTCCCTGAGAGGATACCTAAGAGGCTGGACAAACAGTAATTTATCACACACAGCATTGCTCTATGGTGCTTCTTATTAAATGCATAGTATTTATGTCTTGGCTGCAATGAGCTTTCATAATTACTCTCCCACCAGCAATCACCAGCACATCTTTCTGTCAATTAGCCACTAACTAATGGTGCTGAGAGCATATCTTCTCCAGAGTAACATGCTGGAACTGAGCTGTGAGAGACAACACTTTGAATTATTATTCTCTTCACTTCTCTGCCTGCTTGCCAGTTGGACACATGTCTGTCTGTGGCACTAGTTCGCTGGATATATGATCTGAAATTAAACTGAAAGTCATGAGGCAATGATATTTGCCCTCTTCTGTAACACCATTTGAATACATCGACACCCCTGACACACACACCTTTGTATCTCTGTCTGTATGAGAGGGTGGGGTGTCAGCCCTACCGGCAGTGAACTCTGAAATGTTGAGTATACCCTACTGTGGAGCAAACTGTGACTGCTGTCCAATACTGCTTGTCTGCCTCTGTTCAGATCACCTCCTCCGCTGGCTCCTGCCATCTGGTGGGAAGTGGCTTTGGCTCCTTTTAGATTTGGAGAGGCTCCAAAAAAGTGTCCCCATCAGCTTTACTCTACTTACTCTACTGTCTGGGTCCTCTCTCTCTTGTTGTCTATAATGGGAAGTTACCCAAGATGTCAGCATTGGGGTTATAATCCTGCGAAATATGTCTCTCCTCAGAAACACGTCCCCCCCTCTCATTATAAAGCTGCTTTGGTATGATGACAAAGATGAAATCTGAGGTGATGTTGCATGCTGCTACAGCTTGTCTGGTTCATTCAGAAAATAATCAGTCTGCAGCTTGTTCAGGCAAGCTTCAGTCTGGTCTTATAGGAAATTTAGTGTTTCATTAAAGGTGCTATCATAGAAATAAAATGGATGGAAAGGACATTGAACAGTGTGCTGTGGTAATTTGACTTGTACAAAAAAAAAGCAATAGTGTTTAGTTGTTGGGGACTGTAAAGTGCGTCACTCACTTTTCTTATACCTTTCCTTGTTAAGCACTCAAAATTCTCTCTTTCATTAAACTAAGTCTAACGTTAGCTTAATTGCCTTGTTGACTCATAACCTTAACAATAAAAAGTTTCTGCAAATGATAATTATTTTAGACTGTATATTAAGTCATAAATACAGCATAAAACATTTGTTTCACTGTAATAAGAGACATAAACAATGGAATAATTCAGTTATACAAAATATACAAAATACCAAAATGTATTAAAACAAAAGCATGGATTTTCATTTTACTGATCACAGTCGACCTGTTTACATTCCCAGGGCCTATTAGATGCTCAGAGCAACTGACGTAGTATAAAAAGCAAGAAGGTCAGCATAGAGAGGAAGTCGGGTAGTGGATTGGTCAAGCAAACACAGACTTTCACCCAGGAGACCACTGTTTGTGTCTTGTGTGAAAAGAGAAGTCAGCATCAAGTTGTTGTTTTTTTAGCTAAGTAATATGGTTTATGTCACATGACATACTAGTTAACTTACGTACATAAGTTAAATTAGTTTCAGTCCCTCTCTCACTGAAAGATAAACCCACTAACATCTGGCTTTTGTTTTCTAGTGGGATTTAGTGGGATGTTTACAATCGGCATTCATTTAAAGGACAAATGACTCTGCAGTAGTCACAAGTCTTTATCGGTTCCAGTCTCGATCAGCTCCCATCTGCAGGGATGAAAACATGACACCCGGGAGGACATGCTAATTTTTGTCCCTTTTCCGATGCAATGCTATGATGTGCATTGCCTTTGTAGTTAACTTCTGCACCACAGATTTTGTCCATGTATGGGCATCATCCTGATTTAGTTGGCACTGAATCTGAAAGAGAGACTGAAGTGGAAAAAAAATAGACATATAACATTTTCACCGGCCTCCAGGCTGCTTTCTTCTGTTTACTAACCCTGTTTTCTGGTGTATTCCTGACATCCAGTGGCACCCCAGTAAAAAACAAAAGAAAAAAAAAATATAAAGGGATACTTGTCTACTGCATACTATACTACACTGCTTAGTTTAACCAAAATGATGTTGTCACAGTCATTAAATAAATATGTACAAACAACTAATACTATCAGTTTATATTTCAATCCTGCGTCTCCAAAATTAGCGTAGATTGTGCAGCTAGAAGGAACTCTCCATGTTAGCGACATCGTTTCCATTCATGCCAGGCTTACTGGACAGAACCAACTCCATTTCATGGCTTGGGGAGGGGACAGGAATTTTGTTGATCTTGTTAAAGCTCTGACTGATGTCCATAAATGTTTTATTTTTGGTCTCAGGGAGGACAAAGTAGAGGTAGATAGATCCCAAGAAGCAGACCACCACAAACACCAGGAAGGCAAAGGTCTGCAGCATCTCCTACAGAAACAGAAAACACACAGACAGGAATTAGACAGAGCCGATTAATCTGTATCAAGATATGTTGTAAAATGAATGAAAATATGTTAAGCAAGCACAAAGGGTTAACATATCTTCAAGAGTAAAATGAACAGACAGCACCAAATTTCATTCCATTCATTTTTGTTTTTTTATCATTGCATGTGAACCATTTGATGATTACAGTTCTCCACCAAATCCTGGCATTTTTTAGCTATCCCAAACTCTTGCCAACTCCAGAGAGATGTCGTCTGTAGCATCTGTTTTGTCATCTGTTGCTGGGGACAGCATAACACCCCCATGATTTTACACATAAAAGGTCCCAGGGGCTTGTGCATGTGGATTCGGTTCAGATTTTTGAACAATGTATGTATGTGTTTGTGTGTTGAAAAATGTCCAAGTACCCAAAGTCTGAAAGCTAACCTTGTCCAGCATGTTATGCCAATAATAGAGATTAGTGACAGATTTAAAAATACACACTGACTGATTACCCAGAGGGAGATTTAGAGTTGAAGAGAGGGTTTGTTTGTGTGTGTGTGTGTGTGTGCACGTGTGTGTGTGTGTGTGTGTGTGTGTGTGTGAGAGAGAGAGAGAGAGAGAGAGAGAGAGAGAGAGAGAGAGAGAGAGAGAGAGGATGAATGCGGACTGGACTGAATCACCAGTGTCCCACTGAGCTATAATACCTTGCTCATGAGGGGCCGGAACTCAAATGTGGCGCTATGTAACCGGTATTAGAAATGCAGTGTCCAAACAACCATGACCTCAATGAAGAACTACTTACTGCTTTTGATTTCAACTGTTACATCACCACTGCTGTCAGTCTCTGCCGTTTTCCCTCTGCTGAGTGTATTTCATAATAGCACTAAAAAGATAAAAAAAAAAAAAAACAGAGCATCGTGCAAAGGGGCCTGACCCAGTTTCCATGCCGTCTCTGTGACGTAATGCTCATCTGCAAAGTTAGCAAGTTCCTCAGAAAACACTGCCTTTCTTTCCCAGTTGTCATGTGAGATGCGTCATGGTACAAACAGGACATGTCTGCGTCCACTCCGTCTGTCATTAATTGAATTTTAGCAAGCCCCCTGGATTGAGGAGAATGAGACAGTCCCAACTTTATGTTTAACAAACAGTGAACAGGACAGAACAGGGCCAGATGGCATAGGACAGAACACAAGGTTATGGAATAGGACAGGACAGAGGTAAAGGAGAGAGGAAGGTTTAAACATCCACTGTGGACATTAAAAAATGTCCTGGTCCAGTGACTGTCCGGTGCTGGGAGATATGCTGTCACGGTCACTGGTTTCTGGGCCAACAGTGTGTCATCATCGGTGGTAGGGATATAAACTGTTGGTGGGAGGTTATTTGCATGTGTGGGCTTTTATAGACTGTGTTGAATCTTCCCAAGGGAAGTCACACTCAAGGTTAGCATCTGCGATGCGTAAGAGACTGTGCTGTACTTAAGATTAGACCATTAAAGTCCACCCTGTGCTGTTTTATGGATTTTATGGATTACCATTATGTCAATACTGTCACATCCTTGGAACATGAAAAAAGCATACAGTCATTTAGAATCATAGTTAAAAGTTCACAGTATACTAATGACTGTCATTGGGTTCGATGGCTCATTGGTCTTTACAGATGTCATCAAAGAGAGCCTGTTGTTATTGCCCCATTTTATATTTCAATATAAGTCAATAAATCATCAATTGTAACACAGAACTTGTGAACCACTGTATTTTTATGTGGAAAAATCAATAAACAGATTGTTAAGAAAAAAAAAAAAAGTCAATAAATCATCTACACGCCAACTGCATTTAGTTCAATGTTTTAAAGTAACTGGAGAAGCTCATTAAATGCAAACAAGCTGCTGAATGACTAACAGTGACCCTCCACGCTGATCATTACCTTTCAACAGATAATTCCAATATATTTTCCATGCATTTTTAAAAGATAATTCAGTGGGTATTTAAAAGGTTTGCTTAATTTAAAGCTGGGGTGGGCAGTTTTGTCTTGGGCAAAAAAACCCAACAACTTTTCAGTGCATTGTAATTCAAGCAGACTGAGACTGAGAAATAATAGACTTCTGCACCTCCTCTTAGCTCTGTTTTCAGGCTGTAGAGCATCAAGGCTTTGACTTATCACAGGTCATTTCAGATAGAAGGCGATCCTATTGGCTGTTCTACGAATGCAGATGTGCTCCCACATCCCAGATGGTGAAAGCTTGATTCAGTGGTGGAAAATCATGCAGAAATAGTTGCTATTCCAGCATTGGCAACAACTACCTACACTTCACAGCAATCTAAAAAAGGGAGGCAGACTTATCAAAAAAAGAATCTAGAAGAGAGTCTGACAATAAACAAAATGAAACACATGTCAATATTGGCTGAGTGTTTTAGAGTTTGAGATAAAACATAACTGATAGTTTAGCCTTCTGCTAACCAAAGCTATAGGCTTCAAATTCACATTTATGTAACTTAACATGAGCAAAAGCCTTGAATCACAGTTTGTCTTCCACCTCACTCACTGCCTCTACAGACCACTTTGCTGGGAGGAGAGCAAGCAGCAGTTCTGAAAACACATCTTGAATCCAGCCAATGCAAACTCCAGCTCTGGGGAAGCCCCGACGACCAACCAGATCAACAAACTTTGTGTTGCTGCCATCACACAGGTTAGGCTGAACACTTGAGTTCACACTGGCCAGAGTAAAGTCACTACAGCTGCCAACCTGGGGTCAGTCTCTGGAGCTGCGGCCTGCTCTCCTTCTGAAACAATCCACAGCGGTAGGGAGTGAAGAGAGGGGCCGTGGGGTGGCTAGCAGCTAATTATTGTCTCTTTTGTGGTCTGATGAACAGAGAGAGAGAGAGAGAGAGAGAGAGAGAGAGAGAGAGAGAGAGAGAGCGCAAGGCAAGGATGGTGCTGAGTCAATGAGCTCGACAAAGAAATAAGATTAAATAAACACTGGGTTACTGTATGAAGGTGTATTTTTAAATTCTACCTTTTTTTCCCAGAAAACTGTCTAGTCAGAAGTCAGAATCTAGCTGAAATTCAAAGGTCAGTGAAACTAGACGGATCTACTGTATTTGGTACCTGTTCCAGAAATAGTTCTGTCAATCAGTGAAATCTCCATTTTAACCCAAAGGGGTGACTACTTCAAAGGGTTACAGTTTGTGGATTCAGAGACATTCGCCCTTTCAACAATCAAAATTAAAATCCCACATGTCTATTCCAGTAATGTGTTTTTTAATAGACCTACATGATAGTAATAGAGATTCCTGCAGGATGACTTAAATGCATTACTGGTAATTTTATAGTTGATACTTATCTGGAAAGCTAATGGCATTTGCACCTCATTGTTACTGTTCTCATATTTCCTTTTGTTGCACTACAAACTTACAGGAATTCATCATGACATGTAAAAGGTGCCATCAGTTCTATTGTAATGAAAAAAGGAGCAAGGAGTTTGCTCACAGACTGTGCACAAAAGTCCTTTGTTTCTATTATTGTCAGCCGATATCTTCCACAGAATGTGTGCCCACAGGATGAGACAAAGGGCCAAGAGTCAAGCAACAAAAGGGCGGCTAAGTAGGAGATCTATGTGGAAATTTCAAATAAGACTATCAATATAGCAAACTGCAGTGAGCTGCAGACAACCAACTGATGGTGCTTGACATTCAGCACAGTGCTATGACATCAAAATCTGCCTCAACACGGGTTAAATGAGGTCAGCTGCTGCACTGCTGTTGAATAACACTTGATGATTTCCTCATGGGAAAAAATGTAAGAGGTTACTGTGCCAAATAAACTGTGCTGTATTGTAGATATGACTATCACAGTCATACTCTTTGAATGCAAAAAGAGAAATGAATTTACTGAATTGAACCGAGTTTGAATTCATCCTCGTACAGAGAATATTGTAATTTTGCTTCACCTTTGATGTGCTTTGATTCAGTTATCAAAATGGATAAAGGTGGGGTCAGGGGGAGTTTCCCCGTATCAGAGACAGTGACAGGTAGTTGGCGTGAATTCCTGTTTGAAGTGACTAATGCGTCCTGTTGGAAAGGCAGTCGACCACAGAGTGATGCTGAAAAAAATAAAAATAACAAAATAAAAGTGATGCATAAAAGACATAACTACATGATGCAGTCGTGTCCTTTGTGTCTTGCTCCTATCTAGGGGGGCCTTTCACATGTCTGAGTCCAGGGTCCCACAGTCTTATTATTTGTCCATGGCTGTAAGCTGTTTGGAGTTACAAATAGCAGCTATGTCATGTGCATGCATGTCTGTGAGTGTGTTTGGGTGTACTTGGGTATTTGTCTGTAGCTAATCTCACAAACTACTGGACCAATCAGCCTACTATTTTGTATGCTTAAGGACCTCTTGTGGTTGTGGTGATTTACAACTTATGAAAAATCTGTTTTATTGACATTTTCGTTTCATACCCTCACTGAATGCTAACCTCTCCCTCCTCTTAAGCTGCAGGTTCTCTGGAAATTGGCTGAGGTAAAAAGTGGCTGTGGTTTGAACCAAATTGATTGATTTTGAACCAAAGCATCTGCAGATTCATTCCCTACCAGATGTGTTATGATCCACCTAATTTAGGCACGATACAAGATGAAGTAGCCCTCATTTTTGTTATCTTTACAACCATCTTGACTGTAAGGAAGCCTGGAGGGGAACAAAATCACTGGTGCAGCTTTGCCATGTTCCAGCTGCCATGGCTGCCTTGTACTGTCTGTCATATGGCATCATACCACACCAGAAGCCTTTCAGAAACAGAGCATTTTGCTAGTTTTTTAGACTCGCAAATTTTGTTGATATGGTCATTTTTCCTTGAGATTTATGTTTCTACTGTAAGTATGGGCTAAATAGTAAATGCTTTCTCTTTTTTGGTCCGTTTTATTGTCTGCTGGAATTACAGGGATTGCCCACAGAGGCTGCAATAAGGGTGATCGCTCAGCTACCTGGCGGAGATCTGAACTCTACTGCGTGCACTTTTCTTGTTATTTTCTGAATTTATCTTTTAAAGTTGATTATTTGACATCCATTTATTATACTGAATAAAAACTATTAAAAATGTCCACTTTGGTCTCTTAATACGTTTTATTCATTTCCCAAATGTATTCCCCTTTGCAGTCTGCTTGCCCCCCATTGAAAAGCTTATAACCAGCCCCCACAAGAAGCCAAACTGACACCTTGGTGGTGGCCTGTCACAGAGGTAAGGGGATGTGACAGTGCAGCAGTGTGCTGTCTGAACAGAGGTCAGAGCTGGTTTCAGGTGCCAGTCAGTAACCAGTGAGTCACTGCTGTGATCCTGTGTGTGCCCGGGAGTAAGCGGCCACGGCAAAAAAACCCAACCAACAAAACCAACACTGCTGTATGGCTAAAAATAACTCTCTGTCGCTTTCTCTCTCTCTCTCACACTTGTCTGCTCCTTCCTCGCCTTGGTCAGCCTTATCTCCCCCACTCTTTGCCTTTGCACATCCATTCCTACATGTCTCCTGTGGCATCTCCACTTCTTTGCTGTGTGCCTCGATTGTCCGCCTTATTACATATTCAGCTCCACTTCTATTTGTCCTTGCACTGACTGACATCTATTGCCATCTGTCTCAGTGTACATCCATCAAAATGAAGGAGCCGTCTATTCTCTCATCACATTATATTATTCCTCTCTGTCTTACAATCTGTCCATGACACAGTCAGGCAGAAATGCTCATATGTTCATATATAAATAAATATATAAAAATATAAGTTCACATATCAGGCATAAAGGAATGAGGTGACAGTGTAGAGAGACAATAATGGGATTTATAATTAGTGTCCTGTGGGTTTGCTGACACTCTCCAGATGAGGTTTCACCACATACCAATTTAAATCTGGCACCTTCCTGACAACGCAGTGATCCCATTTGAATCATTAAAACTAATGAACACTGATAAGCTTATAGGATTACACATACCATAAGTCACTGACACTTTGTGACCGGAATTCAACAGGTTTCTGTAAATGTTTCAAAATTACCTCCACGGTATCACTTTTCTACTCATGGCAACAAGTGGCTCCTTCCTGGTTACAGTGACAGAGCACAAGAAAAAGTCTTTTAAGGCTTTACAGGGGAAATCTGGATGCTTCAATCACTTACATGTTCATGAAGAAATAAGCTGGTGGAGAGATTCTATTACAAGACTTTACAAGACTCCAGCAATTGTACAATATTTAGGAGAATGTTACTATTTGCACAAAATGAGGATGTTAAAAAACTCTGTTGCTGACCTGTGTCTTTTTTTAACATTGCATAATCATTCTCAATTTTAAGTAGGTTTTTTGTAGTATTTATGTTTTGTGTTTACACAAGAGAAGTGACGAAATCAAGTGTAGACCTTCGTATGTCTTCCTTTGGCACATTAACTGTGTGTTGATAACTGACAGTGTGCATATTGAGTTAGCTTGATGTGAAATAAGTCTTGCGGCATGGATCTAGAGATGGCAATGTTGGTATTGATCATTCAGGTGAAATATCTTAAAAACCATTGTATGGATTGTCATAAAATTTTGTACAGACATTCATCATCCCCAGAGAATAGAGGATAAATTGCAACAACATGGTGATCTTACTTCTAGCACGGTCATCTAATTGAAATATCAGTGTGGCCTATGCATCTTACTATATAATGACGAAAACTCTGTTTGTGTGTCTGTGGGTGTGTCTGTGTGTGTGTCTGTTCCACGTTTTTCTCCTCACTGACTTGGTCAATCCATTTGAAATTTGGCACAGTGGTAGAGGGTCATGGGAGGATGCGAATGAAGCAATATTACATCAATTGGCCAAAGGGGGGCGCTATAGCAACCGACTGAAATTGCAAACTTTGAATGGGCATATCTCATGCCCGTGTGTCGTAGAGACATGAAACTTTACACAGAGATGCCTCTCCTCATGAGGAACAAATTTGCCTCAAGAACCCATAACTTCCGGTTATATAGATTTTCCACCATTTTGAATTTTTTGAAAAACACTTAAAATCGATCTCTTCCTAGGAAGTTTGACCAATCTGCATGAAACTCAGTGAACATAATCTAGGGACCAATATCTAAAGTTTCCTCTTGGCAAAAGTTGGAAAACTTACTAAAACTGAGCTTCTATAAGGCAATGAATATTGCGGAGGGCGTGGCTCATCACATAAAGGTGTATAACATCTCAAGGGTTTCACCAATCACCACGCAACTTTATCTGAACACACATTAACAACAACAGCAACACATTATCTGAGGAGACCCCTCCATTATTGACCTGATCAAACAAAATGGGCTAGAGAGCTAATTTCTTATCTAGGCCTAACCGCCATATCGATTTTTACTAAACTTGGTAGATATGTAGAACAGGACGCCTCAAGGTGACTGGAGGAATTTAACTCTAATTGGCAACTGGGTGGCGCTATGACAACAGAAAAATGCTGTCAGTGTGTCATTCTGTCTGTCCCACGTTTTTCTACTCACTGACGTGGTCAATTTATGTGAAACTGCACATAGGCATTGAGGATTGTCACCCCTTTTTAGAAAGTGACAAAGCTACTTTTTCCAAAAATTACACTATTAGTATATTCTTTTACAAAGTCGCTTTTAAGTGAATTGTATGCATTCACCCCACAAGTTACTGCGCACGCGCATTGATATATGTATCCACCTCAAATGGACATCAGCTGTAGCTAAGCAGCGGAGTTACACTGTGCACGTGCGTTAATATATGCATCCACTTCAAACAGACATCATCTCAGCTGCAGCCGATAAAGGTAGGCTTATTAATTACTTAATTACATTTACACTGCTAAAACATGCACATTGATGTCAAATTGACAAGCTAACCAATTGCCATGCTGTGTAGGTGTATGTGCACGTGGGAAATTGCCCCATACCCCTCAACTTTGTGTGTCTGTGTATTCGTGAGTGTAGCTAGGGGAGACTTTAGATATTGGTCAATTGTACTATCAAATTCACAAAAACTCTGTCTGAATACATTGCTCTTCTTAATGGGCTCAGTTGACTATTTAATCTGCAATTTCCTATGACCTGTATCCCAAACACACACCATGTGAAACTGTACGTGGGCAACTGTGCACTCAGTGGGTATGGACTAGTTATGTTTAAGACCAAATACCTGCTAAACTAATGACACCCCCATCAACCTCAGCTGTACTTTGGGTTTAGTGCTTATTAGCATGCAAACAGGCTAAAGTAAGATGGTGAACTTGCCATGCATGAGTTGATGTTGTAAATCAGTCAACACACCTTATATGTCACTATGACAACTTTGACTGTTCCTTATGTTTTTATTGTCTGTCTTGCATGACATACACTTTAGTAACTATTGCATCTTCAAGTGCTTCAAAAATTGTTATGAATTCCTACTCAGTTACTCAGAATATTCTATTTCCTCACTTGGAGATTTAAAAAAGTTGCAGAGCGTTGTTCCTGTGTGCTTCTGGAACACTACACCTCTGGTCTTCGTCTCCCCTTTTATTGGTACATGTCCACTGTCATAGCTGCTGCTGTCAGCAGACGTGTACCACGTGCTTGTGGTAGAACATCGGATACAAACAATACATGACATTCTCATCAAAACAATGTTCTGCAGCATCACCAGTGTTCAAAAAATCCACAGGCTACCTTCAAGTGTTTGCATCTTGACACCCAAGCTTTATGATAACACTCATCTGCCCCTCTGTTTTCTTGTATTTTTTTTGTGCCCTGTTTCTGTTTCATCCTTGACAATTGATCCCTCCTGTTAGAGTAACAACTAAGAAATTACTATCCGTACATTTGATATGCCCTTTTCAGCTATTTTAGCTCACTCTTTTCCTCCCACACATGACACACTGGTGCAGCTGGCTGAAAGGACAAAATTAGGTTTGTCTGCAGGGGCTGCAGAGAAAACGGGCAGAAAATATCTGACAGAAGGTCAACCCAACGTCAGTACAATGTCCAGCATGCCGCAAGCAAAGATTCACTCTAATCTCAAACTTCTGGGATGACTTTTGTCTAACTCTTTTCTGTTTCTCTCTATGAACATGTCCTTCAAGTTACAGTACGAGTAACATTGTCTGTGTGTAGGTGCATTTGTGTGAGTGCGTATTTGGCTGGAACAATTCATATTAATGGTCCAAAAAAGAAAAAGAAAATTAAAAGTAAAGGTTGCAGCAGCAGGCAAGAGGTGTAAATCTATCACCGGTACTGGATTTAACTGCTAATTGGGTCCCCTTTTCTTCCCTCAACCTTGCGGAAGCCCCTTCCTTAACTCAGAGTCACCTTTTAGTGTTTTGTTCACCATGACCATGTCTGTATCTAAAGTTCAAGAAAATATACCTAACTTCATTCAGCTTTGTTATATGTAGTCGTAGTATCCAGCTGCAGTAGAAGTATACCATTTCTTGATGTGAGCTGCAATGTGAAAACTGCATGTGCACTTGTGCATAAACAGCAATGAGACATACAGTTCACCCCATTAATTCAAGCTGTAAGGAAATAGATGTGCTCTAATACAACTTAATTAGAATCTCCTGTGGAGTTCCGTCACATTAGCTTTATTGTTGGATACAGCACGGTGACATGTTAATGAATTTCTGAGCTCCTGCCCCTGTTCTCAGAATTTAACAAGGTTATATCCTGTGCTCATGTCGTTTGTGTTTATCCTCAGCAGACTGTGACTGTAACTGAATCCTGCTTGCAAAAGTCCTGATGAATGCCTGCGGCAAAATGCCTGCATCCATCCAGCGGCAGAGACTAGAGGTCAGACTCATTCCTGACTTACACAGCCATGATTCTCACGCTACTTCTAGGGACAGAAGAATGTTTGGAAAATTCAACACAAGATGGAAGATGCAGAAAAAGAAAACAAACAGGCGATATCCTCGTGATTCAACTAATTTCCAGCAGTAAGAATGATTGAAGAGAAAATATAGCTTCATGTAACATCACAAGCTATCTAGGCAGGGGTAAATCTTGATGCATTATAGATTCTATAATTGTGTTGTCTGGTTCCTCAGTACTGAATATGCAGCAAATTCATTCATAAAAGTGTATTAAGTAGATATACAGTACAGGCCAAAAGTTTGGACACACCTTCTCATTCAATGCGTTTTCTTTATTTTCATGACTATTTACATTGTAGATTCTCACTGAAGGCATCAAAACTATGAATGAACACATGTGGAGTTATGTACTTAACAAAAAAAAGGTGAAATAACTGAAAACATGTTTTATATTCTAGTTTCTTCAAAATAGCCACCCTTTGCTCTGATTACTGCTTTGCACACTCTTGGCATTCTCTCCATGAGCTTCAAGAAGTAGTCACCTGAAATGGTTTCCACTTCACAGGTGTGCCTTATCAGGGTTAATTAGTGGAATTTCTTGCTTTATCAATGGGGTTGGGACCATCAGTTGTGTTGTGCAGAAGTCAGGTTAATACACAGCCGACAGCCCTATTGGACAACTGTTAAAATTCATATTATGGCAAGAACCAATCAGCTAACTAAAGAAAAACCAGTGGCCATCATTACTTTAAGAAATGAAGGTCAGTCAGTCCGGAAAATTGCAAAAACTTTAAATGTGTCCCCAAGTGGAGTCGCAAAAACCATCAAGCGCTACAACGAAACTGGCACACATGAGGACCGACCCAGGAAAGGAAGACCAAGAGTCACCTCTGCTTCTGAGGAGAAGTTCATCCGAGTCACCAGCCTCAGAAATGGCAAGTTAACAGCAGCTCAGATCAGAGACCAGATGAATGCCACACAGAGTTCTAGCAGCAGACCCATCTCTAGAACAACTGTTAAGAGGAGACTGCGCCAATCAGGCCTTCATGGTCAAATAGCTGCTAGGAAACCACTGCTAAGGAGAGGCAACAAGCAGAAGAGATTTGTTTGGGCCAAGAAACACAAGGAATGGACATTAGACCAGTGGAAATCTGTGCTTTGGTCTGATGAGTCCAAATTTGAGATCTTTGGTTCCAACCGCCGTGTCTTTGTGAGACGCAGAAAAGGTGAACGGATGGATTCCACATGCCTGGTTCCCACTGTGAAGCATGGAGGAGGAGGTGTGATGGTGTGGGGGTGTTTTGCTGGTGACACTGTTGGGGATTTATTCAAAATTGAAGGCACACTGAACCAGCATGGCTACCACAGCATCCTGCAGCGACATGCCATCCCATCCGGTTTGCGTTTAGTTGGACGATCATTTATTTTTCAACAGGACAATGACCCCAAACACACCTCCAGGCTGCGTAAGGGCTATTTGACCAAGAAGGAGAGTGATGGAGTGCTGCGGCAGATGACCTGGCCTCCACAGTCACTGGACCTGAACCCAATCCAGATGGTTTGGGGTGAGCTGGACCGCAGAGTGAAGGCAAAGGGGCCAACAAGTGCTAAACACCTCTGGGAACTCCTTCAAGACTGTTGGAAAACCATTTCAGGTGACTACCTCTTGAAGCTCATGGAGAGAATGCCAAGAGTGTGCAAAGCAGTAATCAGAGCAAAGGGTGGCTATTTTGAAGAAACTAGAATATAAAACATGTTTTCAGTTATTTCACCTTTTTTTGTTAAGTACATAACTCCACATGTGTTCATTCATAGTTTTGATGCCTTCAGTGAGAATCTACAATGTAAATAGTCATGAAAATAAAGAAAACGCATTGAATGAGAAGGTGTGTCCAAACTTTTGGCCTGTACTGTATATGCAGAGATTTTTGAAGCATGAATATTTTTGTGCATTCAGTTTAAGTCATACAATGTTTTAGGAAGAGTCTTCAAGTAAAAATTACTTTTCAACAAAGCAATCCAATCAAAGTATGTTCCCAAGAATGGAGACATAATAAGGTATGAAATAAGGCTTGCTTCACTATGAAGTAAACTATTTGTGTACCTTACGCATTCATTCAATCACAAATTTAACAATATGAAAATGTCAAATCCCCTGCAAATTCCCCCTTAAACTCTCTTCAATAAAATTACTCTGAAAGATGAAAGCCCTGAGCAAAACTTCTCAACCTGCACCATGTACTTCCATTAATACTAAATTATTGTTTGCAAACAGATAAAAACAAGGCCCCGGCTCTCTCAGCAGAGAAATGGCAGATTGGGAAAGTAAAGAAGTGCTTGGAAAAGTTAAGATAACTGTGGGTTTAGGAGGGCATGAACTTCAGCGTACATCTCTACATTTTTTCAGCTCACGAAGATTGAAATGTCAAATGCCATTAGGATCTAATGAGGGACAAGTGGGACGTTATAACCGAGGGCAAAGTTCTGCTATAAAAAGCAGAGCTGAACTATATGTCTGCGGCACAGAGGGCAATTATAAGGCAGACAGTAGGACTTTGCTCATACTATGAAATATAAAACTGAATATGTTAAATTCTATCTACTAGGTGGATAGGTAACAATTATAGTCTGAATGTCCCTCTAAGACTTTCAGTTTCCACATAATGACACGCTGTGTTTAGTTAAAGCATTTTATAATGGAATGTCTGTACACAGTTTTATTCCTGCTTGAATGGATGAATGTTAACATAGGACATACCTGTTTGTATGTGGAGGGGGTCATATGTTGTGATAAACCCATAGAGAATTATTACCTGACTCTACAGTTCCCCTCAGCTCCATGAAGTGTTTAAGCTCAGTGATTTCTTTCCAGTGCAAACGAATGTAAGCACTCGACTGAATGGACTTTATAAGTGGTTATCAGCCTCATAGATATGAGTTAGAAGTGGCCTGCTTGACCTACTAGTGGCTGTGATTGTTGTCATCAAGTGTAAAGACAGCGACCTCTAGTGGTTGTAGTAATTATGATGGGAGCAAAGGAGGAGGTTGGGTGATGTGGTATAAAGAGCAATAAAGCCCACGTACAAAGGTAGTCAGGGAGGATGGGTGGATTACTCAGACACAGGACTTTCACCCAGGAGACTGCTGTTTGTGTGGGTGTGAAAGTCAATGTGACTTATAACTTATTTGAACTGACATTCAAAAGTTCATCACGTTACGTTATGTAATGTAACAAATGTACTTATTTGAACCCAAACCATGTTTTTTTCTTCTGAATCTACTAGTAGGTGTAGTGAGTCCCTTCTAACCCATAGGCTGATAACCACAGATAACGCCCATTCAGGCAATCCTGAAACCCTAAAAAAACAAACAAAAAAAAAAACCCCACTGTACACCCAAAAAAAAAAAGAAAAAAAATTGGATGCTCAAGAGTCTGTATGATATCCTAAAATAATGCACACATAACACATATCCTACAAATTAGCGCCCCACTAATGATGATACATTGTTAAATTAAAGTTACTTAATCTACATAAAGGAAAAGAAACATGGCTGGTGTCTTTAGGTTTAGGCAAGTAAAGGTAAAAGTAAAGGTACTGTGGTTAGGTTTATAGAAAAGAAATATGGCGAGGACGTACCTTAAAATGACTCACAATTCACTTAAAGTTCCTATTGTTCCGAACTCCCGTCTCCTAGGGAAAGTCCTGGATTTTGTGACCCATCTACCACCCCAACCTGTCTTCTTAATAGACTGCTCAGGACTACTTTTAGTAGGAAAATGCACCACAAATTAATGAGTACAGCCTGTGCAGGTTGCACCATACTTTCCTAGTTTCTAAGAATAGAAACCAACGCATGAACAAAACATAAACATGCAGCCTCAAAGGGGGGCAGCTAATCCCCAAATAACACATTTGATTGATAACAAAACAGCTCACACACCAAACTATGTTTTTTGGGACCTTGGGAGATTGATTTGTTAGAGACAGATTGGAAAGGAAAAAGACAAAGAGACATTCAGACAAAGAAAGGCACAAGCTATATTGCTTGAATATGCAAAACAGGTCAAAGGAACAGCACATGAAGTCTACTCACTTAACTAAAGTCCTTGGGAAAATGATGTGAGTGCACTGCAGAGGAACAGAAAGGAGGAGGACACGACACTTTGGGGTAAAGGAGACATAAAAGGAGCACAGGGCTGGTGAACAAGTGCGTGGGCAGTGAAATAAAGAGTCAAACTTCCTAGATGTGACCATTTCAAGCCAAAATGTCACATTGATTTCTCCTCCTTGCAATTCAGTAACAACCTTTATGCTTGTGTATGGTATAACATTTACTTTATAAACAGACAGAGCTGATGTGTACTATAGGTCAAGGTATCTAGAAAAATGTTGCATTTAATGTATAAAGTGATGATTCATCTGACTGAGCTGTCATCCAATCATTTTTACAGGTGCATGACCCGTATTCATCATGTATTGGTTGAGATAAATGAAAAGGTTTGACACGCAGATATAATGAGACATCAAAGTACAGTACAGGCCAAAAGTTTGGACACACCTTCTCTTTCAATGCGTTTTCTTTATTTTCATGACTATTTACATTGTAGATTCTCACTGAAGGCATCAAAACTATGAATGAACACATGTGGAGTTATGTACTTAACAAAAAAAGGTGAAATAACTGAAAACATGTTTTATATTCTAGTTTCTTCAAAATAGCCACCCTTTGCTCTGATTACTGCTTTGCACACTCTTGGCATTCTCTCCATGAGCTTCAAGAGGTAGTCACCTGAAATGGTTTTCCAACAGTCTTGAAGGAGTTCCCAGAGGTGTTTAGCACTTGTTGGCCCCTTTGCCTTCACTCTGCGGTCCAGCTCACCCCAAACCATCTGGATTGGGTTCAGGTCCGGTGACTGTGGAGGCCAGGTCATCTGCCGCAGCACTCCATCACTCTCCTTCTTGGTCAAATAGCCCTTACACAGCCTGGAGGTGTGTTTGGGGTCATTGTCCTGTTGAAAAATAAATGATGGTCCAACTAAACGCAAACCGGATGGGATGGCATGTCGCTGCAGGATGCTGTGGTAGCCATGCTGGTTCAGTGTGCCTTCAATTTTGAATAAATCCCCAACAGTGTCACCAGCAAAACACCCCCACACCATCACACCTCCTCCTCCATGCTTCACAGTGGGAACCAGGCATGTGGAATCCATCCGTTCACCTTTTCTGCGTCTCACAAAGACACGGCGGTTGGAACCAAAGATCTCAAATTTGGACTCATCAGACCAAAGCACAGATTTCCAAAGGTCTAATGTCCATTCCTTGTGTTTCTTGGCCCAAACAAATCTCTTCTGCTTGTTGCCTCTCCTTAGCAGTGGTTTCCTAGCAGCTATTTGACCATGAAGGCCTGATTGGCGCAGTCTCCTCTTAACAGTTGTTCTAGAGATGGGTCTGCTGCTAGAACTCTGTGTGGCATTCATCTGGTCTCTGATCTGAGCTGCTGTTAACTTGCCATTTCTGAGGTTGGTGACTCGGATGAACTTATCCTCAGAAGCAGAGGTGACTCTTGGTCTTCCTTTCCTGGGTCGGTCCTCATGTGTGCCAGTTTCGTTGTAGCGCTTGATGGTTTTTGCGACTCCACTTGGGGACACATTTAAAGTTTTTGCAATTTTCCGGACTGACTGACCTTCATTTCTTAAAGTAATGATGGCCACTGACTTCTGCACAACACAACTGATGGTCCCAACCCCATTGATAAAGCAAGAAATTCCACTAATTAACCCTGATAAGGCACACCTGTGAAGTGGAAACCATTTCAGGTGACTACCTCTTGAAGCTCATGGAGAGAATGCCAAGAGTGTGCAAAGCAGTAATCAGAGCAAAGGGTGGCTATTTTGAAGAAACTAGAATATAAAATAGTTTTGATGCCTTCAGTGAGAATCTACAATGTAAATAATCATGAAAATAAAGAAAACGCATTGAATGAGAAGGTGTGTCCAAACTTTTGGCCTGTACTGTACATCACAGCGAGTTGGGATGAGAAGTGTTCTCATTTAGGACACCTACTGAGACATTAAAGACTGCTTCAAAACATAGAAAAAAAGGGGAAGGTAGCACAATGCCAAGAGGTGAGGACAGTAAATACAGAGTACACATACCGGCTGCGGTACACCCGCCCCCCACCCATTCTCTTCTTCAGCTCAATAAAAACCATCAGTATTGATCAAACGCACATAACCAGGCTCATTATCTTCTCTCTACATTCTAACTTCAGATCAGTTAAATCCTCCAGGCTATTTGTTAATAGTAATTGCTTCATATTGCAATTGCACAAAGTCCCTTCTTTCTCTACCCTTCTTCACAGGTCATCTGATGAAGTTACAGTTGCTCACTAAAAAAACAATTGTTTTAGCTTCTCTCATGAAGCAGCACTTAATGGGTCGAGTCCCTAATGGTGTCTTGGGAATGGTGGGAGTATTGACAAAGAAAATCGGCCATGGACCAAGATTTTCATCAATAAAAACACAGGGTCTTTATTTAGGCCATTAAAATCAATTTGCAGTATCTCAGTTTGTGTGATATTGAAGTATAGCATGAAGGGCTTGAGGGAATTGTAATGTACTGGACACACAGTACATAAAAGGTGCAACATGGTTATTCAGGAAGTATTTGTCAGTTACGCAATATGGTGAGCGATCTCACTGCAGCAAGTAAAACTGTTTTCAGTCCTGTGATTGTGAAACAAGGGAGAGCTCTGCATCACAATCTATGGCTGGTTACACAGGAGCACCCTGCAGACAGATGGCTCTGAAAACCAAGCATGATTTCAGAATTAAATCTGATAGAATATATCCTGCTCTCTTTGTGAGTGGGCATGCCAGTAGAAATGAAGTGCCATATGAAGAAACTATTCACTACAGTTTAACAAACAGCTCAAAACATGCTTCTCATAATAGAGAGTAAATAGAGCAATGGGGATAAAAAAAAAGCCCAGTTGCCAGAACAAAATGTTGGCAAAGTACGTTTCTGCAAACCACAGATATGTTTGTACATTTTACAGGCATATCGTAGTTCAGATGATGTGCGTGAGCTGAGTTTCTCATCAGACTGGATGGCAAATGGCTTGACACATAGGTGCGACAGTAGCCCTTTTAAACAGAAATTGTGCAAATTTGCAGGAAAGCCCAATCAGTCTTCTTTCAGCATTGGCAGTATAAAAACAAAATCGGGGAGGGCGGCAAAATGCCGCCTACCTACTTTTGTTTAAACAGAATGTGCCTTTTTCGGGGCAATGGGGGGCGTGAGCAAGTGACAAAACGTGTGGCTCAGCATGTAACGTAAACAGAGATGTGGGAGGGAAGCCCCGGCTGGTCAGTCCTTCTGCAATTCTCTCGTAAGTCGGCCCGTTCTTCACTGTTGCTGTCATCTGACGGTTAATGGCTTCTTCATTTGCGAGGGCAAGGAGGGCGCGCAATTCCTTGTCTCCCCAGTTGTTCATCTTTACAGTGTCTGTCAGGTTTGCGTTTCCCTCTTGCTACTAGCT
This sequence comes from Epinephelus lanceolatus, assembly GCF_041903045.1. Taxonomy (NCBI): domain Eukaryota; kingdom Metazoa; phylum Chordata; class Actinopteri; order Perciformes; family Serranidae; genus Epinephelus; species Epinephelus lanceolatus. Next base: position 17,738,223 of record NC_135734.1, read on the forward strand.
GCTCGCTAATTCCTGCTATCAGCTGTTTCCTGTTTATCCACCACCAGTGGGTCGCACGTGCGGCGTCATCAACAGCTCCTCCCACAAGTCTTCAACAGCCCCTCCTGCTGTTGCGGAAGGCCACCTCTGTCTTTTTAAACTAAAAGGGTTCCGCCAATATGACTACCCTATGACTTGGGCACCTCTGATCAACTCGCCAATCCGGCTCTGTGTGTCTAAACTCTCACAGCTTGCTGGCAAAATGGCCCAACATTCGCGGAAAATCTGGCAGTGGAAAAGGGGCTAAAGTAACAGGTTGTATAAGGACCCAATTGCAGCACACAGGAAACCACAAAAAGTTGGTAATGACGTTTGATGTCACAACTCAGCAGGAACAGTGCAGAGCAGGTAAACAGCACACAATACAGTTCAACACTCCAGCAAAGTCTCACTACAAATACTCTGATGGCTTGGCTGGTCCAACAGATCGAACTGGGCCAGGAAGCAGGTGAGTGGGCAGTGATGTTAGCCCAGACACACATGCAGTTCGGTTCAATAACAGGCATGGGCACTTTGTAGGAGCAGGCAGGAGATGTAGTCGTGGAGGTCAAAGATCCGGAACCAGGTGAGCTCACGGTCCAAGTAGACAAACCAGTAGGGGACAGACAGGGGGTAGGTTGAGGCAAGGCAGAGGATGGAGAAGCCAGCAGGTGAGTACTCTCAGGTCACACACACAATGGTGAGTGTGGTGACACCATAGGCAGGCAAGCAGGTCATAGGCCAGCAGGGTTGGCAACGGGAAACCAGTCCAGAAAAAAGTGCTGGAGAGTCTTGCATAAGTGGTGAAGAACAATCTGATAAAGAGTATCTGTGACGCTGGGGTATATATGCTGGGGTTTATATACTGGCTGTGAGTAATGAGGAACAGGTGAATTGAGTTGCCTTGATGAGGTGGGTATGGCTAGAGCTGAGGTATGGGGAAACCAGAGTGAATGGAAAATTACTGAATGGGAGCTGGGTAACTGGGCATACAGAAATAAGCAGGTGACCAGCTACAGAACTGTGACAGACAACTGGGAGACAGCCACTGGCAGCAGACCACTGTTAGAGACCAACAAAAGCAGATTCTAACCTAGAGTTCATGACAAATGCAGCCATGTTTGTAGTAACAGGGTAGTTTAAGCCAAGACATGATTTCAGTCAGAACCACTGTAGTCAAGAAAACTTTATTTCCATTTGCAGTATTATATGTGGCAGTATGGCTCTGTTCTGGGGCTTCTATGCCTTTCCTATAAAGCCTAAGGCGGAGAGAGCATACCTCCCTGCCCTCGTATGTGTCTACATGGAAAGCCTAAGGCAGGGAGAGCAGGAGCAAAGACCCCCCAGGAACAGACCACAGCCAGCATCAATGACAAACAGAAATGACACTGATAAGTCAGACACAGCATGAAAAGGAGGAGCTGGGCTGGAGGTGGGTTGCAAAGCAGCTTACAGAGGACGCAGCAACACTAGGCAGGCCAGAGCAGTTTGAATGAGATTCGCCAATTGGTTGCATAGAAAGGAATCATGTGATCTATCAGCTGACTCCCTTCCATCAATCAGCTGATCCATCAGTTTATTGGGCTGTTTGAGATCAGCTGATGTAGCTGGGATGTGAGCTGAGCTTGACATTGTGTCCTGCCTGAACTAACGCTATGCTTAATGTTTTCCTAACTCTAACCAAGTATTTTTTGTACCTAAATCTAACTACATGGTAACCACAGCACTGCCTCAACATTAAACTGAAAACTGAAATGTAAAGTTTTATCATATCTGCGATATATGTTACAAATATAACATATTCTCTGGTTTGCAGAAACCAAAGCCAACATTTATGCTGGTGAATGGATTGATAAAACACACATGAGCTGCTGACTATGCACCTGAGTGCCCTGAAGTAATTAAAAAAGCAAACTGTTATGCCAATATTACTTTGGTGTTAGTGCTGAAAGTTGCATTTTTGTAATCAGATTTCCACACAGATTTTCAATTTAATGGTCACACATTTTAATTTAGTAATAAAGGTTGGACTAAAAGGTGAAGAAGCACAAATCTCCAGAAACACGAGGCAGACCTCCTGTTCACGGAGAGTTCTCTGCACTTGCAGGCTGTCAGCTATGTTAAGTAGAGATATTGTTGGTGCAGGCCACTGTGGATAACCTTTCCTCAACAACAAACACTCAATACCCTTCTGTCTGGCTCGAAAATGACTTCACCGGTGGTCAGACACACTGAATCCCCACTCAGCCTGATGCCCCACAGCAGAGCCAGAGTAGCAGAGTTTTTACTCAAGGCACACAGAAAATTTAATATTCTCACTCACTGGTTCAACCTCTGGGCCTGGCTCGTGAGCAGCTTAATCAAGATGCTGCCAGTCTGCCCACCAGCATGATGGAAACTATTCTAAGTATTCACACTTGCTGCACAAAACTGCACACGTTTATAATTAGTGTAACAGCAGGCAAATTATTGTTCTCATGTGTTGTTCTTCCTGCAGGATATGACAGATGAAAGCAAAGCTTCCTCTGTTGTGCTGCTTCATGTAGGCAGGGGCATCACTGAGTATTCTCTAACACCCTGGTACTGACCTGGGATCTGACCTTGGTGTTGTTAGACACTGTCACTCAAAATCCTTTTGAGAAAGTGCAAAAGAAAGTGCTGTCTCGGTCCATCAGTTTGTCCTATCTCTGCATGTCAATGGAGCTGGTGGTGCTCCACTAATCACAGCCTGGCCATAGAGAGGCTCAGCTCAATCAACGCACTCAACAGAATAAATGTTGGATTTGTACATTTCTACAAACCACTTATGTGTTTTCAATCTCATGTTAAAAAGGCTGTGGTAAATATGTGGTTAGATTTAGGCACAAAAAACACTTGGTTAGGGTTGGGGGAAAAAGTCATGTTTCAGCTTAAAATACCCAGTTTGGTCGCTACAAACACATCCTGAAGTTCCTTTAAAAACTACTCACTTTTGTTGCTCTTGTACAGTGGTCTGCTGGTTGGCAGCTGTCTCATCTATGTGTCATGCCACCCATCTTACCTTCCTCATATTGACAAACTCAGCTCATATACATGTAATCTGAACTATGTCATTATTATGAAACTTACAAATGTAATATATGCGTAGTTTGGAGAAATGTACAATGCCAAGGTCTTCATGGGTTCCATATCCTCATTCTACACAGCGTTCTGCCACATCACAGGCATTGTTGAAGGGGGTGTCAATTCAGGACATTTGACCCCTCAGATTCAGAGCAGATTACCTTGGGAACTTAATCTCTTTGGGGTTATCTGTCCGGATAGTGAGGTTGGTTCGTGAGGGCAGCAATACAAGAACAGTCCCTATCTCTGATTAATTTCAATAAGGCAGCTATTCCCTTCACTTACAGTGAAGTGCTTGTGTTTTATGTGCTCTTTTCAAGTGTTTGGCAGATTCTTCTTGTTTTATACTCTCCATACTTTGAGATCTACTAACTGATGAAATGAGTGCTTTGGATGCAGCAGTCAGCCATGTCGTTCTCTCTGTGTGTTCTCTAATGTTTTGTTACATCAGTCAAATGCAAAAAGGCAGCAGAGGCCTGGGGAGCATTAATGGGATAAGAAGACATCACAACGGCCCCAGGACATTTACCTGGAGGTGGATTTGAGAAAACTGTTCACTGCATAAGACACGTCTCAGTATCAGTGGCACAACCATGGTTACAGTTAAAGCTACAGTACCACTTCAATCATGCCATCATTCTTACATCAAAGTGCCTTATTTATTTATTGTAGTCAGTGAGAAGTACACTGAAACAGAATCAATAATTCCCTTGTAAAATCCCTTAAAATATGCTCTAATTCAAAATATGGTATTATTATTATATTCATCAATTTGTCATTTCTCTTACAGCTCATGAAGTTTGGCTTTCTTTTATGTGATTTATAAGGAAGAGATTAAATAAGAGCATGATGGAGATACATCATGTATATCACTGCTTCTTGGCTCTATATGTTAAATTTGAGGTCTTCTCAGTTGACAAGAAATTGATCAATAATTTTAACCAGCTGTGTATTTATATTTAGATATTAGTTTAGAGGAATGACTTAATTTACTGTATTAGAATGTTGTACTTCATACAGAAGGCAGTCATTATGGAGTATTTGTTAACCTAATTCTGATAGTTTTGGAAATGTATCCAGACATAGTGGTTGCGCTTGCAGATGTGCATATATGACTGAATATATATTATATCGATATAGTCAAGTTGCGTTACATAATGCATACCAGTGTGCATCTCTCCTCTCTCACACTCTCCGCACAGCTCTCCCCCTCCAGACTCCAGCAACACTAAGAGAGACACGTTGCTGCTCCTCTGTTTAATCCATCTGTTTATTAGTCTACAGTGTGACATCAGTCTACGAGTTGCAGGACTATGTTTAATCAGTCTGTGAGATGAATGACTGCCACTGTCACTTTTGACCGTGCTGAGCCATGCTGCGCCGATTTGCATCTCCATCATCATGTAAGCAGCGCCATGCCACGCCAAGCTGCGCCAGAGATGGGGGTAGTGATGATGTCTCACCAAGCAAGCCTGTGTGTTGTGGCACTGAACTCACCTCTGTCTGCAGGAGATCAGAGAGAAAGGCATTTTTTAAAGTCTCTGTGTTCAGCGCTCAGAACTTTTGTAGCTTCTAACTGAATCTCTGTGGTTTGGAGTTTAGTTTCTCTCCTGCGTCCTGTTTTTATTTTAGATATCTGCTTTATTTTACTGTTTATGTTTGCTATCTGGCCTATTAGAAGTTGTGTGAAGTTGCTGCTCGGAAACCCAACATGTCCTTATTTTGCTGCTTCATAATACAATTTTTACATAACAAAGTAATGGGGGACATTTATTGAGAAGAATCTATAGGATATTAAATGAATCACTGAATTAGCGAAACTTTATTAGCGGCTTTTCTCCAGTTAAGACAAGTCTAATAATACTGCAGAGAGGAAGAGTGGAAGCAGAAACAGCCACAGTGAGATGTTGATGAGGAGCAGCAACCAACAGACCCTTACTGCCCCTCTGCAGCTCACCTTCAACAGGTAAACTTCTTTTACCTGCCCTGCTGTGAAAAAAAAAAAAACATGCAGCAAAAATAACAGGGGACTTCAGCCGTGGATCAGCTTGCAACTGAACTTGTAGCTGAATTAGTAGAAAATACTGAGAGATACAATGTGAATCACCATTCAGCCTGAAAATACCGAGATGTGAATATTTGTCCATATCGCCCAGCCCTATGCACTGTGTAGCACGCATTTCACACACAGAATTCGAATGCTAAAATAAAGTAGCGTACAATAATTATGGTAAATGCACTGCACTTAGATAGTATTTTTCCAGTCTTAGTGACACTGGTGCCACCTGCACATCAGTAATCATTTATGCACACTCACACACTGATGGCACAGCAGTTGGGAACAATTTGGCCCAAGGATCCTTTAACATGTAGATTGCAGGGGCCAGGGATCAAATCATCGACCTTCCAATCCTGAGCCACAGCTGCTCCCTTATAGTGCGCTGTATAGTAAACTGGAGGTGATTTCAGGTGCAGCCCATGAGCGAACTGTCTGAATAAAAAGTAAGGGATTCACAGCTTGACTTGTGGCTTCTGCATCAGTAATGCAACATGAACTAAAGCACTAAACTTAACTTGAAACTCAACAGTTCACCACTGTGGAGCTGCCATCCATGGAGGACCTCTACACCCAGCTTTGCAGGCAGAAGGAAAACAGGATCATCAAAGACCTGAATCACTGCAGCCAAAAACTGTTCCTCCCGTTGTCAGGCTGCTGGTAGACATTCCCACACCATTAGGCTCAGGGACAGCTTTATCCACAGACCACAAGATTGCTGAACTCTTGAACACATCACTTGACATTTTACTCACTGCACTGGTACACATAACCTAAATACTACTTCTACTACCTGTTTATACATGCACACACTGTAGTTTACATCTATATTTATTTCATCCAGTCTATATCACAGTTAATTCATTTTATTACTACTGCACACCACCTATCTCTGCACTATTTTATGTATTAAGTCTCGGATTATCATCTTAACTTGCGTGTTTTTCTTTTATACATTTTGTAGTAGCATTGTTGGAGGGAGTCTGAAAACAAGAATTCCATTGCCACTGATTGCTTCACTGTAATTGTTGTACATTTGACGGATATAGACTTGAAACAATACACAATCTATCCATCAAGTGGCCAAACAGGTACCTATATATCCTCTCATACCGCCAAACCCAATTCTGAATTGTATAAACACTATGTACTCTTACAAAGTAACTTCAATAAGAGATTGTAAAGTCAAAAACACTGAAGTTAAAAAAGTATAAGAATAAAAGAGTGAAAGTAAGAATCAGAGAACGAGAAAAATAAGCTGGGAGGTCAAAGAGGGGGAGAGGAAGAGGCACATAAGGAAAGAAACAGAGAAGGTAAAATGAGAGGAGGCAGTGATGTGGAGCCGCCTGCAGCAACAGCAGCTTTTAGAAGGTGAAAGAGGACCCTGCAGTTTCCAGGAAAAACATTCCTGTGTTAGACACTAATAGGCTCTTCTGTCTCAAAATGTTGTATTTGCTCATTAAAAAAAAAAAAATAAATAAATAACCAAACACAATTGTATATGAAGCAGTTTTAAGATGCTCATAAATCGTAACAAACAAGGATCAATGACTGTTATGAACTTTTTAGAAATTTAATACCAGAAAAGGAGCATTAAAGGATTATATAATAGAGTGCCAAAGTCTGGCCCCCTTTCATGTTAGTCTCCATATCAGTAGCTCTCAACGCTCGGTGTATTTTTGTAAAGATTGTTTCTTTTATCGTGTCTTTTTGAAAAGTTAAAAACATTAAAATGGGTTTTTCACTGAATATTCTCAGATAAACAGGTATCTATTTCTGTACTGGATGGGAAAAAAAACACCCAAATGTCTCCTTATTCAAACCAAAATAAACGTATCATTTTGTGTAATTTGTAACAAATATCTACAGCTCCTATGATGCTTTGAAAGTGCTTCTGTGCCTAAAACTTTGTATTCAGCTTTCCTGTCATGTCTCACATTTCACCTGTAAAACCTTGCTTACAAGGCCGAGCAGCAAAAGCAGCCCATCAGCAGCAGCACAACAGCCAGTGTCCACACTCCATTCAACCACAGTACTGACAGAGCTCACAGTCCATACCCAAAATCAGGTACCCAAATCAATATGTGTAAAACGTGGAAAGCAATGACTTGAAAAACACATCTGAAACATGTAACATAATGCACCTCCAATAAGTCACAAGAGAAAGATTTTAAAATGAACAGTCAAAGCAGAAGCAGCAGAGGCCACAACACACTGGGCCAGATGGATTATGTACACACAAAACCATGTGTACGCCTTTTCCCACACATAAACTGGTATTTATAAAGAAAGTGGGGTGAGAATGTGCGCACCTCATGCATTCTTCAGACCAGACATACTCTTGGCTTTAGCTGAGATAACAGAGGGTGATGATGAGGATTAGATTAAATATAAGTTGAAGGACAGATAAGTTTGTTTTTAGGTTGTTAGCTAATTCCACTGATCATGTTATCATATTTCCTGCTTACACGGTGTTCTGCAAAATGTCAATCAAAGGTGTACCTATAAAGTTAATTCTAAATGATTTATAAGGGCTGAATGTCATTTTTATTTGTATTTAAATTAATCTTCCTGATAATAATCTTTTAATTTGATCCTGTAAGGCATTTTGTAAAGTCAGCTTCAATATGAGTGCTGTAAATGAATCATTGATCATCCTTCTGATGTTTCATATTAATGATGATTAAGATTAAGCATGGTGATGGTTCGCAGGAATGTAATGGATTAGGGGTATGGAGGCTACAAATACCCACAGCCATGCATAATGCCATGCCTGTTCTGGCTGGTGGAGAACCTCTCTGATGCAACACAGAGGGAGAATGCACTTTCTTCATTGTATTTCTTGTTGACAGGTCTTTTAAATTGTGGAGGGTCACAAGTATTCATATGCAAACAAGTGTATAAGGGCACTTCTATATCTATTTATGGCAAACTGTGGGTGTGGAAATGAGGCTTGTGCCTGTGCGCCCAGCCCCACAATGACTGAGATTTATAAAACACAATCAGGTGTACGCAAGGCTTTATAAATCAGATGAAAAGAATACACACGCATATTTCTGCCTTTGTGCATACACACAGTTTTAGTCGTGAATCTGCACAGAGTTTTATACATCTGCCCCCCAGATTTTAATTCCCTAATACAGGCCATAATACAGCCCTGATGACATCACCAGGGTTATTTTCCACACCTTGTAAAACTCACTCCAGAACCATGGAACACATTACACAAGAGTGTATTCACAGGCTGAGTAATACATCTGAAGAAGACTAAACTCTTCACAATGGGTAAAATGGGTACAGTGCCCCTTTACAGTATATTTTACTGCCAATATCCTGCAGTTATGAATATCTCACAGATTGCAAAACTAACAAGAGAAATAAAAACTGTGCGTCCAGATCCTAGTTGAGCAGTGAAGGCAAAAGCTCGGTGGAACAGCCTTCATGACTTAGCTGCGGTATAAATATCCCAGAATGCAATCAGCAGATGACAGAGTTATAAAGGACAGCATCTAAGACGGCTCTGTAACGTCAATAGGCTAACACTCATTTTAAGAGCTAGTATCAGATTTTCTTTTGCTAGGCGGAAAATGTTTTTAAAGTTGTTTTTAAATTGCAGGCAGAGTTGAGGTTGGCATGAGTTACCATGGTTATGCATCTCCAATCGGCAAAGAGGCTCTCAAAAAAACAGTGTGGTAATTACAGCCCAGTACATCTGAAAAGATACATACTACCATTTATTCAGACAAAAATATGAACAATAGTACACATAATGGGTGTGTATTGAATAGTATGCCACTGTGGACGCAGTGGCAGTGCATGTCTTATATTGTTAGGTCAGGTCAGAATTTTGAAGCACTTTTGCACCCAGGCCAAGAGGACCAGAGCAGTGTGAAGAAACTATCAGGCAAATATCAGTAGAGAGGTACGCACTGACCAGCAATAGTTCAGATTTTCTAGTACAGTTAGGCTAAGAAATGATTCAGCAAAGAACATCTATAACTTGTTTGTATAATCCAGTATATTAAGTCAGGAGCACTCTGGTCATTAACTTAATACCATTACTGTGAAAAGCTTGTAAATCAGCAGGGATCTCTGACCCTTCCTAGGACAACCATTAGAGCTCAGTAGTTGTATAATGAGGATACAAAATACATAATTTTATGTGACAGGACTGCTGAAACATTGAACAGCAAGTATGTTGACTAATGAGAGTCCAAAGAGGAGGTGGAGGTGCTGGCAGAGTGCAGGCAACAACAACCACCTGACAGCATGGTGTGACAGGCAGCAACTGCTGGGATTAATGAGGGGCTGACAACTTTAATGGACTGTGAAAGGCTGAAGTGACAACCGTGGCTGGTGTTGGTTTAGCTGACAATAAGATGATGACAAAGTATGTGTAACACTTTACTTTAGAGAAGCATTACTTGTCTCTGCTGACATTGTGACCAATATGTTTGTGGTCCTTGTTTTATCTATTTCCATGCCAAATCCCATGTATGTGTACACATTTAACTTGGCCTTTAAAATTGAATATGATTCTGAACTGACTGGGCTCCAAAACCTGACCCTTGATCCTGATACAGTGTGTACATGTGCAGCACACATTTAGATGAGGTTACTCACTTGGATGAATGGGAACAGGAGGCCCACAGCAAAGTTGGACAGCCAGTTTACTGTACCAGCGATCATGAAGGCAGCAGGTCGGTAGGACTGTTCAAACAGTTCCCCGGTCAGGATAAAGGGGATGCCACCTAACAACAAGAAGAAAGAAGGGCATCAAAATTACAGAATTACAGCCCTGCAGTTGTATGCCTCACACACCAGTCAAGTTTCTTTTACAGTTTACATCCATGTCTATGAAAACATGGATGCTTCACACCCACTGATCCCCCAGCAGCAAAGAAGATCTATAGGTTAGGTTAGGTTCTTTAATGTCCCCATGGGGATAATTGTTTTCACACATCATCAGTCAGGTTGGTTTCAGGGCAGCATACGCAACATATAACAGATAATAGACCCTCTTCCCACATATTCCCCAGATAACAAATAACAAATAACCCTCTCCCACACATACCACAGAAAACCATATAAACATAAACACGACATAGACAGTGTACAAGGGTGAAATATTAAATCTACATGTTTTTGTTTAGGGCTGTGATGGCTGAGGGGACAAAACTTCTTTTAAAATGGTCTTTTTTCCAGTCCAGTACCCTGTATCTGCGGCCAGATGGGAGAAGTATGAAAAAATGGTTCAGGGGATGATCGGGGCTGTTTACTATTGCACATGCTAGGCGTGTGATGGCAAGTTCATTTGCTTCTGACAGGCTGGGGGTGGGGAGGTTGATTATTTTGGATGGTGTGTGTGTGGGATTTTGAGGAGTCTGTTTTTGCTGGTGACAGTGAGCAGGGTGAAGAAGCAGGGGGAACAGTACATTAGGATGGGTTGGATGATGCTTTTGTAGAGGAGTAAGAGGAAGTGGGGGGCCACAGACAGTGATTTCAGTTTGCGTATGATGTAGAGCCTTTGGTGTGAACGTTTGTGTGTGGTAATGCCATGGTCGTTGAAGCTGAGTTTATTGTCTATGGTGAGTCCTAGGTATTTGAAACTGTTGACTTGTTCAACTGGTTGTCCTCTGATGAGTGTGCAGTTGAGTGTAGGGGGTGTCTTGGATGTGTGTATGACCATTTCCTTTGTTTTGTCAATGTTTAACTGGAGGTAGCTGTCTGTGCACCACTGTGAAAACTGTGAGATTGACTGTTGATATGCTATGATGGAGTTGTTGTCACTGAGTAGACCTACTATGGCTGTGTCATCTGCATATTTGTAGTATGTGGTGACAGGGGATGGGCTGCTGCAGTCATTTGTATAGAGGGTGTAGAGAAATGGACTGAGAACGCAGCCTTGAGGGGCTCCGGTGTTGGTGGTGAGGGGTGATGATGTTGCTGTACCTACTTTCACTGTCTGTGGTCTGTTGCTGAGGAAGTTGTATATCCAGTGAATGTGGAGTGGAGAAATGTCCAGATGTTGGAGCTTTTTGATTAACTGGTGCCGCTGGATTGTGTTGAATGCAGAACTAAAATCGACGAACAGGACTGATGCAAAATTGCTTGGTGTCTGGAGATGGTGGAGGAGGGAGTGGAGGAGGCATGCCACTGCGTCCTCAGTCCCCCGTTTCGGCCTGTATGCAAACTGGTGAGCGTCCAGTTGTGGTCTGACGGTTGGTAGGATGAGGTGAAGCATGATCTTTTCCATACATTTCATGATTATGGGTGTGAGTGCAACTGGACGGAAGTGATTGGGCTCTGAAGGGTGGGGTTTTTTGGGTATTGGTGAAATGGTTGAGGTCTTCCAGAGGGTGGGAACTTGAGCTGTTCTGTATGATTCCCAGAAGATGGAGTGGAAGTGTGGGGAGAGCTCCAGGGTGCAAAGCTTTAGCACCCTTGCCGGGACGCCATCCGGCCCTGGTCAATCAATCAATCAAACTTTATTTGTATAGCACTTTTCATACATTAAAAATGCAGCACAAAGTGCTTCACAGAATAAAAACAAACAAAAATAATACATACATATTGAAAACCCGCCCCTCCCACCCCCACATATAAACACACACACACACACACACACACACACACACACACACACAGTCAATATAGTCAATGGTGCCTTGCCAATTTTGCACCTGGCCAGCTGTCGCTGTACATCCTCCTGAGTGAAGAGTGGATGCTGGGGTTCCTCCAGGGGGAGCGCTTTGAGTAGCTCCTCACAGGCGGCAGTGTAATCCTGGGTGTCAAACCGGTTGAAGAAACTGTTAAGGGAGTTGGCAAAGTTCAGTGGGTCTGTCTTTGTGAGATTGTGCTGTCTTGTTTGTTGGCCAGTCAGTATTTTTACTTTTTGAAATGCTTGTTTTGTATTCATGTTCCTAAACCCTTGCTCTAGTCTGTCTCTGTACTGCATTTAGGCTTTGATAATGTCTGTCTGTTGAGTATCTTGAGTGTGGCCCAGTCTTTTTGCTTGAATGTGTTCTGTTTCTCCTTCAGGGAGTGTTTGATGTGGGGGGTGATCCAGGGTTTGGAGTTTGGATATTTGGTGACATTTTTCACGGGGATGGTGCTGTGAATGCAGAAGTTGATGTAGTCCGTGATTAGTGTTACCTTTTCATCCAGACTGCCCTGGAAGATGTCCCAGTCTGTGCAGACAAGAGAGCCCTGCAGTTGTGCCATAGCATCCTCCGACCATTGGGTGACGCTGTACGTTTTTGGTTTGATGCGTTTCAGTTCTGGTTTGTACTGCGGAAGGAGGAAAATGACGTTGTGGTCAGACGAACTGAGTGGTGGGTGAGACCGGGCTCCGAAGGCGTTGGGAATATTGCCGTAGCATAAGTCCAAGATGTTATCTTTTCCTGTGGGAACGTCCACATACTGGTGGAAAGAGGGCAGGACATCGCTGAGAATACAATCAGCAAAGTGTCAAGATGGACACCCAAGATTAGTGTCATGATAAAGTATCTGACCAAATATTTCCCCTTCTTTTCCTGAGATAAAACATTCAATAATGGCCAGAAAAGTGTTTTATGCAGAACATGATGATGTTACAGTCAAGCTGACCTTTTATCTTTTGGATATGAATTGTCATCACTTTGTTTTATCCTATGAGACATTTGTGTGAAGTTTTGTCAGTAATGAACTTACTTAGCATATTAATTTTTGAATTATGGCCAGAAGCATATTTTGTGAGGTCACACTGACCTTGACAATTGACCACCAAAATCCAATCTGTTCATCTATGAGTCCAAGGACACAATTGTGCCAGATTTGAAGAAATTCCCTGAAGCTGTTCTTGAGCTATTGCGTTCACAAGAATGAGATGGATGCAAGGTCACAGTGACCTTGAGCTTTGAGCCTTGACCACCAAAATCCAATCTGTTCATCTATGAATCCAAGTCAATGCTTGTGCCAAATTTTGAGAAATTCCCTCAGGGCATTTTTGTGATCACATTTACAAGAATGAGATGAGATGAGAACGAGAATGAGAGTCACAGTGACCCTAACCTATGACCACTAAAGCTAATAAGTTCATTCTTGAGTCCTAGTGGAAATTTGTGCCATATTTAAAGAAATTTCTTGAGCCATTCTTGAGATATCATGTTCACAAGGATGGGATGGCTGTACATACAACCCAAAAACATAAATCCTCCGGCCTCTGGTGCAGAGGCATGAAAACAGTTTCACTCTGAGCATCATTATGTACTTACAAACCACATCAAGTGGAAAAAAAGCGCTCAATGTTTCCTCCAGCTGCAGAGTGAACATTTGTTTAACTCAGAAAAGAGAACAATTGCACCAAACTGAAACTACAGAACTGAACTAGAAAAGTGCACAAAGTAGATTGCAGATCTCAGGTGTAACTGGGGGGCATGAAGGTAGGGAATAGGGAGTGCATGGCAGGCTGTGTGTCCAGTGTATTTACATGACATTAGTGGAACTAAAGATATACTATGCAGGATTTTCCGAAAAGACAATGTATAGACTCATTAAAAAGCAATCCCTCTCAGACATCACTTAAGTCCCACTACAAGTGTGTGGCAGTGTGTTTATCTGCAGGAACTCTGCCTTCTGTCTGTATTTTCTTCCTATTTTCTATACCCAGGACATTTATAGGTATGTACTCCCATGGCACTATAAGGTCAGGGCTTTACAAAAAGGTAATAACCAGGTGCCAGAAAGTAAATGGCAGGCGTTCAAGAGACAGAGCACCGAGAAAACACATACACAGCGAGGCAAAACATTAAATGAGAGTGAGTCTGGGGTTGGCTTTTAATTTAACTGGTGAGCATGTTCAGAAACAGCAACCTACAATCCTGCATAGTATACCTTTAAGATGCATAAAATAGCTTATAGGTATTGTAATCAAGCATCCTGCATGCAAATTTGTGAATCCTAGGATAGCAAAGAAATGACCCACCCTACTCTCCCCATGATTGGCTAGTGCTGTTAGAGATATTAACGGTTAGAGCGTGTCAATATCACATGATATTATCTTTTTATTTGTCCTTCCCTCTCACCACATCGTGTAATAAATAGTAGTGCATGTCTGACACTGTAACACCAAACACCATCTTCCTGTCCAGTTCTTTATACTACTGTTTCATAGCCACTTAGATGCAAGATACAATCAGCAGCTTATTTGACCAAGTTGAAATCATGGGTATATCCATATTAGTTTGATTTACAAAATGAAAATAAACACATTTCATAACTTGACTGATAGAATACATCTGTACTTCAGTCCAGGAAAAAAAAAACTTAATACACAAAAACTGCATGTAAAAATGACTATGCTGCCACAAGCTGCTGATTATTTTAAAACATAAAAATAAAACTGATGATTTGTAGAAGATAATTAAATGATTCAGTTTGTGAATAAAGCCAGACTGAGTTGTGTAACTGGGTTTTGATAAGACCTGACATACCACAATCACAGTTTAAACATTTTAATATGGTCGTCCCCTTGTTGAAAGTCAGACTTTCCTCCAGCCTCTCCTCGAGTACAATGTGCAACCAACATTTCCAAACCTCCGAGAGCAGATGTTGACATTTGGATGTTTTGGTGGGTGATGACGTCAAACTAGGAGGCTGAGATTGAAAAACTTGGCCCACTGAGTTCAAATGTAAAATGTAGTAATTCATCCTGACAGATGTTTGCAAACTCAGTGGAGAGCACTGGGGAACAATTCAAAACAGTATAGTCTTAATTTAGGAGGAAGGTTAACAGAATAAAGCTGCTGCAGCAGCGTTAAGGTACAAAATGATCCCAAATCTTCCCAACTGACTGACACAAGCTGCTGAACGTATTGAACATGTTCTATTACAAAAACCATCAGTGCAGGGGAATCAAACTTTTAAAGATGTACTTTTTCAAAGTTCCCTTTGTATCTGCAGACAGTCTTAAGACAACAGTAATGAGTTGGAAGTGGGCAGAGGGACATTTTGAGATGTTTTAAAGTAATTTTTTAGATTTGCCCACACTATAGCTCAATCAGGGAGAACAGCTTTTAGCAAAGGGACTGAGTGTGTCCAGCCTCGATTACAATTTTCAATGAATGAGATTTTTTTCCCCCAACACACACAGGTTGTACTAAAGATTCATTCCGAGCTCCCTGCCTCAAGAATGATTTATGTGCTCAGTCAGCTGACATTGTCCATGAGCTGTTCTCTAAGTGAGGGGTGGATCTGACTCAGACTGTAGCGATGCCTAGTAAACAGCCTGTCACTTAGGCCTTGTTTACACAGATACCGATACTAATAAAAACAGATTTTTATTTATCCCTCATAAAAAAAATTCCGGGTTTACACGATCAATTGTGAAAATGATATCCCTGTTTACACAAAAACGCAAAAACGGCAGCTTTTTGCTGCAATTAGCATGCCAGGCCAGTAGGTGGCGATACGCCATATGTCAAACACCATAGAAGAACATTCTGCACATGTACAGTGATTTGTTTTCCTCTTGACGCTAGTGATAAAAACAATGATAAACTACATTTTAACCTTATGTAGCATAGTTAGCTGCTATGCACTTACTAATATTGGGCACAGCAGACATCTTTGTGTGCCGATGTAACGGTGATGTTGATGCAGCAGTGCTAAGTTCATTTGTGAGCTTGTAAGTAGTCCCAAAAGTGCTAACAAAACGTAAACAACCCGGCATATATCCACCATTGTTGTTGTGGTTCCCGGGCGCCTAATGGGCATACACGAACTGGGTTGCAACGTCATCATTTTCCAAAATCTCCATCTATCCTGTTTACCCCTCTCCATAGAAACGGATATTTTTAAAAACTTTCACTTTGGAAGCCCTCCGTTTTTGTCAAGAAAAACGCCGGTTACATGTAAATGATAGGTGCAAACACAAAGATAAATAGCCGCTTTCAGAAATATAGGGAACCGTATAAACAGGCCCTCAAAGCGATCTCACCCTTAATTATGCATAACTTTAAGCCTTAATAAAATCTAAATGAGCGAGTTATATGGAAATTCACCCCCTGTGCAGATGTCATGAAGGGGTAAATTAGCTATAGAGACAAAAAACGTTTTTGTACCAGGCTGTAAACATGTTTATTTCTGCTTTAAAGTTGGCCATTTTATCATGGAGGTCTGTAGGGACTGATTTGCTCCTGGAGAGAGCCTCAAGAGGCCGTTCAGAGAACTGCAGTTTTTGGCACTTCATGTTGGCTTCAATTTTCAGCCCCAGCTGGTTCCTGCTTGATAAAAACAAGACAAAAAACGTTTGTATAGCAGCAACATGGTCATGCATCTTTGTAGAGGCACATCCTTGTTTGATAATGACCAACTTGAATGACTTGCTGAAAAAGAAGTCTAACTCTGTGTGTGCAGACAAGGACACAGTTATACACTTTTCACACAAGACTCAACTAGACAGGATTTCCAAACTCCTCTGCCCCCTCAGTTATGGATGCAAGAGGAATTCCACTCCAAAATGTAATGGACGGTGACATTTTCAGCCATGTTTCATCAGAGAATATCCCTTCAAGCCTGCTGCAGATATTATGCAACAGCAAGCTGCTCAAGTGAGCCAACCACCTTCTGCAGCGGTCAGTTGTGGTTGGAAGATGAAGGTTAAGAGAGGTTCGGGCTGCTGGTGACTGGTGGTGGGCGTGTGTACGGTGTTTTGCGCTACAAAACGCGATAATGGGTCTATGCTTTTGTAAAGTTTTTGCTTGAATATGTGACTGACAACATTTCAAAGTTTGAATTCACACACGAACAGTCATTTTTTAGAAAATGCACAAACAATAAGATAAAGTGCTGGAAGAGAGACACAAATAAAAGCATACAATATTATTCACAGCCCAGACACAGGAAGTTATGTCTTATCTGGACTTCGTTTTATCTGGCTCTTTTTGAATAAGCTGCAGCCTGACAGCATATTGGTATATGGGTGTAGATAGTGTTCTTTGTGGTGCGGGACATGTTGTCAAATGGTGTACATTATATAAGCAAGTTTAGGGAGCTGGCTAGCCACATAGCCACATATTTAACAGTTTTTTTCTCCACAGTGTTCTCTGCTAAACTGAGATATATTGTCCCTTTGGTGCCTGTTCGAGTACATTACGTTCATCGTTAATGGTGAATGTAATGGCTTAAGACATTAGTTCTGTAACATTATGTACTGCACATATGGCTGCAGGCAGTCCTGTACCCTCTGAGAGCACAAAAATATCAACTAAGGTTATACAGTCGTGCTCACCATTACTGGCACCCATGAAGCTAAGTACGTAATGTGGAATATCTCCTGAAGAAAATTAATCAAGTGAAACAATTTTTTTCTATAGAGAACTTGTGTTGATACAAAAGAGCAAATGATAAACAACAATTTAAAACAATAAACAGTGGGATGAAAAAATAGAAAAATTCAAAGCTTGCTGTGACACTGGTATTGGCACCCTTTGCTGTAAATCAGTATGGAAACACATTATGACTTATCTGTGGTAAATCACAAATGAGAATCACCTGTGATAAATTGTCTGTGCCCATGTGACATGAATTAGCCAATGAATGATGACTTCCATGTTTTAAAAAGCCACCTGTTATTCCCTGTTCCTTTGTCACAATGGTGAAGACAAAGGAGCTGTCTGAGGACATCGGAAGTGCTATTATTAGCAAACACAAGACCTCTAAAGGGTATAAGGCCATCTCCAAAGACCTTGGTATCCCTGTTTCAACAGTGCGTAATGTTATTAAAAAGTTTGCCAAGCATGGAACTGTCAAGAACCTCCCTGGACGTGGGGGGAAGAGAAAAATTGATGAGAGAAGTCTTCAAAGGTTGGTGCGAATGGTAGAAAAAACACCACGTCAAACATCCAAAGACCTGAAGGCCAACCTGGAACAGTCTGGGGTCACAGTTTCAACAAGTACTATGCACCACACACTAAACCAAGCAGGGCTTTATGGGTGAAGGCCAAGGAAGACACCATTGCTGAGGAAAAGACATAGAAAGGAACGACTGATATTTGCCAAAGAGCACCTGGACAAACCACAATCCTTCTGGGAAAATGTTCTATGGACAGATGAAACAAAAATAGTGTTTTTTGGCAATGCACATCAAGCATGGTGGAGGATCCATAATGCTGTGGGGCTGCTTTGCTGCATCTGGTACTGGAGGCCTTGACCATATCACAGGAATCATGAAATCAGAAAATTACCAAGAGATTTTAGAGCGAAATGTCCTACCCAAAAAAGTCCAAAAAATGGACTGTTTTAAACGGCCAGCACTGAGTCCTGATCTCAATCCGATTGAAAATCTTTGGGGTGAGTTGAAATCTGCCATTGGGGAAAAGAACCCTGCAAACGTTCAAGAGCTTGAACAAATTGCAAAGGAAGAGTGGGAGAAAATACCAGCTGAGAAGTGCAAGAAGCTTATAGATGGCTACAAGAAACGTTTGGAGGCTGTCATCGCTGCCAAAGGGTGTGCAACCAAATATTAAAGAGGGGTGCTGTTATTGCTGTACATGCTGTTTTTTCTGTATCTCCTTTTAAATTACAATATGTAAGTTGAAAAAACAATTTTCTTTGTTAAATTACTTTGGACCTCCAATTAAAAGATCCTGATGATATAAATTTGGTACATTTCCATTTCTTTCTGAAGATATTGTAAAGGTTATGCAACAAATGAAGGGGTGCCAATAATGATGAGCAGGACTGTAGAATTGTGCATTGCATGAATCTAAATCTGTGGATGCTGCATTTTATCCACACAGCAGGTTATTTGTTGTCACATAATTGCCTCTGAGAGGAAAATTAATGAGCTACAGGCCACAGGAGCATTTTCATTCAGCCCTGAATAAAGGGCAATATGGCTCACATTAGCCATCAGCATCCTCTTAGGTTTAACTGCTTGCAAAAATAAACGCTTATTATTTGAATAAGATGCCTTGCCACTTAACAAGTGTTACCAGCTTATTACGAGTGACTGTGTGTCACTGGTTCCCTTGGGAGCGGAGTACATCGACACTTAGAAGGACAAATGTGGAGATATGATTTATAGTCCAGGTGATCCGTGAAAATCATGTTCACTTTTTCATGAAAGCATGACACTTGGTATATTTCTACAGTTTGGGGCCCTGAACATTTGCAGATATGTGGCCATCGCAAAAACACCTTGTGGCGGCCATTCTACCTTCTGCTAAAACCAAATTCTGTATTTTGCAGCATATCGCTGAACCAAACATGATAACACGGAATAGGTGATGCCTCCCACTATGTTTTAATGGCCAAGGATTACAATGATACCATATACAACATCATTAACTGCTTAGATGGTGAATTCAGTAATGTCAGAAGGGAATCAAAGTATCTGAGAATCTAGACTAGACTTTGTATTTTCATATGCAATACAGTGACTGAATAGAGGGGAACAACAGATACCCTCTCTAAAATCTATGTTTTGCGTGTCCGTGAATGCAGCACAGATGGAGCTCTCCATGAGTTCTTTTTTTCTTCAGCAGCATTTTGTGAGTTGCAGGCTGAATAATTGATCTGTCGCTCCATTCATTTGTTCATAGCTGATCGGATCAGATTGATAGAGAGGAGCAGTTGCTGCAGAGGCAAGTTAGACCCAGTTTAGACCCAGTATGAATGGTTAAGTGTCATTATCAATGCGCCTGACATTCTGCTGCTCCACATGTGTCAAAAGTGCATTCCCCATACCACAGCGTGGTGCTATAAAGAACCCAGGAGTGTATGTATTTCAGCGGCGTTCCCAGTGAATGGTTCAGCCAGAAAAATAGAAAATCTATTTGTGGTGGCAGTTGTTTTGATTGTGGCAGGCTGTCACGAATAGATGAATATGTGGGAATCCCTGAGTATTCAATATGACTTGAGCACCTTAGCTTCAAAAGAATGTGTCAAACACAAAGATGTATTATTTATTTCAAAACCACATTTTACTGGTCACTGTCACTGGCTTCTCTGCATTTGCAATGTCCACAGAAGCCTTTCTTGCAGCCACAACTTAAGAGCTCAAGGATGGACTGGCTTGCCTGTGGAAGTCTTGACAACAATGGTCTCCAATCGCTCAGGTCCATCCAACCTAAGTGTGTTGAAGCTGACATATTTGATACCACCTCAAACGCTACCGACTCAATGTCCTGCTCCTATACATTCTCACAATATTACAATTCATTAGACACTAACACGCATGACACAGTCAAAAACGTCTCACAATCCAAACCTATGTAGACTTGACATCGTCTTTAAGCACACTGTTGTACCAATCTCTTTTTTGTCATGTGCACTTATGGCACCATACAGTACCTGTCATAAATAACTTTTACCTGTGTTCGAGTACAGAAAAAATATTATATATATTAAAAAGTAAATGTAAACATAAGAACTTAACTTGTATTCCTCTTGTCGACAAAATAAATCTCCAGCAAAGTTTAAATGCCAGCTTACTGAAACAGTGCAGCAGCTCTAATGACTATTTTTTTTATATTATTCATTATCTGTAAGAAATTAGTGGGTACAGCCTTCTCAGACATAAGGAATCCCGCTAACAACCCATTTATAATGACGAGAGCAGGACAAGCAAGCAACAGGAAACATTAGGAAGAGATTTTTTTCTCTGGATGCAGCCACAACAGCACTGATCTCAGTTCTGCTCGGAGAGGACAAATCCCCTTTGCACATGATGCAGGCGGGTTGGGGCAGCTAGCCAGCATGGGCATTTTGTGTGTGTGTGTGTGTGTGTGTGTGTGTGTGTGTGTGCGCGCGCGCGTGCATGTGTGTGAGATTTTAGTTTGTGAGTGTGCTGGTTAGATCTGTTCCGAGATAATCCGCTCAGTACAAAATAGTGTTTTCCAGGGACTTGTGGACCTAATAATATGTGAAGCCTGTGTGTGCAGGAGAGAGAGATGGCAGAGAGAAGAGAAAAAGGTCAGGTGAAAAATTAAGCGGTATTTTGAGAAATGCTCAATAATCTCCCTTTTTTTTTTATACACACTGATAAATCAGGCCTTGTCTTGCATTAAAAGTCTGTGTTAGTCAGATCCTGTATTTATCATATTTTACACAATTCTGATCCAAAATGTAGTAAAGGTATTTTCAGCCATAAACCTGAGTACACTTGTTGCCAAAGCATGTTCCATGTAAAGCATTTTTGGGGGCATGCTTGGGGGAGCCTAGGGACTGTACACTAATAAGGCCAGCATATGTTTGTGGAGGGCCTCAGAGGAGACAGCATGTGTTGAATAATGTGGGATTAAAGTATGCAGGTTTGCCTTCCAGCCAAACATCACAGCAGCTCACTGATGAAAATTCAAGCAGAGTTAACAGCTAATTAGATGAATAGCCTGCTTTGTTACAGCACTCTGTATTAAACCAATAATCCACCTTCTCTTTTGTAGGACTTACAAAGGCCTCCTGGAGATTCGCCTGCATATATGACCGCTTTCCCTTCAAACCATTCATCGAACAGATCTGTAATGATGTTGTGTTTCTACTATAAGGCCTATTTGTATTAAAAATGTATTTCCTTACAGGTTTCATTTAGAAAAGTGTGTGTTTTATGTATTATTTTTCCCTGCTGGAGGGGTTTACATATGTCAAACTGGCTAATATAACATCCATTAAAAGAGCTGGAATTTTTTAAATTTGAATATGTACATGTTGTATGTGCAACACAGAGCAATGCATGCATCTATTCACACAATGGAAACAACACATTCTAGTCAACCCAACTGCCAGAAAAAAACGTTGCTAATTTAGGCACAAAACCACTTACTTATGGTTAGGAAAAGATCATGTTTAGGCTAACAATACCCAGTTTTAGGGGCCCAATCCTGGCTGGAAAAGCACTGATGTCTCAGTAAAAACAACTGCTTGTTGTGGCACTGCCACTGCTGGAAACACAGTGAGGGGTCATTAAAAAACACCTATGTTTGGTGCCTAAAAAAACACTGTTGGCTCCAAAACTGGTCTGCAGCTTGCCAGACATCTCGCCTAGGTGACACGCGATCCACCGTCCCCTCCACCGCTCTATGAGTCTGTTGATATACTACGTTGCTTTAGAAATGCAGATGTGAAAGGTGCAAATGTAACGTATCAGTGGTGGTTTGCAGTAATGTACAATACCAACATTTTTTCCAAATGGCGCTTTGCTAGTTCTGACATTCACATCACCTAAATAGTGAAAAAAATACGATGAGCGTCTTTTATAATCAGCACTTTTATGGTTTTCATTCTAGCTGGACAGCTTTACTAATGATTTTTTTAGTGAACAGATGCTTTATCATTTAAAAGCCTAATATGAAAGAGATCTAAATCATATCAGCAGCTCCAAATGACACAGCAGTGCAAATCTGATCAGACAGAAATGAAACAGCGATTCTTTTTGGTTTGGATTTGTGACAAGAGCTCGTGCACTGCCTTCTGTTTCAGCTTGACCTCCTGAGACATCACATTTTAGGCTGGTCGTCCACACTCGACCAGTGTCAGTGCCTTGATCTGTTGTGCCTCAGGCGGAGAGGCACACATGAGATGAGAGGACAGCGGTGAGAAGGCAGCACCAGAGGCCAAAGCTTTTCCCACTAGCAACTGGTTCTGACAGGGGTTTTAACTAGCTCGTCTGTGTAGTTCATCAGTGTACCAGCAATCCTATTTCATGGCTGAGCGAATATCAGGATTATAAAATGCATTTTAATACCGTACATTATAAATACAGAAATATTGATGATTAGATCTGATTTTCTGGCATATTTTTCTCAAAGAAATAAATGGTTATATTTGTTTGCCTTAATCTAAAGGGATTTTCTGATAGCACTGTTTGCCCTTGTAGTGACTCATGTGGTTTGCTCCACTGCTCACAGATGTAGGCTTGTGATATTATCCAACACCAGCACACACACTATAAATAGAGATTAATTATATAATAGGATAATAGTGTCATACTGGCAGAATACTGCTCCCCCCACACAAACACATGAAACATCCATGTCATACATGCAGCGACATGAGCAGAGTGACACATGCTTGGACATTCATGCACAAAACATGTGCATGCAGAGTGTACGCGTGTAGACACACAACAACGGTGAAGGATTTGTCATGCAGTTGATCTGGAGCACCACGCATCAGCTTACTGGATTTTTTCTTTTACAAACTTTAAATCATTATTAATTTAATTTTATATTTAGACATAGGTCACAGCAGGACCAGAAATGGCTTAAAGGTCCAGTGTGAAGGATTTAGGGGAATATATTGGTGGAAATAGAATATAATATAGTAAGTATGTTATCGTTAGTGTGTAATCACCTGAAAATAAGAATCATGTTTTCATTACTTTAGACTGAGCCGTTTATATCTACATAGGGAGCAGGTCCTCATCCATGGAGATCACCATGTGGCACCACCTTATTTCTACAGTAGCCCAGAATGGACAAACCAAACACTGGTTTACATAAAACCATTTACCTTTTTATGTTTTCGCATTGACCACTATAGTTAGCAGCGAGAAATTTTTTAAACATGAAATTGCTTCTTTCAGTGTTTTTACTGGTTTAAATCAAAGAGTCACCATGTCTGACCTCCGCGAATAATTCTGCTCCTGGTAAAAACCTCCTGAACATCTGGATCTTAAGTTATCAGGGAAAAAAGTCAAACACAGATTAGGAGGTGCTAGGCTAACGGCCTGTCTTCAACATGCCCAACCGTGTCAGAAAAACACTGATTTGTAACATGAAACTGCTTTATTTATTTAGTGTTTTTACTGATTTAAATCACCTGGTCCGTTGGTTTTGGAAAGGAAGAGACCTCAGCAGATAATTCGGCTCCTCGTAAAGACCTCCTGGACACTGAATGGTAAAAGACTCCTCATCACTAGATTGCACGAAATCCCCTACATCTAATGCCAAGTTCAGACCAAAGATTCACGACAAGACAAATTTAAAACATGCAACTACTTGCAAGGCTCTGGTCTGCAACGTTCTGAAAACCTGCCGGTTCACACCAATGCAACTAGATGAGACAGTGTATCATCACTATGGAACAACTCTCTGTACTTCTGTACTGATTTCCAGCTTTTCCAGCACATACAGAAAGCAGCAACACACCCTGAGGACGGGCTTGGCTCGGCAAACACACCGTCTGCAGGCATTTTGACTTGACCAGCAGACTTCACTATACGAGCCGATTGGCTGTAGGAACAGGTGACGTACTTTACATTCTAAAACCAGCAGTCTGTGATTTGACCAGCTGAGCTGCAGGTGACACCATCAGCCGGCTTGAGTCGAGCTCAGTCCGGCCAGTTCACTCTGCTGCAACTTTTCTCTGCAGTGTTTTAAAATGGTTTTGTCTCATCGTGACTCTTTGATCTGAACTGAGCTCCTCACACTGAACCTTTGAGCACAGCATGTTGCACCAGTATTTAACCTGCTTTACAGCTGAGCACTATGAGGGCATTTGAGTTTTCAGAGGTGTAAAATAGCGGATGTTCATTCAGGTAGACTTTTATTCTCTCTCTCAACCAGCCAGACCAGATTTTTCCACAATCTCTATGAGTCCATCTTATCATTGCTGTCAAACTTTTAAACCGATCTCCTCTCTGCTGCTGCCAGCTGTCATTTCAGCGTGAAATCGATGCGACCCCCATTCACCTCCAGTTCTCATCACATCCAGCACCCAGGGTTCCTTCAATCATCAGAAGCACCGCTCCACATCACATCCATCCAGATCTTCATGCCTTCACCACCACCAGTGTCTAGATTTTATCGTGGAATATTATTTTATCATGGCATCTCTACCCCCTAAAATATTTATGATGTTATAATGGGCTGATCCACAACCACTCTCTACAGTTCTCAGCTTTATTGTGCACCATATCAGTGAATTTATTTCACTCCTAAATGAAGTCTCCTGGTTGAAACAAAGTAAAATAAATCAGTTTTCTGACTTTGACGATTATAGTAAATAGCAACCAAAGGGAAGTGTTCAGAAAGGAAAATTTTAACCAATGCACAGATAAACTAATGAAGAGCTGGAGAAATAATGAGCTATGTGATGACTAATACTGAATCTATTAAGAGATGAGTAATACAATTGAGGGGAGGTATAGAACAGAAATATGCTGACATTGTGACAGTAATGTTCCAACCACCTGCAGCAATCAAAACACAGCCAGAGAGAATAGCCACTTTTTATTTTAATGTGACAAAGTGTGATAAGCAGAACATGATCTGAACTGTTACACACTGACAATGATAAGAGTGGGGCACGTAATGTTTGAGAAACTGTGTTGACAGGCCGGGTTTGATAGCAAAATATTTGGGTGCTGCTGCTCTCACTGCACACCTTTTCAACAGATAAGTAGTGTCAAGACAGCAGATCACCTTCTGTTGAACGAGCACTCTGTGTAAACAGAGTTAGAATTCATCCTTACGCAAATACAGAAAAGCTGCAGGAATCTAAAGCTATATATAAAGACTGGAAGATAAATTGTTTGCTTTAAACATCATCAGCTCATGCTTATTGTAAATGCAAGCATATTATCTGTAAAATCTTCTGAAATAACTTTACAGTTCCCTCAAGTACGTGGTCTAACACTGTTTATCGCTGTAACTCATAAATAAAACTGAGTGTAATCACTTCCTTTTATGAGGTGTGTAAACTAGCTGTCAAATAATGGTTAGAAATGGTCATTTCACGGGCGTCGGTGGCTTAGTGGGTAAAGCAGGCGCCCCATGTACAAGGCTGTTGCCGCAGCGGCCCAGGTTCGAATCCATCCTGTGGCCCTTTGCTGCATGTCATCCCCCCTCTCTCTCTCTCTCCCCCCTTCACGCTTACCTGTCCTGTCCATTAAAGGCAAATGCCCAAAAAAAATTATCTTAAAAAAAGGAAGAAATTGTCATTTCAACTGCATCACATTCAGATGTACCAACAGATATTTAGGTAGAGTGAGCAGGCTTCCACGTGTCCTGATTTTTAATTGAGGTCCACCATCATTAAGGACATCTCAGCAACACAGCTGCTGCACACATGCACATCACACACTGAGTGCTAGAGGGAGCACCAAAACAGCTAATAATCATCAGTCATAATCATATTCATTGTTATTCAGTGATTTGCTACGAAGAAAAAAATAATAATTTGGACCGAAACTTCTATTACAACCATGGAGAGCAAGCAAGGCTGAACCAAAGTGACCTGTTATGTCTCTTTCTCCTCTGCTGCACGACCAAGGACAGCGGTTCAGGCGGGTAGGACAAATTTAACAAAGAACCATGTTGAGTAAGTTATTAATAAATTGCAAAACATTGTGAGCAGTACCCCATGTTCCAGCTTCTTGTTCCCTCTGTCACTATTTCTCTCTCTCTCAAACACACACACACCTTTGATGGTGCTCAGTCCCATCTCCATCTGTGTCAGTGTCGCAAGTGTCAGTTCCATGTGGGGAGTGCCTGCTTGAAACTATGATGGGGCAAATTAAACACCAATGTCCTACTGCTACTACTACCAGTAATAACAATAATGATAAAAATGGTAAAATAATAATTTAACTAGTCCATACCCATTGAGTGCACAGTTGCCCATGTACAGTTTCACATGATATGTGTTTTGGATACAGGTCATAGGAAATTGCAGATTAAATAGTCAACTGAACCCATTAAGAAGAGCAATTTGTGATTATGTACAGCATACCATACCATGACTTAGTCATACCAAAAATTAGGGAAAAAAAAAACAACATTCAGCCACAGGGGGAGCCACAGCGATCGGTCGCATTTTAGCCATTTTAAGCATTTTTCTGTTGTTATAGCGCCACCCAGTTGCCAATTAGAGTTAAATTTCTCCAGTCACCTTGAGGCGTCCTGTTCTACATATCTACCAAGTTTAGTAAAAATCGATATGGTGGTTAGGCCTAGATAAGAAATTAGCTCTCTAGCACCCCCATTTTGTTTGATGGGGTCAATAATGGAGGGGTCCCCTCAGATTATGTGTGGTCATATGCCTACAAAGTTGCGTGGTGATCAGTGAAACCCTTGAGATGTTATACACCTTTATGTGATGAGCTACGCCCTCCGCAATATACATTGCCTTATAGAAGCTCAGTTTTAATAAGTTTTCCAACTTTTGCCAAGAGGGAACTTTAGGTATTGGTCCCTAGATTATGTTCACTGAGTTTCATGCAGATCGGTCAAACTTCCTAAGAAGAGATCAATTTTAAGTGTTTTTCAAAAAATTCAAAATGGCGGAAAATCTGTATAACCGGAAATTATGGGTTCTTAGGCAAATTTGTTTCATGTCTCTACTACCTACGGGCATGAGATAGGCCCATTCAAAGTTTGCAATTTCAATTGGTTGCTATAGGGCCCCCCTTTGGCCAATTGATGTAATATTGCTTCATTCGCATCCTCCCATGACCCTCTACCACTGTGCCAAATTTCACATGGATTGACCAAGACAGTGAGGAGAAAAACGTTGAACACACACACCAACAGACAGAGTTTTTGTCATTATATAGTAAGGTGACCTATACTAATGGGAAAATGAGCCAAATACTGTTTTGAAAATGGCAAAACCAGCAGTTATGCAGGTGACTGGCACAACCTTGTCAACAACTGAGACTGTGAAGACCAGAGTGTCCCCTTCAGTGGACCCTGTAGTATAATAAACAGTATATACAGTGTATGATATTGTATAGATTTGATTTTTTTTAGAACATTGATAATTAAAATATAATTATAATATAAATACACCAGAGCAGGGATTTTTAAACTTTTTGTGCCCAAGGCACACCAAAGGACAAGCCAAAATCTCAAAGTACACACACCTTCTACGACATGTGTTATCACTCTTTTCATGACATAAGACAATAAAAATGAAAAAAAATAAGACAGTAAGCTTTCATGATACTCTCTACTTTTCTCTCTTTTCTTTCGGTGGTAGTTTGTCTTTGCTAGTGCTTTGTTTTAATTTGCTCCATACAATAAAGCCATCCATTGTCCCACTCATGGCTTCTTCCTTTAATGTTACTGTCCCTCACACTGGCTGCCAATCAGGGCCTTTGATGTGTCACACACTTAAAATTCCCATGCTTGAACAGTGACTAATACTGTAGGTTAGCCAGAGTTTGCCTCTTTATTAGGAAATGTTTTTATTTTAATTTATTTTAATGTACAATTCTTGACTGTGCCCTTGGCCTTTCTTTCCAACAAAAGGAAAAACCTGCTCAAGCTGGTAAAGCAGAGCAAGGGATAAATCCAGAGGAGATGACATCTCAAGTGTACTCTTCCATAGTGAATGCTTCAGGACCCCAAGGAGAAATGAATCCTTCCCTGTGGAGGACAGGCTCCTGGCAGAAGATCAATGTCACAGTCATAAAAGTGTGTGAAGAAAACACTGTTTCCTACTTTTCAGTAAACACCTCTCAGGGGTCTGTGAACACGAGGGGAATATTACATGAGTCAGTCTGACAGGAGACGTCAGCCTTGGGAAGCATTGGCAAGGAATGACAACAATCAGGAGGCTCCATTGGATGCAATCACACCAGGGACAACTGAGAAATACAGGGAATTCTTTAGATTTGTGATTATGACTTATGCTTTTTACTAAATGTTGCTTGATTTTTCCACACATAAAGCTAAATGACAGTATGGTAAGTTGCCAATATTCAATATTAGCAATTGCATATCTGTGTTTAGAAAGATATTAACCAATCACAAAGATGATCAGAGCCACAAAGCACCCGAATACACACTCACAAACAAAGAATTCCAGGTGCTCAGGGACTATTCCTCTCTCACGAACTCGTAATATTTTCTCTTTCTCCTCTGATTAAACCTTGATCTAATACTGGCTGCCACACATCATTAAGTTCTACCTTGGCTTGAGTTCAGTGTCCTCTCATCACCTCTGTCCTGTGTATATTTTGCTTGCAGCTAAAAAAAAAGAAGATGCCACTCTTGTCGGAACGTGTTCACGCCTCACCCCTGGTGTCTCAATATCTGTGTACCTCTCACAACAGTAAGTCTGGTTGCCCCAACATGTGTTTGTTTCCACACTGACATCTGAAAGGTGATTCATTTTGTTCAATGGTCTTCTGTCCTGTCCTCTATGGCCTGTCTGTCAGCGCTTTGTAACCCCCCTCAATCTCTCCTCTATTTATGGTCTTTTCTCTTCCCAGGAGAACCAACTGATTACACCATCCAGCTATATGAGGAGACCACACAGTCTGCTCCACCATGCTGCGTTCACGATGACGTCAAGAACAAAATAACATAGCTCTCCAACAAAAATCAATGGATTTATCTTACCTTTCTGTTGTCATTTTATGCCCATGCTGTTCATAAAAATGTATATAAAAACAGTAATATTATTTAGGGTTTACACCACAAATCTATATTTATCTTAGCTCACAGAAAGTTTTCAGAGTGGTTCATATTTGATTCAACTTTAACTTTTGCAATTAAATTTGCATCTAATTGAAAACCTTCGTTAGATCAGCAGCACAGATTATTTGTGACACATCAGCTGTGATTTCATTTGTTGCCCATCAAAGCTCCAATAACATCCATATCAAAACATTTCCCAAAGCCATGGTTAGAAAAATAGGCTCAACCCAAGGATGGTCCTTAGTAAATGCAGCTCTCATTTTATTGTTACGGATCACAGTGTCATAAAACATCATTCACTCTCAGACAAGGACTGCTACTGAACTTCTAGCTGAGAGAAAGTGAAGATACATAACTCTTAAGTCTAACTATGAAGAATTAGTATTCTTCGTAGAGTGCAGCAGCCGGACCCATTTTTGGTGTAAAGCTTTGTGTTTGCTTGGGAGTTGGGTTCAGTTTTAGATTTTAAAGGGACAGTTCACCTCAAAATCAAAAATACATCTTTTTCCTCTTGCCTGTGGTGCGATTTGGTTGGTTACTACCTGTATCACTGTACAGAAGGAAGTGTGCATCTACTGCTAGTTCACCTAGCACCACTAAGCTAGCTAACGTTACAGCTCAGCCAAGGACAACCCCATTAATGTTTACATTTTGCACTGTCACAAGCACGAGCCGCGAGTGCATAAGTAGATGCACTCATCCTTCTGCACAGTGATACAATTGGCGAGTGCAGTTTGGTAGAAAGGATATAGTTCCTACATGAAACTGCTCACAACAAGGTCTGTGGATTATCTTGAGTCATGATTTCTGGAAAGAGACATTACTGTTGAGTATTTCAAATGTATTTATTTTATTTTATTCTATTTATTTTTTTGCCGCTTTCAGCACCACAAGCTGAGCGCCATCTAGTTCCATTATATTCGAGACAAGGCAGACATCTCTACAGCCGATATCCTCAACACTTGGCAACTCACGCCAAAACCATCTAGACTGATAAACAGTACTACAGGTAAGAGTAAGAATATTTTTGACTTTGAACTGTCCTGAAAACTCTGACTTTGCCAACTGTCAAAGTGTGCCTTGTATTGTAAGTAGATACACAATGACCACTGGGAAGTGGGGAGAAAGACAGAGTAGCGGTTGCAAGCCAATGGTCAATAACAGATGAAATAAAGAAAAAACTTCTATAGGTGCAAAGTAATATAAGAGGTAACTGAAGCTGTCAAATAAATGTATTGGAGTAAAAAGCAAAATATTTCTCTCAGTGTATCTGAGTAGAAGTATGACGCAGTAGAAGACTGAAACACTTGATGCATTTAATTACATTCAACCACTGTAAGTGTATTGTACTGTATGTGAGATAATACGTGTGTGTGTGTGCGACCTACATAATAATAGCATGATTTTAAGAAATAGCTCTTTGTATTTTGCAATATACCGGTGTTGTGGTGTATGTGGTGACTTTCCTGCTCCAGCACACCATAAGCAATGCGTGTTATGTCAACCATCTACAGGAGACAGGACGAAGAGGGGGAGAGCAACAACAAGTGAAGCAACCAGGGAATATGGCGGAAAATGCTAAGAAGCCTCCATGAAAAGTTTCTGGAGTGGATGCTCAAGATAAAAAAGACAGTCAACGTTCAGAGGAAGGATTAAAGTCAGAAAAAGACTTTAAGAGAGCGCTTCAGGGCACAGGGGAGGTGCAACAAGCTCACCTGCAGGCAAACATCATAAGCACATGTTGACAGTGTTTATGTAATTACTCTCATTACCAGAGGGGAGAGAGAAAAGTGTGACACTTAAATTATGCCAAATGACTTCTTGTAATCTAAAAGAGATGCTTTTATATTGCAGATCCCAAAACAATAACGCTTAATGCAGCTTAAAGAGCTCACTGAAAATACTCAACATGCCATGTGCTTTAGTGTTTGATGAGTGAGAGGCAGCAGTAAACGATTTGCTCGAATAGCGAAGCTGCTTCTTAAATTGATTACCAAACATCAACTAACTGTCAGAGCCAATAAAGTATTTTAGTATTAGTGAATAAGTATTTCATTTATATCATGGGGCACATATTTTGATGGTAAAATGTTTTTAAGTAGAGGGAAAAGAAAACAGAACTAGAGGCGCATTTCTATTTGGTGATCTGCGTGTTGACAGTGAGGGCTGAGCCATTTTCTAACATTGATACACTATTAAAATTAGGACAATAAAGGGGTCAGTGTGATTTGATGGGAAAAAAAAAATATCACTAAACGTATATCTGGTCTTGGTTGCTCTTCCATAATTAACTCCAGGCAGCATCTCATCATAACACACAAAAGAATATCATTTGCATTTTATCACACAAATAAAATGCAGAAACACCAGCTGGGCTTATTTGTTCGCTGCTGAAGTGAGCAAATGTTGTTGTTCAAGTCGTGACCAGATCATGCCATTGTAAAGATGCTGAAGGTAAAACATCTGAGACTCATCTTGATTTGAAATAAATTAACGTGTCCCACAGCTTGCTGTCAGTGTGAAACTGAAGGCTACAGGCTACATGTAAAAAGCCACAATGCTAAGGCACATACCAAACATGCTCTTGCCAAACAACAGCTTCTATTTAAAGGCAACCTGTTATGCTTTTCCTTACCTTCCCTCGGATATAATGTCACAGTGTTAGATGTTCATATTAAACGTCCCCAAATTTTAAAATAAGGAGGTAAACGTATGTAAACGTAATCCCTGTGAGCAAAAAAAGTCAGGCTCCAGACTTTCCTAAAATATTCCAACTGTTTTTCTGTACATTCAAGACAAGCTGACGTGGATTCTTTATATGGTCATCTGCTCCAGGCACACTACTGCCAGTGTTAACATTACGTACACTGCTACATGTAGCTACATGCTAATGTCAGGGAAATATGTAAACTTAGCTGTGGATGTTAATATTGCTGGAAATGCTGACCAATCAGAGCAGACTGGGCCTTTTCAGGTGGGAGATTTAGGTACAGGCATGAAAACAGAGGGTCTCAGACAGAGTGAATATATACAGCATGACTAAAACTGTGTTTTTGACCATTAAAGCATGTGAACATGTTCCAGAAGAAACACAAAATTTGTATGAACCTGAAAACCTAATGGGTCACCTTTAAGGTAAGAAAGCAAGAGTCCCTATTCACATCAAGTGTTCTTCAGCAACCTGCCTATAATTCAATACATGATCTCACAATAATTAGTAGTTAAAGTAGCTGGGTGTGAATAATATTACAAATAAAATATAATCATTTTATCTTATTATTTAGTGTGCATGGGAAGTTTGAGCCGATACTGAAATTTTGAGAGCTAATCTTGCCTTGATTATCTGAGACTAAACAACACCTGCAGGAGGTTTTTCTAGGATAGTATCAGCTCAAGCCTTCAAAGGGTGGCGCTCTGGGTGAGATTCAAAAATGCTTACTCAACAAACAGCTAATTACTATACAGAAAAAATCCCCACAGTAGGTCAGTCAGTGTGTCCAAAGATTTTAAATAATTAATGAAGATAACAGTTAAGGTAGCAACTGTGCAAGCTCGGCATTAAATTGTTTGATAGACAGTCCAAGACAATGAAAACACAACTAAACATAATCTAGTGGCGATATGAAGAGCTCTTATGCCTTCATATTTTGCATATATCACTACATTGTTTTTCCCCTCTTCCTCTGAGTCATGTGCTCCTTCAGCACCCACAGCATTTACCTAGACTGCCAATGCCAGCAGCGAACCTTGACGTAGGAGGAGCGGATCGGACAGATGGCAGGGAAAAAGACAAAAACGAATGTACAGTACACAAGGGGTATATTCGGTTTTAAGTAAAACTAGTCCATACCCGGGGATGTGTTATGTATAGAGGAATAAGAAGTCAAAAACAGTATATTAGAGGAGCTGCAAAATCGGAGCACTGTAAATGCACTGTGTAATAATTATTAATGTAAGACAAACAATGCACACTGTATTTAGAAACATGCTTTATGGCAAAATACGTGGAGCATAGTTTTGGCTGACGGCACGGAGGCACGCGTGTGTGCGGGGCCGTGCGCGGGCACACAGGTACACACATACACACGCAACACAGAGAAAGAATGAAAGAAACAGTGCAAAGTGCACAGCGTAATGTTTAGTTTGTAATGTTTGTAGACTAATGTCAGTAAAGTGAAAATACGTAACGGCTGGCTCGCACACACAGACACAGACGCGCGTTCGTTCAGTAAAATAATTACCTTAGTCTTCAGCAAGTGTTGGTGCTTGAAATTGCATGTCCCAAGTGGTCTCCGCGCATGCGCAGCTCGCGCTGCTAATGGTGCTCACGGTATGAATGGGTAGTTGACAAAAACGTGAATATAAACAGTGGAAATGTGGGAAAAATGCACATGACCAAGATGAAAGCCTATGTGCAAGTTCAGAGAAATAGGTCTAAGCAGTGAGGAGGAAAACGGATGAAGACAGACGGAGGGACAGATGTTGCTCCATTTAATAGTAGGATAGAATAGTAGGATATTCACTCCATAATGTCACCTTCACTAAAATTGAATATAAAATCCCTAACAGAAAACACATTTACATTTAGTTCAAATTCATATAAACCAAGGACACCTTTACAGCAACAGTACACAAAGCTTGTTTTCAGCATGTTGTGTCTCCTACATTTACTGCAGTGTGTTAGGTTGCATGGGTCAAACATTGGGGGTGTGCTTAAGCAAAACCAAGATTGTAATTTGGTGTTTGAATCTATAATGTAAAGTTTTCTGCATGCACATTCTCTGCTTTCATTGTTTCAGTGTTTATTCAAAGTCCTGCCCTTTGGAAAGGTAGTCTTCAAAACAAGCTCAAAGCATTTTTATTATTCTAATCAGTGACAGATGAAAAACAACAGCCCCAATTGATGAGGAAAACGAGGGGCGCTTCTCAGAATAACTAAACTGTATTTTTATTTGCTAATGTCTTACTGACACTGCCGACTCCACTGTCAGACATTTTAAAGCACCTTATTAACATCCCTTTTTAGGGACTGTCATCTGCTCAAAGTGAGGAAAGTTAAATGTGACAATACTTTTTTTGGGCACTGTGGGGCTGTTCAGTATCAGCTTCCACTGATCCCTCGTTCTCTCACTGAGGAACAGAAATGCACACTTTTTAGATCATAAAAGTCATCATAAAAGGAGTGAGACAAGAAGGAAAACTAAGGAAGAGAGATGAGTTTCTGTCATACACAAAGCAGAGAGGATATGAGCTTTTGTCAAGCTGGGAAATCAATTTGATATATAACGGAAAAACTGCACAGACTTCTTGAAGTGACATGACAAACCAAACAGCACACAGATTTAGGTGTTTAGTGCGAGGGGTGGTGGCATGGGTGTGAAATGTTTACTTTCGTGCGAGGCAACACTCTAATCTCTGTTTTATGTGACAAGTGAGTCACCAGGATTTATCAACATCATTTTTGAGCTGTGAAATGAGCACACACCAATTACACATTACGATCATTATCTGAAAGTACCTTGATGAGCGAGGACGCCTGTGCTGAGTGTCTGTGGTGTTACTTTTACATTACCAGACCTTTCTCCACACAAGCTTTGCACTGCTGACAGAGCTGTCTTATCACACACTCACGCATACAGACATAGTAACACTCATGTTTATGGACAGCATACAGAATCGCACGTTGCATGTCTTAAGTTGCCTTTAGACTGTAGGACAACAGAGATTATGCATGTTTAATACATGTCTCACTGTGTGAGATGCGTCTAATACAATCTTAATCTATATCAGACTTGTGTAATGAATGTGTGGTGAATTGTAGCCCTATGATGTAAATAAAAATAAGCATATGAAAGCAGAGGAAGCTGCATTTATGTTTCACTTTACCTCCATCGTTCTCCCATTTTGAATGTTACCACTCGATCAAATTGCCATTATTAGTGATTATCAGCGTCATAGATGTGGGTTAGAAGGGCCCTCCTACACTATTGCCTGATGGCATTGGGAGCAGTGTCGTTAGGTTTCACTTCACTTTTATTAGGTAGACGCAGAGACTACGTGGTTAGGTTTAGAAAAATCATCATGGTTTGGCTTACTAAGTAAGTTATGTGACATATGTCAAGTGACTTAGGCCACATGATCAAAATAACTCTACGTTGCCTCTTGGTTTCACATGGGACGACTTGGTCTCCTGGGTGAAAGTCCTGTATTACCATGAACCATTCACCACCCTGACCGACCTCCTTTTGCAGACTTCATTGCACTCTATATATTATGTCTAGGTTTGTTTTGTTTTTTCTCAAACTGTATTCAAAAATAGCACTTCTGACATGTTGTGTCAGCCAATGTATTCTACTTCATTTCATGCTGCATTCTTATTTGTGGATGTGTTTGTGGATGTAGGTCGTAGCAGCAGTCACATTGCGAGTGTTGGGTCCCAAATCTCTGACACTGTTAAAAGTTGGGCTGCCTTTGGTCAGCAAAACTCCAACTTCACTGTGACATCATAGTGTTCTGCATAAAACACTTTTCTGGCCATTACTCAATGTCATGTATATCATCAGTCTGTGGACTTGTCTAAAGTGTGACCTAGGACCACTGTTTTGTATTGACAATGTGCACAAATGTTTCTCAGATGCACCGCAATCTTTCATGGCTTTCTGTAGAGGACATACTGCAATAGAGTTTTCTGGAATTAGTATTTCATTGACCAAGTAGTGTACATCTGTAGTGAATAATTTTTAAAAAAATTTTTTTATATACTTTATTAATCCCCGAGGGGAAATTCAGTTTTTTACTCCGTTTGTCAATTACACACAGGTCCGAACACACACATGCACAAACCCTCCGGTTCCCAACCCAAGTCCCTATGGATTGAGCTACTGCCGCCCCGAATATATACAGTAAGTATCAGACAAAACAGACCAGGTCAGGATATCTATTACCGCCTAGACAAAGAACAAATCTCCCTTAAATCTTCTGCAATTTACGGCGCCATTACAGGATGGAAGTCATTACCAAATCGCATTATTAGAATAAAAAAACACAGTCACTTTCAGGAAAGCACTTAAAGTACCTTATGCAATTAACTATATGAACAAATAGTAGATGTAATAAAATTATGTAAGTTATGTAATCTTGCTTGCGGGTTTTGTTCCAAGTGTCTTAACACTTGATATGTGATTCAGTTTTTGTTGTTTTTTTGCCCTTTTTTGTATGTAAAGTGGCGTTTGAATGTTAATAATGTACATAGATGTTTGTTATATTGTATTATTTATGTGTTGGGCTGGGATTCCAATTAACTAAACTAAATTAAACACCCAAAGATGAAGTCAGACCTACTAATACAGCCTAATGCAGAAAAATCACATTTGTTTACCTCACAATTGTTATGCCATAACATAAAAGCTGCCACTGTGAGAACTTTCCAAATTTGTGAAATCCTGTCTGTGAGTATTATAAAGTTGCAGACAGGATTCCAGTCTCTCACCTATACCTTAAACAACATGCCCCCATCAGTGCAGCCCCGCTTGCCTGTTATAATAGAGAGGAGAAAATAAAGCTATGCACAAGGGCTGAAATTTTAATTTTTTTTTAAAGATTTGTTTTGGACATTTTTTGCCTTCAATGAACAGGACAGTTGAGTGTAAAGGGGGGAGAGAGAGAGGGGATGACATGCAGCAAAGGGCCACAAGCTGAACCCAGGCCGCTGCAGCAACAGCCTTGTGGATGGGGCGCCTGCTCTACCACTAAGCCACCAATGCCCCAGGGCTGAAATTTAAATCAAAGAAATTCACACTGTGGAGCAACAACTAGCTACTGCTGCTACAGCTGAGTCACTGCTGTCATCCAAAGCTGCAGGACCATAAAGTATGATGTAGCTGCACCAAATGTTGAGTGAGACACAAGCCGAGAATATTGTTTCCCTCAATGAGATAGCAACTACAGAATAACACTGCATACAGCATAAATCAAATAGAACCTCTTCATAAAATAATTATAATTTGTGGATAAATTGGCACACAAACATTTTACTGAAACCCACACTGGGTGTGTAACACGTTCAGAGGCAGCTGTTTTTAACTGCATCGACTCCACATATGGTGATGACACCCTATCACCTTGTAAATGGGAAGAACATTCACAGGATGTTAATTATTGTGAGTTGCATTATACCACTGCCACAGACATATCACATTAGGAAAACTAATGCCCGCATCTTGAAAATCTCTGGAACAAAATGACAACAAGGAAAGCAAAATTGAGCTGTTGTTCCTCAGTAATTAAAGTAAAACTGAACATATGGAGGGATCAGGCCGCAGGTGTTTGTCGTCACATCCTCACTGTCAAAGACATTAAATTAAAGTTGTTTACTTTTAAATGGTCACATACAGTATGTCACAGCCACTTAAAGAAACATCAGGGACAAGCTGCTCATCTCAAACTAATGATCACATCATTGCATTTTAAGGGAAGTGCCGGTCTCTGCTGCCCCTCATGGGAACAGTGACAATCTGCTCTGTGTTGAAACTACATGTTTTTACTTATGGAAAGGATATAAGGGACAGCTCTCTGAGGACTATAGGTAATCCAATAGGAAAATATTTCTCCACCGCTTCTCCCTTCTCAGGAGGTTAACATTTAATGACCTCTGTCAGTGTGCTTCCTTATACAGCAACAGCTCCAGCTGTTAAAATGTATACAAGGCTTATCAAAATGCCAACTGTCATCCCGCTCTCCATGCAGAAGGCAGAAACAAGGCCGAATCTGCTCTTGTTAGTTCATCTGGTCTTGTTAGTTTTTCATATATAGGCACCAGCATTACAAGGGTTGCACATTGGCTCGGGAGAGGGTTGTTTCTCTGTTTTGACAAGATGGAAGAAAACCACACACTCGACAGCAGAGTCAGAAAGAGAGAATCAACATTTTCTAGTTAATGAGATGACAGTGTCAGCCTGCTCCAAGAAGAGAAAAAAGAGCCAGGAACCTTTGAGTTTTGAACCTATGACAGTTTCTTTGTTGTAAATTGCAACTGGTTTTGTGGTCTAAATCATTTTAAATGTTAGCTTTCTAAACAACATCGTATAAGATCTTTGGAAAACACTCCTTGGCTCTTTCATTCATGGAAAGTAGATCAGCAAATGCCTTTAAGAGGAGGAGAGACCACCGCTGTGAGGCCAGCCCTATTGACACGAAAGTGGGTCTACACCATTACTACGCCGGCGTATGTCTGCGTTAAGTAGGTGGGGTCTGCACACCATTTGACAATTATCGTAGCCGGCAGATCCGCTGTTTACGTCACCACGACTACTTTGCCCATACAAACACGAACAAGTCGAGGGAGACTGATAAGACAGACAACTGAGGGATGTCATTCATTTTGTTACCATCACTGTCCATGCAGGCAATTATTTGTCAACTAGGAAAACTACCGAGCCCTGTAGGCAGACATTATTGTTAGTTTTGTCAGCCGACAATTACACGGTTCATGCCATTGGCTGACAGATTACACTCCATTTAAACAGCTCTCCCAGCTCTCGCCATGGCGTGTTAAGTGGTTCACCGACGCAATGAAATGGAGCGGACCCAGTGAGTGAGTGACTTCGTCAGTGATGAAGTTACAGCAATAGTCAGAGTGACTGATGACGTGAGTGTTGATGTTTCCCCATTGGCCATTGCTCATACAACATGAATAGGCGCTGACACGCTCACAGAGCTGTGGACTCTGACCGTCGTGTATTCTTCTTTCCTGTGAACACTGTGGCATTATAGCACAGTGGAATTAACAGGCTGGCTAACTAGCCAACTATGGTCAAAATGGCAGTTTTGGATGGAGGAAAGAGAGGACCATCACATCAGTCTATTTTATTTATTCAGATGTTATTGACTACTGTGCATTGTTACAATGTCAGAACGGGTGACGCCATCATTATGAGGAGAGAGTGGAAATAAGCCACTGATTGAAACAGAGGTGAATATTACATGTTATTAAGTTGGAACAGGTGCCCACGCAATGACAAAATTCTCCTTTTGATAATGATGGACTATTGTTATCAGTGGAACTTGACCATTAACGCTGGGACGTACATCCCCATCTGGAGCTGAGGAGAGGAGGGATGTGTGAAAAGATTGGTGGGTAAAGCTCCAGAGAATGCAGGTCCTTTCTGCTGTATGACTGTGTCTAAGTGTGTAATGTTTTTCATTTTTAACATGTATCTACATTAATTTTTGGGCTGCACCGCAAAAACAGGGCCAGTATATGGATGTGTAAAGAGACTATGCTGTAAAGTCACGTTGAAATTCAGTGACTGAGTATATGCTGCCGCTTCAAGTTTCAAATTAAAGTTCTCATTTTAAATTATAAGCCCTCTAGCATTTCACACCCGGTCGTGCCATATTCTAGGGTTTGACCCAGCCTTGTTTTACTGATTATCTGTCTCGTGTACTCCTTTCAGAGAAACAGTTTAAGCAATTATAACAAAATTTGTTTTCATAAAAGTTGCCAACTGCAGCTTTAAGAAAATTGAAATACAAAAAAGAAACTATTATGCAACTTCAACGTAACTTTGCCAAAGTATGACCTCCATACCATTCGCATGGCTGTCTCTATAGTGACAGCTGAACAAATGGTTAGCTTATAACCTATACAGTGACTCACAGCCTCCAGCAGTAAAAAGACCCAATTAACCTTGACTACACTTATCTGCACTATGGGTACTCCTCACTAGTTCTGGTGTGTGGCAGAAGAATAGATCTGTCTCAGCTTACGGCAGTTGAACTTGTCAATCATCTGACTCAAACCATCTGAATATCTGTCTGTGAAAGATCTGCCAAAGACTCCTCACCCGTGGCTCCATCAGCTTCCAGTGCCAATTAAAAGTGTGCTGCATGTCAAAAACAACACATACGGTACTGTAGTTTGGAGGCCTGAGAGAAAAATGTGAGAAGATGTATCAGCTGTGTAAAAGGGCATTAGTAAAAGGGCATTAATTAATGTTACTTCAGCTAAGGCAAAAAGTTCACTGCTGCTGTAGCAGAAGAACTATGACAGTGACTTTTAACTGAATGTTCAGGGTGACATTTTTCCACTCAAACTATATGTTGACGATCAATAACTCATTCTCTATAGGCTGATTTCATGTTACTTACAACAGATTCCAATGTGGAAAGACATTTCTCAAAGCACTCCAGCGGCATGATCTACTTTTCTGCTGTTCACATGGATAAAAATACAGCATTAATATATTGTGTATTTGTCTTGTTGAAGCTCAAATGGAACTGTTTGAGTAAAACTTGAAAAGTTTATACGCTCCTTTATTCTGTATTTCAAACTAAATATGCACCTATTGGGTGAAACCTTTTCCAAATCACTAAAAATCATTAAAAAAAAACTTGCAGTCGTCAAACCGACAATATAGCTGTTTTCCTCAAGGATAATGCTGGGACCCAGAGTCATCCAAAAACTCTTGGAAAACACATCAAAGAGCCATATACCATAATTTTGGTACCATATACCTTCATTACAGTGAGTATAGCTAATATAGTTAATTCTAAATTAACGCTAGGACTGCATCATACTCAAGGAAAATGTCACTCAATTCAGTGAAATGGCTTTAAAGTGTTTTTACATTGCTTTAGTATCGCTCAGCCCTGTCTCCTAGAAATTACCTTCATATACAACTAATTAAGCAGCAAATCCACTTTGAGGGAAACGTAATGCAGAGAGAGGTACAATTGCTATTAATATAATTAGGAAATGTTGGCAATTACTAATCAATACTAACTGTATCAGCAAAATGTTCACTGACAAGGAATTTAAGTTGTTTTCCACCATATTTGGCAATCTTAAAAAGCCCCTGAGTCCCTAAGTGACTATTTATTTTTAACCGGCTGGATCAAGGACCTCTTAAAGCATTCAGTCCTGCACTATTAACACCTGCCATTCTCTGCAACCATCTCCCTCCAAAGCCTATGTGGTGCATGAATATAGTGTTTCACTGCCTGACAGAAATGTTGTCTCTGAGCATAATCCAGTCAGCAATTACAGTACATTGCCACATCAACGTAACAACATATATTTACAAACGTAATATCTGGGAGACAGGGTTGTATTCCTCTATTATTATGGCGCTGTATGTAAGAATGTGGCCAAAACGGTTACTGCACTCAAATTCAAAATACTGCCGCGAGTCGTGTCCGCCGCCTCCTCCCCTACAGATTTGAGGTTGCTGGACAGCGGCACGCTGGAGACTGATTTGTTTGCCCACGGGCGGCTGCCATGGGAGGGCCGCATCGCCACGTCCTTGATCTTCGGTTTTCCAGCGGACCGTTCGAGCAAGTCCAGCTTCTCTGCTGCTAACGCTGCTGCTGGGATACAGCTGAGGAGGAGCCGGCTGCTAATGCTATGTACCGGGACACTGCTAACACTGCTGCCGGGATACAGCTGAGGAGGAGCTGGCTGCTAATGCTATGTACCGGGACACTGCTAACGCTGCTGCTGGGATACAGCTGAGGAGGAGCCGGCTGCTAATGCTATGTACCGGGACACTGCTAACGCTGCTGCCGGGATACAGCTGAGGAGGAGCTGGCTGCTAATGCTATGTACCGGGACACTGCTAACGCTGCTGCCAGGATACAGCTGAGGAGGAGCTGGCTGCTAATGCTATGTACCGGAACACTGCTAATGCTGCTTGCTGTGTTGCTGTAGCTCAGTCGTAACTGTAACTGATGCTGAGACTCTACTGACTGTGTGACTGGTAGACGGCGGTGGGTGGCTCAACAGGCCAAAACACAAATTCAAAACATAAACATGATTTGCGGACCGTAAATTTTTTTTTAAAATGCGAATATTCTGGCTGTACTATTGTTGTCGGTGAGATCAGTATGTTATATGAACATTATTCCTTAGTCTCTGTGACATGTTAGGAGGATTTTACGACTATTTGCTTTATATTTCTTATGTATAGCTCCTTTAAGAGTGGACTTCGATTGTACAGAGGAATGAGGCTCCATAAATAGCATCTGCAATAAGATACTATATATTGTTGGTTTTGTTGATAATAAAAACGTAAAATAACACAGCTTTATCCTTTACTTTTTTACTAGCTGACCCTGTGATACATGGTTTTTATCTGCCTTAAGTGATTTGTTGTAGTGCTGCTATATATACAGTACAGGCCAAAAGTTTGGACACACCTTCTCATTCAATGCGTTTTCTTTATTTTCATGACTATTTACATTGTAGATTCTCACTGAAGGCATCAAAACTATGAATGAACACATGTGGAGTTATGTACTTAACAAAAAAAGGTGAAATAACTGAAAACATGTTTTATACTCTAGTTTCTTCAAAATAGCCACCCTTTGCTCTGATTTACTGCTTTGCACACTCTTGGCATTCTCTCGATGAGCTTCAAGAGGTAGTCACCTGAAATGGTTTTCCAACAGTCTTGAAGGAGTTCCCAGAGGTGTTTAGCACTTGTTGGCCCCTTTGCCTTCACTCTGCGGTCCAGCTCACCCCAAACCATCTGGATTGGGTTCAGGTCCGGTGACTGTGGAGGCCAGGTCATCTACCGCAGCACTCCATCACTCTCCTTCTTGGTCAAATAGCCCTTACACAGCCTGGAGGTGTGTTTGGGGTCATTGTCCTGTTGAAAAATAAATGATGGTCCAACTAAACGCAAACCGGATGGGATGGCATGTCGCTGCAGGATGCTGTGGTAGCCATGCTGGTTCAGTGTGCCTTCAATTTTGAATAAATCCCCAACAGTGTCACCAGCAAAACACCCCCACACCATCACACCTCCTCCTCCATGCTTCACAGTGGGAACCAGGCATGTGGAATCCATCCGTTCACCTTTTCTGCGTCTCACAAAGACACGGCGGTTGGAACCAAAGATCTCAAATTTGGACTCATCAGACCAAAGCACAGATTTCCACTGGTCTAATGTCCATTCCTTGTGTTTCTTGGTCCAAACAAATCTCTTCTGCTTGTTGCCTCTCCTTAGCAGTGGTTTCCTAGCAGCTATTTGACCATGAAGGTCTGATTCGCGCAGTCTCCTCTTAACAGTTGTTCTAGAGATGGGTCTGCTGCTAGAACTCTGTGTGGCATTCATCTGGTCTCTGATCTGAGCTGCTGTTAACTTGCCATTTCTGAGGCTGGTGACTCGGATGAACTTATCCTCAGAAGCAGAGGTGACTCTTGGTCTTCCTTTCCTGGGTCGGTCCTCATGTGTGCCAGTTTCGTTGTAGCGCTTGATGGTTTTTGCGACTCCACTTGGGGACACATTTAAAGTTTTTGCAATTT
The DNA here is from genome assembly GCF_041903045.1 of Epinephelus lanceolatus. Lineage (NCBI taxonomy): Eukaryota > Metazoa > Chordata > Actinopteri > Perciformes > Serranidae > Epinephelus > Epinephelus lanceolatus. Next base: position 17,782,111 of record NC_135734.1, read on the forward strand.
TCCGGACTGACTGACCTTCATTTCTTAAAGTAATGATGGCCACTGGTTTTTCTTTAGTTAGCTGATTGGTTCTTGCCATAATATGAATTTTAACAGTTGTCCAATAGGGCTGTCGGCTGTGTATTAACCTGACTTCTGCACAACACAACTGATGGTCCCAACCCCATTGATAAAGCAAGAAATTCCACTAATTAACCCTGATAAGGCACACCTGTGAAGTGGAAACCATTTCAGGTGACTACCTCTTGAAGCTCATCGAGAGAATGCCAAGAGTGTGCAAAGCAGTAATCAGAGCAAAGGGTGGCTATTTTGAAGAAAGTAGAATATAAAACATGTTTTCAGTTATTTCACCTTTTTTTGTTAAGTACATAACTCCACATGTGTTCATTCATAGTTTTGATGCCTTCAGTGAGAATCTACAATGTAAATAGTCATGAAAATAAAGAAAACGCATTGAATGAGAAGGTGTGTCCAAACTTTTGGCCTGTACTGTAGATGGATTTTATAGGGCTCGCTCTCACCATTATTCCACCTAATCATGATCTCAAACAGCAAACAGCCCATCTGACAAACTGTAATTCAAAACGTCCATCACATTGCTGCTGGAAAAAATAATTTCTCATGACTTATGGATTCCATTAAACATTTCAGTGTGCAGTTTTATGAGTTGTCTATTTTCCATTTTGCCTCGCATCTTGTTGCATTTTACTCCACTATAATCCAAGCCAGTCTGTCAGTTTGCCTCATAATAGCAGCTCTACCATCTGAGTGCTTTGCCCACACTCCCAGGGTTCCAGTATCATCCATCATCGAGTGACTGCTGTGACCGCCCGTGATATTACCCTCAGGTGCAGAGGCCTTTAGCAGAGCTCGCCCAGCCTGAGGCAATTTTTTTGTCTAATTCCACTACTGTAATATATGATTTTGTAGAAAAATATCAAACACTGCATTCGGTAAAAATGATAATAATGCTGTGATACCACAGATGTGTGTTAGGAGCATGTGAAGATAGTAACATAATAATCTAGGTGTGTTCTCAGGGAATGAACCAGAAAAATTGACCCACACATTTCATCATCCACAACTGGAGAGTGTTATCTTTGATTTTCAAAAGGCACACAACAGTTGTGTGTGGCTTTGTGTGCACCAGGAATGTAACCGCAGCAGGTGACAGGGTGTCAAGTCAAGAGGAGTAAGAAAATATCCATACACTTTGAGATATTTTAACAGTAACAATGCATCAATTTTTAATTGATGGTTTCCATCCAAAGAGTCAAGGCTGTGGTTCATTTTGTGTTGTGTTTAAATCTCAGCTAGATGCTTCAGGGCTGTAGTCTATCTTCAGCCATTCGACTCTTTCACTCCAACATAACATTTCACAAGAGTAAATAGAAAGAGCAGGCACATAAAGGACATACCGCTAACAGTGAGTTTTCCTAAAATTAGATTTTAAAAAATCACATTATGGCACCCTGCTTACAGTATTGCAGATAGCTTGTTTGCAATCACGTGACTATTATGATGTACAAAAGTGAGATGGAGGGCAGAAAGTGATAAATCCATATACTGCGTGAAATGGATATAGTGGAAAGTGATTACATAGAAGGGTTGGATGAGCCTGCAGGCAGAAATTATTGTCAGGAAATTGAAACTCATATTGGAGAACCACACAAAACAAATAAAAAGCGCTTTTTCCCCACAACTTTTCACGTTTCAACAATTGATGTTAAAAGCGACCTCATCCCACAGACCTTCTAATGGTACTAACATTACACGGCAAGCAGATGAAAGCACACAAGAGTCTAGAACATGACTTTTGTTGTTTTTTTAATATTCAAAATAGGTGAAATCTTATGTCATTGTAGAGCTGTGCTTAGTGTATTGCTTCACCCAGCACCTCCTTGCCCTCTCACTCTCTATTAGTACTCTACTGCAGTGGGAGTGTGAGCTACGCACTGAGGACATTGAGAATTCACCCGTTCTGCACACACACATCAACTGGGCTATTTGTTAACAACATGTTTCCCATTACCCATCACACTGACAACAGAGTGGAGCTGTGTCTGTGTCGGTGTGAGTCTGTTGGGACTTTATAACAGCTCTGTGTTAGATGATGGCGGCTCCTGCTGTGTTAGCTTGTCCAAATAACCAGGCAGATGTTGAAATGATCATTCCCATGTAGGTGTCCTCGCCTCTGCCTCTGGGTTATTATTTTGTTAGGGGCTCTCATCTCCCTGAAGCAACATCATGAAACTGCCCAGCCTGTGCAGCAGCACTCTGCTGTTTCATCATCTCCCACTGTAGTGCCAGTATGATATATTCAATATACATTTTCAACTGATAAATTGGTCAAAATTCATGACCAATACATCGCAATATATTGAAGTGTAATCCAAAATCGTGAAATGTAGCCTATCTCATTGCCAGGTTTTTGCTAATACACAACCTTAGTCAAGTCCCCCCGAGTGTTTGTGATAACCAGTTATCAAATGCCTGAAAAAGGGTTTCATATGTAAAAAAAACAAACAAAAAAACCCCACACAGACAAAACTGTAACTGTTACTACTGGGAGCAATAAAACTCATCACCTGTCATTTATTGCATGTAGGTCTATATTGGAAGGGAAAAGCATACAAGTAATGTGTATGTAAGATATGTAGGCAGAGCAGGTATGCATAGATTTTAATCAGACGTGGCAGCTCTGACAGAAGGTGGAAGACATCGGCTGTGTCAAAATGTGAGATTTCAAAGAGGACAGGTGTTTTACAGCTGCTCACACCCAGCATGGCATACACTTTCAAGAATGGTGAACTGAGGAAGTGGAACAGTGTGAAGAAGCTTTGATCATAAGCGAGCACACCACATGCTAACACCCAAACACAAGCTGGTGCTTTTTTCCCCACTTTTACAATGGCTGATTCAAATGCGCAACACAGTCACACAACTCAGAACAAGTTCCCAATCTTTGCTGCAGACCTGACTGCTGCAGAGAGCAGTGACTTGCAGTAAATTAGACTTTTCAACATCAAGATTTTAATTGAACTATTTTCACTGTATAATCATCTTGGCAGGCGACGAAGCGGCCAGTCACAAATCCAAACACCTGTACTGCGCCCGCTAAATTGGTTTGAAGGAGAAAAACAGAAACATCACCATTCCTCTTCAAAAGAGGGACCTCAGACGCAGAGAAGAAATTAAAACGGATGCCAAATTGTCTGTTTGTCCTTTAGACATTCATTTCTGGAACACTGTTGTCAGAGAAGCCGATAAAGACCCACCACCTTGATCTAACACCTAATTTATCTCAGTGTGAAGCCTCACAGGATGAAATGAAGGGTGCTTGATGAAAGCAGATCTCACATAGGTCAGTAATGCATGACATACAGTGGACAAGGCCAGATTCAGAGCAAACATGACTATACAGAAAAGGTAACACCTATTGTACATAGGTACACAGTGTACTCATCCATGTGAGCATCATGTAAACAGAACCATTTATCCAAATCTAGCCATCTAGTTTGCTAAGATATTCTAATTTATGGTACTAGCAGCTGATAGGCACGTTTTAAATTGGCTGTGCTGCAGCCACACACACACACAAACACAAACTGTGGCCTCTACTTTCAGGGTGGTAAATTGTCATCCTCCTCCGATGCATTTGAATTGCTTGAGTTTTATAGAGGCTCTAATGGAACATACTGTTGCCACCCTGCCCAGTGCTGTGCTGGCAGTGCACAAATTTGGCAATGGCACTACTGGTCACGACAGCTGTATCCAACAGGCAAACAAATATTATGTACCTTCTACTTGTTTTGGAGAGGCGTCATCTGGTGCACAGAGTTGGTGAAATCACATACAATCCAAGCCACTAGAATCCTACACTTATCAGAGCAGGTGATACCACATGAGAAAACCACCCCAACACAAAGTATAGGTATAGATCTATAGGGCACAATACTAAATAAAACAAAAACATATATGATTCAGATTTCATTATGATTTTTTTAAGCACAAAGTATACCTGCTCTGTTTACTTCCACTGTAGATCATGATGTCATTTTATGTTCTCTTGGTATTGTTCTACAAATGTTGCCACAATTGGGCAATAAATGTAGATACAATGGCAATGTGCTTTGTTCAATAGCCAGTGTATTGATAGGTAGGCGGACTGACAGGACACCTTCAACAGGTAGTCAAAGCTGGGATGTGGGTAACAGAAACTGATGGGACCATACAGCAATGTGACAACACAGACAATCCAGCAAACAAGATTCTCCTCTATAATCTAGTCTATAGTCTATAGAGAGTCTTGTTTGCTGGATTGTCTGTGTTGTCACATTGCTGTATGGTCCAGCAAACAAGACTCTCATCTATATAGAGAAGCTAAAGATTCAGCTGTTTGGATATGAGCCGATTACAAGGGCAGTGTTTCACAGCGGAGGAAACACTGGGAGTATTGGGGCATAAAATAAAGATAGTGAGAGAAAGTTAAATAAAAAATAAAAGCAAGAATTGTGAAGAAACATTAATACAAAATAACATATATAAAAGTAGAAAACTGCACTTAGTAGAGTGCAGATCTCTGCCAGGCAGTCGCCTGAGCTGTTCACAGCCACTCTAGGCAATTCTAAGTGCAGCAGACCTGCAGCAGGAAGATCATAGAAGATCATTAAAAAAAAACACGCTTTGTCTGTTTTTGACAGAGCTGCAGCACATTGCACAGAGTGAATCGATTTCTTCTGCTAACAGACACTGAATGTGAAATAAAGATAGCCCATGAAGAAATGTATTTTAATAATAAAACAGTGCCATGAACCTTTGATTGTCCTTCATTACTTGACTCTTAATTGCATTAACCTTGTCTGTAGGCTACAGTACAACTAAGTAGAACATAACTCAACTAAAACAGACAAAAAGAGACCATGTAACTACTGTATATAGCCTGCTTACCTATGTGGGGTAAAAGCACAAATATCAAAGAAAAATGACCACATCAACAAAATCTACAATTCGGCAACATTGTGCAAGCTAAACCTTCCGCTACTGAAACGCTCCTAGTGTGGTATTATGCCATATGGCGGACGGAACAAAACTGGGTCATAGCCATAGTAGCTGGAGCGCAGCACAGCTCCTCATGGAATTGTTCCCAGCTCCTTTACAGTCAAGATGGCAGCAAAGATAACAAAAACAAATGAATGATATTCATCTCATGTTGTGCCTAACTTTAGTGGTGCATAACATATCGGGTATGGAATTAATCTGGAGATGTTCTGATTCAAAACGACACCAAACTCTTCTATGGATGCCAGTTTTGAGCCACGACAAAGGCCAAAATGTGGCCTGCATGAAACAGTAAGGCTTGGGGTTTTTTTTTGTTTTTTTTTAAAACCAGATTGATTTTCAAAAAACTTGCAGCCCCAACAGGCTGGTTAAGAGGAGTGAGAAGTAACACGGTCAATGACGGCATAAAACAGTCAATAAAACAGGTTTTTCAATGACAATGAATCACCGCAACCATGAGACATCCTTAAGTACACAGTCATGCATGTGCATAGAAAATATGAAGGTGATTGGTCCAGTAGTTTGGGAGATTATCTGCAGACAGACAAATACACACACTTGCACACACACATCCACACTCACACACACACACCAAACCAAACGCATGAGCCCCTCCAGGCTTCCTCCTGGCAGAGATAAATATAACAAAATATATAAATATATAAAATCGAGCGGTGCAGGTTTTAGAAGTGGTAGCTTGTGCAGACATGTGCAAAATAGTTTAACGAATTAGCAGAAGGTCACGCAGCAAAGTAGGCTATAAAAATTAACCGTGCAGGTGTTGTGGAAACATATTCATGTCATCGCTTACAATGAGTTAAAATGGGTTTTATGGCTTGCTGGAGAGTTTTAAAAAGGCAGGAAAGGAGGGAAGAAAGATATGACAATAGTTATTAAAAATAACTGTTCAAATTATAGAAATGGTTCGGAATTACACGCTGAAAACTTACTGTAGCTGTCCTCTTCAAGTGAAAGCAAGATAAACATATTTATTGAGTGTTACAAACCAGAGTGATTATTCACATATTGCCCTCTCTGAATACAATTAGATAATCGTGGGATTTACTGGCAATTAGAAAGTGAAACTGCCTTCTCTAAACATTGTTACAGGTCATTAGTTGTTTACAGAGATCTCTATCACAAGATGACTAACCTCATACAATACTGACAGTGTATTATCTCTCTGGTTATTTGTAGGTAAGCAAACATGTAGTCATAACACCTACAGGGTGCACAGGCAGATGACAATACAAAGTTATTATGTATAACAAAATATGTCATAAAAACTTACACTTTACAGATAAAAGATATAAAATATATTCAGTGTCTAACTGTATAACTAAGCACTATCACAAGCCTTCATCACCGAAATCCAAAAACTAGAGTGACAAAAATCACATTTGTGATGTCATAGGGTATAAAGTCAAAATAAATGAAGCTGCTGCTGACAATGACTTTGGAAAGATGTTATGTCACTGAGTGTATCCAAAGGAATGTTCTGAGTTAAGACCGAATCACAGTGCTATGTAAAAAAAAAAACTACGTCATCTTCAAAAGATGAAACAGTGCAGAGTACACATAAAAAAAGGTTCACCTTAAAAAAATCAATATCAGTTTAGTGTACACTATATTCAGAATATTTTCACTGCTTTACTTTGCTGTCAGACGGCCCTTTCAATGAGGAACTGAAGTTCTCTGGGGAGCTGCTGGTCTACTGCTGCCTCAATCAGTTAGTTCGTAAGGTTAAGTGGTGAAAATATTTCAAATATAGCGAACACTTATACTGATATTGATTGTTTCATGTGGCTAAGATACATTTTGCTTCAGCCTGTGTCCACGGCAGTACTTTGCTAAGCTTCTGTGCTACATAAATTTGGTTTATCAAAGACACTAGCAACACAGTCCATTAAGTAAGCACAGCAGAAACGTCACTTAGGTTGGACAACCATGTTTGAATATATATCTTTAAATGTTAAAGTTATGGCTGAAATTGACACCAGATATAAAGATGTTTGCCAAATTCACATATCTCTGGAATGGAAATCAGTTGATTGCCTACCCTTAAGTGATTGTTGGTGTTGGCGTGATTTGGTCTATATGGGTAAATGTTGTGTCTCAGAACTCATCTGGGTATAAAAAAAAAAAAAAAAAAAGAACACAAACATTCATTGGGTCCACAAAATCAATCTCCTATTCACTGTTTATGAGGCAGCTCCAGATTTTATACTTGATGACAATCACAAGTCTGAGACTCTGGTTTCTGGGTTTGATAAAGAGTAGCTCATGTTCACAAACTTCCCTTAGAACCGTGGACATAATATATGTGACTTCCCCTTTAAATTCATCATTTCAAAAACAAAAACTGCCCTGAATCTCTTTGCATTGTCTTTGTGGTTTCCTCCAACTTTGATATCTGGGCCACTGTTTCCATAGTTAAAATGACTTGAGAGGAATGATGGCTCCTCATTTATCCACTCACGAGCTCAAAGCACCACTGGGGTCATGCCTCATGTGAATTTTCTTCTCTTCCCCTCCCAGTCATTCACCATCCTAAAGCACTGAGGGGCTTCATTTTTTACAATACGCTATAAATCATCATTGTGCAGGGGAAATAAACGAGAACGGGTCTCCCTTCCCTCAACGATTACCACAGAGGTACATCAAAGCTAGGCACTGAGCGATCAAAAGCTGGTGTTACATATTAATAGGGGACAGTGGCAGCGTTGTGCAGCCTACAGTTGCATGTGTCGATGTTTCAGTATTTTATTTTTCTTCTTTTTATTAAAGAACACAGTCCCTATAGAGTTGGGAAAATCAGAGGTGCTTCTTCGGGTATTCTGTATGTGATGGTGGTGAAGTCTTCATTTTGCCACACTTTGTACCACTCCACTATCGTCAATTCATTCTGATACACTCAGGCACTTTATTGTGTTAACACTCCCTGGAGACATTATTATTCAGATAGGATGTACTGTCTGATGACAGCGAAAGCCTCACCTTGAAACTCAAAGTCAACCACACACCGAGGCCCACTGTGCACACTCACACTGTCACCTGTGCATCTGCAGTGCTGTGATATGACTATATATACTGTGCGGCTCCTGTTTAGCACACTAACCTATGTCAGTTGTTACCACGTGACTTGTTGGCTGATCATTCCAATTGTTTAAGTCTAAAAAGAACTACAAATACAGCTCCATGTCCCTTGCTAGTAGTAGACTGGGCCTGAGTTGGGTCACTGACATGTATTATTCAACCACTACTTCACTAAATTACAGCCAAATATGAATAACACAAGCTGATAAAAATCTGCAGGCTATTTACTCAGTCTCTTTTCAGTGCATTTTCAAGTGAAGTGGAACACTCAAGAAGGACTGTAGGACAGAAAATGAAAAATCAAGCAAGAGAAGAAGACAAGGCAGATATCTCAGCCAGTAATTTAGGTCAGTCATTTTACCTGGGCCAGAGCAAAAGGATGCAATCACAGCCAGTATACAGATGTAACTGAGGTAGGGCATCCATGACAGACTGTCCTGGATAAGAGAACGAAACAGATTGTATGGTATCATAATGTTGGCAGAAGTTATGACTCGATTCTGACCAGGAATATCACAACAAATGTATCAGGGAAATTAATAACTTAAAGCTACAGCCTACATTTTATTTTGCTTTTGTTTAAGCATGCATATTGCCCTTATTAATTTATTTTGTTGTCATGTTATGCTGATCAGTGCTAATCAAGCAAGATATTAACACTTTCCAATGACTCGTAACATAGGGTTTATAATGTTAGAACTATACATGCATGCAGAGGTGATCTACTGTATAATAACCTCATCAGTGGGAATTCGGATAGCAGTCTGTTCACAGTATAATTGAGCCACAGTACAAATCACTTAGGTGCATTGAGACACCTTTTCACTTACAGTGTGTCTGGAATGAGGCCAGTGAAGAGGAGGAAGAGGGCTTACCTGGAAAGTGAGGAACACTGTGAGTAGGCTGAAGAACACGGCCATGGCAGAGAAACCAAAGATGAGGAGGGGCTTCCTCCCAGTTCGTTCTATTACCAGCCCCTGGGAACAGAAAAAAAGCAGCATATTAGACACATTTCAAGGTGTTTCTGTACAAAGGCTGTGTAATTACAGACCTATATTTGCTAGCAGTGCAGCTCTGGGAATGGCAATGTCAGTCTGTAAATTGGTTAACCACTTTAGTCCAGACTGAAATATCTTCTCAGCTATTAGATGGATTCTCATTAAAGTTTGTGTAGACATTCATGTTCCCCAGAGGATGAATCTGACTGACTTTGGTGATCCCCTGGCTTTACCTGTTGCGACACTATGAGGTTGACATTTTTTTCTGTGAAATATCTTGACATCTATTGAATTGATTGCCTTGAAATGTAGCACAGATGTTCATGGTGCCCAGAGGATGAATCCTAATGACTTCAGTGGTTAATTAACCATCACCACGTCAAAATTTCAACTTGCCCATTACCAAATATATGCAAAACTGATGTTATTCCCATCAGCCTCAGTTGTACTTTGTGTTTAGAGCTAATTAACAAATGCTAGCATTCAAACACGTTAACATTATACATGCTAGGCAGGCGCATGTTAGCATTGTCTCACTGAACAAGTTAGCATGCTGGCAGTAGCATCTATCTAAAAGAACTATTGTGCCTAAGTAGCCTCACAGAGGTGCCTGCAGGGCCTTAGACTCTAAGGCTGCATTAAGACTGAGTTTAGCCATGTATGAAAAAACACAGCGCTCTCATTCATTTAAAGGGATCAGATTCAAATTTTGCCGCAACTTGATGTCCTTTGACAACTTGATGTTCTTGGCCAATTGAATATCTGCAAGTGCACAATCCTAGTTTACTTGATTACCTATATACGTATTTCTATTGTTTGCCATGGAACTGTCGTGATGAAACATAGAATATTTTTATAATATTGTGTTATGTGTTGTTGAGGGTTTTTTTGTTTTGGCATCTGATAAACCTTAAAACACATTAATCTGTTACTTCGTTGGGATTTCCTGGAGCTCTAAGAATATAATCCCCCTTTTTACTCAGGGAGTGACAATCCATCGATGATGATCAATGTATTGATTCAATGGGCAATGATCCAATATCATCAATGCAAAGTAAAAAACATCAATCCATATCGTCATCTTTGGGATACACCTTTATTTTGAAAATCTGTGTCACTATCAAACAGTGGCAGGTAGATATGAAAAGCAGCTAAGGAACAGACGATGAGGATAACATTATTCAATCTTGAGTAAATACCAAGTGTTGAAATATCTGAGAGAATACGCGTCAACAAACAAAGCACATACCATATGGAGCATATGGAACAATGCCGTTATAAGAAAAGGACATAGGACAAACTCGCTTGGCCGAGCATCTCACTCCGCTAACTTGCTACAGTAACATTAGCTGCTTTGTTTAAGGAATGTTTGGCTGAAAAAATGTGCATGCAGGCTGAAATCTAAATGTGCTATTCTGTAGGGAGATGCATCAACTTAAACCAATGGTGAATAAAAGAAAAAGTATAAATAATACATGTAAATTGTTAAGCGATGAGCAGAGGAAAACTCTGCCAGCCGTTAGGATCTTTTAAGCAGTGTAAAAGGGCTTGAGCCAACCTTGAACGTTGACAGTAATTACTGAGTTGAATTTTACACTTTTGTTTAATTATCTTGTTATTAATTCATGTTTTATGGCTGCTGGGAGAAGTTTGCCTTCAGGGCTTTCAGCCAGATAACCCTGGAGTTTTAGGAAAAAGATCGTGGTTTGGGTTAAAATGAAAATATTTCTTCCAGAAATAACTTTCTGACAGAGAGCTCTGAAGGCTAATTTATTCCATGTGCTTTTTTAATGTTTGTTAGCGGAGTCAGTTTAAACTTTACTGCACTCAAGCGGTAACAGTCACTTACAGGAATTTCTGTATTGTTTTTATATTTTATGGTCAAAAGCAAAAAAGTGGTAGCTTCTTTTGTGACTGGTTTTGTTAAATATGCATATGATATTGTATTGATCACAGGACTTTGAATTGAAGTAAACCAAAATCCTGTCGTGGCAGACTTTGTGTATCAGCCAATATCGTATTATTGATATAATATTATATCATCAGGAAAATGGTGATTTCCACTTCTCCTTTTGACAGTGTCTGCACCGGAACAACTGCAGTTCTTAGAACGCCATTTTGAGGGATTATTTTAGCTTGTATTTCAGAGTAGGTTCTCTCCTAGCACCAAAGGAACTATGTGCTATGAAAGTGTACTGCAATTGGTCCAGATGTTGTAAGTGTAAGGTGATTTGTTGATTGCATGAGCCAAGCAGCACTGTCATTTTTGAAAACCTGTTGGCCGTGTAAACAACAGACAACACAAAACACAAACAGCAGCTCCTAACTGTTGAAGAATTTTCAGAGCTGATGATTTAATAGCTGAAGAAGACGTCAGGAGACTTCGATGGATTACACACAGTATTATTCAGTGAAGACTCGATCAAGGATAATCACAGCTCAACATACAGAGTGTGACACTGTGTTTGCCGCTGAGATTTTGAGTGTGTCCTTGCCCAGTTCTTGCATTTAACCCAAATAGTATTACATTGCGAGTTACTCCACGTTCCAGAATTAGGTTATTCTGTACTGGCTTTTTATGGCTTTGTGAAGTTTCTACTGGTTACTAACTTTAAACACCTGGCTCTCTATAAATCACCTCAACTGTTTCTTACAAAATGCACATATCTATAAAGGGGCTCTTGTCTGTTGATCTGGGGTACAGGGCAATCTCCCTTCCCCTTAACGTTGGGCTCTATAACAACAGAGCCAGCTAGGCACCCTTATCTGGGCGGCTGTAGCCTACTCACCACAATTGGGAGACAATCTCAACAACACGTCAAGTAGCCTGATCTCGAGGCCTCTTTTAGGCCTTCTGCTGACCTGACTGTTACCTGAACAATCATCCATTTCCTTTACTGACCAAGGCTAAAGGCTGTAACACAACACAATTCCTTCACACTGACGAAAAAAAAAATGGAAGAAAACATGATGGAATGGACTGACATTGAAGCCCATGCTTTAGAGAGCATACATGAAATACAACGCCATTTGGACTTGTCAAAGCAGAATGTGAGGGTCTTTGATAGCTGGCATACATCATTTCAGCGTTCCTGTTTTCGGTCTGAACGCCCACTCAGTATTGTACAACATATTGAACTGCTGAAGATGTGTGATCATTCAGCACGTTACAGTCTATTTGTGCGCATGTGCATTTTCTCAGCTTTCTCTATCATACTGTGTGTGCCATATGGTAACATTCTAGGGTATGACAGGATATGATTTGAAAGTAAAGATTTGCTTAAGGAAGAGGGAGCACATCTCATCTATTTGCTTTTAACCTTCAAACCAGCAGTGAATTCTACTGAAAGTTGGTGGTGGAGAATACTCTATACATTATGTATCATGTAGTATATGCAGAGATTTACTCATACCCAGTACTGCATGTGGCTCATCAATAATTCCACAGCCACTTCTCGCTCTGCACAGAGGTGTCTTTCTAGTTGGGTCATGGATACACAGTGAAGGACACAAGATGGAGGTCATACTCATTCATTGCCACACTCAAGCCCAGACTGAGCCCCCAAGCAAAGCCCTCGCCACAGCTGCGGGCCCTCGTTCATTGTGGCCTCAAAGCATTAATGTATTCATGACACTGCCCTCAACTCACCTAACCAGTGGGATTTCACAAAGCCGTGGAAAAAGGTCACTGGTATTTGTATGGTATATATACCTACAGCGAGGGGCTTCTGAGTGGAGAAAGGGTGGAAAAGATAACTTGAGGTGTTTTTCCATTTATGTGTAGTGTAGAAAACGTGATCCAGGTGGAGTTTTACACTGTTTTAATGTTTACGTCAGCCATTGTTTTCTTTAGAACAGTTTCTTGTTGGCAGCAGGTTATGTCCAAGAATCTGTCTGGTTTAGATTTGGATTGACTCCAGAAGCATTGGAATTCACTGTGTGTGTGTGTGTGTGTGTGTGTGTGTGTGTGTGTGTGTGTGTGTGTATGTATGTGTGTGAATTAGGCTGTTACATAGATAAAGAGAGGGAACAGAGGTGAAGTGTCTGTTGACTATAGAACTGTGTGTTATTATTAACAAGAATCCTTGATTCTTTCATCCAGGTGTTCACTCCTCTTCGTACATGAGGACTGTTGATTAACTTTTGAGTATCATACACTTGTCCCTCGGCAGTGTGCACATTAAACAGTCTGTGCTTCGTGACAATATGCCCAAATACACTGCTTCCATGGGTTCTGATCTCCTATTGCAGCATGAAAACTTCTGCTAATGTGCATATTTCAATGATATTACTGTGAGTCATACCACCTTCCAAGAAAAACCCCAGAAACTTTTAATTCAGAGGTCCCAGAGGGAAAAAAAAAAAAAATCAGAAATGAGATCTCTTGAAGTTCTCTTTTGTTCCTCCTGGACAGAGATGAGATCAACGTGGTACAAAAACAAAACAAAATAAAAAAGAATGTCTCATGTTGGCCGATTTTTCTCCTGGGAAACAGACTCCTCTGATCAGATCTACGTCGATCTATACAAAAGATCTCCAACAAGTCGTAAATGATGGTCAATTTAACACTTTTTTTGCTTCTCAAACTTCAGTCAGACTGATATCAAAGAGAGCTCTCTACATAATCTCACTTAAATCCCTTTCCAGACTTTAAAATACGTCTCACATTGGACTCTGTCTGATCTATAAAAAAGGTCTCCAGAGAGTGTTAAATAGTTCCCATCACATCTTCATGTGTTTTAGATCTGACTGATGATAGACCTATCTCAAGCCTCACCCTCTTTTACTGATCCTCCAATCACAACGGCAACTTTTCTTTCACACCTTGCACAGTAGGTTAACATTTGTTTGCTTGCTTCATCGCATGAGGATTTGCATATTCAGAGGGTTATCCCCGTCCAATGTAGCTGCCATTTCTTGCCATACTGTGGTCACAAAACTCCAACCCTGGTATGGTAAACATGTATTTGAGGACCAAGATTTAACTGTGATGGAATTTAGATAAGCATTCAGCAAAAAATAGTACGTGAAAAGGCAACACAAGACAGTGTTGTGCTGTCAAGCACCTGCAGCAATTTTCAATCTATCCGAAAAAAATATACATATATCAATATGCTTAATGTGAGCTCGTTCTGCACTGACAGTTTATCTGAGCGGAGCAACCACGATGCCAGTCAGAGCCTTCAGGGCTCATCAGTTGTGCTCATCAAGTGGTCACGGTGTGGTTATTTGGGGTAAATCTCAGCTACCCAAATGATCCAGACAAAGAAGAAGAAACCACACCAGTGTTTGACTGAGCTGTTTTTTGTGAACAAATTATAGACCGTATATATGAAATGGATGCAGTGACTGTGACGCCATACATTGGTTTGTGGAGTGCTTTTTTTTAATGGCTCAAGTTTTGAATTTGACCTCTGCCATGTTGCTCATTTGAAGTCAGAAGTGGCCATATAATAAAAATGGTTGGCTAAGAGTGGAGCTGAAAAAGCAGTGGGGATTGGATTGGATCGTTTGAGCATCAATCAAGCCCCATGTGGTGGGCATCAAAGGACCATCAGTGCATATATAGGAGGGTCCCAAAAAGGTAATGATAGCAGAATAACTCCTGTAAAAAAAATTTATTCACTTAGTATTTCTACAGAGAAGTCAATAGGAGCCAGGGCTTTATTTTGCTGTTATGAGTTGTAGTCAGTGCTAGTTTTTTTGTTTGTTTGTTTGTTTGTTTGTTTTTTCCTATCACAAGCATTACGTTGCTGTAGAAGCAATCTGAACGCAGCAGGTGTGTTGGATACAAGTAGCTGCTGCCTTCCAGAGGTTATCTGTTAAAGTGCATCACCACAGTAAGCATCCCAAACTGACTGGAACAAAAAGGGCTTGCTATGCTCATAATGTTATTTATTATGTTTTATTTATTAAGATTATTCTCACTTTATTTATTTTTGTTGTTTTTTTTCCCACATAGATTATAGTTTTTACATTTAAAAAATGTTGTTTGGCCTGACGCTGTGTGGATGTTGAGATATGTTTACAAATCAATAATAAAAATGTTGTTATGAAGTTTATATAGCAACATTATTGCTCCAGGGGCAGCGGTTACTCAGGAGGGAAAGCGGGTCATCAACTTATTGGAAGACTGGTGGCCCGACTCCCAGCTCCTCCAGTCATGTTAAAGATGAGTGTGAACATGTGAATGTGGCGTGTAGTTGTAAGACTAGAAAAGTGCTATACAAGTGCTGTCCACTTTCCAAGTGAGAAACATTTGAGACTTTTGCTGTATAGTTCCATGACTGCTCCAGGTGAGAAACACTGAGTCATAGAAGAGATTTAATCTTATCGAGAGCGAGGTCACCCACTCTTCCCCTTTATGTCTGACTTAAATCTCAGATCTGTCGATTGCTCCCATTTCAATGTCTCCCCTTTGGCTGCCTTATTTCTCCAGGGGAATTTCAGGAGAAATAAATGTGACTTTAATGAAACGGAAATGCTCCACAAATGAGAAACAGATTTTTCTCTCATTTCTGTCTCCTAAGCAATAGAGGATGTTATATTGAGACAAAGATTTTTCATCTGGGGTACACGATGCAGGAATTGTTGTACTGTTTGCAAACAATATCATGAGCAACTGTTGAAGCCAACCCCAGATTCACACCCTGTTTACGCATTTTTCCCGTTTCCACTGTATAAAGTTGGGGATGGTGCAGATGGAACCATATCGTCCCCATTTTTGGTACCCCTTCTATTGGGGTACCTAGCACTCAGATCTTGTACTAAAAGGTAGAGGTGTGAACACTGCAGTCGATTGATTTGTCAATAGCGGACGGTCACTCTGCTCAGGCTGGTTTTGAGGCTTAATGTAATATAATACCATGGAAAGTTTTACATTCGTCCATTTTCTAACTGCTTATCCTCTTGAGGGTCGCAGGGGGGCTGGCGCCTATCCCAGCTGACATTGGGCGAGAGGCAGGGTACACCCTGGACAGGTCATCAGACTATCTACAGACAATTTAGTCACCAATTAACCTGCATGTCTTTGGACTGTGGAAGCTGGAGTACCTGGAGAAAACCCATGCCGACACGGGGAGAACATTAGCCTGGTTCCAGACCATAGACCTCGCCCCCTCTCAACTGAGTAGGCTTGCATCTCTGGTCTGGCATACTTCAATGAATTTGTGATTTATCTCCTCCAAACAATGGATGGACCAATGAACGCCGGGGATCTAGCGATTAGCCAATCAGCGCCACGCTGATGTCAAGCTGTACGCCGGTGGGTAACTGGTGAGTATAGCAACAATGGCGACCGCTACAGATCCTACAGACCACATTAACGATGCTATCGAGGTATTTCGCCACTACTCGCGTTAATGGAGGACCAAATTAAGGAAGCTGCTAAACTGGATTTAACAGCGATGCAGCTGGGCGTGCACGACGACGGAGACATTTTAAACGGGCAATGCTCACTTGTTTTCGGCACCCCTGAGGCATGGATACTAATGACGTCAGATTCTGGGTGAGTCGTTGATCTCTACTGATTGGTTAGGGAAAAAATCAAATTCCCTCCCCCTTGTAAATCGCCTTCAATGGAGGCAGTGTCAGACTGAAGGTTCTGGGAGCTTCAGTCTGACACTCAGGCTAGGAGAACATGCAAACTCCGCACAGAAGGGCTCCCACACCCGGGATCGAACCATGAACCCTCTTGCAGTGAGATGACAGTGCTAACCACCACACCACCAAGTTTTACATAGTTTAGTTAACCAATGCATGAGTTGACGATGTGAATCCATCAGCATACCTTCAATTTCAACAACATCTTTGATCATCCCCATTTTTTTTATTGTCTCTCTTGGATGACATACTCTTTTAGTAATGAGTGGATCTTCAAGCGTTTTTTTGCCGCCTGTTCTGTGGGCATAAACGAGGTGCAGACTTCCACTTACCGATGATGAGGACATACAGTGAGTGCTGGATGGAGCAGTGAGTGACAATGACTCCGCCCACATTTAAGGGTACTGTTTGTGGTGGAAACACTAAACGAACCTAGGGTCAAGATATCATGTCTGAAGGGTTACTTTTGGTTCCAATGGTACTTTACCGAAAGTGCTTCACAGTCTGCCACCTGGTCCCTTCCTTTTTATAAAGTCCTGACTTCACCCGTGCACTGTGCCCAGATACATCACCGACACAGATAGTAAGACGAAATTAAGAAAATACAGGCAGAGGGCAGAGTCTCTAAAGAAAAAATACACTGCAACACTTCTAGTGAGCCATAAGTGATGATGGAGAGGGATTACTATTGATGAGTTTATTTTATAATTTGATGATGTGTTTCCAGTGTCTGTCCATTTTCTGCACATAACACTATGAACTGCTTATGAAATCAGAATAAATGACCACTCTAAATGACCATAAATGCAACCCAATATCCCACCTCTGGGCAGAGTCTAAAGAGGTCAGACTGGTGACTCTGCCGCATTAACACACACTGACAATGACCCTTTGATTGTTTTCACACTAGTGACAATCAACAGACAAATTACATTGTAGGACAAAGATATTAAAGGAGAAAATGTCTCTCAGATTGTGTTATAGATCTATGTAAACTGCTCTGCTTTCTGTTATTCCAGCTTATGTCTACAGTTGCAGCATAGCAGACGATGTTAGGGTTTGTGTTACTGCCTGCAAAGAAAGTCATTTGCAGATAATCGTATTTGTATAGCATGGAAACATCTTCCACAGGCAGAATTAGTCAGGCTATAAAATCCATCAGTATTTATTAAGTTTAGTCAGTGTGACTACTGTTCTTTCATTTTCTTGCTACAGTAAGGCCAGTTTTGTATTTCGTGCCAATTTGTTTGTGTTTTCGACTTAAACTTGCCAAAGGGCTACAGATTATGACGACACAGCCGGATGTGTGTGTGATTTAATGTAGGGTGGCACACACTCCACAGTTCTTGTGTTTTAGCCAGCCACATAGTGACAAGTGTGCGGCAGTGAAAGGGCGATGGCCCAGTAGGGCACTAGAAAGGAGGGCAAGAGGTCAGTGGACAGCATTTTGCATCAAATAATCATGCATCCTGACTGTTTTTTTCATATTATGTTTCATAAAGATGTTACAGTGTTTGGATCAGAATATACTGAGCAACAAAAAAGAACAAAATGCAATAAAAGAGTTAAACAAAGCTTCATTAAAGCAGAATAAACAAGTCTGTGGTTGTTGCTTTATGACACATGTAGATTTAATGAGATGCAGAATTCAAAGGCAGCATCAATGCACACAAGGCCAATGGAAAGATATGAACAGATGCAAAGGGACATGAAAGGACAAAATTTCACTCCAGGCAGCCTGAACTTGTGCACATCTTACCACCAAGAAAATATTCATTGTTATCTCGAGCTTTGTGACGTCACCTTATTAATGCATGAGATGAGATGAGAGCACAAGAGGAGAAGGCCTGGAGGAAAAATAAGAGAAACAACTTGGGCCAGATGCACTTGTTGTCAGATTTATAAAGCTGCACATATGCCTGGTACTGTTTTATAAATCTCTGGGTGCACATCAGTCAGCCTTATTTTCACCCCCACAGGTAGCCATAAATGAATGTAGACATGTTCTGGAACACCTGTTTGCATATCAATACTTGTGACCGCTCCACCATTCAGGATTGTGTCGTGTCACCATGATTTTTGTGTGTTCCTGTTGTTTATACATCCGGCCCCTAGAGTTGGTAGTAAATTTTAAAATCAGTTTGCCCAAACTGTCATAGACAAAAACTCACAGAGTAAGTGTTAGCAAAAGGTTGTACTTCAGGCTAACATAACACAAAGGTACAGCAAACACAGCAGGGCATATACTTGCTTTGTGCTGCATGTGTGTGTGTGTGCACCTCAGAGCTCAAGCCAATCTCAAATAAGGAGGCAGATTATTCAGAAGCCTCGGCCTGACTGTGGCAAAAGCCCCGACTCTTGTCCTGAGTCTTTCAGGGGATTACTGGCAGCATTTTTACAAAGATGTGAGGGTCCAGCAGATATGAGAGACAGAAATTCTGTTACACAGTATAAGAAGGTCTCGTTATGAAAAACTCTGTTGACAAGCGTGTCATTTGTAAGAGGCTAATAAAAGACAGCTGATGAGCATTTTCCTGTATAGAGAATTATGAGGTGGCTGCCTCCTTCTGTCAGTTAGGTAAATATCTGCATAACTAGGACCTGACCATGTGCTACAGTGCCTTGCATTTGCCTCACTGAATATACTCACTTTATGCATCTGACATTAATGTTTATTAGCCAGCACACCTTTAAGTCATTACAACAATTAAGATAGAGAGGCCGTAACATCATTTCTTTTACACCTTCACAAGGATTATTGCTTATTGCATTTAGATTAAACAAGTAAGTCAACGTCAAATAATGTTGTTGTTTTTTTAATTTGGTGGAAGGATTTTTCAGTCAGAGGTGAAACAACCAAGATATGATGGGTTATAGTGTGATTTACTGTGCCCGCCCCACTGACACCAATCTCTGGCTCCAGTGCAAAATTCAAACGCTGTCACGGATGTCATGTCCTTTCCTTCTTTTATAGTTTCCTTGCAGCGCACCAGGAAAGGCACAGCCAAAAACTGCCAAAAAGGAAGAAATGAGCCATCTGTTTCAGACAGCCACAGCAAATGTTCAATGGTAATTTTACACACGTCAGTCAGACTTGGCGTTTGTGAATGCTACTCCATGCGTCCCTATGTGTGTGTCTGAACGCCATGTTGTACTGAGACTGCAATGTTTACACTGGTGAATTGTAAGGGAGTAGGGTTTTTTTTCCACTTCATCAGTACAGAAGTCCAAACATATTACACATATTAATTCATTACGATACATGAGAGCATTCAGTATCCAGGAATTCACATTACAGACACAACTGTCTAACTGTGTGACAATTTGGTCAAAATTTGTTAGTAATTGTTTTGTTTTGTTTTTCCAATCACATAATGATTAGAAGACGTTGCCTGTAAAAACTGCTTCCCTGAGCCAGTTGAAGGCACAGTACACACGCATGTGTGTACAAATGATTAGGCTGGTACCACCTCTGCCTCATTTTGACCCAGGGAAAACCCTATTTTTGCACTATTTTTATGGCTCTATTAACTTGAGATTTGACGGTAAAATGGAGTGAGAGAGGGGAAAATACTGACACTAAAAAAGTGTCCGGCTTGGGTCTAAATAAGGTCACATGATATGTGCTTATAAGCCCCTGGGCCACCTCGACATTCAGAGATTACTGCTCCTTAAAGGCAGTTTCCTGTGGCCTCCACAGTCAGCAACAATTGTCTTGTAAATTACAAGCTGTATCAGTGACCGTTCTCTGTGCACAGGTGTTCACATCGCTGAAAAATACAGTTATTCAAAAAAAAAAAAAAGGCCAGAATGAGTCATCCAGCCGCCCTGTATATCTTCTACACTGATTACACCGCTGCTGTGGCTTTTCCCAGCATGCATTGTTACAGGTAGAGCGATAGTAATGGGTCGCAGTGAGCCACAGGGCTTACACATACAGTCAAACACATTTATAATTTTCATTACGACCAGTTTCCTTTCTTTAAAAATCTGTGCCCTCCATGCCACAGTCCTCTGATGATAAAGATACCCGCAACAAGGAACTGATGTCCTTGTGTTGGAGGTGCAAAACTGCCAAAAGCAACTGTGGGATTTCCTTAATAAGCTGCTGAAGACAGAGGGTGTTAAATTAGCTCGGGAGGAGATAACACATTTGGCTTTCCTGGTCTGAGGACAGTTTAATGATGTTACACTCCTGGTAGGTGATTATTGAATTAAAGCATGCATTTTGATCAATTATCACATAAACCGATTATTGCAAAGGCCTGTGAAGGACATCTTATCTGCATTACTGCCTGTTTATGCCAGTCAGATATTCTGTTTAATGTTTTCTGTTATCATGGTGTGCAGTGACAAACCTGAATTGATTAGATTTGATTTCGATTTCATTTCGCATCTCAGATCTGACATGTTGAATACACAAAAATACAAAACAACATTTAACAAAACAACAAAATCACACAACACTACAAATCACGGCAGATGATATGAAAAGTGACTGCAGTGCATTCAATGGCATCATTCACACATGTTGAACAAAAGATGTGCACTTTTATCTTTTTTGACATTCAAGGAAAGTGTAAATGTTAAAAAAAAAAATTCACTTGTGATACAGTTACTGCTTCACCTCTGGCACCACATAGGCACATTCAATTCCATATTAAAGCTTTAGTTGGAAACGTTTATAAAAAAAAACATAACTTTTGATATATTTATAATAACTTATAATGATATATTTGTCAATAACTGTCACTATAATCACACAGTACTAAAAAAACACATTCCCCTGCCAACTCTATTGCCTCGTAGGTCTTCCAATGGCTTTACTGCTTGTGAACGAAAACAACCAATCAGAGCTGAGGAGTCTTCAACACAGCTGTCAATCATGCCAGTAAGTGCTTGTAAACTGTGGTCAAACTGTCAAACTTGGCAGCGCTTATCAAATATAAATCAATATTCTGTTACTGCATGGCCTATTTTTCACCATAAAAGTTTTTAGAAATGTATTTTAGTGTACTGTTTAACTGTAAACTGAGAAGGTTTTTGACCTGGCTGCCATTTTGGATACAGTCGAACCAATACAAAGCACCACCCACCAGCCAGAGCTAAACTTTCTCATCACAGCTAAACAGTACACTAAAATATGTTTCTGAAAACATTTGAGGTGAGAAATAGGCAGCACAGTTACAGAATCTTGTTTCATATTTGATCAACACTGCCTAGTTTGACTGTTTGAATGCAGTTCACGAGCTGTGATTGGCATGATTGACAGCTATGTTACAGACTCCTCGGCTCTGATTGGTTGTTTTCAGTGTGCCACAGTCGTTTCTTGCAAACATCATTAGAGGCAGCAAGAAGAGGAGGAGGGACGTGATTTTTTTTTGTCTCGTACTTCTTCCAGAGTATAGTGACAGTTTCAGCAAATATGACAAAAAGTTAATTCCATATAAGTCACCAGCTGTAACTGTAAGTCACATATTGCTACAACCAATCAAAGTGATCTCACGACCAGCATGGAGGGGAGGCTGAATGTGCCACACAAGCACTAAATGTGAGTAAGTACATGCCAGGTCATGAATGACACGATGCACAAGAATAGTTATGTAAAGAAATAATTTGGTATCACTTTCATTCTCTTTAAAGTAAAGTTGACTGGACTACTGTGTACAGCTTCCTTACTTCCAAAATATATAACATACTAATGTGTCACAATCTTATTTTCATGCAACAACGCTTAAGCAACAGCCCTCTTCTTCTGTCTCGTCTGATATCTTAGAGCCGATCTTAATTTCCCTAGGGAGTAATACTAGGAGAAATGGTTCTGTCTCGGTGTACTCGACACCCAGGTATTCCCAGAACTCATTAATATCATGTACAGAATGCAAAAAGACAGCTAATCTCTTCTTAGATTTTGCAGGTGACCTATTGTGAACGTTGCTTTCCCCTCTTGATATGTCAGAAATTATATTTTGTGAGTTGGCAGCTTTGTGTGCTGTGAAGGCGTCACTAATGGAATAAGGTCAGAGCTGCAGCTAAATGCGCACAGTGGTGATTAAAGAAGCGTATATCAAAGAATGTGGGGATTAAATCTCACCTTATAAATGTGTGCCACGCTAAATGGAAAAAGGTCACATTTTTAAAGCCAGGGTTAGACTTTGAATATTATAAATATTAGAAGCTCCTGAAACCACAAATCAAATTAATCTTTCTCACCGGATGTCAAAGTGATTGCGAACAGAAGGCCCATACAAATGGTGTCCGTTCAATGGCAATTAAATATTAACACTGGTCTGTAAAACTCTTGAGGCTGCTCTCAGAAAGAAAGATTTTCAGTACTCTGCTTTTTCCCAAAGGAAATTCTGTCATCAGTGGCTGAGATACTGTTACAAATTAAAGCAGTGAATGGTTTTAACATCTTGTTTGCTTGTACCACCATGAACAAAAATGAGCAAAAGTCAGTCTGTTAAGTAATTAACACATTGTTGTACAACTGATGGACATGCAAATTTAATTTAATCATTTGTGACTTCCTCCTGTATGCCAGTCAAACAGATGGTGGCTCATTATTATCAGCAATATAAGTAGTGCTGTGCTCAGTAAAGGTGGTTGGGGGTGACTTGGCTGTGGCTTAACGGGAGATGCTGCAGGGTTGGAGAGAGAACTGATATCTGTAGGCTACACAGTGGTGTTTGAAGTCAGTCACCTGGCAGCTAAGTCACTCAGTGAGATCCTCTCACTGCTGTAAATAAAAAGCTTTAATGTGCTTGTGCTAAGAGAAATGGCAGAATTAGATAGAAGCTGAAAAAAGGCATTAACTCATTCATTAAATGCAGAGAGATGGTAGTGTGCAATCCACACTGCGTTTTGTACTGTGTTCTTACTTGAAAAGTACCTCTTGAAGCACAGTTAATACATCGTGATGAGCATGGAAAGGCAGATTTGAAAGCACTGTAAAAAATTCAGTTATTAAGACAAAAATCTGAAAATACACATATTGCATCTAGACAGCATGGAGATGTTGGTAATTTGTTTGTAACAATGATTGATTTGCTCCATAAGTGAAAAACTGATGTTTAAAATTGCCATTTTTACATTGACTCCAATTGTTCACATTAGAGCAAAATTCAAAATGCTGTCAAAAATTCAGTTTTTGAGATAAAATTCTGAAATTTGCCACACATCATCTACCATGATGCTAGAATTTTGTCATTTTTTTCATGAACACTGAAGATTTATTTAGCAAGAATTTGCATGTATATGTTTACAGTCAAACATTTTGATGCACTGTAGGCTCAATTTTTGATAAATCAAAAATCTGAGACACGTAGTTTTTGTAGGACAGTCTGAAGATGCTCTGTAGCAAGTTTGGTGTCAATTGAGCAAAAATTGTGGGAGGAGATAGGTTTAAAAAGTTTTACAGTTTTTGAAAAAAACATAGTGATGAACTTCATAATTTTCAATAGGTTTAAATGTACAAAAGTTTCTTCAGTATTGGGGCTACAGTTTGATGAAAGTTGTTAAGTTGTAGCACGTATGGTTGATTTGTTATGAATTTTCAAAGTTTTGAACTTTAGACGCTTGCTGTAGCGCCACCATCAGGACTATTGGCTTGAGTTTACACCTGAGGATATCTGGCATGAGACTGGACCTTTGTGCAAAGTTTGGTGAGTTTTCACCCATGGGAAGTATGATTTCCTCAGAAGACGAAAGAAGAAGAAGAAGAATACCTATGGATTACAATAGTGTCCTGGCAGCTTAGCTGCTCGGACCCTAAGTAATGAGCCCTTTTTAACCAAAAAGTCCCAGGAACTGAAGAGCCCTAGATCTTAGTTGGTGGAAAGTGATCATCACTTTAGTTCATTTCTGTTGGTACATCTCAAAAGCACAGAAGAAGCAACTTAGATCAAGTAGAAATTTGACAGAGACAGATTTAGTTGGGATGTATTTTGGAACATGATGAGAAAAAAACACATAGCTACTGCGTTGTTTGTAATTTAATGTTACGTAAGTGCGGTCGTGTAGTGGAAGATATATCAGCTAAAAGCCGGTAGAAAAGAGTATACCCACTTCTTCCTCTGTAACCTACCCATCTAATTGTAGTACACTCACCTCATCAACTACCAGTACACCACTGTGTGACTGTGACTTGGGGAATGAAGATGCTAAAAAGGTAAATCAGTGGTTAAAATCTAGTTGTTTTGTGTTTTATTAGCCTACATAACCGTATTGAATTCATCAGCAGGTGACTTTAGCTGCTGTAATCAATATCTTTATTAACAACAGGCCAGATGACTGTGATGTTAAAGGGGTCGCTCATAGTGAGAAACTAATAGTATGGATTTTTTCCTTACTGTGGTGAAAAAGTGCCCAACAACCATCCCTTCACTTTGCTCACTTAAAAAAAAATAAAAATAATGTAAATTAAACATTGATGACAACAAAAGGCATTCCTAACTTCAGCCTAATATTGCAGTCTAAATGAACGCTGTTCACAAGTTGTGGCAATTATGAAGTTTGTGTGTGACCAGTCAGCAAAGTTCAGAATTTTTACATCACCAACAGATATACTCCCACCTAATTAATAACTAAATACTTGATGGGCTATTTGCTGCAAAGTGTCCTCTGCCCCATCACTTAGCAAGAGATATTCTGCTAATGCACTGAAATCTGAAGAAGAGATAACTGTGGTCTCAGATTCCTTACAACAGCAAAACAGTCCTCCTCTGTAGAGTATTTACCTCAGGAGATAATGTCTGTACACCACAACCACCACACTCAGAGTGAAACCTGCCTATTCACAGTTTTATATCCTCTATATGATAATTACATAGTAAAGATACTTACTGCCACAGCCTTTTCTGCAAATCTTTGCTTTTCATGTGTCCCATTTGGGAAATATTTTAGAGAATAATAGAAAATAAAAACAGAAATAAAACAAATCACCAGTGCAGGAGTGATCTTTCAGTGGCACTGCCTGTATTTCCCTATTTTCTTCTTATTTTCTGTGTTCAGGATGTTTATGGGCGTGTACCCCCACAACGCTCAGGTGAGGTCAGGGCTTTATGAAAAGGTAGTGACCAGGTGCCAGACTGTAAGCAGCAGACATCCAAGAAACACAGCCGAAAAAATTGAAATATAAAGAGGCGAAACACCAAGTGAGAGTGAATCTAGGGCTGATTTTTACTTTTACTTTTGCTGGCGAGCATGTGTAGAGACAGTAAGCGACAACCCTGCATAGTATACCTTTAAAGGTGCTTTGTGCTGCTTTTTATTAATGGTGTGTTAAGACAAATACAGGGTTCCTACAGTTTAAGGGAATTTAGATTTAAGACTTTTTTAATCCCACTCAAAATGAAATTTAAGTGGGAACATATTAAAAATAATCAACATACAACAGTATTATATTATCATAAAGCAGTGGTTCCTAACTCGTTCCCTAAAGAACCCCCCCTCTATCATTAATTCATGTTCCCTGGGCTTGGGCAGTGACTTGCAGTGTCAGACACTGACAAAGGAAAGCCGTCCTTTAATGTCGGCATGATACGCGTTCGGTTGCTGTTACAGTTTTAAGGTGCCTGGCAGCTTCTGGGGGGAAATGAGAGAGAACAAGAATGAAAGTTAAGACGGCAAAAGTCAGTGTAGCGCAGGCGGGACGGGTGGTGGATAGGTCCAACAAACACCAACTTCCACCTGGGAGAGAGGTGTTTGCATCCCACAAGATTATAATGCCAAACCCTGTTCTTCTCTCCTAAACCTTACCACATGTTTTTGGTGCCTAAACTCAGCCATGTGTTTTTGTTGCCTAAACCCAACCACATGCTTTTGTTGTTGGAAAAAGCAGTGCATTATTTTGAAAGTGACTGGATGTACATGGCAAATTTCCTGTGAAAACAGAAGTCTATTTTATAAGAAGACAATGCATGTAACAGGCTTAAGTTGACACGGCCTCCCAGAACGTCAAAAATCAACGTACCCAGGGTAAAGTCCATGAACAAATGTCAATATGTGACAAGGTGAGAGTGAGAATGTGTTGTTTATGGATATTTCATATTATATTCACTGTATAGTAATAACATTACAGAGCAATCGATAAACTGCACAATTAACCCAAATACTAAACACAATACCTGCAGGAAGGTCGTGCAAAACGAGGGATTTGGATCAATTATAAACAGATAATATCTGCATATTGCATCAGAACTGAGATTTCCCAATATTTTTAAAGAAAATTATTTCACTGTTTTCTTCTCCCTGATGCTTGGCAAGTATTCTGTCAGCTCTTTGGTTGTTTCAACTGCTTAAATTTTTTCATGCAGGATACACATATATATATATATTTAAAGAGTTTTCTTACACCCTTTAAAATCAAGCTGTGATGATTTTGGTTCCTGTGGTATGTTTTTGTGTTTGCTCTCTCTCCCTCCCC
The DNA here is from genome assembly GCF_041903045.1 of Epinephelus lanceolatus. Classification (NCBI taxonomy): domain Eukaryota; kingdom Metazoa; phylum Chordata; class Actinopteri; order Perciformes; family Serranidae; genus Epinephelus; species Epinephelus lanceolatus. Next base: position 17,809,294 of record NC_135734.1, read on the forward strand.
TCTTTTCTGTTCTGCAGTGCATGTGTGTGTCAGGGGGTGTGGCTGGCTTCTCCTGCAGCAGCAGATGAGGCACACCTGTCTTCACTCACCTCATCTTCCTGTCTACAAAAGCCTGGTCTTCACTCCACTATGCTCCCAGATAATTCCGTCATGTTCGGTAGAGCTCTGTGCTCTTACATTTTGTATCTTGTGATCAACTTGTTGCATAGCCATATTTTTGCTGCCGGTTTTTCTAGTGTTGCTAGAGTTCTTTTGAACTTACCTGTGGTTTTTTCCTGTTGTGCTCAGGTCGTCCTTTGTGCCTCACCGTGTGCCTGAGTTTTTTCAATCCATCCTTCGGTGAATATTCTACAAGCCAGCCAGCTCCCTGCCTCCACTGCCTGCTCTTTTGTTTTTTCGTGTTATTAATAAACCTTTTTTTTGTTACTTACCTGCATCAATATCTGCTTTGGGGTCCAAACAAAACCTGAACCTAACACAAGCTTTGCAACCACTAGTGCCCATTGTATACAAAAATAAACCTTGTGATTTTAAATCAAGCCTTAATCAGACTTGTGTGGGGGATTTAAGGTAGCGATACTCACCGAGATGACAGCAGCCAAAGTCTCTATGGCCCCAGTGCTCAGTGTGATGTAGGGTAGAATGTTCTCGGCAAAGCCTGCTTCCCGAAGGATCCCATTGGTGTAGTACCAGATCTATCAAAAATAATATATATAAAATAAAAAATTCTCAGTTGTCAACTTCAAAATCAGCAACCCACGCCACACAATGAGCCTCCGTACCATCACCAAGTCACTCTCAGACTATAATATTTTCTGAAGTCATTTGACAGGTCTGATGCTGATAGCAAATCAAAATAAAGACCTCCACAGTGATCTAAATTAAATTCCTGTCTTCTTGCAGTAAAAATGTATGCAAATGAAGTCATGTTCATATCTATGATAATTCAGATGAGTGTTGTTATTTCCAGCTTTGTCTTATATTACTGAAAAGCCCATCAACCTATCAAATGTGAAAATTTGATCATGAAAGATTGAGCACAAATATTATTCTTTGAAATGCATCCTGAATATGAATTTGATGAAAAGCTAAAAATCCATTTGCATGCATTTCATACAGCCTACTATCACTCCAAGAACAAGTGTGTTAGCCCACCTTAAATACAGAGGTTATAGTTTTAAAAGTGACCAGTTCTGGTTGCATCCCTCCTGCTAGTAGAGTCTTAATAGATGCACTCAAAGGTCCAGTGTGCAGGATTTAGTGGTATCTAGCAGTGAGGTTGCAAATCAAAACTAACTATGTCTACTCTGTATGACAAAAACAACATGGCCGACTCAAAGAGGACCCGCTCTATATGTATATATAAACTGTTCATTCTAATGTGACGATCACAATGATTCTTAGTTTCAGGTGACTGGAAACTAATGAAAACATAGCTTTAAATGTTACATAACTTTTTTGACCATATATCCCCTAAATCCCACACACTAGACCTTTAATGGACACAAATTTGAAGCTGCAATACTTTCTGTAGAACATGAGCTCACTTGTCTACTCAACATGAATTTAAACATCCAGGGTGAAGGATATAGGTGAATACATATCGGCAGAAATTGTAACTAATGTTTTTATTAGTGTATAATCACCTGAAACTAAGAATCATTGTGTTTCCATTACCTTGGAATGCTTTTATCAACATACAGAGCTGATCCTCTCCCAGAGTTCACCTTATTTCTACAGTAGCCCAGGATGGACAAACACAACACTGGCTCAAGACAGACCCATTTGTGTTTTTGCATCGGCCACTGTAGTTCCTCTACATGCTTGGCACATGAGAGAGATTTGAGTCATCTCTAGAAGTCACTACATCATGCACACTAGACCTTTAAAAAGAAAACAGTGTCTTTAAAGCCATGGTAAAAACGTTTCTATTTGTACATTTTTGCCATTCATGGAGGTCCCATTCCTTATGGGAACAGAATTAACATAATCTAAAGTCAGTTTTTCTCACGACAGTGTTGTTATTTTTATTATTTTAAGTACTGGACGACAGCAGTAAGCAGCAACTCTTCTCCTCATGCAGGAGAATTCTTGGCATCTACTATATGCCAAAGATTGAAAGGGTCGATCACATAATTGACTAACAGTCATAACACCCAGCAAGTGCAGTGCAACACATCAGATGGAAGATGGTTACACATCTCTCCCCGTTTCAAAGAGAGCAAGACAGAAGCACTCAGGAACAAAATATCAATTCTACAGATACTACATTTGCGTTTTGAAGATCGCTTCTAGTGTCAACAGATTCTCTCTTCTGTGTTGCGCCCATTTATATATCAAGAGTAAACTGTCTGTGTAAACAATCTGGCATGAAAGGCATGCACTCTGACTAGTTTAATATGACACATAACTGCAATGATGGCTGAAAGAAGAAGAAAAGAACTCGGTGCTGCAACAGATAAGAAGGGAGGAGGAGGTAAATGCCTCAGCATCCAGACCGCCTACGCAGAGTTTACAGACAACTCTTTTCAGAGAGGCTCAGGCAAAAAATATCCAGGTATATAGTTTAGGCTAATTAATAATTTAGTCACATCAGATCTTCTGCATTTGTTAGTAAAATAAATTGAAGGTTTTTGCAGGTCTGTGATCACAGTGCAGGCAGAACTCTTTTTTTCCCTCAGCAGCAGTTTTGAGTTTTGAGTCATGGGATGGATAATTAATTAGTCAATCTGATCAGAGTTTATCAGATCAGATCGATTGATGAGAGGAGCAGCTGTTTGTGAGTGAAAGCAAAGTATAGACCCAGCACACTGAAGGTTAAGTTTCCCTTTCACTGTCCCTGGCGTTTTGCTTGTCTATCTGTGGAGCAAATAATAACCAAATATATATTTCAACAGTGTTCAGTGAACGGTCCAGCTCCAAAAATAAAATATCAAAATGTGGCAGGAGATGTTTTCATCATGGGGGCCCACCACATATAAATAAATGTGTGGGAACTGCTGCAATACCTGGAAATTTTAACAACTTTAGTACTCCTTAAGGCCAAGACACACTGAACTGACCTAAGAGAACTAACAGCAACGAAGCCCCTTGCTGTGTCACCTGATGTCGCTGTGTCTTGGCCAAAAAAGTTGCACATGAACACACCGCAGAGCCTATAACCAACGTCAACGTGCATTTATGTTCTGCACCTGAGTGAGAAGAAATAACTCTCCACACCTGCAGATGGCAGTCATCTATAATCCTCATTCAACAGGGGAAACCAAATGTCTTGTTAGCATATTTACAACACAATCCAATGTTGAAAGAACAAAGGAAAACTACTGTGCGCCAGTGAGCAAAAACACAAACCACCAGGAAATGTTTCTATTAAAGAGCTCAGTGGTTAAAGAAAAATAACTTAATAACGTACTTAAGTCTCAAGTTTGTTTTAGTCTCACTCCCTCTTGACTTAGCCGTTGTTTACTTTCCTCACTTCTGTTTCTCTTCTCGTGTGCTGACCTGAACTGCCAATCAGACTGCTTTCATCCACTAACGGGCTACACTGTATCGATGCTGATTAAACATGTTGAATTGTCCAAAAAAGCTGACAGGGGTCGACAAGGGGCAACAGTGCAGGACACAAGGGCAACAGATGCTCACCAACGGCCCAACTTGAGCTGACAGCCAACCGTCAGCTTGGTATGTCAGGGCCTTTTCTTCGGAAGTGCTAATGTGGTTCCACATCTGCTTCATTTTGTAAATAGGAAACAGTCTACTAACAATGGTATTAACAACATGCCAGTGTTGTGTTGTCAACTTGTGTTGCTCGCTTGCTGCCACAAAAAAATCAGATAATGTAGCCTTAAATAAATTTGCCTGACATAGCACTTGCTAAAATCAGGGGACTGGGGTTCATCAACACATGTTGGTCTGGTAAGAAGGAAGCACAAATAATCTTTCTCTTGTCTGAGTCTCACAACAGGAAATACAACAGGAAACACTTCACTTTCCTGCCACCATGGCCACGGCACAAATCTGTCTACCGAGGCCCAAAACTGATTGAAACTTTTCAGGTGAGACTTGAGGTATGACAGAGCACCTTCGAGAATGTCTCTTGCTGATACTGTATGCAGCACATTTGTCATGAAAATGGTGTTGAAAGGTTTACCTTTGATCAAATTTTTACCACAATTTCGCATCATTGATTCTATCCATAATTGTTTTTTTTAATTATATAAATACCAAGGAAATTGCAAATTTTTGTAAATAAGATTTATATAAGATTTAAAGAACAGGATTCCTCTGACAATCTGAGAAAAGTGAAACACAAGGGCTGGATCTTACAGCGTTTAGGCCACAGAGCTGATAGCAAGCCATGGTGATGATGATGGTGATGAGCTGCCAGCGAACAGCTCGGCTCCTCAGCAGCTGCAACACAGAGGCTGTTTGTAGGTTGTCCTGAGCCCGAGCCTCCGCATGAACCTCCTCCAGCTCCTGGGACACGTCCTTCTTCCCCAAAAACCGCTGGAAGGCTGACACACATGGACACACACACACACACACACACACACACACACACACACACACACAATTTGTTTAAAACTAAACACTCACTCATATTAAACTACGAAATATTTTCTGTAGCTTTATCAAATGAGTGAACTCCTGTGTAATCTGTTTTCTAACCATGAATTATTCCTGTCTCTTTGGCTCTTCTGGCTTCCATAAAGTGAGTATTATGGGTAATGCAGTCTTGAAGCCCCCAGGTGGTACTGATAAGTGTGGTTATTAAAAGTACCCAGTGGAGACGTCGACGTCTTGAGTTGGAGAATCAGCAGACTTACTGATTGAACTTCATTGCTTTGTTTAATTATACGCTATCAAACTGTAACTCTGTGATCATGCTAATGAGCATGAATGACTAAAACTTGCTGCTGTTTTTAATCTCACCTTCAAGGTTTAATTAAAGAATACATCAGTGTGTAAATTACAAACTTTTAACCAAAGGTTCTGTGTGGAGTAATTGACCAAGAGTGGCACGTAATGAGCAATGTTTTGAGTCTGTCCCAGTTATGTTTATATATTGTGATGTTTTTGCATCTTTGCCAATGTTTAATGAGGATGAGGAAATGCTTTTGACACACTTGTTAAGCCTCAAAGATACACACAAGGCATGTTGATGAGAACAATGACATATCTGCTAAAAAAACTTCACAGGACACCTAAGTGTAGTCAAACAGATTTGTGGCTTAGCCTTAGGCTACATTCTGGCCCCTCTATGTTCTCCATTTAAATGCTTCCTGAGGGATACATAATTCACCACACAGTATTATATTTTACTGCAATGCAGCCCTCTCTATCTGCCAACTGACATGTGGCGTTATCCTCATCTGAATGCAGAGTTGTCTGTATTGTTCACAGACACCAAATCATAAATATCTGCAATCTATATCTTCTAATATTCAGGCCAAACGTCATGATGAAAACCATGACCTTTATCAAAACCGCCCACCTTAGATTAGGGATGTCCCGATCCGATATTCGGATCGGTATTGGCCGCCGATATTAGCAAAAAACGGGCATCGGCATCGGATCGGACTGCATGGAAAAATGCCGATCCAAGAACTCCGATCCAGTTTTTCACGGAATCCGCTCCAGGTTTTCCGGCCAGCCCAGCACTCCACGAGTCAAGCAGTCCATTCCAGTGATCCGCTCCAGCTCTTACTATCAATCCACCAGGCCAGCATGCAGACAGCAGACACACAGAGGGTAGGAAGAGTAGCAGTCAACTTAGTTAACTGACTTTTTGTTTTCATCCAGTGTTTTGTTTTCTCTGGGACGCTAGAGATCACTGTCTAGCCTCCTGGAGGTGTCGTGGGACCAACTAGACGAAACACTGGTGAAAGGAGGTTCCCACCCGATGACCCCCAAGACATGCTAGTTATCACTGCTCATTGGTTTGTATAGTTAAGCCTTGCCATATTAGCTTATCATAGGGCTTAGGTTTTTCACTGAGTGTTGATCCTTTCTCTAGAGCACAAACTTCTTGTGTTTATTTGAATTCTGCTCTGGTTTTTTGAGAGTGATATTTTTATTTGGTTTACACTCTTACTGTTTAAGTAAAGAGCACTGATGGCATTGTTTTGGGCACAATTAGTGAAACTGGAGCCAGGATAGACTACAAAAACACTACTAAAATAACTGAAAAGGAAAGGCTGCATTGTTTGTTAAATGCCAACAATGTCTTGTGGTGTTAATCTTTTTTTATGTATTAAGGGAGCAAAGCACAAGTGTGTGGAGTCTTGCTGCTATTTTAATTCCATTGTTAGACATTTTAAAGATTTCTTGTGTTGATCTATTTTCTATTTATTAAGGGGCCAAAGCAGCCAAAGCAAACCAGCTATATTTTTTATTTAATGTTAATGTTCAAATTTAAAGTTGGTTTATTTAACCCTGTTAACAATAAACAGGTCAGTTTCTCATACCAACTGTTGTGGATCATTCTAACTAACCTGATTAAGTAGTTGTTCTTTGCTTGATCAAACCTTTTCTAACATGACTGACAACAAAATAAGTGAATATGTATAATACGCGCTTGGATCGGATCGGTATCGGTATCGGCCAAAACTCAAGGCTGTAATATCGGTATCGGATCGGAAGTGAAAAAGCTGGATCGGGACATCCCTACCTTAGATGTTGTGCAACTAGTTGATGCATATTTTATGTCAAGTCTTTATTGTCAGTTGTTATATTCTTCTCTCACTCAAAAGGAAACAAAACAGAAAAACACACATCTTCTGTTTGTGTGTGCCACAGACTGTGTAATAAAGACGGACAACATGACAGCTCCCTAAAAGTGAAGTCAAAACACCTCCATCACCACCTGATGGCTGGCTGCAGTATAGGTCACAAATCTCGCCTTAATCTAACCTAATCTATTACACTGTTTGGATTTAATTAGTTATTTGTTGCTATAAAAGGGGTCTGACATCATGATTGACAGTTGTGTGTACCAGTCAAGCACTTGCAATCAATGGTGCTACCTGCGAATGGTCACATGGCAGGAAGTCAATACAGCAGAGATAATTATGTCACCAGAGCAAGATTTACACACTGTCATGGTGTGGACAGAGCTGACCAGCTCGACCAGTATTTGGCAACCATTTGCAGTGGGCCAGTTGAAGGTTGCTTGAACTTGTTCTACTTAAATGTGACAGACTGAAGGGAATAGTCGGGTGTGAAGAGACCTCTTTCCTCGCTCTAATCCTTTCTCCTGTATAGGTGAATCCCCATGGTTGTGGGAATTTGAGGTGGGTACAGGCTGAGGACACAACCGAGAATAGCCAATCTCTACACACCAGTAGTAACTAAAAGCAGGTCATTAGGATGTGGGAGTGCAGTGGCGCACAGTGTGAACAGTGACCACACAGACAGGAGGCAGAAAGACCTGACAACTAAAGCCTAGTCCCAAGTCTCCATGGTGGCATGGTGCAGCACTTGTAATGTGTGAACCCTCCATGTGTGTGGGCACAAACACAGTTGTTCATGCTACACTACACTGGGCTGGATTTTGATACTGTATTTCTCAGAAAATACCTCAGAGTTAAAATACTAGAGAAAAATACAAGCCTAAAACGCAAGTGTGCTGCAACAGATCATCCTACTAACTGATATTTCATGTTTACCAGATGACCAAATATGATTCTAGTATAAGTTATTTACCTTCTGCATCTATGAGAAGGAAATAACCAAAACCAAAGAGTGACATATAACACATGCTTTAACTTAATTCATCAACAGTGTACAAGTGCAGAGAAAGCAGGACTCACCTAATTTACCTGGTGATACAAAGAATTACAGAACAATGGGCTTCTGTGTGCAGTACTGAGGTTACATTAATCCCGAGAGTAAAAAGGCAGCATAAATTTAATATCTTTCCTCAGGTGATGTACAATATCTACAGAGTGCTTTTAAAAGCACCAAAGTACTTGGAAAATGGCAAATCTACAGAGATGTAAAAAACTAGGGGAAAGAATTGAGCAAAAGACACAAAATAAAAAGCGTTAGCCTGAAATGTTCCTGTGTTACCAGAATAAGTTGCCCACCACGAGATCTTACCTCAACATAATTATGATCCCGAAGACTGCATGTAAATGAGTCTCGAATTGCCTCTCCCTGCTGACAGAAATTATGGAAACCTGCTTTAATCCAGAATCATACTGGGGTTGTCACTGTCGGTAGAATAGCATCATATTGATGTTAATATGATGGTGGTGGGATGTGCCACAGTGACATTGTCCCCACTGAGTCAACCTATTTCATTTTCTCTGCAGGAGAACAGTGGGCCTGTAATCCATGTCACTGCTGTGGCCTGTGCACTCGCAGCACACACAACAGGCTGACGGACCAAACACTTGAGAAACGATTCTACAACAGTAGGCAATTTTAAAAAAAATCAGGTGTTGAATATTAAACAGGGTCTGACGAGAGAGTTAATGTGGAGGCTTTTTTGCTTAAATATGAAGGGTGGCACTATTCTGTTTTTTTTTTTTTAATTTGTCAATAAGCCCGATGAGAAGACCAAAACTATAATGCATAGTCTGTCTCTCAATAGTGTCCAACTGTACAGTAGTTTTCCTGCCAACCCAGTCATCAGTTACATTTTTACTTGGGCTTTCAGCGTTAATGTGTTAATTGCGAGGTGATTATTTAGTCTCTTTGATGCACACTCTTTTGTAGTCAAGTGACAGCGGCAGCTTCCTGCTTACTGCTTCCACAGTGATGGAAAACAAGACACCACTGCTCTTTTGAATGGCTCCTTTCACTTTGAAAAACTCCCAGAAGGTTCAGTTGACAAGTTAAAAGTAATACCTCGTGTGCTCACCAAAGATCTTCAAGTTTGAGCTTCCACCTATGAACTGAGCAGGTGCAGCTACTCAGACTGATGAGCAGAAGAATCAAAGAAGTTAACTACAGCACATGCTTACTGGGTGGAAACTGATTGCAGACCTGCATTTTAGATCCTTTGTTTGATTTATCCTGGCTTTATGTGAGCAGGGTAGCTGCTAGGCTAATTTATACAATATAAAATATCATAGAATTGTGCTATTTATATTAACATGTTGTATTTGTGTGGAAAACGTATCTATCAGTGAACCTTGTGAGCTGTAATTGAGCCGAATATTGTTGTTGTTCCTTGGTAAATATATGAGAACTCCACTAGCCACTAGGCTAATTTATATAATTAAAAATGTCGTAGGCAATGTTAGCTTGTTGTATTTGAGGGAAAAATGGGTCCAGCAAAACATAAGTGTTTTGTTTGTGTTTTGTTATAATGAAGCTGATTTGTGTACTTTTGTTTAAATTGCTGCTATCAAGCCATGTTCAATGTGTGTTTAATGTGTGTTTTAAGTGTGTTTTGAATCAATCAGACTTTACAGCACTTCACAGAAACTCCACCGCCGACTAGTGTTAGCTACAGCTACAGAGGGACACAGGCACACCACCGCACAAGTATATTATGTATTACGGGGACGTCCTCAGGTTGGAGGAAGCAATAGTTTCATGCATACAGGACATGTACAAATCAGAGAAAGCAACCAAACTGGAGCTCCTGCAAAGTGCAAATGCTGTTGCATTAACTGGGGACCACTGGATGTCAGTGATTGATATTTAATAAACATTACTGATTAGATTTAACCAGTTAGCTTGTTACAATTGTGCAAACAGGATATAGCATTAGTAGGGTCATTTGATGAGGAAAAATGGGAGTGACTGTGTCACAGGAGGGCTGATATGTGTGAAACTGCAAAACAAAAAATAAAACAGCTGGATTCACTTCCATGCTTGACTGCAATCAGAGACCATTGACCAAAGCATCCAGCCTTCAGCCACTCTGACAACAACTATAGAGAGAAGTGAAAGAAACAAGCTCATACTGTGATGGGTGAAGAGTTATGATTGAAATGGTGTGTTGGGAGGGTGAGACCTCATGTCATATCTTTTAGCCTAGTCTTGGCACAATAACAAAGTAAATCCCTGAATGCCTTGTATTCAGTGGTACACTCAGAGCTGAAAAGCAGATAAACTGTATACAGTGTGGTCCAGGCTCCTGAAATTAAGCACCATCACACTTACAAGCTTTTCGTACACAAAATGATCTCATCTTCAACCTCTGTAACCTTTAAATGGAGGGCAGGACCACTGCAGACATACGACATGACAAGAGACGAGATGGGATGCAAGAGAACATGCTGTTCCTGTCAGACACTGGATGATGATAATGCGACATTACAGGGCTACCCCTCAAGATTTGTGTGTGCTGACAACAATTTCCCGACCGCAGCGCTGTAACACAAGCCAACAACATGGATCTGCAGCGCCGTTGAGACTCATGCCAGCAAAATGTTGGCTGGCAGCAGCAGTGGGGAAGATGTGATGAGAGTTTTGGCACGTTGTTCTCTCGCTCACCACTTATGTGTTCCTCAAGGAGTTTTTCTCACAACCAGTCATTATCACCAGTTGTCTAATGCTCAGAAAGCACCACAGAGGAGCATGTTTTTCAAGCTCACAACAAAACAACACAATAGCACTTAAATAAATTCAGACAGATATGAAGGAGGGACAGATATGAAGTGTGAAATGGGGAGAGAGAGAGAGGGAATGACATGCAGCAAGGGGCCACAGGCTGGAATCGAGCCTGCAGTCGCTGCTCTACCCACTGAGCCACAAGGCACCCCTTTGGTGACCTTTTTAATTTGTAAACTTAACATGCGGTTGAGTTATAAAGTTCTCTTCTTGCTATCTTCAATTTTTGTCTGTTGCTTCAGTTAAAGAGAGAAAAGAGTGCATTTCCTTGATTTCTATTTGCCAAACAGACTCAAGGTTGTAATTATTTATTTGGTGAGAGCAGCTACAAACAAAGACAGATGGCAAACCAAGAGAGTGAGCTCAAAATTGAAGTGCTCCATCAAGAGAACTGCAAGCACCATCCTTGAACACTTTGAAAATAGTTTTAATATTAATTGCACTGCACAAAGTCACAGTTACTTTTCAAAGAGACACCAGAGTTCATCATCATAAAAAGCATTAATAAGCAAAAACAGCAAGGGGCTGCAAGTTGGATTTGAACCCAGGCCAAAGCAGCAGGGACTGAGACTTTGTACATGGGACGCCTGCTCTAACCACTAAGCCACTAATGCCCAATTTTTCTGCTTTTTGATAATGTTATTTTATCATTAGCAACCCTGTCAATTTCACATGTACAGTATACATATTTTGGATGCATTCATAGCATATTTTGTATTGCCAGAAACTTACAGTATATACAATAAGAGGTACGGTAAACAAACCATCAGATTTATATTATCCAATGATCAATACCACAGAATAGAATTCAATGTTCAAATGGATTCCGTTCTATCATAGGTTTAAAGGGCCAGGGTGAAGGATTCTGTGGCATTTAGTGGCAAGGTTGGAGAACTGAAACTTCTCCCGTGTGCCAAGAGTAAAGGAAAGTTACAGTGGTCGATGCAGAAACACAAATGGCCCTATCTAGAGCCAGTGTTTAATTTTTCCGTTCCGATTCTTAAAACCGAAATACATGGGGAACAGACGTGACACGACACGTATGCTGCAGCATGCCCAAAGCAAGACATGTCCATGATAATCAAGTAAAGCTGCGACACTGACCACAAGAGCTGCGCTCCGCTGCGCTGGCACCACGCTGCTCAACGTTATTTTGGCGCAGCTGCTCTGTTTAATTTTCTTTAGGCGTGGCTCCGTGGCCCTCCAGCAGGTAAAAACTACGTAGCAGTGGTAGTACATGGTAGCAGCTGTGTAAAAATTGTTTAAAAATGATAAATATTACCTTGTTGTGCCAGAGGCAATGCAAAACAGCAGAGCAAACGTGCGTTTTTACAAATCACATTACAATAAATCAATGCAACCTGTTGTCAAAATGATCCAGAAAATTAATTCAGCAGAAGGTAATATAGCCTGCACTCCCAAACCCTGCATAACCAACTGTATTATCATTTACTAAAACTCAGTACACACACAGTGAAGCTAGCAACAACCATGCACTACAGAGTCTGTGTAGCAGGCTAAAAAACATGCTCCGACCCACGTATGTGATTTGTCACATACCATATATTCAGTTATTTTCAGGTGATTATAAACTAATGAAAACACAGTCATAAATATTATATACCATTTCTGTCAACAGATGCCCCTAAATCCTACACACTGGACCTTTAATGTATGTTATGAAATCACAAAGACAAACAGGGTGCAGGGTGCACACATCCAAAAAACGTTTACAGGTCCTGGATCAAAAAATTAAACTAAGGCAAGAGACAAAAGATCCACAGACTGTTTAAAGCTCCCAGCAACAATGATATAACAACGGATGTTTTGTCTGATTCTTGCTTCTGTTATTAAATAACCAATGGGATATTCCACATTACAAAGAACACAAGCACCAAACTTTCAAACACAAGGAATCAAACATTCAGAGAGTACCCATTAATAATGTATGGGCAACCACCCCAGGGACAAAACATATCAAAGTCTCAGAGACACAGACATGAGACACATTATATCATTCAGTATGACCTATATTTTCAGAGAATATCATGATGTCCAGTGTGGATATACCTTCTCTATACATCTGCTTATTTTTTCAGTAATAAAATAATCTGGTGATAGTTGTCTGCACATCTATGGGAACATTTCAAACAAGAATTACTAATAGTTAATATGGCATACTTTTAGTGGTACCATTTGCTTAAAAAATGGGCTAAAAAGAGAAGATTTAGGTGATATTACAACAGCCAGTTTTAATAGCTTTTAAGAGGTCTTGCTCTTCTAATGGCATTTATTTTTTCTGTAAACCCATTGCTTCAAAAATCAGCCCTTAAGCGTCTGTTTAAACCACAAAGTTTGTTAATATAAAACATTAAACATATTAAAAGCTCAAATCTTAGATATTTTAGACCTAGTCCACATGTACACGGGTATTTTAGGTCACTGTTTTTTTTGTTTTTTTTTAAGGTGGCCCACATCTTCTTCTGCGTCTTTGTGTGACTGGCCAATATGGCTAGCTCAGAGACTCCGCTAGCCGCTCCCAGCTAGCTCTGGTTTGTTATTCAGGTTAAAGTGGGAAGAAGCAGCAGATCTGTCGGGCAGCTGAGTGAAGTGGAGCCTGAGGAGGAAGCACCAGTTAGCCCCGGTTTCACTACAGGCAGATTCACTCGCTACAGGGGCGAGGAAATAAAACCTCGACAGCCAATCGAAGTGATCTCTCTCACAGACAAGCTCTGCCAGCGATTCAACTTGCTTAATCAGCCAAAAAGCCGCCGAAGCCGAAGTGCCGACGGTGCGGGACACACTGCAAAAACTAAGGCGTCAGACGCTCACCGTCGACCTTTAGAGTTACATCACCGCCTGTTGGTTTGGAATTTTTTCGACAGAATTTCATTTGTGATTTTGCGTTTTATTTATTTTATTAAACGCTTGAGTGTTCTTTTTTTTTTTTTTTTCCAAAAATACCCATTTAGGTGTGGACTACCCTTGGTCACTTGTAGGTTCAAAGGGCCCTCCACACCCATTAACCCAAACAGCCTATTATCAATTAATTATTCTGATTAGACCTCCTCACAGGACTGTGGGCATGTACTGATTGAGCGTGACATATCTGATGCACAAGTTAGGACAGGACACATTTATCACTCTTATTGATGGGGTCTGGTGACCTCATAAATCTCAGCATACCTTCACCCAGCCTCAACCCGAGCAGAGGTCTAATCAATCAAAATAAGTCCTATCACATGAGTAAGTGCGCAGAGCCTTTGATAATCTCAAATAAAGTAAGCTACAGTTATACAGTAAAGCTGCAAAGCATACATTATTACTGCACTTTACAATCTGCACTCTGTAAGTCACTGAATACATTGCAACATTTGACACTAATCAAAGAAAAAGAAGCTGCCTTTTTTTCTGTACGATTGTGTTACAAGTGGAATATTAGGTGGCTGTATTTTGAGGACTGAGCATGCAATTTTGTGTTTCAGACTTTGAATGTAAGGATGACATTTTGTGTTTAAAGGTAGGAATTCAGCAAGTCAGTTTTGCATTACAAAGAACACGAGCAACCAGTCCGCCAGAGACTATCCATCTATATATAATGTATGGACATGGACATCAAAGAGTTCAAACCACCCCAGAGACAAAACAGATGAAAGTCATATCTGACATCACATTTTTCAACATGCTTCATTAACACATGCAGTTGAGCTTCGCCTCTTCTACCCCATGCTGCTCCTTCTGTCACAACATTTCAACATTCAAAAAGACCACACTGTAGTTACCATAAAGACTCTGGGATCTAAAAAAAGTGGGTTGAGTGAGAGGATGCGCATTGGTTAGTTGAGAGCTGAGAGCACACAGATAAATGATTTCACAAATGGTACATGAACATTGCATTGCTTTAAGTGATACATCCCTTAGCTTCAAGACTTCCCTGTCTGTCTAGACAAAATACCCACTAACACCCACTGGTATCTGGCTTTTGTCTTTAGTGAAAAGTTTACAATCGGCATTCAATCCCAGGACAAATGACTTTGCAGCAGTCATGGGTATTTATCAGCCCAGTTGCTGGGAGTAAATGAAGAAATAATGTCAAAATTCATTCTGCCGATTGATTTGGTATTTATCAATTCCAGCTATGATCAGCAGTAATGGAAACATGACACTTGGATGGACATGCTAGTTTTTGCCCTTTTTCCAGTGCAACCATCAGTAACTTCTGTTACCCTTTGTCATCTCAGAGTAATATTCTGTTCATCTCCATCCAAACAGCACTTATTATTCCAAGTTAGTCATCACAGTTTTAAAGAGAGACTGGATTAGTAACATATAAACTAGAAATACTTCCTTGTGATTATACGCCTCTGCGAACCAGTCAAATCGCAGTTACAGTTTACATTCATGTCTGTCCAAACTCATATGTTGCCATGACAGTAGACAGCGCTTCAAATAAGGATGTTGCGGCAAAGACGTTGCAAATTCTAAAACTTGGATACGTCACACACATCTTCAACCCAACAGCACAGAAGATCTATACAACCAGCACAGTTTCAAGGTAGACACCCAAGATCAGAGTCACCAATTCAGTATCTGACCAAATGTCTACCTTCCTGTTCCTGAGATACTGTATGACACTGAGTAATGGCCAGAAAAGTGTTTTTGCAGAACATTATGATGTACAGTGATGTTGACCTTTGATTTTTTGGATAGAAAATGTCATCACTTCATCATTTTATCCTATCAGACATTTGTGTGAAATTTTGTCATAATTAGCGCATAAATTCCTGAGTTATGGCCAAAAAACACGTTTTCATAGCGACCTTGCCCTTTGACCACCAAAAACATATCAGTTCATCCTTGAGTCCAAGTGGACATTTGTGCTAAATGTGAAGATATTCCCTACATGCGATCTTGAAATATCTTGAGAATCCTGGGATAAAGACCCATTAATTAATGTGCCACTTTCACTGACCTCTGTCAGGAATGAGACATTGCAACACCATGTTTCAGTGCTGACTGCAGTTCTAAGCAACTGCGCATTGAACAGTTAGAGGCAGAGTTAACGCTAGCCTTTTTTTGTTGACGGCCTTTTGTTGTTGACGGCCAATATGGCCCATCCCACTCTCCAACTTCTTCTTTCTTGTGGCAGAGCTTCCTCTGGACCCAGCTGTCTCCTCCTCCTGCCCACACAGCGGGCCGTGTCCTAAAGCGCACCTCACCCGCCAGTGCCACTTCATCTCCCGGCTTGCTGTCCCCTTCATCCACGCCCCCAGGGTGCAAACGATCACGCTTGTCACCTTTTCAGCGTGATATCCAGTCTCACCCGGTGTCTGCTTCAGCGTCCTCTTCACCCTCACCTTCACTTCAGCCACCCGCTGGTGCTACAGTGTTCCTCCCTGCATCTAGCACAGCTAATGTGGCACAGCCACCTGTTGCTATAGCGCTGCCTCCCCCTACAGTACGCAAGCATTGGACCAGGTGAGCAATCAAGCTCACCTCTCACCCAGCTTGTTAACCTTCGGCCATCATCTCAGTTCAAAGCTTGCAATTTACAAAGATAACATTGGATCTGAACGGCTGGAGATTTTAATTGCTGGCGATTTAATCATTAGATTTGCTAGACTCCCTGGTGCAATTACATACTATGGACAGTAAGACTGCTGATTTTATTGAATTGATCCCGGCTCTCCTGGACATCCACCCCTCTGTCCACACTGTCATTTGTCACACGGGCACATGTGACGTCATGACCAGGCAGTCAATCAAACTACACGATGAGCTTGAATCTCTAGCCAATTGAAAGCTTGGGGAGGAGGTATGTCTTATCTGGCCCCACTCCCATTATGTCAAAAGGCTCTGAGCGTTTCAGAAACAGTCCACACAGAAACAATCTTATCACAGTCAAAACCACGTCTTCTATCCCAGCTACTTATTCAGCTCACTTTTGCTTACTTAATGTAAGATCTCTTACTAACAAGTCTTTGCCAGGATTTTATTATGACCAACAATGTTGACTTTTTTTATTATCACAGAATCCTGGATTCACCCTGATGACTGCTCCCCTCTAAGTCTCCCCCCCAACTATTTATTTTTCCACCAACCAAGATTGACAGGCCGGGGTTGCGGCCTTGCGGTAATGCACAGAAATAATTTTAGCTGTTCACCAGTCTCGCTTGGTTGTTTCTCCACGTTCGAGAGCCTTGGTTTTATTCCAAAGAACACATTGCCCATTTTATGTATTTTAATCTACAGACCTCCTAAGTCTAATTCTGGTTTTATCCAAGAATTCTCAGACTTTTTATCGGTCACTATTTTAAAATACGATAGGGTTCTTATTCTTTGTGACATCAGCATACATGTGTGCTGTCCTTCCTCTTCACTTGCTTCTGATTTTATCAAGCTTTTAGAGTCTTTTAGTCTGATTCAATATGTGAAGCAGCCCAGCCATGATAAAGGACACACGCTTTATCTTGTGCTCTCTTATGGTTTCTGTGTGGATGATGTGAACCTGGTTGATTTTGCTGTCTCTGATCACAATGCAGTGCTATTCCAGGTTCCACTCCTCTCTCCAGACCTCAAACCCACCACTCTGATTCCCCCTTAATTCACTCTGTGTTCTTCGCTTTTGTGAAGCTTTTATTGCTTCGAGCACAGTTTTTAATTCAGATGTTTAATATGGACTCAATGTAGAAGAGTGTGTCAATGTCTTTAACAGTTCCTGCACAAATATTTTAGACTCCATAGCCCCAGTCAGACTTAAAAAACCAAAATCTTCCTCTATGCCATGGATGAATGAGGATTTAAGGATTTTAAAGAGACAGTGCAGGAAAGCAGAGAGGAAATGGAAAAAATACAAACTTGGTGCTTCCCTTGCTTCCCTGAAAGACTTAATGCTCACTTATCAGCGTTCAGTCAAGGAAGCAAGGAACACATATTTCTCTGAGCTTATCATTAAACACGAACATAATCCCAGGATTGTCAACTCTGTCATTAGTCCCCCATGTAGCCAACCTGTTGACCAGTCCGAAGAGAGATGTGAAGAATTTTTAAATTTTTTCTGTAACAAAATTGTGGAGATTCGGCAGCAATTCAACTCTGACCTCACAGAGTCAGATTACATTGACTTTTGCCCACTTTCTTCATTATCCCATTTCACTGATAACTCTCTGTCAACCCTGGAACACACTGTCGCACTTTCGAAATCATCCACCTGTCCTTCAGACTGCATTCCCACTTGGTTTTTAAAAGCTGTATTTCAGACGGTTGGTCCTGATATTTAAGCCACTATTAACTATTCCTTCTCCTCAGGTATTTTCCCTTCCTGTTTTAAACATGCCACTGTTTACCCCCTTTTAAAGAAGCCCTCTCTTGATCCCACTGTTTTAAGCAATTTTAGACCCATCTCCAAGCTACCATTTTTATCCAAGATTTTAGAGAAAACTGAGAAAACACAATTGATTTCCTTTATGAACAGTGATATCTTTGAGAAATTTCAGTCTGGCTTCCGCTCTTTACACAGCACCGAGACTGCCTTGGTCAAGGTCTCCAATGACTTACTGCTTACAGCTGACTCAGGCCAGTACTCCATTTTAATTCTCCTTGACCTCAGCTCAGCCTTTGACATAGTGGATCATGGTGTCTTGATCAGCCGTCTGAAAAATTATGTTGGTATCAGTGATGTGGCCCTGGATTGGTTCGTTTCTTATCTGTCTGATAGGTCATTCTCTGTGGCGCTTGGAGACACTTCTTCCTCCTGTGCTCCACTCCTCTGTGGGGTCCCCCAGGGGTCTATTTTGGGTCCCCTTCTATTCACCATATACATGCTACCTTTCGGACAAGTCATGCGTAAACATAACATTAACTTAAACTGTTACGTGGATGACACTCAATTATATGTCCCGTTAAAAGCCTGGTTCCTCTGATGCTGTCTGTATTATGTCTTGTCTGGCCGAAATCAAATCCTGGATGTCCAAAAATTTTCTGCAGTTGAATGACTCTAAATCAGAAGTAATCATCATCACCCCCTTTGGCCCCAGCACTAGCACCATCACCAATCTCACCTCTAGTCTGGATACACTGTCTAATAATGTCCGTACAGAGGCTCGCAACCTGGGCGTCATTTTTGACTGTGAACTGTCTTTTGATGTCCAGGTGACCAGAGTACTTCAGTCCTGCTTTGCCCAACTGAGACAGCTAACCAAAATCAGGTCATTCCTCTCCCCTGCAGATTTAGAAAAGGTCATCCATGCTTTTATCACTTCCAGAATCGACTATTGTAATGCACTTTATTCTGGCATCAGCAAACAAAACATTAAAAGACTGCAGTTGGTACAAAACGCTGCTGCCAGGCTTTTAACAGGTACTAAGAGAAGTGACCACATAACACCAATCCTTGCTGCCCTTCACTGGTTACCTGTGAGTTTTAGAATTGATTTTAAGATTTTACTGCTTGTTTTTAAAGCCCTGAAAGGTCAGGCTCCTGCCTATATCTGTGACCTACTAACCCCTTATGAGCCTGATCGCTGCCTGAGATCCTCCAGCAGGGCCCTTCTATTAGTTCCAAATTGTTGTGTTGTCACTAAAGGCGACCGGGCCTTTGCTGTTCCGGCCCCTCAGCTCTGGAACTCTCTGCCTGGAGATCTCAGGCAGGCTAACTCAGTGTCTTCTTTTAAATCTCTTCTTAAGACTCACTTTTATCATATGGCTTTTTCTTAACCGATGGTAATTACTGTAACTTTTTTTTTGTTTTTAAATTATTTGATGTTTTATTGTTTTTATGCACTAATTGTTCTATTGTGTATTAACTGTTTTTATTGTTAAGCACTTTGTAACTCTGTTTTGAAAGGTGCTATACAAATAAAGTTATTATTATTATTATTATTATTATTATTATTATTATTATTCTGGAATCCCAAAAACAACTACCGGACATATGTTTCAAATAGCCATATAGCAGCTTACATTTAAATGGCAATAAAACACTTCATATTAAATAACTTGAAAAAAAGCTCGATGAAGAAGTGGCCTATTGAACAGAGTAATTAATCACAGGTTTAGTGGCAGAGGTGAAGGAGGAAAAGGACATGGTGCACCAAGCATCATTTTCGCAGTGGACGCAGAAGCGCCCCCAATATGTCAACTGTTGCGCAGCGGCCTGTCTGCAGTCACCTGGCTGTTCATACCATTTGCACATTTCTCCATGCTGGTCAGCGAGCGATTCTGTTCCTCTGCTCCTCTGCTCTCTTCTAATCACATATAGAGCTCTGTCTCTGGCTGCTTGTGTGTCTCTTTGTGTGTGTTTGCTGGTCTCTCTTCCTCTCATTTTAGACACAACTGACAAAAGTGGAAGCATGGGGTGCATATTTTATCATTTATCATGATCAAATCATCAGGCGGCACAGTGGTACAGTGGTTTGCACTATTGCCTCACAGCAAGAGGGCATGGTGGTGCAGTGGTAAGCACTATTGCCTCACAGCAAGAGGGCATGGTGGTGCAGTGGTAAGCACTATTGCCTCACAACAAGAGGGCTCCTGGTGGGGGAACCACCCGGGGTGAGTGAGCCCCTCTGCACAGAGTCTGCATGTTCTCCCTGTGTCAGCGTGGGTTTTCTCCGGATACTCTGACTCTGGAGGGTGTACCCCGCCCCTCGCAAAATGTCAGCTGGGATAGGCTCCAGCTCCCTGTGACCCCAAACAAGATGAGTAGTTACGGAAAATGAAAAAAAAAAAAGAATCAAGATAATCTATATCATACCTAGTACAGCCTTTGTATCATTCATTGATTATATGTGTTTTCAAGCCAGACTCACTCACGGCTCAAAGAAAAAACAGACCAGACACTGAAACTATCACTGCAGATTGCAAGCCATGGAGCTCAGGGCCATGGTACGTCCAGTGTGAACAGCCCCATTGCTCAACTTGGGCAGTGAAAGGAATGGGCAGCACTCCATGGATAATCAGCGTGTTTCAAGGAGCTTCGGCATCTAGTTTGAACCAACAAGCCCACTATCCACCGTCTGTCTTGTAGATGACACGATAGGTTATTTAATAAGCTATTAATGAATTTATTCATTTATTTGGCAAAGCACTGTGTTCCTAAATCCTAGGAAGAATGATTTTGATGGTCACATGGGCACCTGACTTTTGTTTGAAGACAGAAAAATTGTGAACCTGTCCTTAAAGTGTTTTGCACATTGAAGCCTGAGCCAAAGCAAACCTAAAATACTGTAAAAGCCACAAATCTCAGCACTGGTAAAGTAATCAATGAGCCTGTGGTCTTGCCTAACAACTCTATCAATGCTCTGCAGATATACTATGGTCATTTGTGCCGTGGTACCTTGACACTCTTCCCCCTGTGGAATCATTTTGTCAAGCTCCAGATGTGTGTGGATGTGATTAGTACACAGGCCAGATAGTTGCTAGTAAAACATAACAAGCCCAAATGTATTGTTAGGCCTTAAAGCCTACAGTGAGGCAGCATGTCTGCATTCTGCAGATGTATGTGAGAGGGAGGGATGGCATATTTGTGTCTGTAGTGAATACAATACCTCTTTCTGCTCCAGCCTCATCCCTCCTCTCTATTAGTAGATAACGAGGACTCTCAGGGAGGAAGGGCAGCACGCACAGCTGCAGCATAGCGGGA
This sequence comes from Epinephelus lanceolatus, assembly GCF_041903045.1. Lineage (NCBI taxonomy): Eukaryota > Metazoa > Chordata > Actinopteri > Perciformes > Serranidae > Epinephelus > Epinephelus lanceolatus. The sequence continues at coordinate 17,830,505 of NC_135734.1, forward strand.
ACCGCCAGGAAGGTAAAAAGGTAGTTCCACCTGGTTTCCTGTAGTAAAACATCCACAAAACATCAACATCAAAGCTTCAGACGTGGTAGATGATTTATAACATACTGTAAAAGAAGTCAAACCAAAGTGATGCTCTGTGAAATACGTTGATGCATATCATAATCTCACTGAGAATTTCTGCAAGCAGTGATGATCATTTAAAGTGGCTCAGTGCAAAATTCAGAGCATATACAGTACAGGCCAAAAGTTTGGACACACCTTCTCATTCAATGCGTTTTCTTTATTTTCATGACTATTTACATTGTAGATTCTCACTGAAGGCATCAAAACTATGAATGAACACATGTGGAGTTATGTACTTAACAAAAAAAGGTGAAATAACTGAAAACATGTTTTATATTCTAGTTTCTTCAAAATAGCCACCCTTTGCTCTGATTACTGCTTTGCACACTCTTGGCATTCTCTCAATGAGCTTCAAGAGGTAGTCACCTGAAATGGTTTTCCAACAGTCTTGAAGGAGTTCCCAGAGGTGTTTAGCACTTGTTGGCCCCTTTGCCTTCACTCTGCGGTCCAGCTCACCCCAAACCATCTGGATTGGGTTCAGGTCCGGTGACTGTGGAGGCCAGGTCATCTGCCGCAGCACTCCATCACTCTCCTTCTTGGTCAAATAGCCCTTACACAGCCTGGAGGTGTGTTTGGGGTCATTGTCCTGTTGAAAAATAAATGATCGTCCAACTAAACGCAAACCGGATGGGATGGCATGTCGCTGCAGGATGCTGTGGTAGCCATGCTGGTTCAGTGTGCCTTCAATTTTGAATAAATCCCCAACAGTGTCACCAGCAAAACACCCCCACACCATCACACCTCCTCCTCCATGCTTCACAGTGGGAACCAGGCATGTGGAATCCATCCGTTCACCTTTTCTGCGTCTCACAAAGACACGGCGGTTGGAACCAAAGATCTCAAATTTGGACTCATCAGACCAAAGCACAGATTTCCACTGGTCTAATGTCCATTCCTTGTGTTTCTTGGCCCAAACAAATCTCTTCTGCTTGTTGCCTCTCCTTAGCAGTGGTTTCCTAGCAGCTATTTGACCATGAAGGCCTGATTGGCGCAGTCTCCTCTTAACAGTTGTTCTAGAGATGGGTCTGCTGCTAGAACTCTGTGTGGCATTCATCTGGTCTCTGATCTGAGCTGCTGTTAACTTGCCATTTCTGAGGCTGGTGACTCGGATGAACTTATCCTCAGAAGCAGAGGTGACTCTTGGTCTTCCTTTCCTCATGTGTGCCAGTTTGGTTGTAGCGCTTGATGGTTTTTGCGACTCCACTTGGGGACACATTTAAAGTTTTTGCAATTTTCCGGACTGACTGACCTTCATTTCTTAAAGTAATGATGGCCACTGGTTTTTCTTTAGTTAGCTGATTGGTTCTTGCCATAATATGAATTTTAACAGTTGTCCAATAGGGCTGTCGGCTGTGTATTAACCTGACTTCTGCACAACACAACTGATGGTCCCAACCCCATTGATAAAGCAAGAAATTCCACTAATTAACCCTGATAAGGCACACCTGTGAAGTGGAAACCATTTCAGGTGGCTACCTCTTGAAGCTCATGGAGAGAATGCCAAGAGTGTGCAAAGCAGTAATCAGAGCAAAGGGTGGCTATTTTGAAGAAACTAGAATATAAAACATGTTTTCAGTTATTTCACCTTTTTTTGTTAAGTACATAACTCCACATGTGTTCATTCATAGTTTTGATGCCTTCAGTGAGAATCTACAATGTAAATAGTCATGAAAATAAAGAAAACGCATTGAATGAGAAGGTGTGTCCAAACTTTTGGCCTGTACTGTAGGTTACATACACATATACGGTTTTAACATGGCTGGGCCGACATGGCAACGAGCTTGTAAATGGGATACACACATGCACAGCTGGACCTGCCACAAAAAACCACAGAGAAGCTCATGTTAAACACACAGAGGGAGCGTGACTTCATTCTCTGCTCAGGATGTCATCACTCACTATATCTTTACGTAGCAAATTGTGGTTTGCTGCTATATCAATGTTCTGAATGTCACATACAGTAGAGAAACTTTAAATGTAACATAACAATAAGGGACAGTTGCATTTAGAAAACAGGACATTGGCTTAATGCAGTGCTTTGAATGTGAAAGCTTAGTATAACACTTGTGATTTTCGAGTGATGCATTCCTTCATGCTAATGTTTCCTTAAAGCAAGACAGATTGAAACATCTCCTGGAGTTAAAGGCTGCAAATTAGCAATAACAGTATTATGTTATGTGTGCAAATTTGTAAAATATCTGTCTAAAGTTTGTCACAATATTACTTAATAGATAAATAATAGAATGAAAAAGCTTTTATGGTTTCAGTTTTGCCCCCATAAAATCTTCTAACTGGGTCACGGTCCAACAGTGGGTCTCGCGCTCATTCTCAATGACTCACAGCGAATTTTCCGGCCCAGAGCTTTTACATTGAAGTGCTGTTTCCTGCTGTAGAGTCAGTGACTAATGGATAGCTACCTGACAGAGACAGCAAACAAGCTTGACATTATGGCCAAATGCAAGTATGATGCTGAAAGTATTAAACTATGTGGACCTTGAACTAATGACTAAGCAGAAATCTGGACCCCGAGACTGGACCGGTTGGGAACCACTGATTTAGAGTATGTTACAACAGCAGCGGCACAGTGATGCAGTGGTTAGCATTGTTGCCTCACAGCAAGAGGGTTCCTGGTTCGAACCCAGTGGGGGTGGCGGGGTTTGAACCCAGGATGGGGAAGCAGCTCTGTGCGGAGTTTACATGTTCTCCCCCCTTGTCAGCGTGGGTTTTCTCCGGGTGCTCAGGCTTCCTCCCACAGTCCAAAGACATGCAGGTTAATTGGTGACTCTAAATTGCCCGTAGGTGTGAATGTTAGCATGAATGTATGTCTGTTTCTATGTGTCAGCCCTGTGATAGTCTGACGACCTGTCCAGGGTGTACCCCGCCTCTTGCAAAATGTCAGCTAGGATAGGCTCCAGCCCCCCAGAGACCCCCAACAGGATAAGTGGTTACGGAAAATGAATGAATGTTTTCCCAGTCACTGCCATGATGAATGATCAGCTGATTATGAGGCCAATACAGTGAGATCCGAACACTGTCAAACGTTGTTAATGCAGGATACTGTGTCTTTTTTGTCAGTATCACAGCTATATCATGGAGTGAATATAGACTGCAGAGAAGACAAATAGCCAAACACTAGTGTAGGATGCTGTTAGTCATCAGGGTTGTCTCATTTCTATTACACAGTGCCTTCTGCAAAATATGCCTCAGAGGCTAGATATTTATCAAAGCCTCCTAGATTCATGGAAGCTGGTCTTTAACATGATTCTTTCAGTGAAGTGTTTTCCTAAAACAACAACAACGTCATTCAAGATAACCTTGGATTTTAAATCATCATTTCTGAGACTAGATTTTAACTCAAAAATGTTCTAGGTTAAAACAGCATATCTCTTTTGATACAAAGGCAATTCATTCAATGTCAAATATCTGGCAGTGTCAATGTCCTCCAGGGCTTGTTATTAAGACAAAGAGGAGTGTGAGGGCCAGTTGGTGTTGATGACGGTCACCACCATCAGACACAATAAAGGATGTCGGACTTATACACTGCTAGAACACACAGACATGTGCAAACCTTATACACACTATTGCACTTAGGAAAGATGACAGGACGCACAGCCCCATCTATTTGGCAGATGTATGCTTCATGGTATCACTTGAGCAAACATGGGGGAGACATATGTAGTTATGCAGAGACTGTGGAAAGGAGGTGCCCTTTGGAGAGAAAATGTCAGGTCTCAACTCAGAAGAAGTCTGTTGGGGATTCAGATGCCTAACCTTTACTAGGTGGAAAAAAAACCTCTCAGACTGTAAAACTTTCTGAAGAATGTAATTAACTTTTCATTGACAATTGTGATGTATTCAGCCTGAGCTGTAAATTAACTGCATACTCATGTGTCATAAAGTCTGCAGCAACGGTCCACAAATGTTACATTTTAAAGGGACAGTCAAACCAAAAATCAAAACTATGTTTCCTCTTACCTGTAGTGTTATTTATCAATCTAGATTGTTTTGGTGTGTGTAACCGAGTGCTGAAGATATTGGCCGCAGAGATGTCTGCTCTCTCTTGAACATAATGGAACTAGCAACACTTGCCAAGAAAAAAATACATTTGAAAAACTCAACAGCAATGTCCATTTTTAGAAATCATGACCTGGTTACTCAAGATAACCCACAGACCTTGTTGTGAGCAGTTTCATGCAGGAACTATTTTCTTTCTGCTGAACTACACCCAGCAACCGTATCACCACATACAAGGATGCGTGCATCTACTGCTAGCTCACCTAGCACCACTGAGCTAGCTAACATAACAGCTCTGCAGAGGAGGATGCCATTTATGCTTACATCTTGCACTGTCACAGTCATGAGCCTCTCATTCATGAGTAGATATATGCTCTCTTCTGCATAGTGATATGGTTGGCGGGTGTAGTTCAGTAGTAAGAAAAAAGCTAAATAGAGGATGTATGAAATTTGTAATTAACAATAATTAAAAACGAGAAGGGAAGAGAAGACCAGGGCCCAGACTGAGAGAGTAAGTCAGAAAGTGATCTTGTGCAATGTTGCTGAAGTTTTGAGCTTGATTATCTTTCTCAGTAAGGCCTTTTAGAGAGTTTTCTTAGAATAGGAAAAACATGGAAGATGAAGGCCTTTTTGCCTCTGACTGATAAAACAGGCTTGGAAACAGTCCAACTCTCCTCTATGATCCTCTGTGTACTAAATCCTGTGTGAGCTGTGTGAAAGTGAAAGGCATGCTGCACTGTAGGAATGCTGTCTTAACCCAGCTGGAGATGAGAGTGGGCGCTTGGATTAGACCTCTCGGAGGCTGCTGTGACATACGAAGAATTGAATTCATGTTGTAAAGCATTGATTTCTGTGGTCTGTATTACACACACCCTAAACAAAATCAATTTTTTGCCCAGTATTATTTTCTAGTACGATATAATACAAGTTGCTGATGTTAACTTCACTTACAAACTGATTATTTCTATTAACAAGCACGCCCCCAAAAAATAAAACTACAAAAATGCAGTCAGTAGGGTGCAAATCTCAGCCAGGCAGCCGTTAGAGCTGATAGCGGCACTCAAGACAATTCCAACAGATGCACAGCAGTGCATTTCAGATCATCCCAGAAAAATATGTGCCTCGTATATTTTTGACTGAGCCATGGCACACTGCACAGAGCAGATTGAGTTCTCCTGCCGACAAGCACTTCATGTGAAATGCAGAGACATTGCAGTTATGAGAATGAATGTATTTTTTAATGACTAAAAGACAGCCACAAATTTTTATTCTTGTCATCGATAGCTGGACTTTTGACAGAATTAACTTTGTCTATAGGTTTAAACACAACCAAGTAGAAAATAATGAGAATAAACATAATTAAATTGCGTAACCTACTTATTTATTTAGGGTATAACCACAAATATTAAGGAACTAGAATTCTGCCTTGCAGTTGTATAACTCCACGCACCAGTCATGTTGCACTCACAGTTTACATCTATGTGTGCGAAAACATGGATGCTTCACACACATCTTCCCCAGCAGCACAGAAGATCTTACAATCAGCACAGTTTCAAGATTAGTGTCACCAATTCAGTATCTGACCAAATGTCTCCCCTTCTGTTCCTGAGATAACAGCAGAAAAGTGTTTTTGCAGCATTTGATGTCACAGTAAAACTGACCGTTGACCTTTTGGATATAAAATGTCATCACTTCATCATTTTATCTTAGCAGACATTTGTGTGAAATTTTGTCATGATTAGCGTATGATTTTTGAGTTATGGCCAAAAACCTGTTTTGCAAGGTCACAGCAGCCTTGACCTTTGACCACTAAATTCTAATCAGCATATTCTTCAGTTCAAGTGGATGTTTGTGCCAAACCTGAAGAATTCCCTCAAGGCATCCGTGAGATATTCGAAGAATGGCCCGGACGGACAGATGGACAACCCGAAAACATAATGCCTCTGGCCACGGCTCTCATTGGCATGGAGGCATAAAAATGACCCAAGCAACAAAATCAAGTCTTGCGGCGCAACCATGTGGCCTTAGCCCAGTGTAATTGTCCCTTCTGGCTTTCTTATAGTCCACATGGTGGTGAAGGTAATGATGGTTCAAGATGAGACTAAACTTTTCTATGGAAGTCAGGGTTTGGGGGCCTGACGAAGGCCAAATGTGGCCTGCAAAAGACAGTAAGACTTGATGTTTTTAGCTGAGCTGATTTCTGGAAAATTTGCAGTCCCTACCAGTTGGTTAAGAGGTGAGGAGTCAGCAGTCAGTGACGGTATAAAACAGTCAATAAAACATGTTTTTCAACAACTGTGAATCACTGCAGCTACAAGAGGTTCTTGAGCATACAATCAAATGTACACACAAAATATTAGGCTGATGGGTCCAGTAGTATTCCAGATTAGCTGCGGACAGACAGATACACACACGCATACACACATATGCACAGACACAAACAAAAAAGTTGACCGAATGCTTAACAAGGGAGGTTTACAGCATGGAGAACACTGACAGGAGGAGTGATAACAATCCAACAATCATACAGCACATACAAGGCCTAATAATCAGGCTGGACTTCTCTGCTTCACACACACACACACACACACACACACAAACACACACAAACACAAACACACACACACACGCACAACTGGGCCAAGCTGGGTGAACCAGCCTGTGTCTCCCTCCTGGGCCCTGATCCCATCATCCCGGTGATAAAATAAATCACAGCTCAGAAAGCTGTGCTATGACCTGCAGTGATACTCATTCACAGTAAACTAAACAAAGCAGACAAATGGTTTATTCACGAGCCTCACACTTTTTCCTTTTAGTGATCTCTGACAATCCATGAGGCTGCAGGGTGTACATTGTACATTGAAACACATCTTTTTTTGTCTCGAGCAGAGGAATGAAACAGAGGAGAATATGCACTACATGAAGCTCACACTGCTGTTGCAGGAGGACCACCACAAAGTCAGTCAGGGGATTAATGTGAACAGGTAACCTCTGAGACAGAGGTAATGAAAATGTCGGGTGGCCCACATCTGAGATGTATCCAATTATACAAGCCAGTATTATCTGTGTCGTGTCAGTCTTAACTATTTTATCGGGCCTGGCTATTCCCCAAGCAAGAAGTGACTCTGCTTCGTACAAGTCTTTACTTTGGTAGAGGCAGTAACAATTAATCGCAAATCTTTCTTTCCACAGTGGGCGGTGAGATTAAATTGGCTGTCAATCACTTCTAGCTGGTTAGAAACTAATGCATAATGGTTACAAGGTGCATTATAGGATAAAAACCTTGAGATTACCTGATATTTATATTTCAGTGTTCCGTTAACCTGGAGGAGCAATAAAGTGGTAAGTTAAGTATAAATAAGAACTTTTTTTCCCCTTATAAATCCAGCAATGCCTATGGCATGCCAAATGATCTTAAGTTTAAAAACGACACCTACACTGAAAGCATTCTGCTTTTTCCTTCATCATTACTTAGTAGTCTGCCCATCACCATTCTCTGGAGTTATTGTAAGTCTGTAAAAAGGATAAACACAATACCCCTTCCACATTCAATTCTCACAAAATGAAAATCTTGTTGGTAAAATCCTCACGTCACCACAATCTCAGCCTGTGGAATACAGGTGGAGATCTGCTAGGATCAGAAGAAAAGCCCTTCATCCCTCTGCCTGAAGCTGTTTGTAATGAATGTCACCTCCAATATAAGCCTATTCTCCTGTTGCTTTTTCAGAAAAGCAAATTGACAAGTTGGACCAAGCAGGTGTCTGCTTTCCCATTCTTAAATTATTAAAGCAGGGCCCCTTACAGTTTGGGGGCTTGGTATTCCTCTAAGATTTCAACCCTACAGGAGGGTCAATAACTTACTTAAAGTGGCTATAATTGATACTTTTAAACACACAGTGTATCTAATAACAGTGTGAAAACAATGTGACAATACCCATATCTCCATTTAACAGTCCCTCAGATTTTAAGCAAACTTTTTAAATGCCGTACCAAAGAAATACAAATTAGATGCGTTTCCACCGACTGCTTTAAGGAGAATAAACTAGGACCCACAAAGCGTATAGCCAGTGGTTAATGTCCCCCTGGGGCTACAGTGGGCCTTAGCACCTCCTATATCAGCAGTGCCAATTTGTTTGTGCTTATTCTGTGCAATACTCATTATTAAGGTCCCGCTCCATGCCGGAGCATGACTGTACAAAACTGTACAAAATGACACAGGTAGAAATACACAGAAAACTAATCACAAGAACGAGACACAGCTGGAGTAGGACAACATGGGCAAAAGGAGGGAAATGGAGATTTGCTAGCAACAAGGGTGTGGAGGGTAACACCAGGGTGGAGCAAACAGGACTAATACAGAACAGGTGTGAAGAGAAGACTCTGGGAACAGGGAAGGACTAACGAGACAGGTGTGACAGAAAACAGGTGGGAAAACACACAAAGACAGGAAGTAAAACCAGACATGACACGAGGGGAGAATCTACAAAATAAATCAGGAAGCAGATTAAACATGAATCAATAACATGAAACAAGGAACACAAACAGAAAACAAAGTCCATAGGATAACAGAATATTAACAAACCCAGGATCATGGCAATTCAAAAACAGCTGAATGTTTATCAGAAATTTAGTCTGATTAACTTTAGTGTTTTCAGCTTGTCTTGCACAATGCAGTTACAATGAAGGGCCATGTTGCAAAAACACTGAATGATCAACTACTCTTGTTCTGCAGTTTGTTCCTTGTGTGTGGATGTATTGGATACTGTTTACTGCACAGTTAAACTTCACAGAGCTACAAGCATACATATACACCACATACATGGTACCTAATATCAAAGTAATTTAGGATCAGAGCATGTGAGCGGAGCGGAGCGGGTGAAAATTTCCGCTCTTCGCTCGCAGACCTGTCACTTTGCGCCGCTCGTCCGCTCGGTTCTGCACATTCTTCGCTCCACTCCATCATAAATTTTATCCTGCTCCACTCGCTCAACACTCCGCTCAAAAAAACTGCGTCGTACTACCCTAACCTGTAATCTTCTATTCACAAATAAAACCGGGTCTGCCCATTTTTCCGACAACCCATTGTTCTGACCATATTAAACCCATTGTTCCGAAGTCCCGTTGTTCCGAAATCATCATGATGCCCTGTGGTTAAGGTCTGGTTAGGTTTAGGCACAAAAGCCACTTGGTTAGGGTCAGGAAAAGATCATGGTGTGGGTTAAAATGAAAAAGAAAGTGACAAACACATAAGCCATGAGCCTGCTTCGCCTCAAGCCTTTCCCAGCTGACCCAGAGCCGGTCGCGGTGCACCATCAAGGCAGAAATACGCCCGCCGGGAGCCATTCAGCACCGCGGAAAGCTCTCCATACAACCCCGACCCCAGAGTTAATAACAGGAGGTTATGGTGTTTCACTCTCTCCTCTCTATGACACTTGTATCTCGACCAGTAGCCTACTTTTGTTGCGTTGCTGATCCTCTATGGTACACAAATACAGTAATAATCACATATCGGAACAACGGGACGTCGGACTAATGAGAGGTCGGAACAATGCTACAGCACCAATAAAACATGAGCTTGGTAGATTCTCCGCTGAAGCCCTCTCCCTGCAGCTAGGGACCGTTCTACACGGTACCGCTGGCAGGGTGGAAATAAGTCAAAGTATAGAGGAGACCAGGTTAAGCGGCTGACCTCCGAAGCCCTCTCGCCTCTCCCCACAGTTAGGGACCGTTCTCCAAGGTACCGCTGCTTCTCTTCTCAGTTTCTTTTCTGAAGTACACAGTAAATTCTATAGTTTTGAAAGAAAATAGTGTGGGTGTGCGCAGGTGCAAAGATGCATTCTGGGTGGGGCATGAGCGACCGGAGCGAAATTGGAGCGAGAGATAAAGCTCCACTCCACGTTTTAAAAAAATAGCCACTCCTCGCTCAACACAAAATCCTCCCGCTCCCCGCTCCGCTCACATGCTCTCTTTAGGATACTATATAACTCTGGTGTTTGACAACGAGTGTGGCAACCATCTAAAATACGTTGCACTACAGTGACCATCCCCACGTATAACAATCCATCGATTTTTTTGTCCATTTACACAGTCCTCTGAAGCCAAAGGCAAGTGTGATGGATGATATAGAGTAGCCTATAGATAAGGGCCCATTAGGGTGGCTGAGTGTAACCTTACGGGTGAAAATTGCGTTTGAGGCATGCTGATGAGTTCAGTGTCTCTGTGGAGTTCAGTGACAGACTGGCTATAAGCCTGCTCCTGCTGTAATGCTGAAACAAACATGGTTCCCTTCTGGGAGAAGGTCAATGACAATGCATGAAGGTTAGAGTAATTATCATTTGTCAAAACTTATTACCATCTTGCACCCAACAAAGTGACAACTTAGACCAGCCCGCATTAACAGAACCCTCTGCTGAGAGGAAACCTGTTTGAGTCTCGCAACCACGGTCTTGCAAAAACCATGGTGGCATTATCATTGGATATGTCACAGATGTCTGTGATGCTCGCGCTCAAATGACAAGGAAACAGGTGGTCCTGAAGGGTACAAAAGAGGTGACATGAATACATAACAGAGACTGCGTTAAGGCTCAAAATGATATTTATAAAGGTGGTGGTCTGTAGGTCGAAATGATGGATGGGGCAAACCAATACTTATAAATTAAAAATGAGTGCCCACTTTGCTAGAAGCCTGAACACTATGCCCGTGTGTAAATGTCAGCACAAAGGGACACAGAAAGAAAGCAGGAGCACAGAACTTGGTCAAATCCTTTAAAAATACAACCAAGAACGAGGGGGTTTGCAGCTCAAGACATATTTCACATTTCAAACAATATCAATTTCTACCCTCACTTTACTTGAAGGTAAAAATATATTGATGTGGAGAGGAATAAATTCGGTTTGAAAATATTTTACTTTCTGTATTTAAAGGTCAGACATCAAAGTCAAATAGCTTAAAAGGTGGTAGTCATGTTTAATCCAAAGCATGAATCATGGCATAGAAACACATAATATATTTTTCTTCCATTGAATTAGATACAAAGCAAATCATGGAACAGAAGTGGAGAAGCTAACAGAATGCAGATAAATCACAATGCTCAAGCCTCCACGTAATATAGACATGGGCGATAATATAGAAATTACGTAAAATAAAAAAAGGAGCTTCATCCAAAATTTGCTGGCTTAGAAATATGTTTGCTGTTCTTAAATCATCATTGCTGGAATGAAAGCAAACACACAGCTGGAAATCTCCAATACTGTGTTCCACACATATGTCACGGTACAAAGTATAAGCCCCAAACAAAACAGGATGTGGATGCAACCTAGTTGTTTGTGGCTTTGAAGTATGTTACCATGCGCCAACAACTGCACAGACAAATCCAGATGCTGAACATTCCCATGCCATCTTGTCTCAGTAGGTGTGCAGAAACAGCTGTTGCTCTGGTTAATGGACCAATCATTCACACAGTTAACAGTCAAGGCAAACTACAAGGGTTTCTGTCTTCTTAAACCCAGTGGGTTTTTATAAGTAAAACTTGCATCAATTTACAGTCTGTCATTCTTACAACAAAGCACTCGTAGAAGACAACAACATTGCAATGCAGACGAGAGGACGAAGACTTTTGCAGAGCTATGGAAAGCAGAGTCACAGTGGATAAAGTTTCTCATCCAGGTGGTGTATAATGTGCTCACCACCCTGTCAAACCCACACTTGTGGGGCAAAGTGGAATCACCAGCATGTCCACTGTGATCCAAGCATGAAAAGAGATGGTACAGGTGGTACATGATGAAGTCCTAAAGGGTCTCGTTGAAGCCATTGGTGCAGGAATAAAGGGGTCAAGCATTTACACCCATATAAGCAATCACCTTTGTCAGAGTTGGAGAGAAGCTAAGACCCACTACAATAAGATCTGCAGGCATCCTGGCCTCTGTCAGAGACTGGCAGCTGTTGTAGGACCTTAAGCAGTAACTGAAGTTCCCCAACCGCATTGTGACCACCACCCTGTGACCAGAAACTGTTCTCCTGTTTTAGGCCACCTAACAATTGGTTCTGTCCCTTAGGAAGACTGCCTGGAAGACTACCTGGAGGACTGCCTGGAAAAAGCCTGTGAAAGGACGCTCACCAAGTACAAGGGACTGATCCGTGGCTGTCCACAAGCCAGATGGAGAGCAGAGCAAAGTTTGTTGGTCATTGAAGGAGTGAGGAAGGGATGAGCCATCCGCAACACCACCAAAGCAGCAGAGAAGGCCTCAAGATGGCTGTGACTCAAGAGAGGAGAACCATGAGGGTAGCAAAGTAGCTAGCTAGCCAACTGGACACAAGCTGGGATCTGATCAGCCTCAGCTGGCTGGCCTGGAGGAGGATGTATGATGCTGAAAGACCCGAAACACCTGATGATTCAAGGAACATCACTGAAGATGTTTCCAGAGGCATCAAAGTACAGCTATAGTTTTATTCGATTTATCACACAATCCACATCATAAAGCATCATCTGACACACTTAATTTTCTCTTATTTAAGGTCATTTTTACAGTTTCAAATCTTGCACCTCCTTGGCCCTTACGGCACTTACATCCACTATCTCCACAATTTTTATAGCAAGAACAATGTCATGTTAACCTGTGCTATATCAGCCTGTCCCTCCAGGATTTCGTGATGTTGCGATCACAACAATTAACGCAAATTCAGTCACTCCCCATGAATTCTGCACAATCTTGCAATTTTGTCCTGACACCGCAACTTCACTGCAAATTTGACTTTTTAAAAAGGGTAAAATTTCATGTCACTGTACAACTGCACACAGCATAGGCTTTTGATCCGCTCAGCCCCTCCTCTTATCATGATATAAACAAAAGACTTGCATCACAATTTCTTTTAGAAAAGCTGCCGTGACATAAAACATTTCAAGCCACAACAATCACAAAAGGAGCCCGCAAAGTCCTGGAGGGACTGATTAGCCAAATCTACAACCCTATAAGCCTGGTGATTACAACCACCAGAAATAATATTGTAAAAATGTCAGTATTTTCTGATTTTATTATTTATTTAGTATTCTTATCTTAAACATATTTCAAATCAGGGCTGTAAAGGTCATCTAATCTCCTCAATTTAGGTTTCATCAATGAAGTAGGTAGCGTCTTTGATCTAACAGGGATAATGAGCTTTAAATCACTCACCAGCCGCTATTGCCACTGTTTTGTGTGAGTTTTAACTCTCAAAAACAGAGGAGCAATCAACTTCCCATGACACAGATCTGTTTAGTAAGACATAGATTTGGTCTGACCTTGAGGACCAGCAACAGCAATGCCAGTTCACCCTCAGATATTAAGTCACATTTACACAGATCACGGCTCTCACGCTTTATCAACAGACTCATCTGCCAAAAGATGCATGCTTTGAATTTGGGAAAGCAATTTGGAGGAAATGTATTCAGTCATTAATTTTTAATACAGTGCCAAAAGTAAGCAGTGAGTTAAAGTCAACAGAATATGCCAAGAGAGGAGTGCTTTATAACATTGGCCTTCTCTTCACATTACACAACCGAATTTGTCTTTCAAAGCGTGACTGCCTCAGGCTAATGTCTGCTTTCATCCCTAAAAGATAAACTGAAAACCTAGCACATGAAAAATCAAGTGTGTAGATGAGGATTGGATCCCTGTCATGAAAATGCCTCAGTGGTAGCCAGAGTCGAAATTACGAAACCTGTGGCCATTAAGGTGAGTGGGGGGAATGGATAAGATTTCCTCCAGGGTAAACAAGGTGTGATTGAGAATTCCTGTTGCCATCTTACTAAAACGAGGGACAGACAGCACCAATCAAATACTGTGCAGGGTAAATACGTGACTTTATTACACAAGTGACTGCGGAGGACACACACTATTCATTTGCCTAGAAATGAAGTGATGGGAAATCATTAACTGCCAGTGGAGGAGTCTGCTCACACTTGGACGTCAACTGACATGACTGTAGCTGTAGAGTGGAGGATTTCTGCCACTCATCTACCATGAGGCCTCATCAGCTCTGGAGAGGTCCTTGGCATTTAAACCTAATCGCACCTTGATGTCACATGAGAGGCGCTGAGGTTGTTAAGATCACATGGCAGACGTGAGAGTTACAAGAGGTACAGCAATTAAGCTGCAAATTGGGGTGAAACAGAGGGGATGTCAGGACAGCACTGTAGGTAGCTAATCAGAAATTAAGGACACGTCCACCATCCCAGGCTGAATTGGAGAAATACACAGGAACTGATGCTATGAAGAGAGTGTTCCAAGTTTCCATTGGCAGCAGCGTTCCAGCAAAAGATGGAAAGGAAGAGCACAAGCCAGCAAACATCAACAGGCTCTGTATTCCCCAAATTAACCAACTATATACCTGGGCCAGTTATATATACAGTCACTTTTTAATCCCCATCCTTTCCCCAGCTGTCCCTGTAACTTTGGGCAGTTTTCAATTTATGTTTTGATATTAATCTTTCTATAGCTCCATTTTGAAAAAAGTTGGGACACTTTGTGTAATGTTAATAAAAACAGAATGATTTGTAAATCCTTTTTGACCCCCTTTCAATTGAATACAGTACAAAGACCACATATTTAATGTTTAAACTGATAAACTTTATTGGTTCATTTGTAGTAAAACACTCTCTGAATTTGATGCCTGCAACACGTTAGATTCCAGACGCTGGCTTTGAACTTTCCGTCATAACAATCTGGATGGTCCTTTTCCTCTTTTGCCCCAAGGACATGATGTCCATGATTTCCAAAAACAACCTGAAACTTTTCCTCTTTGTGTCAGTCCATCTCAGATGAGCTCGGGCCCAGAGAAGTTGGCGGTGTCTCTGGATGTTGTTGATATGTGGCTTTCACTTTGCATGGTGGAATCATAACTTGCACTTGTAGATGCAGCGACGAACTTTGTTCACTGACTGTGGTTTTCCAAAGGGTTCCCAATCCCATGTAGTATTATCATCTAAATGGTCATGTCTGTTTTTAATGCAGGGCGGCTTGAGGGGGTCAAAGGTCATGGCCGTTCAGTGTTGGTTTTCAGCCTTGCCCATAATATGCAGAGATTTTTGGGATTTTCTGAATCATTTGATTGTAGATGGTGAAATCCCAAAATTTCTTGCAAATGTGTGTTGAGAAATGTTCTCAAACTGCTGGACTTTTTGCCCACCCAGTTTTCTATTAGTTTTTGATATATTATTATGAGAATATTTATGTTTTTTGTAGGTTTACATTTGTGGTATGAAAAGGTATGCAGTCTGGATTTACACATCCTCTGTTGTACTCATGCATTAATGGTATGTCATTATCTAAGGAAATGTAATACTTATATTAAAGGAGCTATATGTAAGAAATCTAAAGCAAATAGTCGTAAAATCCTCCTAATATGTCACAGAGACTAAGGAATAATGTTTATTCATAACATAACATACTGATCTCACCGACAACAATAGTACAGCCAGAATATTCGCATTTAAAAAACATTTTTACAGTCCGCAAATCATGTTTATGTTTTGAATTTGTGTTTTGGCCTGCTGCGCCACCCACCGCCGTCTACCAGTCACGCAGTCAGTAGAGTCTCAGCATCAGTTACAGTTACAACTGAGCTACAGCAGCACGGCAAGCAGCATTAGCAGTGTCCCGGTACATAGCATTAGCAGCCAGCTCCTCCTCAGCTGTATCCCGGCAGCAGCGTTAGCAGCAGAGAAGGTCGAACGGTCAGCTGGAAAACCAAAGATCAAGGACGCGGCGACGCAGCCCTGCCACGGCAGCCGCCCGTAGGCAAACAAATCAGTCTCCAGCATGCCGCTGTCCAGCAACCTCGAATCTGTAGGAGAGGGGGGGCAGACACGACTCGCGGCAGTATTTTGAATTTGAGTGCAGTAACCGTTTTGGCCACATTCTTACATACAGCGCCTTTAACATAAATTCTGTAAAGTGGAATTGCAGTGGCTGTTGCCTTTATTGTTGATGTTTTGTAGTGCACCTGTTTGATTTTTTTTGCTAATCAGCAGGTGATTATTTGAAAGGCACACCTCATGGTGATTAAGCACAAACTCTGATGAAGCAACATGCAAATATGTACTTCGCTCCTTTCTTTGTTTTTAATGTAAGGTGTCAATAAATTAAGAGTCACTCTGAGTATCCTGGTGTGGGCTGGAACTTTAATTTCCTTTTTGGTTCATGCGGTTTATTTTGCACCGCCTGGCACCCAGGAGAGAGGCACGGCTGTGCACGGGGTATCTTCAGTTTCTGAGATGACAATATGATTGATTTCTGATTCGCTTTCACCGAAGTAAGTCTCCTAAAATTATTGTTATGAAGTTGATAGTATAATTTTCATTTCAACTCATTATCCATTTTTTTTAACTTGATCTCAAAATAAGTGCTTGGACTGGACAGCATATGTGAGATTGATTCCTCGACATCATTAAAAACATCTACACAAGCTGGTTTGTTTAAGGCCAAAGATAAGCAGCATTTTTTGGGGTAAGTAATAATTTATCTGTATATAGTATACAGTCAGTAACTTTAAGCTGCACATAAGGAAAAAGCACTTTTTTCAAATATGGGGTAGAAGCTTCTGAATATTCTTGATGTTGATTAGGGCATAATTTTAGCATGAAAGATTTTAAAGAATTATTTAATCCTTTTAGGTTTCAGAGTTTTACGCCTCACTCTTCAAGTTTATTATGTAAGTATGCTCTTTTGATTTTATCTGGTTGATTATTCCATATAAATTGTTCATTTAAAAAAATTCTTCTGAAGGAATGAGTGAGAACATTAATATCTGATACTGTGTGTATGTATATGATGTAATCTCTGGAGTTTACTTTCAAAGTGTATTTGGGTTCAGTTTTGTGGGATACATATCATATCATTGTATACTGACTGGTCCATTTGTCCATGTGAGAGATAAATTAGTGGGTAGATTAAAATGTTTACTTTTCAGTGATGCTGTACACCTGATTATGTTTTTATCATAATTTGGCTTCAGTCCTGGTGTCTTTGAAAATTACTCCAAGTCTTCACTTCAGACGATAATTGCACATTTGGTGTTATTGTGAAATTTGTACCATCAGTGACAATATTTATTCTATATTACTAATTTCATAAATAAATGTCCCTTAATGTCACTGTTATTTTGTACTTTTTGACCTAAAATATCTTTAGCTAAATTAAATAAGTTAAATAAGACAGTCTGGTTTCAGAACTCTTTGAAAATATACTGTTTCTGAAAATTCATCATTATTTATTATTGTACATCTTTGAGTTTTTATATGATGTTTTTTGTCCAAATCATTCTTGACAAACCAAAATTGAAATAATGCAATAATGTTCTCCTACTCCATTAAAAACTTCTGTAATGTCTAACATTTGTCAAATGCTATACTTCATACTCTTCTCTTCCATGAATCCTGTTTGGTCTGAATGAATGTTGCTGTAGGTGATACCTTTTAATACAACTGGATTTTTCTATTACGGCACTGTGATGTGAGTGGCCTCAATTTTTGAGATTTATTGGGTCTTAATACTGTCCATTGTGTTCCTGTTTTAAAATAACAGAAATCAGCCTCTCTGTCATGAAGTCTGCCTTCGTCTTTTACTGGATTTTGACCTGTTTCCTGTTCATGACCTCTTTCCTTTCATACCTGCCTTGTGTGTGTTTGTCTGCTTTTGGTCCTCCTCACTTCATTGCTGGAATTCACCAGGCGTGAATTTCTTGTTCAGTTTTCTCTATAATTGCACTACTACAACATGCCAACGTGGGAACTTTAATGTAGCAGTAAAGGGTCTGATAATTGTGGACTGGTATTCCATGCAGGCCTGGGCTTTTAAGGGTGTTAGTGGCAATTAAAGCTCTTCCTCTGTGATCAGTCCTTCACATAAACATTTTATTTTAGATGAAGTTTCTACATAAAGGGTCTGTGCTGGTTTTTAAAAGCAGAACTGGAGGATTTGGAAGGAAAATATTTTACAAAAATATGAATGTTTCTCTCTGATAATATCTTTGGGCTCTTTGAAAACAGTATTAATTATGAGTTCTGTGATTTTTCTACTTTGTTTTTATTAAAAAAAAAGTTTGGCTTGATTTTTCTTTATTTTCTAGTTCTCCTTCCTCATGCTAAAGGGAGTATAATGTTTACATTCATATTATATTTGTATTATATTATATTTGTGAGCCACGAGCCTAGACGATTAATCAGTTTGTTGTGTTTACTTCTTCTCCTTGAACTGTGCAATAGCCTCTGGCAGCAGTGTCAGTATCATTTTAGATTCTGATCACTTCTGTTTTTTGTTCTGTTTTTTTTACGATAAACATTTAATTACATTTTTGGAGGCCATGGGAATACCAACAAACAAAAAGCAAGAAGTAAATTAGAATATATACATGTGTAACTTAACACAGAGTATTAAGACATACACTACGAAAAAGACAATGTACATGTACATGTACAAAAAAAAACAAGTAACAAGTGGACGTAAAGTGAGAGTACAAAATAAAGAAAAAAAATGGAGGCTGTGTTATAAGCATTGCCAAATAAGCAAAAGCTTGGTGTATATAAGAGTATGAACATGGAAGGGAGCTAAGTCATAGACATTTTAAGCGCCATTAATGTAATCAAGAAATCTTTCCCATTTCAAATAATACTTTTCTATGCTGCCCAGCAGAGAGAAGGATACCCCTTCTTATGCCGCCACCCAGCAGGTTGTACCACTCAGTGATTTATGGTGCGTGAGCTGATTTCCATTGTTGAATGAGCAGTCTCCTCCCCAGCATACAGTGGTCTGGACTCAGAATAAATAGACTGAATTGTATCTTTTAAGGCTGATGGGTCCCCCAACAGAAATAGATGGATGTAAAAGGGGACTGCCTGAACAATAATTCTCTGGATCGAATCATGAGCTGATGTCCAAAAGTCACGTTCTTTAGGACAATCCCATACGACGTGGATTAATGTTCCTTCGTCAGGGCAATTCCACTACCAAGGGTCACCTTTAATCTTAGCCCTATACAGTCTAGAAGGGGTCCAATACATTCTGTTGATAATGTTGAATTGAATTAACCTTTTGTGAATATCACAGGACACGCAGGATGTTAGTCCTCTCATTTTCTGTGAATGAAGTTCCGAGATCTGTTTTCCACGCGATTTTCAGGGAGCTGGTAGTGCTGCATTTCTGTAATAGCATAGAGTGATAAAGTGAGGCTTCATGATCCTAACCGTAGCTCGAGATAATAAAAGAGGGGGTCTCTGCATTTTGGGGGGCCAAGGAGGGCTTAAAAGTTGATTGCCAATCTTGTTGTTTGTGCAACTTAAATTCGGCCTGCAATTCATTGAAAGATTTGAGGTCCTGCTCTCTGTAAAGGTCCCCAAGTACTGCAATACCCCTCTGCATCCAGTCCCTACTGGTCACAGTTTTAAAGCTCATCTTAATTCAGTGACCAAAACTGCATTTTCATTTAATTAATACAGTGAAGCTGAGGCCCCTACTGAAGCTTGTTCATGTTTCTGTTTCCAGTCGTCCTGACTATAGTAACACTGTATACTCCTGCCTGCCTTAGGGGGCGATCACACAGAAATGAGACGCAGAAACACGGACGCTTCAAAGATGCTTGAAACGCTGGAAGCGCTTATTCAATGCGCACTAGACAAAAAAAAAAAACAGCAAGGAGCGCCTGTGGAGCGGGGGTGCGTGCTCAACACACACACACACCTCCTGTCATCTCCCCTTGAATCTAGTGTTTCCCTCAAAGACAGTAGAGACAGTAGCTTACATGAAACTAGTACTGAGGTGTGCGTGTGTTGTATAATTCTTCAAAATCAAATATTATCAGGATAAATTTCTCATCTTCGGACTGTATTGTGTTGTCTGTCGCTCGTAAGTGCCGTAAAACTGCCGTAACTGACCAAACTGCCGTAACTGCCACAACGAAACAGGAAGGAGGATTTGATTTGATTGGTGCTACTGGCTTCTGACACTCAAAAAGTTGAAAATATTTTAACTTTTCAGCGTCTACGCACATCTAAAAACGCCCGTCTAAAAAGACGCTTGAACACCGGTCAGACACGCCGTATCATAGGAAAACAATTGTTTTACTGGTGTCGCACTTCTAGCGTTTCATCTCAGTGTGATTGCCCCCTTAAGCATCCACTACAAAACTACAGATCATTCAGAATGCTGCTGCCAGCACTTTAACAAAACTTAAATAAGAGAGCATATAACTCTTGTTTTATGAAACTTACCCTGGCTACCTGTATCTTTTACAATTGACTTTGAAGTCCTTCCACTAGTTTTAAGGTACGTAACAGCCTTGCCCTCTCTTATATCATAGACTCCCTATGGTTTTATGATCCTCAGTGGACTCTGAGATCTTCCACAGCTGCTCTTTCAACTGTTCCCAAAAACTTTTGGGGATGCTTCTTTGAGCTACAACACCCCAAAAATATGAAACACTCTGTCTTTAAATATTAGACTTGCTGTCTCAGTGGACAGTTTTAAATGATATCTCAAAATGTATTTTTTAATATGGCCTATAACTAGCAGCTGTATATTTTTAATATTTTATGAATTTCTCTAATTTTCATTAAATGAGTGTGGTATGGTTGTATGGCTTTATTTCTGCTGCTGAATTGTTAAGTATTCTGTGCTGCATTCTGTGCAGACTCAAGGGTTTACTGTTCCTACATGTCACTGAAAAGTCCCATCTAAAGATCTTTGTGGCCTCAGAGAAATCCTTGTCCTCTAAGAGTCATTAATTTAGTTTCCAGTGGATGGATTTTTATCACTAATTATAATGTTGGTGAGTTATGTAAACATTTTAAAGGAAACCAAAAAGTCAATTTTCGCCAAGTATGTCTCACCTGTTGTAGCTTGTTCACCCTCCAAATATTTACAAGATCTGATGAAGATAGTAAAGTTTTGATTGCACCATGGGCTCTTAGATGATGACTGTTATTCTGTAATCCTCTCCTGTCTATTTTATTGTCTAAAACAGAATTAAAGTCACACTCTCTGTTTCATTTTTTATGTTGTGCCATGCATTTGTGGAGGTTTTTAAAAAAATATATACTTCCACTCTCATGTGACTTTAAAGTTTGATGGAACCACAAAGGCTGAAACATCACAGACCACACAGCAATTAACTTATTCATATGATTATTTTTCATGTCATGGTTTCATTTTGAATTTTCCTGCCTGAATGAATGAAATGAAGCTACATCTTTCCATGTATTCACCCAGCCTGAGTAGATGTGTTCCAGCTCTTCAATATGTGATCTACTCTTGGCATTTCTCTTGAATTTCACTACATGTATTGATTGCGAGCCTTTACTGCATGGGTCCAGTGCAGTCCTCTTTATAAGTCAATCCACATCAAATATTTAATTGCACAGCTGAAAGATTTTATGCCAAACAGACAACGAGTGTGTGCTCAGCAGAGTTGGGTAAGGGTTACGTTAAAAGTAATCAAAGTACTTTACTGCATTACTTTTTTAAAAAGCTACTCGTCTTTTTTAAAAAAGTAACCAGTTACTTTACTGTGTTACTCCCTGAGTAAAGTACTTCCAACGTTACTCCCTGAGAAAAGTACTTCCAACGTTACTCCCTAAGAAAAGTAACTCAAGTACTTTTAAAGTACTTTTGAATATTCTACATTTCCTATTGGGCAATGGACCACAGGGCACTAAGCCTACAGTTTTTGGGCTCTAGTTTCGCAGACCGGGTGAGGCGGAGGCGCAGCGCACCTGCGCTTCGCCAACTGGGTGTGGCCAGGCGGATTTTGCAAGTTTGGCACACCGTGCGCGCTGGCGCAGCTACTCGTCTGTCCCACCTCCGTCCCTCCTACCTGCGCAAGTCGGAAAGAGGGAGGAGAGAAGGCGTGGAGTGGGTTTTACACACATCACACCAATCAAATGAGCCCCTCTCCTCGCCCTTAAATGCGCCGCGTGAAGGTGTAATGAGAGTTTACTGAATTCGCCATGGCAGAAGAGAGCAGCTGCGTCAGACCGCCAAACTTCTCCCAGGAGGAAACTGATGTTTTGGTCTGGGAGGTCCAAGCTCGCAGTGTCCGAATATACGGAACTGCGAGCAGACCTCCACGGGCTGATGATGCAAAGGTAGTCTGGGAGGAGGTCACCACAATTGTAAATCAATGTTGCGTTTCTCTCGTGCACGCGCTCTCTCTTTCTCTCTCGCAGTCTCACTCTGTTTCTTTTCTTTTGACTTTTCTAAGATGACAGATGCTGAATATATACTCCCTATCTGATGCTGTGGCTGTTTGTGGTTGGCTGAGAGGGATGTGAACTCATTAGTTTTGTTAATCAAATCAGGTTGGGTTTCCATTACGCGTGCCAAATGGTGCCAATCCCCTCTGATCTGACATCAGATGTGACGGGACAGTCGATATAAAGATACATTTATGTGCTGATTGCAGATAGTTGCATTGAATAGTGTTTTTTTGGGTATTTATTGCATTATTAATGTGCCTGATATTCTGGAAACCTGCCTGTGAGGTTTTGGTGACGTGTGCGCACTTTCGCCGGTCAGCCAAACTTCGGATTACACCGGCTGCGCTCCGCCTGCGCTGACAGTAGATGTTGTTTCAGCTGGCGAGCTTTTAGCGCACCTTCGGCGAAGCCTTTTGGCACGAAACTGTCACTGCGCCAAGCTGGATCTGTCGACACCTCACCCTGCTGCGCCGCCACACCCATCTCAGCACACCTCTGTCTGCCAAACTACCAAACTGAGCGCGCCTCGGGTTGCGCTGCTCGAAACTAGCTCTGCGCGGGGTTCGCCACCCTGTGCCAGCCTG
Source organism: Epinephelus lanceolatus (assembly GCF_041903045.1). NCBI lineage: Eukaryota > Metazoa > Chordata > Actinopteri > Perciformes > Serranidae > Epinephelus > Epinephelus lanceolatus. Next base: position 17,853,450 of record NC_135734.1, read on the forward strand.
CGCTGCGCCAGGAAACTAGAGCCCACTGTCTCCAAAATTAAAGTTATGGATCACTTGCCCTTCACTGAGATCCAATTTTCCCATCACAGCCGTCACTTTGACCAGTAGAAACACAGAACGATCTGCTGCCGTAGACAACTGTATGACAACAACACCCCAGCGTTTTTAATATTTCCTCTAGGGATGTTGCCACACAGAGTAAAAGGAGGAAATGATGGTGTGAAACAGCAGAGGCACTTTCTCAACCCGCTGAGTTAACGTTACTGTCATTAGCATCAAGCTACCAAACAATGGTACATCCTCATAATGGAGACTGACATAAAGTAATAACATTAACAAATAGCGGCGGGGCTTTTACTCACCACAACTGCAGAGGCTCCCAGCTTCATTTGAAACAAACTACATTTTATTAATCCCTCTGTGTGTTTATATATTTACTTTTTTTATCCGCTCCTGTTGTCTTCATAAAGTTAACACATTGCGTCGTCATTTCAAACTCAACACTTCCTGATTCTCCTTCAAATTAAAAGCCTCGGCTGAGAGAATCCCTCCATTTTCTAAATAGGCTTTTATTGTGAAACATTTGTAGGAACTTGGTTGTGGAGGATACAGTAGCTTGAATGTTTGCGTACGGTGCTTCAAGCTCCTGCCATCTGCTGATGCTACAACAACATGTCGGCTGGCACATGAACAGACACACAGTGACTCAAATAATAGTAAAAGTAATAAAAATAGGACAAGAATAACCCGATGACATCACACACGCTGTGAAAGACGACCGGGGATAATTGGTGAGTACCATCGTGTAGTGTGTCATGTCTGTTGGCCAAGTCACGGCACGATTTTATGACTCCACAATCGTGTAATGTGACATAGTGACTTTCAGAATGGGCAGAAAAGTCGTGTAGCGTGTACCAGGCATAATGCAAGTCCTGAGTCTGACCTGTCTGTCAGCGAGTCCTCCTCCACCTTTTTTTAGACTCCACCGTAGACAACGGCAGCATTTCTTCTACCACATAGCTAACGTTAGCCACAAGCTTCATGGCTTCTTTCAGACTGATAGGTTTAACGTTATCTCTGTTATTAGAACCAAAAGACAGTTGTTGCTGTTTCAGAGTTGAAGGACCAGCGTTCTAAAAGTACTGATGACTTGTCTGAAAATGTACTCAAGTATTTGATTACTCAAACAGCAAACTAACGCGTTAGGTAACTCGTTACTGCAAAAAGTAATCAAAGTAACTCTAACGCGTTATATCCAACTCTGGTGCTCAGATATAACACATGTTGACCACATCCAGCAATACTAAGGATCACAGTGTATGCCATGGATAAATAAACTTTCCATGTTCTTCATTTTTAAGTCAAACTGAAATTATGGAACCAATCACTTTCCTATTACTGAAAGGAAGAAAAAACATCTGGAGATATATCACACATCTCATTCTGTTACCTACACTGTACGTTTCTCTTAGTACACAAATGACAAGAGTCTCTGCAACAACAGATCATCTAGTAACACAACTAACAGCCTCAAGCCACCGCCAAAGTCATGACAGGTTCACATTTTTTCAACATCTAATGTTGAGTAAACACAAATTACCTACCAGCAGCATCCACAATGCCTGAATGCTGGAGGCAGAGTAGAAATACCTTAATGCGGCTCATATGTGATTGTTACACACTGCTGGCTCCAAAGCAAACGTACACTTTACTAAAATCAAGAGAAAAAGCACTTAATTCTAACTCGACATACAAAACCATTCAATCTTTTCCACAATCTTTACCTAGGCTCCACTTCGTTGTCCCAGTATAAGTTTTCTCACTCCAGTGATAGAAACTATTGCACAAACTAAACTCCAGTCTTCAAAACGTCCCATCAGAAACCAATGCAAGCATAAAGGTAGCATTATGTTATTATAGTCTACAACCTCTATCAACACTGACCTGACCCAGCAGCTCGGGTAGCCCCAGCACTTGTCCTGTGAACACTCCCAAGCAGATGAGGATGGAGTTGAACTGGCCAATGGAGCCTCGGATATGTTTTGGTGTAATTTCTCCCAGGTACATGGGGAGGGCGCTGAGAGCTATACCTGTCAAAAAAAACAAAAACATATTCAAATCTTGCTATGAAAAGGACAAAAGACAAATGCATGTTATAGATATATAGATATAACACGTGTTGCATCTCTGACCACACCCAGCAATACTAAGCATTGCAGTATTCTTTAAGTGTTGAGAAAACTCTCCTTAAGCTAAATAAACACATAAAAAATTATCTTGGATGGTGGGAAACTTCTTCCACCACTGCTATGAATGGGTAGAGCAGTGATACCAGGAGAAAGTATCCCTCCAGTGTCTGGATTCTTTCTGAATCTGTATCTGAATCTGTATTGTTTTTCTACAGAAATGCACAAACAAAGCCATGATTGGACATGTGCATTCAGAGGGGATCGTCAGACCTGTAATCAGAGTCCTACTGACAGATCACAGATCATCAGTGCATTCAGGTTTGTCAAGCAAGGCACGCTTGATATCTGCCAATCCCCATTGATGTTTCTTTCTCCTTGGGGTGGGGTCACACCACAAGTCTGATTTTTGACCTATTAAATCAAGCAAAGCTGTTCTCATTTGAAGCTGTAGATGAAATGTGAGCTTTTTTCTATTTTGGATTATTAAAAGCTGAAAGTGAATTTACTTTTGTGGTTAAGATGGTTAAAGCTCGGGTAAGCAGTTTATCTTTGGCTTCCCTTAGCAAAAATCCCATCATAACTTTTGAGCATATCGTAATTTAAGTGGTCTGAGAGAACATTAGACTTCTGCACCTCCTCTTGGCTCTGGTTTTAGGATTTAGAAAATCTAGCTTGTGACGAGAGACTTTGGCCAATCACAGGTCATTTCAGAGAGAGAGCATTCCTATTGGCTGTTCTACAAAGGCAAATGCGTGTGCATATCCCTTCATATGATAAAATCCTGATTCAGTGGCAGAGAATCCTGCAGAGAAAGTTGCTATTCCAGCATTGGCAACTACTTCCTACACTGCAAAGCAACCAAAAAAGGAAGACGGGCTTATCAAAAAGAGAGTCAAGCTTCAAGCTCTCATTTATTTAGCTAACATTAGCCTTGAATCACAGTGTTTACTCCACCTCACTCCCCGCCGCAACAGGCCACCTCTTTGGAGGAGAGGCAGCAGCTCTGGAGACGGACCCCCAGTCAGCAGCCACAGCAACTTGAATCCAGCCAGTGCAAACCCCAGCTCTGGCAGACTGCACAGACCCGACTCCCTGCAAGGTCAGCACACTTTCTGCTGCTGTCACACAGGTTAGACCTTGCACCTCGCTGGCCACCAGCCTGCTTTGACACCCGGCACTCGGGGGTTTGCAATGGCCAAAATCATGCCGCTATAGCCACCAACCTAAGGTCTGTCTCCACAGGGGGAAGCAGTCCACAGCTGCAGGGAGCGAGGCGAAGAGACTGTGGAGTGGGTAGCTTAATAGCTCTGTGATAAACCCAGAGGGAGAGAGTGGGGCAAGGAGGTGTTGAGCAAATGCGCTGGAGGCAACGGAACAATGAAATGGGATTAAATAAATCAATGTATGGGAAACACTGGGTTACTGGATAAAGCATGTGCAGCAAGCATGTGCAGGTTGTTTGGTGAGAGGGGCTTAGGGCAGAGAGGGGAAAGCTGCAGGAAGCGGGTGTATATCGAAAGTTTTTTTTTTCTTCTTCTTCTTCTTCTTTTTGTCTTTTCCAGATTTCTGCCTTCCCTAGCTTTAACCAACTATATATTTAAGTTTTAGGAACTGTGTGACATTCATCGGAGCACAAGTACTTTTTTCTTTGTCTCTCATGTAGTACTTCACTTTTGTACACTGCCCAATAAGTAGTGAGTATAAAAACATACTTCTCCAGTCTGGTAAATAAAAAACTTACCTGAGTCCACCCCGATTATGAGTCGGCCAATGATGAGCATCTCAAAAGATTTGGCCCTTTCACCCAGGGTCAGCAGCAGAGCAGCTATTACAGCAAAGCCGTTATTCAGCAGCAGGGTTCCCTTTCTAAAATCAAGAAGACAATATGGTTGTTACCAGACAGAAACATTACATATCGGCACAGGCAGTGGTGGACTCAGGCTGTCTGAGGTTTGAGGGCCATCACTGAGGGCACTTTATCAGATTTTATCTACCAACACCCCCCAACGCCCTAGTCCACAAGTGGGCAAAGGTTCTTGTTATCTCTGTACAAATATTAATTTCAGTTCAATTTGTCAAAATGAACGAATGAAAACAAAAACAAATAACAACAAAATAGGGATCAGAAAACACTGGTGGGTAACATAACATTTTAAAATAAGTAAAATGCAAGAGTGGAAAGAAGTATCCCAGGCACAGATTAAATATTCATAAGCACTTTCTTATTTTGGAGAGTTTTAAGAATGACATTTCAACAATGTGCAGAGGTAAGAATGTTTTATAGAGCCTTTAGAAAAAAACAATAATTAAGAGTGGCATTCATGGCTTATAGAGGATGAAGAAAGGAGTTGAGATACACTATTCTTCAGGGCCAGCAAAGCAGAAAAATCAATGTGTATTCTTCAAAGGAGGCGCATCATGATCAGTGAAGCTTCAGCTGGCTTTATGTCTGAGGAGAACCGATTAATGCATGATCAGTTCACAGTTATTGCCATATATCCTGAAAAACTGAAAGGTGTTTTATGTCTCAGCAATTGAGAGAATACTAACAAACTAGTCCATATCTACTGAGTACAGCATACCATACCATGACTTAGTCATACCAAAAATTAGAAGAAAAAAAAATTTTCAGCCACAGGGGGAGCCACAGCGATCGGTCACATTTTAGCCATTTTTAAGCATTTTTCTGTTGTTATAGCGCCACCCAGTTGCCAATTAGAGTTAAATTTCTCCAGTCACCTTGAGGCGTCCTGTTCTACATATCTACCAAGTTTAGTAAAAATCGATATGGCGGTTAGGCCTAGATAAGAAATTAGCTCTCTAGCACCCCCATTTTGTTTGATGGGGTCAATAATGGAGGGGTCCCCTCAGATTATGTGTGGTCATATGCCTACAAAGTTGCATGGTGATCGGTGAAACCCTTGAGATGTTATACACAGGGCTTGAAGCAAGAAAAAATCCTGTGCCTGAAATTTTTTTAGAGGGCCTTCTGTGCTAGGGGGGTCCGGGGGCATGCCCCCCGGAAGAAAATTTTGAACATTTGACGTCTAAATGAATTAATCTGGTGCACTTTGAGAGTATCAATCAAGTATCACATCAAGGAGCTAGAATAACAATTTCAAGGTTTTTAATAATGAAATATGAACAGTTCACCAAAAAAGGAAAATTTGGTCATCAGCTACTACAAAATGGTTGGGGCCAGGCAATTTTAGGCAATTCTGAGCAACAAGTGGCAGAATAGGAAGACAACAAGAATGCATTAAAATGTACGTTTTACATCAGTTGAAGCTTGAACTCACAACCTCTGACACCAAGGAGCATCTTCTATCTGACTGAGCTAATTTGCAAGTGACAACACATTGGTGGCTTCACAAATTATCTCACTAATCTCTACCACACCACCTCTTTCTCTTTCTGTATGTGTGAATTGCAACCCCCAACCTGTAGCCATTTCTCTCTCTCTCTCTCTCTCTCTCTCTCTCTTTGTGTGTGTGTGTTTTCATCTCTCTCGTGTCTAGACCAAAGTGAACAAATATTTATAGACAGACAAGCAACATCATAATTAAACAGGCTTTTATTTTTTTAATTTATTTTATTTTGAAAATTGGCCGGATTCTCTCATCTTTTCTGTGTCCGACTTCCTGTTTGGTATGATCCGCTCTATCCAGCTTGACAGAGGCACTCACGGCTCGTGTGAAAAATAGACCAGATGCCGAACTGAAGCGCTGCAGTGCGCGAGCCTCCGCGGGCGCTCCGCTCTGCTCACCGGCCTGTGTGGACAATCAGATAGATTAACATGGACGCCGACTGAAAACTGCCTCCGCTGCTGGGTGCTGCACTTCGGTTCTGCGTCCGGTGTGTTCGTGGCGTGACTGAATGAGAGACTGTGAAAACTTAAGGCCCGCCCTACTCTGCCTCTGATTGGCTAGAAGTCCTTGTTTACCTTGAGTAATGTGATACACCATTGGTAGTTGGAACTATCACTTTGCTTTGCTTTAAAACGACAGGTTAAATCACTGTTGCTACGGCAAGATGATAAAATATTCACGAGAAAAAAATATTCCTGCACCAGAATATCCCTGCGCCCGAAATGCGGCACCGTGCCGGAGAACTTCAAGCCCTGTAAACACTTTTATGTGATGAGCCACGCCCTCCGCAATATTCATTGCCTTATAGAAGCTCAGTTTTAGTAAGTTTTTCAACTTTTGCCAAGAGGAAACTTTAGATATTGGTCTCTAGATTATGTTCACAGAGTTTCATGCAGATCAGTCAAACTTCCTAGGAAGAGATCGATTTTAAGTGTTTTTCAAAAAATTCAAAATGGTGGAAAATCTATATAACCGGAGGTTACGGGTTCTTGAGGCAAATTTGTTCCTCATGAGGAGAGGCATCTCTGTGCAAAGTTTCATGTCTCTACGAGATACGGGGCATGAGATATGCCCATTCAAAGTTTGCAATTTCAATCGGTTGTTATAGCGCCCCCCTTTGGCCAATTGATGTAATATTGCTTCATTCGCATCCTCCCATGACCCTCTACCACTGTGCCAAATTTCACATGGATTGACCAAGTCAGTGAGGAGAAAAACGTGGAACACACACACCAACAGACAGAGTTTTCGTCATTATATAGTAAGATGTGGACATATATAAATTCGACCCTCAGGTCAGAAGTATTATGCCAAATAAGTCATGATGTGGGTGCAATTCTCATTCTCAGCACACTATTCATGTCTGCTATTCAGGATGAACTAAGACGCAGCCGATGATCCTTCAGAAGACCTGAAGGCCTCTTCTTCTCCTCACTAGACTCGAAATAATGGTGCACTCAGGCAGCCTACAATACCAAGCATGACCATGGTCAATCACTTACCTTAACTCTGTAGTTATTTTAACCTAAACTGTGTTCTTTCCCTGACCCTACGACACTTGAGTACCTAAACCTTAAAAGGAATTTTCAAACATTTCGTCATTTCTTTGTGGGGCTGCTGCAGTTATGAGTGTTACTTAAAGAAGTATTTGAGAAAACAGAAAAAAAGGATCCTTCTGCTCAAGAGGTAGAAAACTTACAACCACCAGAATGCACTGCACTGCTAGTGGGTGACATAATGTCAGCTCGTCCAATTTTCCACAAGAAATTATATAGTGGACGGGTGTTAACAAACTACAAATTACATTTAAACAGTAAGCTAAAAACATTTGAGGCAATAAACAGGCAACGCAGTAATAGGCCTTGGTTCATATTTATCAGCACTGCTTAGTATTAGATTCTGATCTCAAAATTTTCAGCCTCCGTTTATACAATACAGGAAACAGCAAGGCGCCCGCTTCCTGTCCACAAATTCTCACATTACAGCCAAACAGTGCACTTAAATATGTTTCTGAAGATATTTTACGCTTCACAGTGCTTCCTCCTATCACAAGAAACAAAAACGTAGGAAGACTCTTGCAGGGAGTGTCTTGGCACAGGCCGCAACACGGCTGTTGTTTTGAATGCTGAAGACTGACACGACTTTTCAGTTTGTACAGCAGCACCATCAAGAAAACTTCCATTCAGCATGTGTTTGGTTGCAGAACATGTTGAAGAAGGGCGCCAACATCTGGGTCAATGGCAACAGAATCCCTTCAGCAAAACAACTTTGTGGCCTCCTGCAACAAAGACTGGGCAGGACAGGACTGTGTTGCCATTGTCCCGCTGAGTAACATGGGACAGGAGGACTAGTTCCACCTCCAGCATGATGTTTTGTGGTGGCAAACGGCACTATCTGTATGAGACCACAGCTCACAGTTTTTCCTGACTGGGAGCTGTGAGTTAGAGACTGTCAGAGAGAGGGGAAAGAAGGTACACAGGGTATGGAGGGTAATAAAAGAAAGTGAGAACTGAAAGCCTGGCAATGAAGGATGAAGAGCACACAGCAGTATTGTCTCCTAAGCTCTAAAAGAGGCAGCACTGTAGTTTCAGCCAGGCAATGAAAAATGTATGTGTGTTCTATACTGGGATGACGCTTAATCTTGCCATGTGTTTGCACCGAGCCAGGAAGGGGGCAAAAGGGAAAAAGTGCAGTGTTTCCTCTAGATTACTTTCACAGCTAGTTGTAAAATCCATTTAACAAGTCAAGGCAAGCCGAGTTTTTCCTCACCACATGGGCTGATTTGGCCACTGGACCTCTATTTGCTGAATCTTATTATAGAGTGAGAACAGAAAGAAGTCATGGATTGATTACTACACACATATATATGAAGGTGAATAAACTATTATAGATGTGAAAATTACTTTCAGATGATTAGAAAGCACATCGAAAACCTTGTCTCCAAGCTGAAGGTTAAATTGGGCTTCTCCCTTCAGGCAAGGAGACACTTGATATCTGCAACTTTTTTACCACTGCTGGATTATGGTGATCTGCTTTTCATGAATGCCCCTGACCGGTGTCTAAAGAAGTTAGTTGCAGAAATCGCATACACCACTGTACTCTGTATTCCACTGCTAAATGTCCGTCTTTGTATATCCGCAGGCATACATACACATACAACCATAGCATTGGTTGGTTTTTATATATAAATCTGTTCTTGGCCTGGTTCCCTCTTATCTATCTACATACATGTGCAGAGACCAAAATCAATATGGCCTTTGCTCTCCTAATATTCTTCAAATGCCGGTTCTGAGGGTGAGAACAGAACTCGGCAAAAAAAGCTTTAAAATATGCTGCTCCTTCGTCTTGGAATAATCTTCAGAAAGATCTGAAACTGGCAGAGCTGATCACTGTGGGGGAGTTAAAGTCGATTTTAAAGGATCGAGAAATTCGCTCTTTTAGACTGTTCCTAAATCATTTTAGAAATTGTACTCAAATCAAATTTATTCTTGTCCTGACCTTGTATCTCGTGTTAATTGCATACTGTGGTTTTAATCACTTGTTGTGTATGACAGTTGTATATGTGTGTTTGTCCATGTTGTAACTTTGTAACAATGCTTTATGCTGCCCTCCTATCCAACTTTAATGGAAAGAAAAGTGTTCCCACTTGTCTGTGAATATATCTCAGCGCTCTTTATTTCTCAACACTGCATTAAATGCAGTACTTTGTCCATGTTGGGATCCTGTAGAACAGTGACTCAATTTTTCCAAACAGACGACATGTTAGTAGTCAGGTTCTTTAGGCCGACATATTTTGTTATGATCCTCTTAACTGAATCTGTGCAAGAGCAGGTTACCATGGCAATCTGCCGCAGCTAAAGTGAGTAAGATTCATGATATCAGAAAGTCTGGCTTTACCCAAATTTGTCTGGCTAATCTGCTAATCTAATTCTAGGATTCAGGTCCCAGGCTGATGCAATTGTGTTGCATGAATAAGACTCGATTATAAATATAAGTGACTTAACTCACCTTCCCAGTGCTTTGATGATTATGGAGACAGACAGTGCTCCAAGAAGGCCTCCAATGGCAAATATGGACACTGTGACAGACCAGAGGAGGGTGGCTGTCTCTGCTGTAAGAGGCTCCCCATATCTCTCATTCCATGTCTTATTGTAGAAAGCCTTAATGTACTGCAATACAGGAGAGACATGGGAGAAAGACACCTTTTAAATTCACCGTTCATTTAAAAGGTAAATGATACTGTTCACACAAAGCGTAGTTTTCACTGTGACGACTCCAAACATGAGTCTACAAGCTGCCATTGTGCAATACAGAATGCAGTGCAGAGTGCATTTTTCCTCTTAGCTCCTAACAGTGCTGAAAAGCAGAATTGGCACTGGTAACAGTCATTCCCATTGTCTGCTATGACTCAGAGGTGGTGTGGCTGTCCTTGCAAGTGTCAGCAGAACAACTGTGAGTGCCTAGCTTGTTTAGCATTGGACTAAAAATGTACTGGAGATAAAAAGGACAGCCAGCTTTAATCAGCCTCCTCCCTGTTTTCACTGCAGTTCAGGCAGCCAGCTCATATGGAACAGATTAATTATTACCAAGGATCTGACTCTGTTGCTCCCTGCAAACATGCACATGCTCAGTCAGTCATGAGTTCAGCCAAATTACTCTCTAATTCCCTCTGTTCAAGCAACCACTGTGAACATATATAATTAGTTGAAAAGCATAAATCAAAATGGCAATTTAGTTTTTTTTTCATTACTTTCAAAACTTAACTGTTTTTCACCGTGACATGAATTTGCCATACCACTTTAAAATCAAAGTCACAGCACAGGAAGTGAAGATGTGCATTGCATTTCAATGTTGTCCAGTAGGGGACAGCACAGACATGCCTGCACTGCTTTAGTGCACTAGTTTACACTGAGGAGGAGCAAGACAACTTCATGAACTTTGTTCATGTCAAAATGAAAAATAATCAGCTGTCTGATCACATCTCGGGGTGGGGTCATGGACAAAAATTATCTGTGCTGACATGCGCTGCCCTCAGCTGGACAACACTGAAATGCAATACAGCTCCTCACTTTGTTTTGTGTGTTGTGAATTCATTCATTTATTAAAGACAAAAGTCTGACTAATCATGCTTTTAACATTTGTTTTAATGGAGGCATTTTAAATCTTCTATCATTTTTAAACCATGTCTTATTTATTTCAGGTGCATTTTATGGTGCTTCCTGTTGTCCTGTGTTTGAGTCAAAGCATTTAGGTCAACAGTACAAAGAGCGAACAGGCTGTGTAATGTCAGCACTGTTTGTCCCAAAGCAAATGTTTTCTACAGCTACTGACTGTCAGCTGATTTAGTCACACTTTAGATTTTATTATTTTAAATCTGAGGATCTATTGCCTTTTAAAATTATCTTTCCTTGGAACCTATATGTCGCTTATGCTGGTGAGAGATGTGAGTGACCCATGACCAAGTTATCATTGTTTATAACTAAAATGACTGCCCTGTGGTCGTAATCCTCTGCAAACCTGTAAAGTTTCTCTTACAGCTTACATCCACGTCTGTGAAAACATGGATGCTTAACACACATTGTAGCCCTGACAGCAAAGAAGATCTACATAATCAGCACAGTTTGGAGGTGGTCACCCAAGATTAGAGTCATCAATCTGGTATCTGACCAAAGGGCTCCCCTTCTGTTCCTGAGTTAAGACGTTGAGTAATGGTCAGAGAAATATTTTTGCACAATGATATGATGTCACAGTGAAATTGACCTTTGACTTTTTGGATATAAAACATCATTACTTCATCATTTTATCCTATTGGACATTTGGGTGAAATCTTAGCGCATTGATTCTTGAGTTATGGCCACTGTGAGGTCACAGTAACCTCTGACATTTGGCCACCAAAATCCAATCAATTCATCATTGAGTCCAAGTGGACAGTTGTTGCAGAGGCAGTCCTGGCTAGTTTTACGCCCTGGGCGAACCATCCCTCGGCTGCGCAGTGAGGATAGAGACATAAACCAGACAATGCTGCTGCTGATGGGCAGTCAACCTGCATTAGGATTGTTCATATGAGTCAGGGTCAGTCTGTTTGTCACTGTTAGAGGAGACTCTTCTTTCCCTCTCTGTCTCTCTCTATAATACAAAACTAATAACAACAGTACTTTCAGTGGCATTGTTGGTGTCCCCCTTGAGAATTGTTCTTAAGAAATGTGTATGTTCATCGCCCAACAGATGAAGTATCTGCCCTTGATCCCTCCACTGCTGTCACAACAGTGTCCCTGTATGGAGTCTTTGTCTTGTCTTTTTTTTTTTTTAATAACTAACTGCATGAAGCCAACAGTACCCCAGTGTATGGTTTGCAAACCTGGAGGCAAGATTTCCATCACCTTTCCACTTACTTGTTCAGAATGAAGCAAGTATTTGCTTTTCCTACAGGAGGCCAGAAAATATGCCTCCTCTCTTAAATGAGTAGAACTTTGCCATCTGATCACATATTTGAACTCTGAGATGGTTAGAGTTTATTAGAATTTCATGGCCTGTTTTTTAACACTCATTTTAATATTCCTTTGCCACTTGCCACAGCATTTTACGATTGGCTCACTGATGGAGGTGTTAATTAAACTTTTTGGCTTGGATAGTTTCTGCTTAGTGCTCCTGCGTGTTATGCTATTTTTACTGCACCAAACTGGCATTTTTGAGAACTTGTATATTCTATACTTTACTTACAGCTGAGGACGGGTTGAGAGCACACAGGCGGTTGGCAAGCGTACAGTAAAAAAGCGAAGCTGCCAGTTAACTTATTTTGTATGAGTTTTGTAAAGACAGCGGGAGAAATGGTGGAAAGGAGCCAGTGCTTTCTTAGTGATCAGCTGGTGCTCCTGGTGAGCAGAAGCTATAAAGAGAATAAAGTATAAGCAGCAGCTCATCATATGAACTGGAGAATTAGCTGCACTGGCAGAGGCAGCATTTCTAGGACTTTGACAGCAGCTGCTGAATCAATGAGAAATGACTTTACTAATTCACTGGCTGTTGATTGAGTTGTGCAGATAGGGATTTGTGCATTTTTGTTAGGCAAAAGGAAAAAAATTAGCTCATCATTTTGATTATTCGAAGGTTGCGGTACATAATGAACATTTACCAGCTGAGATGAAAGGTGTTGATGGAATATAAGAGCTTTTTCAAACCTTGTGGTTTAATGCTTGAACAACTGAATTATTTCAATCCATTGATGGCACATAGGTCAAAGTAGTATAACTGCAAAACAGGACAAGGACAGGGGCTCCATTTCCAGGTAGCGATTGATATTCAGAGTTCAAAACATTTTCTAAGAGTGTTTCTCCATGAGTTTTTCCAGAGCAGCACTTAAGAGCGAGTGGATGCAGATAGCATTATGTGCTTCTCAAAGGTGTCTGCATGTGATGCTGAAGATGATGCTGGATACACTACAAAGTAACCTTGCTCAGTTAATAGTCTGTAATCCTTGCTATTTTTTAGAAATACATACATTATAAAGCAAAAGTTCTGTGAATGGCACAAAGAAATAGTTTCGGCATGAGAACAAAGGTTAATGTGCAGTAAACCGTCCACAGCTTTCAGCTTGCTGCCCTTTATAATTCATGTTGCTGGGTGTAAGTCAGATTAATGAAGTAAACTTTGATTGATATGCTGCTCAAGGCAGACACAACAGCGGTGGATTATATAAATTTCATGAATAGGAACATCGGGTCTTATACAGAACTGTTCCATAAAGGCAGCACACTCTGACTCCCAACTTATCAAAATACAGATGCTTGGTTGGTGGCTGTATTCTTCAAACTATCATGCTAAATTTCGCCCCTGGTGGCAGAAGCTTATTACAAAGATTGCAAAGCCATTAAGTAACCTATGTAAACGCTGATAGTCTGATTTTACTGTGGCCACTACCCTGTGCAACCCACATTATTTTCATAATGATATATTTATGAAAAGATGCTATCTGTTGCCTCTTTAAGTATGGTGAATTTCCGACACAAAGTTTTTATGTTGAAGTGCTGTTTACAGTGAGTGACAAACAGACAGCTACTTGACAGAGACAGCAAACTAGCCTAAAGACATGGCCAAACGCAAGTATGACACTGAATGTATTAAACTGTGTGGACCTTAAACTAATGAAGGAATGTTTGAACGATGAATTTTAAGATCGTCTTAGCTTCAAATGAGGCCTAGGTTTTGACAATTAGGCCAAGAGTGAACCGAGATGCTAAGTGAAGCTACAGGATTATGGTTCAGTGTGAGAGTCAGCTCTTCTGGTGCAAACACAACCAGACAGTTTCTGTAATGAATCCTAAGCCTCCTGTTAAAGGTTCAGACTTATGAATATGCAGAGCTAAAGTCTTGAGTAAAAGCCCGACACACTCAGAATTAGTGTTTAATGCAATGGCTTTGTAGAGCTTTGGCTGCCCATAAGAAGGTTTTAACTTGGAAATGAAGAGATCTGGGAGGTCGATTATGTATTAAACCACCTTGGTGCTGCTACACCAGGTGCTGCTGAACAAACTATTATTGGCCCCTTTCAGAAATAATAAAAGGCCAGGGCCAAAAGAAAAAAGATGCTTTCATGCTGTGTTCACACTGCAAGCGGCAAAGCAACAGCGTGGACAGGTACATTATCTCTGAGTTGCTGTTAAAGTCTGTCAAAGTGCTCATTAACGCAGTTATGCTGTCATGGGTTTGTTTGTGTCTGCTATTTGCAACAAGGACCCCGACTGAACACCATCTAAAGTTTGTTTTTGGCCAAAAAAATCTATGCTTTCTATCAAGGTCTGAGCCCCATTTTAACATCACATCTCGCTGCCACCTTGAATCCCTGTGTACACTGAAATACACAGAAAGCTAGCACAGTGTCAGCTAAACAGGCTACGTTAAACAGCACCACAGCTAGAAACAAAATCATATGATTGAGCGCTGAAAAAAGTTGAGGCCAGCTCAGCTTTTATTTGTGGTGCGTCTTGCCCATCAGCAGCAGTGTTGGCCATCAGATTGTAGCTTCATGTCCTGTCCATTAAAAATGACTTGTTCCTACCCAGGGGGTGAACTTGGCATCCTTTATGAACCTGTTGTGCAGGTGGTGATGGTTTGAGGGAAGATAGTAGATAATGAGAATTACAGTAATTTAAAAATGTATGATACTCTACTTCTGCCCTGTAAATAGTGTGTAGCACAGCATCGCTGAACTGATCCTGGAGATCAGACAATCACCAATTAGACTCTCAGGTCAGAGCTGCCAGGCTTCCGCTCTCTCCCTTTCATCCTCCAAATGCTCACTGAATTCACCAATCACAGCTACCCCTGTGATGTGTGGCTCACTCACCTCATAAATACAGCCTCTAATTAAAAGAAGAACCCCGCTGTTCTGTGATCGAATTGTTCTCCCAAAGTCCCATGGAAGGAATGCCAAAGGGTTTTTTTAATACCCTTGTGTCACTGTGTCTAAGTCAGCACATTAACAGCAGGTTTCTAACAAGTCATAAGCTTTTTACGTAATTCTTTCTCTGTGTGTACAGTGTGTGTTACCTGAGGGCACACAACAAATATAGTGTAGTGCGATGAATCATTAACTTGTATGATAGTACAGTGTGAGAATGTTTTTACGCATAACCTCGTGTTTTCCAATTAGAGGTTTAGAGGCTTTAGAGACCTTCCTGGTTTCAGTTTCATTAAAGTTTGCCAAATGAGGTTATAAAATGTTGAACCATCCCGGAGGAGTGGTCCAAGCCACATATCATGTAGCAGTTATTCTAGTTCGCTGGGGACCATTTCAGTCCCCACCATTTACTCTTTGATGCCACTGTGAGCCTTTCCAAATGGCATTATGCCAAAAAGATTAAAGGTCCTGTAAACAAACTTTCACAATCAGCTTCTGAATATGAGACATGGGGTCCATTATGAAGACAACATATTTCCTGCCAAAGTCACAACAGTTCTTGTTATTTCTTATGAGAGATTTATGTGTCTCTTTTTTTTTTTTTTTGTCTGTGTTCCTCTCACTGGTTTGGCGCATGCAAGGCCAAGTCGTAAAAAGGTGACGTCACACATCCCTGTGCAGTAATCAGGATTCAGCCTCATTTGAATGAAAATGTGGAGACAGCTGAGAGGTTGTTTGCTTCTGTTATCAGGCTACTGTCAACAAAATGTTATCATGGGGTTTCTGAACACAACATTGACATGTCCTCTACTTCTTTCAAATCTCTCCTAAAAATGGGGCGTTGGTGGCTTAGTGGTAGAGCAGGCGCCCCATGTACAAAGCTGTTGCCGCAGCAGCCCGGGTTCAACTCCAGCCTGTGGCCCTTTGCTGCATGTCATTCCCTCTCTCTCCCCCTTTCACACTTGTCTGTCCTATCAAATAAAGGCTAAAAAATATCTTAAAAAAAAAAAATCTCTCCTACAAATGCAGTTTTTCAGAATCACTTTCTCGGTTATTCTTCCATTTTACTTTTACTTGTTTTTATTGTGTTTTAGTAATTAATACGTCCCTTGTAAAGGTGTAAATAACTAGTTTCATCAAGATGCAATATTATACCAATTCTTTAGACAACAATACAATATTTGCCAATATCACAATTCAGGGGCTGGTGATCGATATAAGATGATATCATATGCCCATTCAAAACAAAAAAAATAAGTTACAGAAAAAGCTGCCGCCCCCTTTATTTTTTATATTTTGCTTTTGGCCTTAAAAGATAAAAACAACACAAATACTTGTAGGCTAAATAACTGTAGTCGGTTAAGTTAGGTAAAGTTTACTTTAAACTGGCTCCACTAGCACACATAAAACAGCACATGGGATATGTTTGCCTTCAGGGTTTTCTGCCAAAAAGCCCGTTCTGGAGAAAATCTTTTCATTAACCCAAATTATGATCTTTTTTCCTAAAAATTAAGGGTTATTTGACTTAAAACCCTGAAATCAAACTTCCCCCCAACAGCCATTAAACATAACAAGATTATATGACAAAAGTATCAAATTTGGCTCAATAATAAAATTTAAGGTTTACAGACAAATCAGTTGTTTTTTGCTAGTTATCCATTACTTGCTTTAGCCCTTTTACATTGCATAAATTAGCCTAGCAGCGAGTGGAGTTTTCTTCACAAATTACATATATTATTTAAACCTTTTCCTACCCTCTGTTGGTTTAAGTCGCTGCATCTCCTGACAGAACAGTAGGTTGAATTTTGTTTTTTGTTTTTTTTTGGGGGGGGGGGGTTTCAGCTTAACATTGCTGAAACAGAGCAGCTAATGTTGCTGAGAAGTTAGCGGAGTGAGATGCCTGTCCAGGTTTGTCCTGTTTCCAGAGCATTTAATCACATAACAGCATTGTTTACATGTGCTTTGTCTGTTGACAAGTATTTTCTCTGAAATCCAAAATACTTCCATGCTGCTGATTTATTCCAGAGTACATACCGTTATCCTCATGTTATCCTCATCGTCTTTTTCTTGGACAGAATTTCAAAATAAAAGCATATTATTATCCTAAAGATTACTACATGGACCAATGTTTTTACTTTGCATCGATGATACTGGATTATTGATCACTGAATTAATATATCAGTTGACTGTTGAATCGATACAGCTATCTATTTTATTATTATTATTATTATTATAGGTTGAACACATCCAGCAGTTACAGAGCAACATTATTTTTTATTTGGAGTCCTGTGTCTGGCCACGTGGTGACTGTATATTGCTCTTCTTTTAGCTCTGTTTTAGTCTCCACCTACTCCTGAGGGAAATATCTGGCCCTTTCACTGTTAAATGCCTACCCTGTGGTGCTGATAAACAGTGTACAGTGGGTTTTCAGAGCTTTTTCGCTTTGTTATTTTTACTTTACAAACAGTACTGCTTGTGGGGCGACTGTGGCTCAGAGGTAGAGCGGGTCGTCCACTAATCAGAAGATCGTCAGTTCAATCCCCAGCTCCTCCAGTCCACATGTCGAAGTATCCTTGGGTAAGGTACTGAACCTCAGCTTCTGATGGTTGTGTGTGTGTGTAAATGGTTACAGAGTAGTAGGTGGCACCATGTATGGTAGCCTCAGCCACCACTGTGTGACTGTGAATGTGTGTGTGAATGGGCGAATGTGACTTGTGGTGTAAAAAGTGCTTTGAGCGGTAGGAGGAGTAGAAAAGAGCTATACAAGTGCAGTCCATTTACATTCAAAAACCCCAAATCAATTAGAACTTTGGACAGCAGTGACATAAATAAGGCTCTAGTTCAGTCTATTTTAGTAAAAGCTGAAATCTTTTTCTGCATTTCGTGCGTCATTTCCTGTACTCATATTGGCAGCTGCAGAGCAATGTTTGAATGCCAATTAAATAACCTGTGGGGCATCCAATTACCCTTAAACAAACACAAGGCCAGACTGAAAAGTATGACCTCAGAAAAATGCTGTTCCTAATTCATAAGTGGCACCGCTCAAGTGGACTGGCACATAAAAGCTATTGAAAATTGCAATTTCAGTTTTACAGACTATGAAAATGCCTCGTCTAGCCTGAGCAATGCAAAACACACAATGGTCTTGGTGCCTGATTTATTTTTTCCTCTCTCTAACAAGAGCCCTGTACTAACAATGGTCCAAACAGTAAACATATATTTTAATCCAAATACCTTTCCTAATCTTTATCCTGAGAGTCAAGACAGGGTCATAAAAAAATTGGAATGAATCAAACCCCAAACACAAAAACAAACTTTGATTGTGATGCAAAGAACAAAATGTAATAATTACTGAACTACATCTAATTACAAAATATGAACTGGCTATCTATAACTCATGGATGGGCCTTTTAATCTAAACTAATAAAGCATTCTGGTTACTTATTTATATGTATTCAATGGACCTAAAGTGCATGTATTTGGTTTAACAGTGGCTCACTGGATTCAGTTTAATGTGTGTTCAAAACGCATACATATTGTAGATCATACAATGCAATATCCTACCAGATTTTTTGGGGGGGACCAAAACATACTGTCCATTATTTAAATGACCAATAACTGAAAGTTCTACGGCAATGAATAAGTTCTGTAATGGGGTTTAGTGTAACAGTGACAATAACAATCTATAGACTCGTGAACGTGTGTGTTTTTGGTTCTGAAGCACCATCTAAATGAATGTTTATTGATTTTCCAGCAGGGCTAACAAATGGAGAGAAATCAATGTTGCCTCTCAACAAGTGGACTCACCAAAGCAGGAGCATTGACCACAGAGAGGTTGTAGCCGTAAATGAAAGATGAACCCAGGGCACCGAAGAAGGCTGCGCTGAACAGACACGCTGTGACTGGTTGCTGAAGAGAGAGCACATATGACACATAAGTTCATACCAAGCATACAAACATGAACATGTTAGAGGCCTTGTCAATGGCAGTCACCTTGTTGTCGATAAATGTCAAGGTCGGAGTGAGGGGACTTCAGCAGAGGTTGTTTCATATCAGGCAAGGTATCTACTGTACAGTAGTGTACTGGGTTAGTCCCTTCAATTTACCCTTGAGTGTGTCATTGTTTAAATAACATGAGGCTATTTGACATAGGCTGAGCAAAGAAGGACCACTTTATTAAAAATGATAAAGGCAGCTGTCATACAGGGTCTGTCAGTGAAGTAAGAACTGAACTATGAATGCACAGTATGCTGCAGTTCTCACCAAAAATGTTATGCTAGTGAGGAGATACCAACCCTGTCTCCTAGAAATTATATTCATATACAGCTAATTTAAAACAGCAAATACGTTTTGAGGGAAGCGTAATTCGAGCTGCTCCATTTGCCAAAGAAATCATACTGGGATTATTTTGACCCATATTGCAATATGAGTCGGGATTGTAATTGGAATGATATTTTTTGCATTTTTACTCATTGATAAAAAAAAATACTGAATTACATCCAATTACAATTGCTGAGGTCTGTACCAAACAAGCATGTTCCCTGACATCTGGAATATGATTTGTACGCCGGGACATCTGTGTAACACCACAATGCTTATGCAAATTACATCTTCTATTTACATAATGAGGACATGTTGCTCACTAATGTATCTGGCAAGTCACAAAAATGTTGACACTGATTGTATCAGCAAATGCTCACTGACATTTTCTACCAAAATCTTGCAATACGGAGACTACTACTAGCATTATGTTTTTATTACCTTATTTATTAACATTTAACCAAAATCACATTTTCCCCTAACCTTAACCAAAGAGTATTTGTGTCCTAAACCTAAGATAGGAGTCTAGATGTGAACCCAAAGATCTGGCGTCAAGGTCCTACACTCTTTATGTGCCCAATCCTCACCCTGAAGCCTACACAGTACAGGACTGTAGTGTTTTGTTACCTGACAGAAACATTATCTCAGGACATAATACGGGCAGCAGTTTAGTGGCATACAAACTTCATTTTTAGGAGACAGGGTTGGGAGACACAGAACTCATCATCTAGACGAAGTGAATAAAATTGGCAAGACATATAGGTCTATTATTAGATTAAAAGGATTCTGTGAACAGTGCAGGTACAAAAATTAAGCATGGCAAAGTAGCAGTAAATTAAAGCCCATAATACAGTAGAGTCATTCATTCATTTTCCTTAACCTGATTATCCTATTCAGGTCCACAGGGGGGCTGGAGCCTATCCCAGCTGACATTGGGTGAGAGGCGGGGTACACCCTGGACAGGTTGCAGGACTATCACAGGGCTGACGCATAGAGACAGACAACTATTCATGCTCACATTCAATTTAGAATCACCAACTAACTAAGCAGCATGTTTTTGGACTGTGGGAGGAAGCTGGAGTACCCGGAGAAGGCCCACACTTACCACTGTACCACCCTGTCACCCTACAATAGAGGCAGACAGAAGGAAAACCATAATGGAGACTTTGCTACTCAGAGAACCTCCTTTCTAAGGGGGTAAAATTATTAAGTTTGTTCTATGAGTGACACAAGAGAAAAGGCCACAGTGTCATGCCATTCGGGAACATGCTGAAGTTTCATGGAACTGTACCAGTTAGCCTATTGGATATCCCCTGTGCAAAGCTGAGTATTAATATAATTGGTTTATACTCTGGACTCTGGGGAGCACCTACATGCAATATTTACATTATATTTTCATGTGTCCAGTATATAGGTTGAAAGTTTGGTCTGATATGACAAAATTAAAGTTAGAAAGTCACCAGAAACACTGGGAGTCCTCCTCTAAGGACTATGATTATCCAAAATATTAAAATACCATAACAATATGGTCACTGTATTGTTGTATCATGCTATGGACCAAAGTGTTGGCCAGACTATCCCATTTTGGCCAACACCACACCTCCGATTAACTACGGTAAGTAGCAAGACAAAAATAGTAAACCATTTGCTAAAACCAATGTGTGCAATATTATGTAACTGCAAAATGATTAGGGCTCACCTTTTTAAGTGGTAACACAGACTTATACTTAAAGTTGTTTTGAACTGATTTTCAACCAGAATTTAAATTGATGGTACATTTAAATTTTTTAAGCAAATATTCCTATAATCCTATTTTCACTGAATTACTAGTTTTTTAGGGAATGGCAATGTCAGTCCATCACTCTGGGGAAGACTGAAATATACTTAAAGGTTTGCCACAGAAATTTTAGTACAGACATTTATGGCCCCCAGAGGATGTATTGCAATCACTTTGGTATTGCCCTGACTTTATCTCTAGCGCCACCATCAGGACAAAATAATTATTTTTCCAATACTTGGGTTTATGACGAACTACCTTCAAAACTGATAAAAATTCCCATTAGCCTCCGCTGTACTTTGTGTTTTGTGCTTATTTACTCATGTTATTATGCAAACATGCCAAACTAAGATGGTGAAACATTATACCCATTTAAAGGCGCTGTATGTAAGAATGTGGCCAAAACGGTTACTGCACTCAAATTCAAAATACCGCCGCGAGTCGTGTCTGCCCCCCCTTCCCTACAGATTCGAGGTTGCTGGACAGCAGCACACTGGAGACTGATTTGATTGCCCACGGGCGGCTGCCGTGGCAGGGCCGTGTCACCGCATCCGTGATCTTCGGTTTTCCAGCGGACCATTCAAGCAAGTCCGGCTTCTCTGCTGCTAACGCTGCTGCCGGGATACAGCTGAGGAGCTGGCTGCTAATGCTATGTACCGGAACACTGCTAACGTTGCTTGCCCTGCTGCTGTAGCTCAGTCGTAACTTTAACTGATGCTGAGACTCTACTGACTGCGTGACTGGTAGATGGCGGTGGGTGGCGCAACAGGCCAAAACACAAATTCAAAACATAAACATGATTTGTGGACCATAAAATATTTTTTTAAATGCGAATATTCTGGCTGTACTATTGTTGTCGGTGAGATCAGTATGTTATATGAACATTATTCCTTAGTCTCTGTGACATATTAGGAGGATTTTACAACTATTTGCTTTAGATTTCTTACATATAGCTCCTTTAAACTTAGCATGTTGTCATTGTGTGCATGTTTGCACATCACAGAACCACTGCAGACTGTTACACAGTGGAAGCTACTTATAGTGATCACAGTACAGTGATCAACCGCCCATATGGATAGAAAAAAACTTGTGATACAATCATTCCCGAATGCAGGGATGTACATGTAGACAGTGCAGG
This sequence comes from Epinephelus lanceolatus, assembly GCF_041903045.1. Taxonomy (NCBI): domain Eukaryota; kingdom Metazoa; phylum Chordata; class Actinopteri; order Perciformes; family Serranidae; genus Epinephelus; species Epinephelus lanceolatus. The sequence goes on from NC_135734.1 coordinate 17,875,639, forward strand.
ACTGTGCTATGTGCATAGTAGCATGTACTAGGGCCCATCATAATAGCATGCACTGGGGCCCGCTGTAACTACCCTACGCCACTGCAAATGCTTTTTAAATAATTTCCCTATAGTAATCAAGAAGTCTTGTCATGTATGAAAAGGCCTGGAGAATATGGGAGAAAAAAAATCCAATCTTTACTCCCATGAAACTCTGCCTAATTCTTCTGCTTCCAGCCGGCTACCTGAGGCTGAGGCTGGTGCTGCCTGCGCATTGAAATCATTACAGGAAAAGGAGTCATTTTCTTTCAATGAAAATCCTAGTCTCCTAGAAGGTTGTTGCTGGTAGTCATGGAGCTAATGATGGAGACAGAAAACGAATGCACACGTGGAAAGCTCCTCTTGTTAAAGCCACCCCAGTCAAGTGAATGTAAAATAGTGATTAAAAACTAAAATTATGATTCATCATGCAATTTCACTAACAGCTTGAAAATATTATATTAATATCTTGGACAAAGTGGTGAGGTTGAATTTCAAAAGGGATTTATTACAACTGTAATAATACACTCTGAATCTGCTAGGTCCAGTCTAGGAGCAATACACACTCTGCTGTGTGTGTCTTACACACTGTTAAGTGAAGAACAAAGAACTTTTGTATGTATAGCAGTAACATACACCTTACACTGACAGGCCACGGGTTAGAGCAACAGCCTGGAATCATAGCTACATGAACCAGCAAATGGAGATAACACAGCAGGGGTGAAGAATTAGAGTTGAAAGAAGGGAAAGATGGTGTATTGGGCGGAAGGCTAAGGGGAAATGGTGACTACACCATGTGGGTAGTATGTGTAAATGAACTGTGGTTAATTTCCCTCCATCGTGCTGGCACTCAGATCTCCCTGCACATCTCTCAGCTCAAATCTTTTTGCTGGCTTTATATGACTTTGTATTCCCACATTTTCATCAAAGAAATTATATATATATTTACAGGTTACATGATTTTCATATGTCTATCACCTCAGCTCAAGAGAGAGACCTGCCCTTCTCTACATATCTGTCTCAAATTCAGATCAAACAGTAAAACTAGGCAGTTCTGATCAAATATAAACCAAGATTCTGTGACTGTATTTCCTATTTCTTGCCTCAAATGTCTTAAGAACATATTTCAGTGTACTGTTTGGCTGTACTTAAAGACTGTTTGTTACTAGCCAGTTGCCATTTTGTTTCTTTTGGAAAAATGTCCAAACTCACATTATGCCACCCACCAGCTGGAGCGTTTGTTGGTCTGGTGCGGTGCAGTGCATTCTGGTAGTTGTAGCTTAATGTGTTAAAGAAATCAATTTGGCACTTACGGCTATAAGCAGGATCTGTACAGGGGTTTAGCACATGGCGTATGCTGTATAACCTTTAAATATAATCTGATCTGTTAAATGACCTACTGAAAAGTAAAAGGAACTATCTGAGTGACAGGACTGAGTTTAACAGACAGTGGCAATGAGGCAGAACAGAGCAAAAGCAGAAGCTGAACATGAAGACGGAAAAACATGATTACTGTCAGTTATTTTAGCAGGATGTCTGTATTTGTCTCTAACAGTGAGTAAACTTGGAGGCAACCCACTAACAACTGGTGTTGAGAGAGCAATAGTGCGTAGGAGGTGTGTTAAATCAGTGCTGTTTCTGCCCATATATCTTCATTCCATTAGACAAGGTAATGGCTCACTGATAATAGTATGCTTGCATTATGCCCTTGTGATGTGTGTCCCTGTCGAGCTCTGCCTCAGTAGAGTGCTCCTTTTCCATCTGCATGTTACCACTTAAATAGGCATATGCAGCAGCATCTCCCCCACCACACTTGTTTTGTATAACGAGATGTCTTTAAGTGTGATCTTACAGAATTTGACAACAACATGAACGTGTGCGTCAGGAAGTTAGAGCATCGTTAAGACTGGACTTGGAAGGGCTTGGAAATAAACTCATTATGACATTTGCTATGCAGGACCCAGCTCTTCATGTATAAATGTAGAAGACATTATGTCGTTATTTGTCTGCCGATCAACATCACAGTGCCACTTCTAAAGCACACCAAGCATCAGTCATACCTCTCCAGCCTTTTGAGGGTCACATGCTAAAACAAACAATGTTGATGTGGAAATCTGTACACAATGATTGCTAAACCAAGCACAAAGATTATTGAGCACTCATCTGTGCAACAACTGTAGAGGCTGCACATAATAATAACAATCAGTCAGTCAGTGCTGACTTTAAATTAGACTCTATACAATTCATTTTAATTATTCATGCACAAAAGATTTGCCACAACACTCCTCTCAGCCTGTATTTCCTCCTCACAGGATCATCTAATCAAAGCCAATCATACACTGTAAAATGGTGACATATACAACCAGTGTGCTCATCCAAGAGCTCAGTTTAGCAATCGTTATGCAATCCCTGCACATGTGCATGGATTTCCACGATTATTTTTCCTCTACCATGTGACCCTTGGGGAGGGCTGCATACCAGTCAAGAGGTTTTAGGAAAGGAGAAGTCGCTTTATTAACTTGGAAGCTACTGAGAAAGGAAGAAAGGATGGAATATTAGCTTTAGCATGTTTATTTAAACAAGTGGTACCAAATGGATGAGACACGCAGTTCATCCCTGATAAGATTAGAGTCATTGCCTGTGGTCAGGTCACGATGCCAACGATAAATGGCTTAATACTGCTTGAACAACTTATGTATGTTTTCAAGTTAATGAAGAGACAAAATGAAATGTTAGTGTTAAATTCCAAAAACACAGTAAATGAACAATATAGTGATAGTCACTATTGTAACAATAAGATATGATATGATACGATACGATACCATGCAATGCGATGTCATGAGATGAGATACAATACGATAAGATAATGAAGAAACATATAGCGATTAAAATGATACTATCATAACAATAAGATAAGATATGATAAGATAATAAATAAACAATATAGTGATTAAAATGATACTATTATAACAATAAGATAAGATACGATAAGATACGATAATGCATAAATTTGTCTTCAATACTTAACATGAAATGGCTTAACATTTTAATTTAACTTACGTCCAATTAGTTGATAAAATCCAAGCTAAATAAATGTGTTTCACTGTCCCTTTTTTCTGCTGTCTATCTTTATTTCTTGGTCCTTGTTCATGCTTAATGTTTTATTTTTATTCCAGCTTTAACCCTTTGGATGTGCTCATAACATTTTCCATTTTCTGTATAATACTTCTCATTCACCTATGATGGCATGTCTAAGTATGTCCATGGGGCTTGGGGTGTCTGCTGTGGCCGGCTGAAGAGACACAGTATGAAGATAAGGTCCCCTAAACGTTATATACGCTATACATTATATGAGAACCCCATCTAGGCATTTAATCCACTACACTCCTGCTGAGGAGGTGGGCAGGTATAAGCATGAATATAAACCTCTTTGATAAAAGCTTAAATTTCAGTGTTAATGATGCTCCTCAGGTTGAAGGAAAATATCCCTTTGTCAATATAACTATACATTACATACAACTAAGAAAGCAAAATACAAAATAACAATGCACGTACTGAGTACCACCTACACCATCAATAATAGTTATGTGATGTTGCTGAGTTGGCTCAACAGTGTGGTGAACAAGCAGGGGCAGTAACTGAACAGATGAAGCTGTATAGAAATATCTCCACTGGGGCCTTGCTCAGTTGGCAAACCTCAAACCAGGATTGCACTCTGGAAGATTATAAACCAACTGTGATATCTTAGGAAGAGCGGTTTATTGCTGAGTAGGTGGCTGTCTATAAAACTGGCATTGACCGAGCAGCTAGATCAAAGCTGTAACACCAATGTTTGCATAGCCACTAGCAGTGAGGGAATGGGATCAAGTGAGTGGTGTGCAGTATTTAGTTTATTTCAGAGTGGTAACAAAACTTTCAATGTGGACACAAAAAATAATTCTACATATTAAATATCATGTTTTAAGATAACCAGGGCAGAATCATAACTTTTCTCTTTAATTTCATGTTTTGAAATATCAGTCAATCATCTTTAAAAATGTGTCAAATGTGATCAGTTTATTACATTATTAGTACCACTTATTCCTCCTAACTTAAATCAAATTTTGATGTCACTTGAGCACAGTGGGCAGTGGAGAGGGCCCCTGTTTCAGCAGCAGGTCAGTACGGCGGCTTACAAGGGCAAACATGCTACGACGGCCCCCAGGTTTTAGATTAGGAGAAACGTGGTGCAGCTTCAGAAAAAAAATAAGAAAATCCCGAACAACTTGTAGGAAAACTGGCTTCAAATGGAGAAACATGCTGCAGAAAGTCAAAATAAACACATTAACAGCAAACACGCTGCAAATACAGGGATGATGCAAAATAAAAATAAAAAAACAAATGCAACAATAAAACGCTGCATATCCAGTCAACACAACAGACGTTCTCCAAGCCACTAGGGGGAGCACTAAGAAGAACAACTCCATGTTTAACCCGAGAGAGAGCAGTGGCTAGTGAGCTAGCTGGTGGAAAAGTTGTCTACTTCCAATTGAAACAGGCAAAAGTGAACCCAAGGCATTACTCTTACAATAACAACCTAAAAAATATGTATTAGTAGCCTACTGTATCATCACAAGTGGCTAAATTAATTATGGAGTAGCCTTATAACGTTAATGTCTGCAAAACAATGATGATCCCGAAGAACGAGTTCTATGTATTTTGTTCATCCCCTCTTTTAAAACTTTGAAGTGACTAACTGAATTGAAAAATGATTGACAGTTGACAGTGCTCTGGCAGCATGTTGGTGAAATAAGTTTTTGATTGACAGGAGATTATAAGCCTCTGATTGGCCAAATTAAAAACAGTTACCACACCCCCTCCAAGTCTCCTGTCTGCAGAGACACATGTGTTTTCCTGTTGCATTTGTTTTGGGGTTTGTGTGTCTTTAATTACGGATGCATGATATTGGATTTTTTTGCGGATATCTGATATGCCGATACATAACAGCAAATTTGTCTGATAACTGATAGTGTTATCAATATATCCACTTTTGTTCCCACCTAATTTTAGTGATCAAGGTTCTTCTTATTTTTGAGTCTGCATTGTTTGTGTATTTGCAGCATGCTTGCTGTAAACATATTCTTTTTGGCTTTCTGCTGAATTACAGCACATTCCCCTTGGTGTATTTGTTTTGGATTTTTGGATGTGTTTAATTTTTTTTTTTTATTGGCATTTTTTCTGAAGCTGCAAAAAACATGTCTCTGAATGGAAATGTGTTGGGCCGTTGTACCGCATTTCCCCATCGGCCACTGACATAGGTCGTGTACATATTTACTGTGTACAGTGCAGTTTGCTCACAAATACATCCTGTCCATACCTGCAATGACGGGTTTCTTTATGACATAACAGGCAAATCACAATGGCATGTGAAACAGCCTTGACCTACATTGTACCATCAGGACAGAATTGTCAATCTGTCCAAACCACAATCCACTCAAACCACAAAAGATGTCATCATTTTACAGAGGTGAAGTCATACATGCTACTGTGTATTCAATGAGTTAATGACACTAACCTTTTCAGAGTTATTCCTAGAGTCGCTTATCTTTTTGTCAGCCGGGTGGTCCTTTTGTGTTTTGTCCATCTCAGCGTTTCAGCAACCTAAAATGAGAAGGTCGCAACAGATTGGACATCTAAATCATGCAGAAAACCCATAGGAAGAAAGGGCATGTTTCACAACATAGCTTCATGTCACTTTCAGAGTGGAAGTGGAGTTTATTATAGAAACCACTGAGTGAAATATCTGCTGAAAAGGAAATGACAGAGCGTCAGTGTGCTGACGTGCACACACAGTCTCACATACATTGGGACGTTAGAATAAGAACACACAAGATTATAGATCAGAGCTTGGTCACAAGTTTAGGATTTACCCATAAGACAAATGCAGCAAAGTCAACAACAGGCAAAAAACTTATACACCAGCAGAGCCTTGACTACAGGTTTGTACCCAGTATTTCAACAACATAAAAACGAGCATGGACTTTACTGCATCACACTATAGAATCCCACAGTGATGGCCATATGCAATAAATAGCAAATTAAAAGCCTGAGTCTGCCACCTGGTGGATAAAAGAACAGCAACACAAAGAAATACTGGACAGACATCACTATATACAAAAAACACAGAAATTGAAATCTGGAGGTCTACAAATCAGTTTAATGTACCTTTGGCATATTTTTTATTAAACACAGTCGGTGCGAGCCATTGGACTGTGGGGTGTATTTCAAACTAGAAGTGTTTCCTGCCCTTTGTGGGGAAAAAAACATACATTTCAAGGCTTCTACCTTCTAAACAAAAAAAAAAAAATCAAAGCATTTTTCACATAACCGATAGGAGTCAGTGTGACCTGTAGTACTGCTTATTTCCTCTCCTCCTGCACAGCTATTAACATTTAATAGCATTCGGACTGCTGCCAGAATGTAAATGAGTCCCTGATTGGGTGACTAGAATGAAAACCAACAAGACTCTGTGTCCTGAGGAGCAGGATTAAAAGCCAAGGTTGTGGAGTGAATACATAAAATGACAGAAGACCCATGACATCTTAAATGGTCTCACTATAACCTTCCCTTACTGCGGCTATTTTAATAAACCCCTGCTTTGGTTTTGAGTCAGTAACTCCCATTACTAATCTGGACACTGAAGTTATTAAAGTATTAAGTGTACTTCTGTGCTATTCTGGCTTTTACAGTTTTTTTGCAGCCCAAATGGCTGAAAACCTTAACCACAGACGGTATTATAAAGATGGATGACACGACAGCTCCCCAAAAGTGAGGCCAAGATCTTGATCGCCACCCGCCAGCTGGCTGCAGTATATGTCATAAATCCCGCCCCCTCTAGGTTAGCGGACAGAACTTACGCCTAAAGTAACAGATCAAGGTTCATGTCAATTATTATTGTTATTTCAGGTAGTTCTTATCACACTGCTGTGTTCAGGTGATTATTTTTCTGATAAGTTTGCTTTTAATTTTTCATTTGTTGCTGAATGGGGTTTGACATCATGATTGACCATGACTGACAGCTTTTCGCACCAATTCACCTATGGCTAAGCCACGCCCCCCTCCACTCACTCGGACAAACTATCAACATTCAGTGACCGGGTGCTATGGCAGGTGTCACAGTACACAGCATTTCGCAGGAGGCAATTGATGATTTCTGGGGACATAATGATCACATGTCATTGAGAAGTAACCAAAAGGGCTTAAACTACGCATTGGAGGGATATATTAGTCATTTTATTGTTAAGAAGGTTGATGAAAAGCTTAAATTACAAGCCAAAATTTACAGGTCACAGTGTACGCTTGTGAACCGCATCTCTTTGCTGTTGCCATCAAAGACAACAAGTTAAAGTGCCACTGAAGTTATGGTTTTTGGCTCAGAATATGAGAAAAGGATAATGGCCTTTTTACCATCTTTACCAAGAGTGTCTCTCCGTTAGTTTGGTGCTACAGTATTTACACTGAATCATTCAGCATAACGTTTGCCAACCTTGGTGTATGATCACCAAAGTACAAAAACTAGAACAAAATAGGCTAATGAACTCCCAGCAAACAAGGTGACATGATGAACAATGCAGCTAGGAGCTAACGTTAGGCTAACTTTAGCTAACGTTAAAGATAACTTCATATTTCTTTCCAGCAAAGTGACAATATGTTGCCTCAAACACAATGTTGACTTACCTTAAAACAGATGTAACGTTAGACATCATTGTTAATTTTATTCACGTTGAGTTGATGTTGTGGTCTAACGTTACCACACAACTTTATCCAAAGGAGACACTTTTCTTGGTTGAGATGTGGTTTAGGAAAGGGTAAAAAATACATCTCGTCACCCAGCCTCTCAGGATACCTTGTGTCGGAGTTGCATGTACCCCATGCACACCGTTTGACCATTTTGAAACTTCAAATCTCCGAAAAAGCTCATAAAACCAAACAAAACTGACTTTCTGTAATGCATTTCAATGAACGGCCAGGCAGAGAATGTCCGACTTTATGTTATACGCACTGTGATTGGCTCATCGCGTTTGAGGGCGGGACTTAGCCATAGGTCAATTGGTATGCTCAGGATCAGTACTGATGTTCACAATTGGTTAGACGGGTGTTTAGGCGGGAATTCAATTCCACGGAGATTGCAGGCTCGTTCGAGATGAACTGTGCCTCGCCTGGAAAGTAGACGAGAGCAGGCGGCTGCAGCGGGGTGCGGTGACAAAAAGCCGCGGTGAAGTCAGACAGTTTCCAGCAGCCTTCAGTCCGTACAGGAAGTCACAGACAAACTCACATCCTGTCTGGAATGTCAATTCATTAAAAAAGTGATCAGACCCATATATCAGTTTGTTTTCAGTCTCCAGTTGTTTTAATTATGATAGATTAATTTATTAAAATAAACATTCAAATCAGACAAATACAATCCTAATCTCTAATAAAAAATGATAAAAACGTCATATTGTTGAGTCAACATCTTAACCAATCAGCTGTTAGATCAGGTGAGAGCCAGGCGGTGCAGTCAGTGGAGAGCAACTGCAGCGCCTGGCTCTAGAAACTGCGGCCGCCTTGCTCTCATGGTTTTATCGCCGTCCACTTTTGTAATACATCAGAGCAAGTCGGGATGAAGGACGGACACAAAACTAACCGGCATGCATTGTGTGCCGATCGCTGGTGATCAAATCTGTGCAGACGTGGCTCATCTCGATCGAGCCTTGCTCCTGCACAGACTCTAGTTCCAAATGACATCACCAGCGCAAGATGGCAGCGGCTGTATCTGTGACATTTTGGCGACATTTTGGCTTCATTTTGGTGTAGAGAAGAAGTAGAGACGCATTGTCCATCTTAATAGTTTATGAGCCAAACCAGTCAACAGTTTCAGCACACTGAAAACACATCACAGTTCATCTTAAGAATCTGTGCGCACTAACTGAGGCTCCACTATCAACAACTGACCTGGCAAAAAGCTCAAGGCCAGATCAGGGTCAAATTACTTTACGGAGAGCTTTCCATATGATGCAGCTGAAAGCCCCAAATTGAATATACTGTACCTGTATTCGACAGTTAAATCCCTAAAATGTAACTACTTTATGAGGCATTTTATGAGACAAAATGTACCATTGGCCTGAGAATTTTGTTCTGCGTGAAAATGAATTCAACCTACTGTAGAGTGGATGTAAAGTGCAGCTGTATTTGCAATCACTGCTTATAACAGAAAAAAGTTAATTCAAGTGCATCAGGAGAGTAAGCAAGCGTGCTGTTTGTCTAACATGCAGAGGAAATCAGATTTGGTTGGTTATCAGGGACTGTGGGTATTGACTTTAGGGTACCTCCCTCTCATTTCCAAGCATGAACCTGATGTCACCTCAAAGGATTCAGAGTCCCTGAACTTGCATAGGCAATACAAAGTGGCCTGTTCACTCTGCCACTCTGAGGCTGGAACACAGTAACTGTATTGAATCTAATTAAATTCTCACAATAGAGGCTGCTTCCAAGGCTTTCATGGGTTGATGTCAACAAGTTAGTGATTAATAATTTCCTTTGTCTGTGCAGATGATTATTTGTTCTCCTGTCTTCTCTTTTTTAAGTCTTTCCAGCTGTTTGCTGAAATGCTTGGTAATGTTGAGCTGCCAAAGGACATGTCCAACCTCAATTAAGCAGCAAACAAGGCAAAAAAAAATAAAAAATCAATGTAATGAAGCATTCGAGCATGACGACAGTGAGTGTAAGACTCTGCGGACTGTAACTCTCAAATACTGCAGTGCTGTAGGTGAGTGGCTTTTTTCAACTCCTTAAAGAAACAATACACTAAAAATCTATCTTTTGAAATATGGCTCTGAAAATGTTTTAGCTGTTGGCAAAAACAATGTATAAAAACATCTGTTGAAACCCAGGCTGTAATTGTGAAATAGATTGGGGGGGGGGGACACATCCAACCCAATATCTAAATATGCTCAAGTTCATAAATTAACCTACAATGTCCAACTTTACAGCAAAAATAAACAGGATACAGCCTGGTAAAAAAAAATGGTTTTGGTCTGTACAGCTCATTTCAACATTCATGAGTTGTTACAAGTTATGCATATTTAAGGGAGAGCCACTTGAGTGACAGGCTGTCTGTGAGGTGTCTCCATAAAACCAAGATGGTGATTGCCAAGATGCCGAACTAATGTTTTCAGCAGTCCACAAACCAATGGGCACCCTCATGGTAACTACGTCCATTATTTCAGTCAGTGGTCTTAGGGTGCTTTCAGACCTAGAGTTGTCTTGCTTTGGTCCAAATCAGGGACTAACTTTGTTACAAAGTTGCATAATTGCCTAGAGTAAGTTCGTGTTCTCACGGCAACATTTACCAGGCATGAAAATGGGTCAAGGGTGAAAAAGGTGAGAAGGATACAAGACTCGGCACCTGCTAGGGAGTCCTGGGGTTATGCTCCTCGATTGTTATTTTGGTGGAAAAATGAGCTTCCAAATGCTCATATTTGATTTCTTTTAGATTTACTCTAGTGGTGGTCACATGCAGAATTACAAGATTGCACAAAAACAAAAGTATGAATGTATAATTAAGTACAAATAAAGTATCTTTACATGTTCACATACGTTGTATAAGAGACGAGACCTGGGGCGGACTGGGACACAAATTAAAGCCCGGGACATTCAGGCACACCGGCCCATCTGTTTCTACCTATAATCCGCTATATGCTTGTACACACTACACAAACGCTGCCCTCAGAATCAACTGCATAAGAAAATCAGCAGTTATTGTTTAATTCCAGACTATAAAATAAATGCAATAATGAATTGGCCACAAATGGCTATGTGCTTATTATTTAACTTAAAATAAGAGCATATGACTCTATCCTAATGCATCTAATTTTATGCACAATATAACTGTCTGCCCTGCCCAGCCCTGTTCATGTATTACATATGCCCAATTTATATCTCCATGGCTCACAGCCATGAACTAAGGAGGTATCAATTGGGCAATAGGCCCTATAGTCAACTTTTAGTCAACTTATTACTACAACAAAAAAAATCCCACTTAGTACTACTAAAAAGGTTTTCCTCTGGCTAAAATGTAATGCATAGTAGGCTATGCCTTCACATTGCACCTGTCATATTTCTGGTCTCATCCTCCTCCTCATCACGACTGGGGTTAGTCTGTCCCTCAGCTTCATTGTCCTTGGGACTGGGAGCACCACCTACCGTTAATTGCGTGCATCCACAGGAAAAAAGCAAGCACATATTTTCTTTTAGAACAGGTTTAAATTATAATGACTTATTGCAATACCTAGTAGGCTAGTTGACCTCTTGAACCGGACACCTTGAAGAAATACGCAATTTGCCAAAGCCAACCTTGCACATTACACGCTCACGAACGTTAGCTAACATTAATACACCTGCTATAATAGCACTGTCGGCTCCAGCTCCATCTCCATCATTAGCAACACCAGCAGCTTCAGCCAGTCAACCAACGCCGCGGCCAAACACGTCGGTTATTTTGGAGCACGTTGCTGCCTCTTCTTGTAAAGATTTAAGTTTTTTTATTCGAGTTTTTTCCGCGCCACCCTCTCTTTTTTTACTGGCTTTATCCATGTTTTCTGTCCAATGGTCAAACTAGCCTGGTCTGCCATGAGTAATGACTGATGACTGTGGCTGAGCCAATCAGATTTCAAGAAAAACGAGAGCCTCTTTCGTATTGGAGGAGGCCACTCTTATCTCCTCCTTCAAGCATCAAAACACAAGATTGACACCTAAGTTCCCTCTGAACATCTCACAGCAAACAAACAACATGTGAGGGACGCGCATTGCAGCACTGACAGCTAGCAACTAGCTTGACATTCACTAGTCTCACCGGGCCAGCCCACACCAGCCCACTTGGTAACCGGCCCATCGGGATCCGTCCCGAACGTCCCGATGGCCAATCCGCCATTGGACGAGACTGACGACTTCTCTCATGAAATGCTCGCACGCATATGTTCGCTACGTCTTTTTTCTGTGGCTTCGCTCCACAGACAATAACAAAGTTTCGATGCATTGGATGTGCTGAATGTGCATATTAAGGCAGTACAGGAGGAGGCGCACATTAATAATCCTCCAGGACTGTAACAAGCTCATGCTTGTTTACCCAAACAATGTGTAATGCGACTGTAGTTGGTTTGGCTCGAGGTCGGAACACGTTCTCACCACAAACGAACCGCGCCAGAGTTTGTTTGTAACCTGACTGAGACCATCTCTTCAAGAAGGTCTCAGTCTGTTTTGGTGAGCTATGTTTACACCTACCCAAACTAACCGCACTTATGGGGCAGACGAACTTCAGTTCAGTTGAACCGAACCAAATTTGGCAGGTGTGAAAGCACCCTAAAATGGTCAGTTTAGCTGTTAAGTCTTCACTTTTTCAAGGCCACTTTTGAAGCAGCTTCAAGACTAAAAAAGTAAATTTTTGGTGGAGTGCTCCTTTAACGCCACAACCCATTTACATGTAAACTAAAGGGTCACACCACCACTGGAACAACAGACTAACAACTGTCAACACTCTCAACCTCATATTCAGGTCTATTAGTGCAAGAACGAACTGGACAACAACTAAATCCAAGTTATTACTGCTGTCTGATGCTGTTGGATAATCAGCAGCAACATGGGCTAATATTCTGTGTATAATCAGCTGAGAAGTGCACAAAATGTAACTGTCAGTGCATAACTCACACTTTTTAATTATGTATGTGAAGAAGCTAAGGCTGAGTGATATGGTTGAAATCATTATGATATTTTCTAATATTGTTATAGATCGTGACATTGCAAACGTAGACAAAATGATACATACAGTAAAATGATGAAACTGGTGAAAACAAAGTGGTGCACTGTGCTCCACTGCAATAAACTGCATGAGATCAAAGTCATGTATTGCATAATTAATTTGGACAGCGAAGACTTAGATAAGATAATAAGATAATAACGTATGACGCAATATATTTAAGCTGACAGTCAATAAACGATCTAACATCACACCAGCCCTACAACAAACCTCAAATTCATATAATGGTAAATATTACATCATGTGCAGCAGAAGACTGTAGGTAGTGATTATGATAATTAATGTTTTACATAAAGACATACTGTAATTATGCACAGTTTGTTCAACATAATGCTACATTAACTAACACGACAAATATGTTAATAAAAAGGTAAGCTGTTCGAAGTAGTGTTATAACCAGTTACTTGCAAGAGCCTTTAATTACAAGAGACCACTATATAACAGAAATCTACACACACACACATCCCACATGTATAAGAAAATAACAGTCTAACCTCCTACACTTCTGTAGGTAGCATCAGAGAAGATAGTGTGGTCCAATACCATCAGAACATGACACTGAGGATAACTGTACAAATAAGTGCATATCCATATTTTCCACCAGACTCAGTGAGAAGTATTACTATGAACACGCTTACCTTAGCGTAGGCTGTGTATCCAATGCCTACAGAAAGACCAATGACCCAACATTACCTAGACATGCAGTCATAATGACACTGAATGATTAACTTTGATGAGCCCCCCTCCCTTTGCTTCACTTTACCTGACTTTCTAATGTCATTCTCAGGTCAGCTACTCTGCAGGGGAAGAGAAACATTAACTACACATCTGTGTGATGAGATAGTATTGCTCCACTGAGGAAAAACAAGGCATTGCTTACACAGGAGGCACCTGAGCTGTCCTCAGCATAACCGGCCCTGACAGTTGGTACGATACAGTATGGTAGCTACAACAATTATATCTATAAGTTAGCCACGATAATATTGTTGTGAGTATGAATAAGGTACTTGCACATCTTTTCAGTGTGTGTGTGGTTTGTTTACACGATGTGACGGAGTTCCATATTCAACGATCCGGTGTGGACAGAGAGCATCTGATGCAACATGTCATAACCCTTGCTTGCTGTTGTGACACAAATCAAAATTAGGAGAGCCTGAACTAGGACCTCTCTTCCAATGGGAACTTTCCAAATCCGGACAGCCTGACAGACTCAACACCACGGGATCTAGACTTCAGCTATTCACACCAGCACATTTTGTTCCATTCTCCAGAAGAAGCCATCCCAGAGAGCAAGCAAGTTTTTTTTTTAAATCTTCACAAATGCAGCTTTGTATGCTCAACATGTGGACACTGCAGCTGACTGTTACAAAAATCTGATTCAAACTCTTGTAACCGAAACAAACATTTGTTTTGGATGTGACACAATTAACCCAGTTTCCCCTTTCAATTACAGGGGCCTTGCATGATAATCAAGTGTATTCAATAATATTTCTCAAAAGTGAAATGGCAAAAATTTGTTTAGCAACGCTGAATCATCTTCTCCTCTTTGCAAGTAAACTCTGCAGTCGGATATGGATTAAGGGTTTTTATCAGTAAACAACAGTAAATAAATCCAGGCACTTACCATGTATAGTGTTTAGATACATTATGCCTCTGAGCTGAAGATGAAATTCTTGAATCAGTGGTGTACAGATTCCATGTTGGACGAGAACGTCTGTTTCTCCTACCATAAGAACCATAGCAACAATGAAGAGTGCCCTTAATACCAGCTTAACCATGCTCCATTGTCCCTCAGCATTCCTTGTAGCATTCCCCTGCCGCTACCCTCCCCTCTAAACACAACTGGCCAGACTCCAGAAAAAATGTCAGCAGATCAGACAGTATCTAGATCACAGTAACAACCAGCTTATCCCATAGAAGCATGCAGCATTGATTAATAACTTCCTGATAAATGGAGCGACAATGGCAGTCCGGACGAAGAATAAGAGAAAGTTTCTGTTACTGGTGAAGCTATTGCAGACAGCTTGTCACATAAAAGCAGCACCAGAGCTTCAATCCTCCAAAAAACCCTCTCCTGAGGCATTTTTTCACTGATCAATGGCTGCTTTATTCTCCCTTGGCTTCACATTGGTTATGTTGTTGAAACTACTGGCTGGGAGCTTTCTATATTACCAACAACTGAGCCACATTTTCTGCCATGTGGAAACTGCACGAAAGAGCACCTCCAGTATCATAAACCAAAGCAAAAAACATGACGTAGTTTACGTTAGATAGCTGCAGCAGCACAGGGCTGGAGGATTGAGCAACTCCGAGTGTGTGTGGTTTGGGTTGGGGACCATGGGAAAAAGATATGGCCAAGTAATGAAACTCAGGCTTGTAAGCGGAACACTCCCTGTGGGACATCTCTTCTCAGCCTCGGAGTCTAGGCAACTGATGTATTAGGTTTCCCAGGGGTTGGAGAGACCTGTCAGTAAGAAAAGACAGCGGCGATCCTAGAATCTTTAGAGGCCACAGGCAGAGGACCATCGAGGCCCCTCAGCACCCCCTGGTGTCATTTGTCCACATTCTTGTTTTTATGCTTCCATGCCAACAATAGCACAGTCAGAGACATTATGTTTTCAGGTGGTCCATCCATACGTGTGTACCGTCTCTTGTAAACACGATATCTCAAGAATGCCTTGAGAGAAATGAAGTTCAGCGTAAGCTCAATCAGGAAGACGTTATCTGCACTCATCCATTTACATTTCTCTCCATCCCACTCTCACTACTCCCTCTATTCAGCTGACTGTGGGTGTTATCCAATCAAACTTTGCCATGATCTCTATCAGCCAATCAGGATGCCACTGCAAAATTTTAAATCCGCTCTCTCTTCTGCTGCTGTCAGCCATCATTTTAGGCAGAATTGTTGCGCCCTCCTCCACCCTGTTCCCCTCTAGCAATCGTGTCCAGAGTCCAGGACAAGCTCAGCAAAGGATCATTCCTCTACTCATCAGCATCTTCTCCACATCCTCTTCTCATCTCCTCTTCACCACCTCTACCAACACCATCAGCATCTAGACCCCAGGGGGTTCCCTATTCGACTATGGCTTCATCACCCTCCTTAAATCATCCCATCTCGATGGGGTCTAATCACCAAAGACTTTCCACATTTTTATTCATATGTTCATGTTAATAAATATACTTTTACCATAAAAACAAGTCTCTCCCTATTGCATTTCCCTCAAATTTGGCACACACATCTACTTGGACTCAACAGTGAACTGATTAGATTTGGTAGTCATAGGTCAAAGATCAGAGTCACTGTGACCTTGTGTCTTTCTCATTCTTGGGTAACTTGATATCTCAAGAAGGCCTTGAAGGAATTTCCTCAAATTTGGCACAAACATCCATGTGGACTCAAAAATTAACTGATTCAAATTTGGTTGCTGAAGGTCAGAGGTCAAGGTCACTGTGACCTCACAAATCATGGAGGTAATTCTTGTTTTGTTTTTTTTCATTTCTGGTGGCCAGAAAATTATGCTCATGTTACTGTGCTAACACTTATAGCTTACAGTTACAGGGAGCCAGCTCACTATCCTAACTAACAGTATTACCACTTAGGGTTCTTTAGGCAGCAGCGGTGCACTGTATAGTGCCTGTATGGGAGGTTTAAGAGGAGTCATAGTTCACTGAAAAAAATGCCAATATGAATGGCCATTGGGGACCCCCTTTTCAAAAAATTTTGGGGTTACCCAAACATTTGCCTGGTTTGCCTCTCCTGACCATACGCCCCTGAGCAGAAAGTACATGTGCAGAGTGCACCAAACCATTGAAAGTAAAGATGACAACAACAACAAAAAATGTCTTGTATCTGTATTTAAATGTCACCCACACATTTTGAACAAGATTATGCAACATTTGGTCATGTGTGCTATATTTTTTATAAAGAACATTTCCAAAATCTTGCACTGAAGTGTCAATTCCAGACTATGTTACGACTGTTACAACAACTGTATCCTGTGCCTCTCTGTTCAATTATGCACAGCTACAGATTTAACATATTATTATCTATATTGTGCAGCATTGCATATGCATAGTCTACTCTTGTAACATACAGCACTGTCCACATTGTATGTTAAGTATTACTGCAGCTGTTAGTCAGTAATTAAAGTCACTCTATTGAGTCTGCAAACATTACAAAGTTCCTCCATAGCTCAGGTCTTGATTTGTTTTATCTCAGAGCTCTGATTATGTGCTGTGTTGCACGGTCCTTAAAACTGATGTCAGCAGCTGTGTTAAACATTGACTTTCCCACTGCGCATGTGGCTCAGTGTCACCCGCAGAGAACCATTAGTTCTCCTGTGACTCCATGAAAACAACTATTGCGAATGAATGAAAAAATTAAAGATCACAAATTGACAGCAGGGTCATTCATTCTGTAAAAAATAAATGAAAGAAAACTCACCAACCACTCTCAAGCACTTTGCCGTCCAAAAATCAAGCTATTCTTGTAGATTTCACAACCAAAGTAACTGCAGGCACATAATTAAAAAACAGCATTATCACATGAGAACTAGCTGGCTAACTTAATTTACTGTGTCTGCTGGACATGAACCAAAACTGGCTGGAGCCACAGTGTAAAATGCTGCTACAGGAAGTGACCTTCTTTTGTCAGTAGTCAATCATCTACTCGGTGCATTTTGCCTGCTAAAGTTACAGTGTGAGCAGGATTTTCCTAATAGAGCATGTATCGACTCATACAGAAGTAATCCCTCTCAGTCATCACTAATGACCCAGTAGAAGTGTGTGGCGGTGGTCATACTCAAACTGGGTTCATTTTCTTAGTTCCCTCTAACATCAGTGACACATTATCCATCTCATAGTAAGACTTCATCTAAAGCTAACACAGATGCTGAATGCTACTCTTAAAACCCATTCACATTTAAGACCTACAGTATACGAGTGTGTGTGTTCCACTTACCATTTTATCCGTCCTTCAGGTTGCTCTGGCAAACCCAGCCAAGCTATTACATTCCAACACACATGATGGTTTGTTGCAGGCAACTCATTGCTTCTTCTCATGAAAGCATTGAAGCTTTAAGTTACAATATGCTGCACAGTTAGCCATTGGGCAGATCATTGTTTGACACACTAACCTGTCATGGTGCTGGAGGGGGAGGAATGATATGTGAAGGTTCATCAGTTTCTTTGCAATAGCAAACTGTGCACAAACATTGTGAGAGAAATATGGCCTCTCTGACTATTTTTCATTTAGCAGGTTCCCAGATATTCTATGCACCCCCCTCTTCCCTAAAGCAGCAGGACTGGAAAGAAACTGGACTTGAGAATATAGTCTTGGTCTCTTTCTGGTTCAGTTAGTTTGTTTGCATTGCGAGATTAGTGTGTAAGTGAGTTATGTTCTGCCTAAAGCCAGTGTATTCCGTGTCATGAAGGTGGCTCTCTTTTAACCTGACTACATCACTATGGTAAATTATGCCACACAGCTTACCTGGTTGGGACCAGTTTTTGTTTTTAATTTCAGCTTAAATTATAAATAATGTCACTATATAGTTAATAGTTAGTCTATGAGTGATAGAGATTCTCAGCTGCAGGAATACGCTACCTGCTCACACCGACTCTAAATTAAAAAATTAAACATTAATAGTACACCAGGCTGTACTATTAGTCAGAAGGAGGATGTTCAGCAGTGTTGCTTGTGATTCTGCTTCATATCCTTCAAATGTGGAAGTAGGTGGCAGGTGATCAGTCAAATTTCAGGGGTAACAGGGAACATGTAGCCTGAGTGTCAGACTGAAGCTCCCAGAACCTTCAGTCTGACACTGCCTCCATTGAAGGCGATTTACAAGGGGGAGGGAATTTGATTTTTTCCCTAACCAATCAGTAGAGATCAACGACTCACCCAGAATCTGACATCATTAATATCCATGTCTCGGGGGTGCCGAAAACAAGCGAGCATCGCCTGTTTAAAATGTAGCAGCTTCCTTAATTTGGTCCTCCATTAACGCGAGTAGTTGCGAAATACCTCGATAGCATCATTAATGTGGTCTGTAGGATCTGTAGCGGTTGCCATTATTGCCATCCTCACCAGTTACCCACCGACGTACACCTTGACTTCAGCGTGGCGCTGATTGGCTAATCGCTAGACCCGCCCCTACCCCCGGCGTTCATTGGTCCGTCCATCGTTTGGACCTGGACGAGATAAATCGCAAATTCATTGCATGCAAGCCTACTCAGGTGAGTGGGCGGGGTCTATGGTCTAGAACCAGGCTAGGGAACATGCACAGCCTGGAGAAGAAATTGGTTGACAGACCAAGTTGATAATCACCTTGGTGGTACAGGGATTGATGCTGATATTTTTAGGGCACTGGCCCCAAGGGTCACCAAGCCCCTAAATTTGGTGGCCAAAGTACATGTCTGATGGCCCTTATTTTAACTAATTGACAACTAAACGCAGCCTTCTGAACTGTGACACCTCAATAAATAGAAAAAGACACTAACAGAAAGAATTTCTAATATTCTCTCACAGTCTGTTAGTTCACAGTCTTTTGTTTCATTATCTTTTTAAGTTGTTAATGGCATAATAACATAATCAAAATAAATACATAATTTTGCTAGCCCAATACAAAAAAGTCACACTAAAAGATACAGGGTTGATTTTAAAATACTGCAGGTCATATCTGAGTTAACTAGGCTACTGTTTCCTTCCTACTGTCTTATTAGTTATGTAAAGCACATTGTAATCTATAGGTATAGCTACACTTTCTGTTAACAAAGTACCAGTACTTTAGCACAGAATGGAGTAAATATATGTGGTTACTTAGCTACTTTCATCCCTGACAGAAGTTTGGTCAAATGTAAACACACTGAAGTGTCTGTAAATCCATATCTTTATTTACAGTAAACATTTTGTGTTGTCATATTACACTGCAGTTCACTGTTTAACTCTTCATGTTCCTCTGAACAGAAACTCTCAGTCCTGCTGTGTTTAGCTTCATAGCTGTTAGCTCTATAAGCTCATTTAGCTGTTAGCTCTGTTAGCTGTTAGGTCTTTTAGCTTAGTTAGCTGTTAGCTCCATCAGTCAACACACCACAGGACTCTGCTGCCCACTGCATGCTAACAGCTACTAGCTCTCCCAGTGTGAACACCATTCAGCTTCATTTAAGTTGTAGATTCAGATTATCATTTGCTAAACGATAAATTAGCTACATACAAAACCCCTTTCATCCTGGAGGCGTCCTGAGGAAGATCTCTGTTAATCCTAAACACATTTTCTATTGTCATTGGGACGATGAGATGATGTTAGTCTCGAGCCTTGGCAAGGGGCAAGGTGTAGTGTTTACTGTTTTCAAAAAATGTAAAGATGTAACGTTGCACTAGCAAAGGATCACAGTATAGGGATTTTTTTTTTTTAGGTGATTTAACTTGTATTTGGACACGTAATCTCAGTGAGACATGCAGTCTCATTCTCAGAAGAGGCTTGATAAAATTTAGTTGCGATATCTGGTGCCCACAGCGTACCTTTCTGTGGTTCAGGGCCATGGTTATGTCGAACACTGTGGTACCTGTTATTGCTAACTGAGGGTTGAGGCTTTGTTGAGCCAGCTCAGCCTAGATAAGTTCAAGTTTTAGCTCAGTTCCCCATGAGAAAGAGCTGTCTGTTCGAGAAGTACTGAGCACATGACTGGATAAAAGAGACTTGGATTATACTGCACGAGTTGTGTGAGCGTTTGTATATGGATGTCGTTCAACGCAGACCCCTGAGAGTCTGATTCATCAAGAATTTTTACTATTTTTGGATTCTTTGTTCACTGGAGCCATGTCAAACAAAGTTTTCTTCAATGTAACACAGGATGAGTAACCAATACACAAATGACCATTGGGGGTTGAAGTATTCCTTTAACTTTCTATTTATTGAAAAAGTCAAGTGTGGGTAAAGGCAAAGCTACCACTGTTTGAAGTATCCTGCCTATCAAAAAGATTACGCAAACAAAAAATCATTACACTAACAAAATGTGCCAGCATTCACCATCAAAAGTCAGTGGACTCCCAGCACACCAACCACACCTGTGACTGGAAGCCATCACTAGCCTGTGGTCAGAAACATGTACAGTCACATATGCACATATGGTGGACTAAAACTAACTGAAAACAAAACATTGCAGCTTACATTCTCTATTGTTGGGTTTATTGCTATTTAACATATGGGTGCAAATTGTATGCTGTTGTTTCTGGGACTGTGTGTTATCCTGTTGAACATCTGGAAAGACTGCAGCCAATGGCTGCCGAGTGGCAGACACAAACCTTGGCTGCCCCGGGAAAACCAGCTGTGATAATTCTACTAACAAAATGAGATGGAGACAGAACATTTCTGCTTCACTATTTATAGCAAGGAGAAAACCCTATGCTAAAAATACATTTTAAACTGCAGTACTTAACTGGAGAGAAAACTTCCAGAGCCCTGGAGATACCGTAATGTATTAAAACTTACCAGAGAGAGAACAAGGTGTTTAACACATAGAAACTGGAGATATTCTCCTTATCATACTTTTGTTTGCTAATTATCATTGTAATCTTGCATTATTTTTTTTTTAAATGAAATAAAATCAGGAATTTTCTTTAAATCAATCATGTAAAATGTGTCTCTTCCTGTAGATTACAAGTAACAGAGGAAATGTTTCACATTTGAAATTCAATAGAACAGTCGAAATGAATACTAACTAAATTAATAAAATACTAAATTGTCTGAGCTAAATTAAATTACATACATATTGCATTAACGTGACTGCATGATCATGTGATAGATTTACAGACCTGTGGGAGGAACATGAATTATTTAGTGCTACTCCCTAGTGGTTTCCTCCCTAATCTCAAACTTTTTGAAGGAATAACCAAGTTTTTTGTGACTGAGGAACACTTTACTTCTGAAACTGCCATGTGCATCTCTCCAATCTTAGAGAATGTTAAGTAAAAATTGCAATGTCCAATACATCCAGTAGAACTTGTGCCATGTCAGTATGGTCAGTACAGTACCAAAGACTTTCCTTTTGCTTTGCCTACTTGAACACAAAGACTTTAACACATCTGTTTTAATAATCCATTAACAATTATGCATGGACTTTGTAAAAAATATCAAAGAAATACTTTGTCTGCTGTAAATATTTATTGTCTACTCATAACTGCATTAAAAGTATTTGGCACACTTATACCAGTATAAATTATATGACGTCAATAAAAGGGCATTACATAATTACTTGTTCAAAGTCATGAGCTTTCGTTTTGTGTTTTCACTGGACTAATAATTAACCTGAGACCTTGGCCAACTAACTTGAGTCACAGGGAAATCCTGCAAGGCGGCTTTCTCGCCTGCTCCTCTCTTTACACCCCACTAGAGGGCCCCCTGCTGATATTGTATGCCTGAATGCCATGAAATTGTGATGAAGATTCCCATGACAAAATCAGCACATAAATGTGTTTGACAAGACAAAAAGAGTGCAAATCTGTATGAAAGGGAGCTGCATAAAAAGTGTTTTTTTATTATTATTATTAATGAGTCATTTCCACCTTGGAAGTGAATGCATAAAGACATGGGAAAAATTAAGTGCGACAAGCATAGTGGGCCCAAACATAAACACAGCAACAACACGGGATCTCCGACTGAACAGACAGCATCTTGATTGTATACATACTTTGTTCTTTCAGTTCCTATTACTGCTCCCCAGTTCAACAGGAAGAGTTGTGAAACATAAAAAGTATGAAACCAAAGACAAAGCAAAACAACCCAGCCCCTTAAAACCTTGAAAATTAACTTAACTCATCAGTTACTTCTCATTCCAGGAATGTAACCAAAAGGTTTCATTTCTTTCAGACATGATTTTGTTGATTTAAAAAAAAAAAAAAAAGAGTTCATCCGTTGAGTTAGGATGCATTGAGCCCAACCAGACAAGGATACCAGTTTAAACTGAGCGAAAGCTATTACCTATGGAATGTTGAGCTAACAAATATTATTGTGGGTCCATAAAGCTCAAAGAGATGTAAAAGCACTCATGGTTACATCTTATAATTCAATAATTTGTCTCAGTGTAAGTTGAGGTTATTCGCATCAAAGAGACATATCTTAGATAATATTGTATGGGAGCTTTCCCCAGTTAAAACCATTTACGATTCAGATGTTTACAGACAGCATAGAACACCGTATAGATAGTAAAAAAAAAAAGAACAAAAAAAAAAAAGAATAGAGAAAAGAAAGATTGAAATCTACAGTAGTCCTTGTCCCTGGAGATGTGGATGTTTGTCTGCTCGCAGCTCAGTATTCAATAGTCCACTGCTTGACGCTTGCATCGTGGGAGGTGGTGACTAGAGTGTGCTCATCTACCCAGGCCAGGCCGCTAGGATGGTGCAACCGGTGAGTATCTGCAGACATCAGAGCATCAAAACAGCCTTGTTACAAAGATGACTCAAGGCAGAGAACAGTGTAACTTTAGGTAACGTAGCAACAATAGCTGGCATTAGTGATGATTGACTGATTAGCACTTGCAAATTGGCAGGTCATCAAATGATGGGAACATTAATGCTAGCTATTCAAAAACTATTAAAATCAACAGTGATATAGCCGTTTTTAAAATCAATATATATGCCTTTCACTGAGCTATGACTTCAGGTTATAATTCTGATACCATTTATTGTCACCATTTTTATGCAATTACCATTTATATTCCGTAATTACCTCTCCTATGTTAGTTTTTATACTGTTAGTGGTAGAGTGCAGTGTTCCCATGCTGGGTTCATAGGAAATGGTACATGCATATAACCCTGCATCACTATTTTTTAAATTTTATCTTCCTGACATCAGCCTCACTGTGTACTGTTGAGTCTCCTTCAGTCATATAAAGTTACTGCTAAAGCTGACTGAACATTTCCCACCGCAGCTTTATATGAAAACCATCAAAACACAGGGTGGCCTTCACTGTGAAACAGTCACAGGTAATCTACATTTTTTGACAGCAGTCCACTCCTAAATATTGCAGGTATTCAACCTTACGGCACCTTGCAGTTGTGGGGAAAACTATGTGTACAGCATGAAGCCATTTCCATCATTTTTTAATGACTTCTTTATCAAGACAACACAAGTTTGTTTGGCTGCACTGTAAACAATTACACTGGCTGGTTTCGTGTTTTATTTCTGACAAATAAGCTGGTCAAGGAGTCAAGGATTTACTTTAACTTTCAGCCAAGCTACATGCTCTACATACATCTTTTAGCTCAGCTCAAAATATCCTGTTGCCTTTGTTTTGGCATGTTTGGATATTGTTGCAGAGTGGATTTATTCAGCTCAAACAGAGCAACCTCTAAGTATGTTGGTGTATACCTGCATGCAACAAGACATAAGAGAATGCAATACACTTGTATGGCCTACCTGGGATCTTAACCCTCTTGTCTGGGTCACAAACTGTCCAGACAAACACATTCATGTCCATCCCACCGGTCGCAAAGTGTTCATTGTCAGGCGACCACGCCAAAGTTACTGGTTTGGCGTGGTGTCCATAAAACACATTTTTGACCTGGTGAGAAAATAAGTGGATAATATTTGTTAAAAAGAGACAATGACTATAATCTATACAAAACTGCTGTAGGCATTGGATACTGAGTGTTCCAAAAACGGATCTATATATAGATATACGTACAGGACAGACAAGTGTTTACCTTGTAGTCATCAGCCACAGTAAAAACGGTGGTAACTTTCTTATCGCCTATGACCGCCAGATAGGCTCCATCATTAGAGTAGGCCATGTCTGTGGCCGCCCCTGTAGCCTCGATGGTCTTTCCCTCGTCCTTCAGAGTGTTGCCCTGAATGGAGTACAGACGGATTTTCCCATCCTAGGGAGGAGAAAAAGGAAATCAATCTCAAATCCGGTGTCATCAGGTTGGGATGGTATCACTTCAAGTGAATGATTATTACAGACACACTGATGCCAATTCCTCTCTGAAATCACAAGCATTTTCTGAGACAGAACAAAGTTAACAAAACTCATGCTTGGCGAGATTTTCTGTGTTGTAAAATTGTAACTGCCACTTACTGCTCCCCCCACTGCTGCAGTGGTGCCCCCGGGATGGAGAGTTCCAACCTCTGCTTCATAGTCGAGACCATCCATTGTGAAGACTTTCTTCTTGTCCTTCAGCAACACAACCTACAAAAGCAAGAGATGAATGATGCCATCTAAATGAGACAAAATATCAGATGGGTAATAAAAAACTTCAGAGCTGCAAAAAAATGTGCTTACAGGGGAAACACTGAGCTAAGAACTAGGCTAGGCAATGATGACAAAGCACAGGCGTTACCTGCCCGATGCACACAGCCAATGACAGCCCTCCTGCTGCTACGGACACAGTTTTAGGCTGGAAATCCATCTTCACCACATCGCTGGCACTGAAAAACACAAATTAGGGTCATTTATATGATAACTGATCACTGTGACATTTAGAGGTGGACAAATCATGGAACTCCGAAAGCCAATATTCAGTTTGAGGTACAAGATAACAAAAGACAGATATTCCAGTGATATCTGTGACTTAAGGGGATAAAATACATTGGACTCTTATTGATGCTATTTAATGATATTTAAAGGCCTAATGTTTGAAAATTTTAATTGAAGACATTTTAAGGACATACAGACACCCTGTTAAACATTCGCTTTGGTGCATGTCAAAAAAATGTGTATAAATAAACGTTCTATATAACATTAACAATATCATGGAACACTATAACCCATTTTTAAAGTGACAGACAATTAAGCGTAGGCACCTCCACACATAACCTTTACCGACAGTCATAACAAAGCTTAGCTCAGCATTTTATTTGCTTCCTTCCAGATGACTGCCCTGCCCAGGCTGACTGTCAGTGTCGTCACCAGGCAAAATGCAGGACATTATCACCATCTCCACTGAGTTCACCTCAGAGTTGCACAGCAACATGCAATGACCCCTACCTGTACTCCCCCTTGCTGATGTTGGTGTAGCGCAGTGTATCATCCATGCTGCACGTCACCAGCTGGCCGCCTTCGTCAGTCACCATCCTGCTCACCTGGTTGCTATGGCCCTTCCCTGAGAAGCAGTCGTTCTCCCCGGTTTCTGCATCCCAGTAATGTGAGGCTTTTGTTAAGGGAAAAAAATCTGGTGTTGACATGAAAGTAGCGACAAACTGTGGAGCTGAGCCAGTAGGTTAATACGACAGGTGAGCATGGGGCTATCTGAACTATCGTCTTTAGAATTTTAACAAAATATAAAACTTTGATCTTTACTACACACAAATTTCTGTTAAGAGTTGCTTAATACCAACACTTGCATCATGATAAGTAAAATCCCTACTTGGATAAAGCTACTACCCACTACATTTTCAATTATTTTTAATTCTGGTGGTTCAAGTTCTTAGTCTTTAATTATTTATTTAAGTCTAGATGAGATGAAAAATGCCTTTTTAACCCTTTCAGATCACACCCCGTCATACTGTGCACCTATTAAATATCTGCTAAATTAATAACTGCCAAACAAAATACAGAAAATAAATGTCTCCATATTCCGACATCAAAATCCAGTCATATTTCTTCCTGTAAAACAAGATATGGCAGATGCTCACGTAAGTTTGTACCAAAAATTTTCAAAGAATAATATCACAACATCCACCCATCGATCAATCTGCAACTTTTAGCTGCACAGAGCGAGCATTAAGTTGGCTAGAGAGCACAGCAAGGCACGTCAGTGTGTCTTAGGGTGTTTGCCACCTCAAACCTTTCTGGTTCCCCAAACATACCCTGGTTACCATGGTTGCTCCCTGGCAAGGATTTATTCACATTGAGGAAAGTGTTATGAGTCACAGCTCCAGATTATGCACAAGGCAATTTACAGTGGACTGCTTCAGAAACTACATGGAGTGTATGAGGGGCTTTGTATGTCTCTTCCTGACAGATACTGCTCTCCCACTGGTGTACAGGCCTCTCCATATTTGTTATGACAAGCACACTTTTCCACAATCAAATCACATTCCTCCAAAATTTATATCCCACCTGTATATCCTGTTTAACTTGGAAATATGTCACGAAACTGAGCTCGACACCCTCGAAATGCAGTTTCATCTAGACTTCAAAATACTAGGACAGCCTATTTTTAAGTGTGTAAATGTTACATTTCCACTTAAACAGCCCAAATCAGAACCAAACTGCTTGAACAATTATAGAAGGTTTTCCCAACTCTGCTTCCCCTCTTAAATTAATTGCATGTGCAAATTAAAATGCACTGTTTCAGAAACTTCATTTGGGCTTTGAGGCCTCCAGTTTCACGGAAAATGCTTTAATTTGTGCTAAATTAGCTGTGATAGGCTGCTTATAATCACAATGCAACTCTGATGAAAGTATAGCAATTGATAAAAAAAAAAAGGCGTTTTTTAAATGATTTTTTTTTAAATTTCATTGAGCAAACCATAAAAAATAAACCTCTCCAACAGGAAAATATCTTTCGTTAGCTGGGTTATGATGTCATTTTACCAGAAATATAAAGTTACAAACCATTTACATCTGCCAGAGCATCTCTATATGATCAAAGATAATCTACATAAAGTATAAATACCTTTTTACAAATCATCATTGGCACTATTTAATCAGTGAAAGGATATTGATGTGTCCATCATGACTCCCCGAGTAGATGTATGGTCGCCCATCCTTTCTGTGAACTGTCAAACACTGGATGGATTTGCTGTGACCCTGTAGGATGAACAAGAACATGTTTTTAAATATATTTATAAGAGCACATAAGAAAAAAGATCAGTCCACTATACGCTGACATTTTAAGGAGCTGGAGCTTACTAGTGTATATTTACACCACCTGCCCCTCTCACCAAACCTCTGTATAATTTGCAGATGCCAATTTATATTTAATAAATGCCAATACATATTACAAAAGTCGGGTATTTATCTTCAATATTAACATGTTTTCAGCAACTCAAACGTTTAAAATTAGCTATTTTATCCCACTGTTTTACCCAGTTAAAAAAGGCAATATCAACTTTAACACAAAGCTTTATCAATATCAAGGAAGTCTATTGATAATATCCAGGAATAGAGTGCGACCTTGATGGTGCGTATGGGCCGGTCAGGGTTGTTCTTGTCCAGGTAGTTGATGTATCCTGACAGGGAGATGCTGAGGAGGTGGTCTTTCTGCCACAGGCAGCCCAGCTGCATGTCTGTCGTATCAGAGCCCAAGTTGAAGGTGGTGACGGCCGTGCCTGTACTAACATCCCAGAGCTTCACGGTCTTGTCCCCTGAAGCAGAGATCAGCTGGGAGCTGTCAGGGCTCCAGCAGACCTTCGGGATTTAAAGCAAGTGGAAGGAGTAAAAGAAACAGTTACAATATTAATGTGTGTAAAAAATGTTCAAGTTCCCTGAATCCACACTTAACAACAAAAAGACCAACACTACTGTATATAGAAAACAAAGATATGAATGGAAATATCAAATCAGTAACTTCAGGACAAGCACACATAATCCCTAATTTGAATAGGAACAGAAGCACTTTCTAAGTGCACACACTCTAGACAGACTCCATACCAACCCTGCCTACAGCTGGTATTCCTGAAAAACAAAACCCATCTGGCTAACCAGTATACACAATATAGTGTATTTTTTTTGCATAAAAAACTACTTACAGCATAGATTCCTCCTTTGTGGGCCTTCTCTCCACCCAGTGAGCCGACATGCTCACCAACCTTTCCATCATAGAGGAAAATCTGTGGAAATTACACTCATTAGGAAAAGGAGGGACATTTCTTGTGTCAACAACTTTATTTCTTCCTATTACTCATTCTTGAGAACTGGGATTGATTTTTACACTTCAATTAGGCTGGGAAAATATATTTTAGAAGATCAAAGTCGTGCTTATTAAATCCAGTAATGGGCCAACGTCCTAGTGATTGATTTTTCTCTTCGATAGCATACATGATCGATGTAAAGAGTTTGGATGACTTATGGAGTTGACAAAAAGTCATAGATTTATTAATATCACAGCAGTCGTAGTCTGTAGCTACTTTATTTTTCAAAGTTGCTAAGAGCTCTCTTAATGCCAATCAAAATACTAATTTTTAAAGAATAACTCTTATTTAGTTTGGATTTAGAAGCTCTACAGTGTTGACGTGTTATATTGAGACACACCTGATAGCAATATTACAACATGTATTTATCAAAAAGTAGAACGCTTACTGCTACTGGCATTCCTGCTTTTTTGAAAACCAGGAAGGGAGACAGGAGTCCTTAGGATACAGCTAATCCCTTTATATGCCTGATTAAATTATGTTTTTGAAGAAATCTGACAAAAATCTGGGACACAGCTTTAAAACGGCCAACATTTTCACACACACGCACAAAAAAAAGTATTTTAAAACAAAGATGATTATAGCAGTACATTTTTACACCAGTGTTATACGTATGTACTGTTAGTTTTAGATTGTGGAGGCTTTTAACACATTTTTTAATTGTTTGAAGATGTGAATTCCAGTCTGGGACGAGGGTACTTTCTGGCACAGGGCAAGTTCAGAAGTTAAAACAACAGAAGCAGATCAAAATATTTTGAAAAAATGATATTTATTTCACACATTTTAATCCTTTAAAAATAAAGTTTCACCCCAAAAATGAAATGAGTGTGCTGGAAAGTTATATTTTAAAGGGTTTTTTGGTTTGATTTTCAAAAATGGGTAATATATAAACATGGCACAGGTTGAGGCACCCATAGATTTTATTTGTATTATTTCAGTAAATATCACAGTGATTGCCAATAATAATGTAAGTGACTAAGGTAAAAATGTCTAATGGTCACATAGTAATCCAGTACTCACCTGGCCATCGGCGCCAGCGGTGACAAACCGCTGCCCATCTGGAGAGAAACGAACACAGTTGACAAACTGGGTGTGTTGCTGTAACGGTCAATGAGGAGACAGCAGGGAAGAAAAAAATAGAGGAAAATTATCCACAATGAAAGACTGTGCACTTTAATATACAGTTAATATTAGTATTTTATTTGGTACAGTGGCATTCCATATAGACTTTGAATCTGCCCTTATAGTTAATAAGCCGTTAGTTATAAAAGCCTTTGGGGGTTACATACGTATTGCATGACATAATTCACATGCAACTACCAAGACCGTGGTCAGTGTTAGAGAATGTGCTACACTTGCACATAAAACCAACTGCAGACTCAAATCAAAAAGCAGACAAGGATTTTAAGTATAGGACAGAATTTGGTGCTCAGCATGTTTGTAGAAGGACGGCCTGCTTTTTGAATGCAGCTCACGCATTCTCCAAGAATTTATGGGGGAAGTGAGTTATGTAATATGGAAACAGGCAAACAAGGCAACACTGTCACGAACCAGCAGGGTGTGACAGACTTAAAGGGATAGTTGGGATTTTTTGAAATGGAGTTGTATGGGGTATTCATCCACAGTCAGTGTATTACCTACAGTATGTGTCAGTCAGCCAGCCTGCAGTTTGGAGAAGCAGGATGAAGTCCGACACAGAAGCTAAGCAATGTACTGCTGTAGATAAGGGCTAGCGACAACACATATTTTCGCCACTTAGAAAAAGAGTATTTTCACTGCTTTACCTTTCTGTCAGACAGCGCATTTCAACAGGGAAGCTGATAATGGCTCCTAGTTCCCCATATATTCTCTTGTTAAAGCCACCAGACTCAATTAAGAAAAACAGTCATTTTGTCTCACTGAACACAGGAGCTGCTCGGAATACCTTTGCTTCGATCAGTCAATCAGTCTGTTTGCGTTATTGTGTGACTTTGGTAAATCTGAGCTTACCCTTTTAAACACCAAAGTCACACAACAACCCAAATTAAATAACAGTCTGAGGCAGCGGTAGCCCAGCAGCTCCTGTGTTCAGTAAAGTTAAATCATTGTTTTTCTCAATGGAGTCTGGCTTTGAGAGGAGCCTGTTAGAAAACACTCTCTGACATTAGGGTACAGCTGTGAAAATACTCTCAGTATAGCTTTCACTTAAACTTCTATTGATTGTTTTGGTGGGACTTCTTTTTAAGCTGGATTAAATATGTTTTGTTGCTGACCCCTCCACAGCTGTAGATTGCTTAGCTTTCATGTCAGACTTCAGCCCGCTTCTCCAAACTAAGATTGGGCCGACTGCTACCAAATTAAGACATCTGGTACAAAGCCACAGAAAACCTGTTACATCTACTACTATCTCTGTATTTAATGGAGGCCATTATTTTGATACTACTAGGAATGCAAGTTGAAGAAGACATTCAGCCTTTGGTTGATCTTGAGACTTCCAGCAAAATCAGCTTAGCTCCAACTACTTTGTTGAAACATGCATACAGGTAAAAAAAAAAAAGAAGCAAAATGTTGATCTCTGCAACTCACATTTAATGTGAACTTGAACTTGAAGGGGACTCCCTCGGAGAAGCAGCCGGTGGTGTCATCACTGCCGGTGGCCAGGCGGTAAGGACGTGTCTGCTTTATGTCGACACTGTTGATTAATTTGGAGTGGCCGGCAACCTCCCCCACTGAGGAGCCAGAGTCCCACAGGAACACGGCTCCAAACCTACAGCAAGAGATGAACACAAATTGGCAGACTTGTTTAGTTCTGTTGTAATTTTCAGCCATAACAGTGATGTTTCAAGCTTTGTAGTTAAACACCTTGGTCCAATCTGATGTTTCTGCTGTGCTTGTTTTATGCACTGCGTTGCTTTGCTTGCATCTTTGATAAATCATATCAGCCAGCACAGAAGCTAAGCAGTGTCCTGCTGTGGATGGGGGCCACAGCAATACATATTTTAGCCATCTAAAAAGACCCACCTAAAGAATTATCAATATAGGTAGGATATATATGGTAGAACAGCAACTCCAGTGTTCGGCAAAGTAAAATGTTTTTGTCAGTGGAGTCTGGTTGCTTTAAAATAACTGCTTCACTTCCTTGTCAGAGGGGCTGTCTGACAGCAAGTAAAGCTATGAAAGTATTCTAAATATAACACAGAATTAAACAGATTTTTTTAGATGGGCCTTTTTTAAGTGGCTAAAAAAACAACTACTAATGGCAGCATCTGTAGAGACATTTAATTTTATATTACCACAAGTGATTGTAAACAAACATTGTGATTTGGTCTATAATAATCAGAAACGCATATACAAGTCTTCAAGTCTCCTAAGATGACATAAAAAGCAAAGCTTACACAGAGTATTACTTAATGCATGTATTCAATAATATCAAGAATAATTGTGCTGTAATTTTGTTTCCGTAATTGTATTGACAGCAAGTTGCCCTACCTATTTGGTAAGGCACGTGATGTGCTAGGGGGTTTAAGGTGTCTTCACAGCTCAGGTAGTGTTGTATACTATATAGCATTCACAAAAACTGCACAACACTTATATTTTATACAAAACCATGACATCAAGCACGAAAATTAATAATAATCATAATTCCAATCCACATGCCACCTTGGCATGTTAATCTTAAGAACATCTAAAGCAAACAATAGAGTAGTGATCTGTAACAGCTGAAGAAGCTTCTCATGAAACCCGAGGCCTGTACTACAAAGCCAGTTCACCTTACTCAGGATATCTTTTTGTTATCTTGCTTCACTTCACACTAACACTGGCCATCTGGATAACCGCTACCACAAAGCTGGTTACCTACTAGCTCAGTCAACTCTGACTTTTCCTACCCAACCACAAACGCGTTCATGTGAAATGGGCAGGGTTGTTAATTACGAGCAACATCATCAGAACCATGAATGAAGGGAATCACTATTGGGAATGTTGATTAGGGACAGCAAAAAGTCATATTCATTGGAGTGAAAAGTAAATACTGGCCTGTAATCTTCACAATAACCCCAAATTCTGCTTGCACTACATGCCTGTGGTCATGCTAGTCTGAGTGGAATGACGCTAACTCCATTCATTTCTTGAACATGTATGAAAACCCCTCATACGCACTTCTCTCGTCCGTCCCCAACGACAGCAATCCTCTTGCTATCCTCTGTCCATGCAATGTCCTTGATCCTGCCTGAAATAGGGGTGTACTCATACTTGAGAAGGTGCTCCTTCTGGGTGGTGTCCCAGATACGGATCTTTCCTGATACATCTAAAGGGTTTAAGACAATATTTTACTATAGCATCAACATAACTGTGGTAGCTATACACGCATATTTGTTGACACGTGTTCATAGGTGGGCTGTTTACCTCCAGATGCAATGTAGAATCCACTGGGGGCGTACTTAGCAACAGTTACCGTATGGGCATGTTCGGTGTAAATGTCTGCTATAGCTGGGTTCTGTAAGAGACAGGAAATGTGAGACATCAGCAGATCTGTGACTGACACACGGCACATTAGCTGGTTTCCTTCTAAATCAGGATCAGAAGTCAAAGTTTTATTTTTTAACCTTTTCAGGGTTTTGGCCATGGTTCCTATTGCTTATGATAACATTTTACTCATTAGATCTACTGAGGAGATTTAAAGGGACACAGGAAAGTGACAAAGCACAGCTGGTACTGGTGTATCAATGCTGTGTAGTATTAAAAGTATTAAAGTATTAAATGATTTATAGGCAGGATCAATGTGTATTGATAAAACATATCTTTACCACTACAGTTTTGCACAACTGGTTCCTCATAAAGAGTAACTGAATACCAGCTGAAAATCTTATTTCTACTGACCGCGACTGTTTGAAGCTCTCATCTTACTGCTGTATGCAGTGTTCAATACACCCTGACATCACCCATAGGTGGGGTTACAGGTGCAACAAAGGCTGCGCTCCAACTGTCTGTGCATTGTGCCATGTGTTATGTGGCGGCATGAGTGGGGAAAGCTCTTAAATGCAGTGCAGGTGGCAGGTATGACACTGGGGGATCCCCATCAGCTGACAGCAAAGAGTAGAGATGTTGCTGTAACGCTCTTGTTGAGATTGACTACTGAATTAGAAATTGCTAACGGTAAGGAAGTGAAAAGTTCTAAACATGCTACACCACTTTTTAAAGGAAGCCAGTTGAACTATCTTTGCAGCCAAACTTTAATTTATTCTTTAGACAGCCTGTAAGCGTTGGCAGAGACTGTAAATCATTTCAAGCAGTGCAAACCGGCACTGTGCCGACTGAATTTTTGGAGCGCACCAAGAGCACAGTCATGGACACACAAAACACAGATTTCTTTGAGGTTGGTGTTAACTTGCTCTTTAAAATTCCACTCAGAATTCAGTGCAATCAAAGCAAATAACTGTAATTAGTGAGTAAAATGCCAACATGAATAATATAAATCATGGCCAAAACAAGACTCAAATTGGGATACATAAACAGATAAAAAAGTAAGGTTACAACACTGGTAAAATATGACTTTGAAAAAGATCATTACATTGATGTTCCTGATGATGACACACTTCCCATTGGTGTACAAGAAGTTGTTCCCTTTGGGATCGCCTCCGATCACTTTTGCAACGCCCCTCTCCATCTGAGGGAGACTGGCGAATACATGCTCTGAAAAAAGTAGATATGACAAGAAAGACGTCAGGCAGACAGATCATGTAACGCATTATGGTTAATACAACTTAAACAAGCGTACACTGAGAAGTATTAAACTGAACTACATTACAAGGGATTGTATGTAGACAGAGGATATTAAACTGTACATCTGGACTACACGAGTAAATAGAGCATGAAATCTTATAACTTGCACTGCCTGGACAAATATCTTTTCAGATAAGATATGAGTATGCAGAGTTAATTTAGCATTGCTTAGTTTTCCATTAATCACTCTGGGGGAGTTGATGTGTCAAATATGGCCTCCGTCCAGACACTGACTGAACAGCCAGGTCTGTTTGGAAGAAGATTTAGCTGCCACACAAATACCAATATTATCCTCTAATAATAATAATAATAATAATAATAATAATAATAATAATGATAACAATACAGTGTTTCCCCTACCACTGCCTTGGATGGGTGGCCATGTGATATGTGTGTTACAGGAGTCAATTAAATCAATAATAATAATAATAATAATAATAATAATAATAATAATAATAATTTTGTGATGTAAGTTGTGATTTACACCCCTAGTAATTAATGGGGTTAGCATACACCCTCCCACCCTGCAGCCCATCCACAACCACCCCAAAGCCGTCTACCTAGGGGAAACCACGATCATAAAAATTATCAAACAGTATACATCATTACTCTTTTAATTATCTTGGTTAAGTTTTATATACATGAATGTAAATTCACACACACAAAAAAAAAACTTTTTTTGCATTAACCATAAAGACTGGGAGCAGTAAGGGACTGTTTGTTCCTTATGAAGGGGAGGGGTGGTGCAAAAAGGAAAAGGCATGTCAAATTGTTTTTTAAGCACTGGGCAGTTTTTGGGGGGGCATTAAAGAGGGATATACAGATTTAAATGGTTGTATTTTGTATTTATTTTACCGCCTATTATTAAAGAAAACACACATTCCAAACCACATATTTGGAAGACATGTTTTCTTTAAAAGTTTTCCTGCAAAATTACACTATTCATTTAAGACATAAACTGCAAAAACATAAATTATCATAAAGTTTTCAGATTGCCATCAATCCTTGGGTGCACCATGTGCAATGAAAGCTTCCATCACCAAATCTGAGCTTAAAATAGTGATCTCATCAAAATCACTTCATTCTACATCTCATTTAAAATCTTTTTGCACCAACTAACCAGCATGCACGACAAGAGTGAGGCTTTTTTTCCAACTCCAGAACTTCATCTTTAACTTTTAACTTTCAAACATGAAAGAGTTTTAAAAAATCTAATAACTAATTTATAGTGGAGGGAGGATCATGCATTTTCTGTCAGTCACTCAGGATGGCTCAAGGATAAATATTTGCAGCTTCAGGAAGGATCAAAATAACAATAAATAAACAAACAAAGTCACACTGCAGCCACCACCCTCCTCTGTTAAGTCAAGATCACTCCCTAATTGGAGGCTATTAAATCTCACACTAACAAGGAAGCTGTACAGAAGCTGGTGCATTCATTGAGCTTCCGCATTTTCTCTAAAATCAGCTTTCTTAGCTTGAATATCATCTCCACAGGCTCGACATAAAAGCTGACAGCCGACAGTCTTTTCTTGAGCAGCCACATACCAAGTTTCTGAGAGCTACTTCCCCAGCAGAGGTTCCTGACTGCCAGCCAGCCTCTGCCTCAACATGTCATAACAATGCGATGTGAGCACAGCTATTTCCTCTGACTGCTGTTAGCTCAGCCGGCTAACGCTAACTTAAATGAACCGGCTGTAATGAGCTGCATTAACACACACACACACACATTCAATATACTCCTGTTCTTATCAAACACATGTGTGTATTAAATGTGAATGAACCATTGTCAATGCCGGGGTTTTGTCTCTCGCGTGCGAGATGTCAAAATCATGCAATGGGCGAGGCTAGCTAGCTGCGAGCTACCTGGCTGACTAGCTCGACCTGCTGAATAATGTCGCCCAAAATAACAGCTTTAATTGCATTTTCTCCGCAGTTGCTATTAAAAATAAACAAACTTACTCGGGTCATAGGTCATCTTGCTTGCTGGTCACTTGCTTAGCGTTATTGTTGAGAAATGAATGAACCAGTGAAGCTCCCCCGGCTGAGCACTCCCTGATCACACAAACACGGAAGCGAGTGCAGCTCGCCTTCTGCCTGGCTTTGCCCATATATAGTAAACTCAGATACTACGCTGCGGCTGTCAGCCACTCGCCAGGCACGGTGACATATGGGATCATTTATCCCTAAATACGGTCTGTCAGGCTCCAGGGCGATAGGTTGACCCGAGTTTGTGCTTGTCATATGATGTGCAAACATTACATTCAGCTCACTCAGCATTATTTTTTTGTTTGAATGATAAATTCCAGATGTGAAAACACAGTAGCGCACGAAAGCCTAATAGAAGCAAGGGCGTAGGCTTCCTTTCAATATTGTAAGGTGGCGTGGAGGGGACATGTATGAACTAGTGTTTTATGTAACAGTTTGTGCATGTTGTCTTTTCTTTTCATTTTATGATGTAAATGGCTTTAAATTTCTCAAAATTAAAGTCCCCTGCTTCACATTTTCATTCAGGGTGGGGGGTTACATGTTTTAAATAGTGGACATGTCACTTGCACCCCTCTGCGAGAAAAATTATCTGCCCAGTTTTTCCTGAATGAACATGATTATCATCACATAATTCTGAGAAAAGTTTTCAAGGGGTTGAAATTCTGCTGTTGTTTACTTGGACAATGCTTTGTTTGGATAGTCCACCTAAAAGATTCAATAGTTCAACTATTTTGCTTTGTCTGTAGATGTTTATCTAAAGAGTCCAGTGACATTTCATTACATGTTCTCAAAACAGTTTAGTTGAACTGTTGGCTCAATGTATGATGCGTAGGTTGTTGAATCTCGACTAAAAAGATGCTGAAATGTTACAAATACTATCTAAAGATCTGTAGGTGGACTATCCAAAAATAGTGTTAGGCTACTCTTTTCCTTGATTAACGAGATAACAATCTTGTTAATTTAGAAAAATGAGAATTAAGTCGATTATTATTTCATTGATTCAGAAAAACAAGTCGATTTTTTTTACATGGAAACCTTTCTCAGAATTCTGAGATAACACTCAGAAAAACAGGGCAAATTTTTGTTTTTCCTCATGCATTATGCATCCGTAATTACACCTCCCTACAGATTCCCCTTGAAGGACCAGGAGAGTAACTTAACAACATTACCAGAATTCACAAAGATTCTTCTCAACATTTTTGGAGTGTTTTAGCAGAGAAAGAGAGAAAGAGAGAGAGAGAGAGAGAGAGAGGGGGGGAAAAATACTATGTTCCCAATGCACCACCATGACCACCATGGACATGTATGTCTGGCAACCATTGAGCTTTAAGGGGTTTAAAATATTCTTACTGTACAGGAGAAAGGTTCAAAGGTCAACACAGCCAATGGCACCCCCAGGAATTTTTACGGTGGCCAGATTGGGTCATTGAAAATCTTGGGGTGGCACACCAAAACCAAAAGCCTTAACTGAATTTCAGGATTTGCTTATGATGTTTAAGTATTTAGACTAGTTGAAAACTATATCATTATAGAGAATTAAGGAATTGCATACTAATATACTTTGGTTACTTTGATTATCTGATGTTCATAGACTTATACCGTGCAGTTAATACTTTGAGTTACACAACAGTCCTATTTGAATGTGTTGGTTATGTATCTGTACATGTTAGGCCAATCTATGTTCTTTAAAGGAACATTGTGTAAGATTTAGATGGATAGTGGACTGCAGATTGCAACCAGATAAAACGTCTCTAGGCTAGAATTCCTTCAGTGTTCATTGTTCAGGAGGTTTCTACAAGGAGACCAATATCTACAGAGGGTTCTTGCTCGCCAATAAAGGACCAGGTGATAAAAACCAGTAACACTGAGTAAAGCAGTTTCATGTTACAATATGCTGTTTAGCACATTACAGACAGCCCAGCACCTGCCAATGTATGCTCACCTTTTTTCTCTGATAACTTGTTATGGAGGGGCTGCAAACTATGGTGGGTGACACAAATTCATGAATGGTCCTATGTAGAGCCAGCTGGATGTTTGGTTTATCCGCAACTGTGGAAACACAGTGATGCAACATGGCGATCTCTGTAGATGAGGACCCGCTCCCTGTGTACATATAAACAGCTCATTCTAGGGTAAGAAAAACACAACAATTCTTAGTTTCAGGTGATTATACACTAAAGAAAACATACTTATTTTATGATATTCCATTCCTGCAAATATATCCCCCTAAATCGTACACACTTTTAAGTGCTGATAGAAGACCTTCTGGTTATTTCTAAGATTGTCATTAATCTATATTCAAGAAAAATGGATACTTAGCTCTGTGGCTTGAATGCACATGAGAGGAGCTAAATGAAGAGGGTGAGGGTCTGCCTGAGAGCCATGCCTCAGGGCAAAATTTCCGCAAATTATTAGATGCCCCACTTTGCCTCAAAAAATTATGCTAGCATGAATAACCAAATGAAATGCCTAACAAGGTAAAGGCAGATTATTAAAGTGTCAGAGGATAGCCCGCTGATCTACAGTTCCATGATGTACATTTTAAAATCCGATATCATCCTGTGTGTCAGCAGACGGCATCACTTGCCTGGAATAGGTGTGGGAATCCCCTAACCTATTTAGGATAGACCAATTCCAGAAGGTGGAGCCATGACAGCAGCAAATGTCATGGGACAACAATACAAAATGTTAAAGCTAATTCTACAAGCAATGGCTAACACATTGAAAAAGATTCATGAGTGAGTGTGAAACTGTGTGTTCTTACAGTTTCACACAGGAGCACCATTTAAGCCCACCTGAGCTCAGCTCAACAACAGCTCTGACACAACAAATAACTGTAATCCCGAACATGTTGGAGGGGCCCTGACTGGCTCTGGGCCCCCTGAACCATTCAATGTGAAGTGAAAAGTATTAGCTTCACAAAGACTATTTTCGTCTTCTTCTCCTTTCTCTTAACCACTGGTGGACTGAATACATGCACTACATTTAAGTACACTTTGGTGCAATTTTAAGGTGTTATACCTCAGGTTTTTCATTTTATGAAACTGTATATGTCCATTTAACTACATTTCAGAGTAAGCTAGTGCATTTTTTTAATTTATCAAAGCTTTGGTCACTACACACTTAAAATATGATGCATTGTTGTTGATTAAATTACCCAACAGTATACAAGTTATAATGAGCTACAACAATAAAATGCTGATTACATTTTAATTCACCTGTAATATTAAGTCACTTTTACTATACATCATGTTGTCATACTCTAAAAAAGGGCGATTCTGCATAATGAATACTTTTACTGTGGTACTTTGACTTAAATGAAAGATTTAAATAACTTTCCTTGTTAGAGTTCTGGAGACAAAAAAGCAAAACTAGCAGCTGCTTACATGGAAAAAGATTAATACCACATACATTCACAAGTATAAATCAATACAATAAAATACTATAATATTTTTTGTTAATTATTTTTCATTGGCATGAAGCATGAACCAAAAAGGAATATAATTCAAATATAGCAGCTGCAGGTCAGCTGGTGCTGGAACAGAAGCTCTTGTAGTGCCTCACTCTGATTCCATCAGCCCTTTCTCTACCAAAGTTGTTTTTCAGTGGAGATGAGGGCTGTGTTTACATATCTTGTCTGGCCTGGGAACGCCTTGGGGTCCCCCAGGAGGAGCTGGAAAGCGTTGCCGGGGAGAGGGATGTCTGGGGTGCTTTGCTCGGCGGATGAAAATGGATAGATGGATGGATAGATGGATGAGGGCTGTGTTTTAAAGGACAGCAGCTTTTGCTCTGGTTGGGATGAGCTGCAGGAAGCTACAGGCAGAATATATTCAGGAACCAGAGGCAGGGCTTTGCACAGGAGATGAGAACAACTGTGGCTGCAGAAGCAAAACCTGAGGTGTTGGAGGAGTTAAAGGAAGTCATAAACAGGTTCTGAAGGAGGCTTAAGACGTGACGTTGCAGTGGACCAGAGATTTGGCCAGATGCCTGTTGTACTGTGTCATGTTGTGTTGTGTTGATGAAGGGCTCTCACTCTATTTGTTTTGTGCAGGTGACCAACGTCTCACCCTTATTCTCATCGTTCTGGGTGCCCTGTGGGCAGTGAAAGGCTCATTGTCTTCAGTCGACGAAGGGCGCTCACCCCTTCATCCCTGTTGCCTCAAGGTGGTCAAAGGCTTAGTGTCTGCAGAAGATGAAGGGCTCTTACCCAACTTTTTAATTACAATTTTACTGAGTTGTTTTGAATTTTGAGACTCTGTTTGTGTGTTGTTTGTTTGTTTGTTGTTCCTCCCCTAAGAGATGGGAACAGTACAGGCTGTCACAATGAAGAAACGGAAACCACAGATGACCCTGTATTGCCTAATAGGCATTTTTATCCCTCGGGTGTACTGAATGCTACAAGTAACAAGGACTTTGTGTTTTTATATTTTTCCACAGACGGGATCCTAGGTTGGATCATAATTGTCCATTTTACATCTTGTAAACCTTTCTTTTTGTTTAAATTATCACATATAGAGTAAATAATTAAAATTAAATCTTCTAGGTTTCCTAAGCCCCCCAAATGAGCCCCAAAATATACAACACCTGGCTGCATTCCTGTGTCAGAGCTCTGTTTGCTGTGTTTTAGTCTAAGATAGCAGGCTACATGTAGCAAGCTACATGTTTCACACTGGCTATGTGTCATGACTGTGACATATAAACTGAGGACCTGTGTTCAAGCCCTCATACTGGCTACCTGCCAGTGCCATCTGGTCTGCTTAAGTGTCCTTGAGCAACACAGTCCTGAGTGGAGGTGGGAGGCACTTCTCATCCTGTTACTTGCCATACATAGCCATTCTGTCCACCTAGGGGCACTATTGTCCTTTAGTTACTGCTGCACACCACAGAAGAAGAAGCTGTAGTAGCTGCATGCCTGTAACGATGGCGGCCGCCCTGAGAGGAAGCTTAGTAACATTGGTCAAGGTGAGTGCATAGATGATGTTCACAGACTTATTTTACACACACGTCGGTAGGAAAGGAGTTGTAGTAGCTACAGTTGTATTTTTTTTAAACTCAAGCAGCGTGTTATCTTCTACTGTCAGAGAAAAAGTAAGACCGGCTTGTGTCATTGGTGTAATGATGCTAACCATGAGCCTCCTTCATTGACAGTCCGTCTGAATAGCTTCTGTCATGTTCAGATAAAAGCTGATAGTTAAAGTGCTTTCATGGCTCCGTCTGGTTTTGTCAGCTGGTCAGTGAGACGAGAAATCTTGGTCATCAGTAGATACTTGTCAAACAAGTCCATGGCTAATACCATATAGTGAATAACTGTATCTTGTGAGTGAGAGAGTTAGCTTAATTTGCTAGTAAGCTAACTCAGTTAACCCTGACATGGTAACCTCTGTCAGAGAACCATCAGTTACTTTAACATACGCATTATAACTGCAAAGTATCGTGGCTAACCAGAGGCTGACTGTCTGGGAAAGAGCAGACCAGATTAGTCTGTCTTTCCACTTAAGATAATATACTGTACAGCATTCTTGTGATCTGATAACTTGTTGTCAGTCATCTCCAGTTTTTCCACTTGCTGGATGCTTAAATGTCAGTGGGAGTCAACAGATGTGCAGTTGCTCAGGTTATCATTTTAAAGCCTGCAGGTGGCATGGCATATAGTGACATAGTGAGATGTCATTTCAACAGATGACAGCTGAAGTGTATTGTTTTGTTTATTCCCTGTAGTCCATATCTTGCCTACAGGTCAGTGGCCCATGATCAAGGTTAGAAATGAGCACCAGCCACCAGCCAGATGCTGCTAAAATATGCAAGTGGCTGCTACATTTGCTCCACTCACCAGCCTCAAAAAACTGGTATTCTGTTGAGTGGTTGATAGATTTTGAATTGTCATCCAGGACCCTCCTGAAAGATGACAAGGTTATTATTGTTAGCTAAAACTAGGTGTTACAAAAACATTTTAGTTAACTGAAATAGAAATAAAAACTAGACTTAAGAAAAAAAAAGAAAGAAAACGAACTAAAGATATCTATATATACTTACAAAACAAAGTAAAATAAGGATAAATTTATATACACAGGAAATGTCTTTCATTTTAGTCTTTGATAATTCGGTCAAATTTGTCAACACAACAAGCATCAGGAGGCGTTGGTGCAAATGTTTTGTTGAGACTGGGATGTCTTCATGACTGTGACTCAATTACCTTCACAAAGGGTTGTGTTTGTTTTATAATACCTATTGTCAACTTCTTAAATCTAGTCACTGCCACATGTTATAATACACAAAAACCTAAAACCTATAGTGAAGTTAAACTAAACATTTTCAAACAATAAAAACTGAAGTGAAATGGGCAAACTCACTCTGTAAACTAGCTGAAACTAAACTGAATTCAAGACAAAAATTAAAATAATAACTAATGAAAAATACAAAACTATAATCACTCTGGTCTACAGTGATAAGAGGTCACACTCATCTCTGCCCGCCTCAATATTATCTAATCAAATGTTTGTTCTTTGTGACTAGCAGTAGGCAATATAGACAAAGTCAGATATAAAATTATCACAGTATTTTATTTCATATTGTAGTATTGATACATATTGTGATCCGTACTGTTTTTTATGGATACAATTATCAGTCTGTTTCTGACTTATCCAGTCAGTTTGATATTTGGCATTGATTTAAAAATCATATACAAATCCAGTATTGCCATAAGGCAGCATTTCTCATATTATATTGCTCTTTGATTTGTAGCATTGCCCATAATGGCCTAAAAAGTTCTTCCCATAGTTTTCTGTCAAAATAAATTTCAGGGGTCATGAGATGATTCGATGAATTAAACAGAAGAAAAAACATTCCTGCATAAAATTAGAGCAGCACTTAACAATCAGTTTTATTGATTAAGCTGACAACCATTTTGTCAATTACTCAATTACTTGTTTTTTTAATGGTTTCACTGAGCCAAGTGTCACATCTCCAAGTGTCTTAATCTGTCAACAGTCTAAACTCAAAAATGTTTAATTTACTAAAACATAAAACAGAGAAAAGCAGCAAATCCTCACACTGGAGAAGGTGGAACAATATTGGAGATTTTGAAAAAGGATTCAAATGATAATCGGTTATCTAAATAGTTGCCAAAAGTATTACCTGTTGATCTCATAACTGATTTTTCCGTAGTCGCTGCTTCTTTTTTTTTTTTTTTTTTTTTTTTGAATGAAATCCTGGATAGTTTTACCTCTGCTGGCCTCTAAAATTGAATAGAATAATGGGAACATCCTGTAAAATGCTCACATCTCATAAGCACATGCAAACTGCAACAAGTGGTCACAAGTAGAGCCTGCTTTTTTTTTGAGTTCACAAGTCAAAAAAGCTGGAAATCATCATTGTACCAGGAGATATTAAAGGGGTAGCTCTATGATATGGCAAAACCTTAGACACATTTGTATTGTTTAATGGTGTACCATGCTGTGCATGTTGTGATTGTCTTCTCTCTCCTCCTCAGGGCCTGAGCAGCCCCCGGTGGCAGCAGCTGGCCTCTCGACCACTGAGTGTGTCCACTGCTCTCTGCAGCTCAGAGGCTCCGCCAGCCCGTGCTGATGCTGTGTTCAAGGTCACGATGGTGCCAG
This sequence comes from Epinephelus lanceolatus, assembly GCF_041903045.1. Lineage (NCBI taxonomy): Eukaryota > Metazoa > Chordata > Actinopteri > Perciformes > Serranidae > Epinephelus > Epinephelus lanceolatus. The sequence continues at coordinate 17,919,705 of NC_135734.1, forward strand.
GTGATGGAGTGGGACCTGAGCTAATGACTGCTGTCAAGGAAGTGTTCAAGGTACAATGACACAGATGGAATCATCACTGCTTTTTGTCTTCTTAGAAAAATATGGTGCACTACAGCTACAAAAAAAACAAAAAAAAACACTATAGTTGGAGATTTTATTTACAAATATTAATACAGGAGGGATTTATTTCACCATCTCATCTAATTTTTATGTTTTTTATTTAATTTTTGTCCCACCTTTGGCTCACTACATGTATTTAGCCTTAATATGTGCTGATGGAATTTTAAATAAGTGTAAAGTAAGTGACGAATGGGAAGACTAAATAGGCTGCAGCGTAACCATGAGGGGCATTTGTGCACCCTTAGTTTATGTCCACTAAAAGTGCTTGTTTTTGCCACTGACAGGCTCAAATTGTTATTTTAAGTGTCTTACTCTACAGAGATAGACCTTTTTGTGAAAGAGCAAGATCCTTTTTGTTTAACCAGAAACAGCCCTGAAATCGCTATCACCAAGCCCACCAGACCCCATTTAAATAAACAGTAATTTTATCATCGTAAAACACTCCTCAAGGTTGACAGAAACAAACCAAAGCTCATAAAGAATGTCTTGGTTGGTCTTTCAACTGTTGCGACATTCAGCAACTCTGGTTTGGTTAAAACAAACCCTTAATTCACCCACGAGTCACTCAAACACAAAAAAAATGGGAAAATGGGGTCCAGGTTGAAAAATACCAAAGTTACCCTTTAAAATGGCTGGTGTTGAAGTTGACTTTAGTTTGTCTTGTCTCCAGGCAGGAGACGTCCCGGTGGAATTTGAGGAGTTTCATCTGAGCGAGGTTCAGAACATGGCCAGTGAAGAGAAGCTGGACCAAGTGTTAAACTCTATGAAGACCAACAAAGTGGCCATGAAAGGTAGCTTTACTTATTCTCTTGTCTTCTCTCATCATTCACCTTCATTTATTAACAAAACACGAGTTATTTAAAAGCTGTACAGCATACAAGGTCCGAAAGAAAATGGGATAGTACTAACATGTATGTTGGTGACATGCTTTGTTATCTAGGAAAGATTCACACACCCATGGAGTTCAAAGGAGAGCTGGCTTCATATGAGATGAGACTAAGGTAAAACCAGAAAGCAAGCTGTGCATTTGATGTGTGTATTTTTTTGTTTTGTTTTTAATTAATCTACCTCCCTGTCATTCCCCAGGCGTAAACTGGACCTGTTTGCTAATGTGGTCCATGTGAACAGCCTGCCAGGCTACAGCACGCGCCACAACAACTTGGACTTGGTCATCATCCGCGAACAGACTGAGGGGGAGTACAGCTCCCTGGAGCATGAGGTAAACAACACGCCCCCTCACTGCAGTCTGATGATGAACAGTGGTTTTAAACCCACATAAAAAGGAAATGGGTTTTATTTCTTTGAAGGGGGAGATTTCCCTTGAGCTCACAGAGATTTGGCCAGCGTTAAACCGGGAATCACAACAAAGATGAATCACTCTGACAGAGGTGCTGAAAGGGTACTGTGTGTGTGTGTGTGTGTGTGTGTGTGTGTGTGTGTGTGTGTGTGTGTGTGTGTGTGTGTGCCTGTGTCTGTGTCTGTGTCTGTGTCTGTGTGTCTGTGTGTCTCTGTCCTGTAGAGCCTGTTTACGCCTGGTATGAACATGCACCTTGGGTGATAACGAGTGGACAGCTCACACCTGGCATAAGAACGTCTTCACATATGTCTCGAGTGACCACTTGTTATCAGATCCCACTTCCCTGTTCTGGATGCAAAGAAAAACATTTAATTCACTACATATGATACTTTGCTGCAGGATTGTGACCTCTGTGCCGGGGAGAGTTGATGACAGTCCTCCCATCTGCACACACAAAGTGACACGACTGTCTTTACCAGTAAATGGTTATTAACAGGTTTAATGACTGAGTCGAGCCATTTCGATGTCGATGTGAGTTTGTTGGCAATCTTTAACAGCTGCTGTGTTAGCTCGTGCTAACCAGGCAGACAATGAAATGACTATTCACCAGGAGGAGAGTGGCTCTGGAGACCCTCCCTCAGCACTGCATCTATGTAACGGCAGCAACAGAAAGTTTCCATATCCGTCATACGTCAGCTGAGTAGGCACTTCTTCAATTTGGCCCAGGACACATTAGCATACACACTGCTGAAAGAATGTGGCCATATGCGGCCCAGACCACCTCCGAATGCAGTCTGAGTGAGCAGATCTCAGGACACATTGAGGTCACATTGGGTCCATTCACACCCATACTTAGAGCTGTCCACTTCTGATCCAATTACCCAGGACGCATGTTGATATCAGGCGTGAACAGGGCTGTAGACTCAGTTTATTATGAAAGTTTGCTGGCAGTGTGATGATTTACACCTTGTCTGCATTGGCAACGTAATAAACTTCAAGCCTCACAGGACAGTTTGCAGTATTGCACATACAGCATGTGTGAAATATGAGCTGTGTAGACATCTCTGCCCTTCAAAATCAAAGTGAATCTGGTTCATCAGAGGGACAAGGGATGGACAACTGAAAATGTGTCCGTTTCTGATGTATTTTCGTTGTCTTGCACTGTTAAGAGTCAATACTTAAGGCTGTATTAAAATGTATGTACCCTCTTTTTGCTCTGTAGAGTGTGTCGGGTGTGATCGAATGTTTGAAGATCATCACCAGAGAGAAGTCACGGCGCATCGCCAAGTTCGCTTTCGATTACGCCACCAAGAAGGGACGAAGCAAGGTCACTGCTGTTCACAAGGCCAACATAATGTACGAATAAAGCAAAGTCCCCTCTTTGCTTTTTTAACTATTGTTATTTTTAATCATGTTCTTCTAAAAATTCCTAAAATTTTGTTAATTTGGGTCGTGATTTGCAATCTCAGTCACAGCAACTCTTGTCTTCGTCCCCTGTCTCATTACAGGAAACTAGGTGATGGCCTGTTTCTGCAGAGCTGTGCGGAGGTGGCACAACTGTACCCCAAAATCAAATACGAGAACATAATCATTGATAACTGTTGCATGCAGGTATAAACAGCCTCATGATTCATTCTCCTGACTATATCAATAAATTATTCGCTTTTGTGTCGCTTTTATATTTCTTGTTCAAACTTGTCATTGTCTGTGTCTCTTTGCTGCAGCTGGTCCAGAACCCGTACCAGTTTGATGTGCTAGTGATGCCCAACCTGTACGGTAACATTATTGATAACCTGGCGGCGGGGCTGGTTGGAGGAGCAGGAGTTGTTCCTGGGGAAAGCTACAGTGCAGAATATGCTGTGTTTGAGACTGTGAGTTTCCAATGACCTTTCACACTGTTTTCATTCTTTAGCCAGCCAGTCAATCTCTGGTTTTACTCTGACCCTTCTGTTTGTTTTTTTGTATTTTAGATGAGAATTTATGGCAGAAAATATTAATGGCACACTTCAGGATATAGCTATTGACACAGTATTACTGTTGGTTCAGCTCAACCTTCCTCTTGTGCTTGGTGATGGAGAGGACTTACAGGATTGCAACAGTGTCACCCCTGATCCCCTGTCTCTTCTCTCTTTCAGGGTGCACGCCACCCCTTTGCACAGGCTGTAGGAAGGAACATTGCCAACCCCACAGCCATGCTGCTCAGTGCTGCTAACATGCTCAGGCACCTCAAGTGAGTCAGCCTTTCGATTTGGTTGTAAGAAGTACATCATAATTCAAAAACAAAAACAGCAACAGCAACAAAGGAGCAGTTCAACACCCAAATTCTAAAATGCATATCTTCCTCTTTTCTGTAGTGCTTTGTGTCAGTCTGGTTTGTTTTGGTGTGAGCTGCAGAATGTTGGAGATATTGGCCATAGAGATGTCTGCCTTCTCTTGAATATAACAACGAGATGACACTCAGCTTGTGGTGCTCAAAGCACCAAAAAATCACATTTGGAAAACTCAGCAGCAATGTCTCTTCCAGAAATCATGACCTGGTTACTCAAGATAATCCACAGTCCTTGTTGTGAGCAGTTTCATGTGGGATCTTTTTTTCTTTCTACCAAACTACACCTGCCAACTGTATCACCGCGCAGAAGGAAGCATGAATCTACTGCTAGCTCACTTAGCACCACTGAGTTAGCCAACGTTACAGCTCAGCTGAAGAGTACACAGTTAATGTTTGTAATCTGCACTGTCACAAGCACAAGCCTTTTGTCCACGAGTAGATGCACGGTTCCTTCTGCGTGGTTATACAGTTAGCAAGTGTTGTTCTGTAGGCAGAAAATATTTCCTACATCTGATTCCATTATATTTGAGAGAAGGGAGACATCTCTAAGACCGATATCATATACTCGCACTACAGATAAGTGGAAATATCTATATTTTTATTATTATTATTATTATTATTATTATTATTTTTATTTTGGGGTGAACTGTCCCTATTAGTTCTATTTTGTCTGGATGTTGACAAGTGTACAGGAAAGTTCAGGCCACCCCTTAATGTCACTGTATTGTGTTGCAGCCTGGAGTATCACTCCCATATGGTGTCAGATGCTGTCAAGAGGGTCATCAAACAGGGCAAGGTAAGTGTGTGTGTGTGTGTGTGTGTGTGTGTGTTACTTGCTAGTTCTACCTACTGTATGCTCAGTAGTGCATTCAGGTTGTGAATGTGGAGACACCTGCCATGACAACACTAACAGTATTAACACCAAGAGGGAATGTTTTCTGTTAATATAAGCAGTATAAAATGTATGGTTCTGCTTTAGAGGGGTGTACTATGAAGCAAGATCAATGGGGTAGCGAGGTACGTTGAGTCTACAGAGTTTTCCATCTTTGAAGGTGGTTCTCTTTTAACCTGGCTAGATCACCATGGTAACTTATGCTGCACGGCTAACCTGGATAGCACCAGTTTATGTTCAGAGTTTCAGCTTGAAATCAGCTCAGCGCGCCTTTCACAGCTCCTTTGAATAGTGTCACTCTGTAGTCAATGTCAGTCTGAGCAGTACAGGTTCTCCCCAGAGGCAATTCGTTATAAATGCACTTTATTTAACCTCGTGTTATATCACATTAGTCATGCCACCAAAGGAAGCTTTGCAGTTAAGAGTAGTGCTTACTGTATGTATCATGTTGTTTTTTGTTTTTTTTGCCACACCTACAGTACATCACTGATGCTGAAAATCTGTGCAAGCTTACTAAGCTACTACACGTGTTTTTCACCACATGTTCACATACACAGCCACACAGTGGTGGCCGAGGCTACCATGCAAGGTGCCACCTGCTACTCAGTAAACATTCACACGCTCTCGCACGCCGATGGAACAGCCATCGTGAGCAATTTTGGGTTCAGTATCTTGCCCAAGGATACTTCGACACGTGAGAGGAACCGGGGATAGAACCGCCGATCTTAGTGGATAACCCTCTTTACCTCTGAGCCACATTCACCCTATCTTTCTCTGGTCCATTTTAAAGAAGCTTTCTATAAAACCACAGGTAGCATTACGCATTAATAGTTCAATTTTTTATTAATTAGCATGAAGTTTACTTGCATATGATAATTCCCTCACACTTTACCGTAACATTACCACTTTGCATTATATTTTTATGCTTGGTCCTGATTTGCTAAAGTTCTTTTTATACTGCTGGTATATTACAGCTAATATAACATCAAATTGAAAATTGACTAGTCTCTTGGTATTTGTCACAGATAAAAATTAGTGAATAAAATCCATTTAACTTTTTTCAAGAACTTAGGTGATTTAAGATTTAGCAATTAGTTACTTTTCTAGCAGCATTCCTGTCTCGCCTTACTTGAGTCAAGAGAGTTGCTTTTTATCGTAATACGTTTTTGTATTCTTCAGAGGTGGTATGGATCGATCATTTTTAAACAACACACTGAACGCATTATTTAAAGCCTGAAGAAAAAAAGCCATGGTTAAGAGAGCAAGTTGATAATCACTGTCATGAAAGCCCTTATCTCTGACTGGGGCTATAGGGTTTGCCGAGCAAGCTCAAGCAAGGAAAGCATGGCTCTGTTGAACTTGCTTTGTGGTACATTCCTCATGAACGTGAAGCCAACAGGACTTGTATACCCTTAGCTTGTTTTTCTGAACTAACATGTTGCTCATCAGTTTTGTGGGTCAGTAACTGTAATCTTATAGTAACACTGTCAAAATGCTGCAGCCACTTAAGAAAATGAAAAATACAATATAGATAAAGGAGCTTCTTCAGATAAATCATATACCAGGAATGACACCAGCGTGTTAACTTCAATGTCAGCAGTTCTTGACCCACAAATGTCTGTGTCATCCAATAATCAGTAAACTGTGCTTCAGTATGTTAGAGAGCCTTTCACTGCTGACTTCTGAGATTGCATATCTTACATCAGCTCTCTTCTTGCATTTCTCTTCGCTCAATGTCAGTCTTATAAATGTGCAAGATGCATTTGTTACCTGGGCAACCAACCTTTTTCTTTTTAAACTGGCTTGGACTAACTGTCTATTGCACCTGCTCCACGTTGACACTAACATGCACTGACACAAACACCAGCATGAAGTCGGTCAACCTTAGTCCCTCAGATAAAATGCACGGTCGATAACAAATTCATGACAGTTTTTTCTCTCTTTCATTGCTCTTCTGAAAAAGGTGACAAAAGCAGATCTGTCAGCTTTTGATTTGAGGCAACTGTGTGAATTTAAGGAATGCCTGTCATTTGAAAGCAGAATATGCCTGTCTGAAGTGCCCTTCCTCTCCCTCTACCCTATCCTTTAATGCCCTCCTCTCCTTGTACCCCATTATCCTGTGTGTGTGTGTTTCTGTGTCTGTGTGTATCTGTGTGCACGTCCCAGGTACGGACACGGGACCTTGGCGGTTACTCTACCACCAGCGACTTTGTGCGTGCTGTTGTGGAAAACCTGCGTCACCGACCTGTTTGCTAAGATGTTTCATCGCACTCTTCACTGACATTTCCTTAAAAGTGGACATCGCTTTTAACATGAACTGGACGCATGTTAAGACTGGCGTCCCTTCTCATTGCTTAAAGACAATTGAGCCATTAGTTGCATCATAAGTTATGTGGTTTATACCGCATTTGCTGATACATCCAGTGGACTCAGCGGTGCCTTGTGTTGTACTTTACTCAAAAATGTGCAGTTCTCTCATAGATTTGCATCATTCATCAATATTATCTCGACACCTTCCCTCATAGTTGCAGTCCATTTCTTAGCATCTTTTTGCTTTTGCAGTTTCTACATGGCTTATTAATCTGGGAGAGCTTTTTGTCTGCCCATTTTCATGACCCTGTGCTTGTTCCGTCAGCCATGTTGGCCACACAGACAGTCTCCCTCTGCTTGGGCTGGACGATACCAAAAAAATCATACATCACAGTATTTTTTTACCAAATACCTCGATATCGATAGTGCAACGATATTGTAGGGTTGACTATTGGTACTGTAACAAAATATTGACACAATGAGATTTTTAATCATCAGTAATGTGGATATATTGACTAAGTGGTTAAAGGCAAATAGAACAGCTAGAACAGTCTGGTAACTTCAGAAAATGACATCACTCTACTGTAATGCAGGCTTTAACACCAGGAAAAGATGACACTTAACTTATAACCATATCTAAAATCTAGGACAATATCTGGTCCATAAAGCCACCAGACTGCCTTTATCAGCAGTTTATATCAGCTTATCTGCTTTTGCCTCACGCTTCACTAACTCACCTCACTTTTATCTCATTTTCTCACTGCCTCGTATTAACTGTGTTAGTATACAGTACGATAACATCATGATCCATTAATACTCTATCATTTGATTTCTGTTTCCATTGATTTACCATATGGCCAAGGCAAACCTATCCTAATGCAAAATGCATGTTTCTTGCAGTGAGATTAAAATACTGTTGATATTTTAATATTAACATCTAAAGAAAACCAAAAATATCCAGTTCTTTCAGGCACTACTACACTGACTGTGAAATAACTTTCAGGTGCTGCAACAAAACGAGAACTTTTATAATAATTCTACAGTTTCATAGCCACAGAAAACCTCCCTATGTGATGGCCATAAAGCCAGTCTGAATCATACATTGGTATAGTGTAGATTATTTAATACATTTTTAGTCTTTTGACAAAAAAACAAAATGGGTTCATTCATATTTTTTACATTTATACATCATCTCCTAGGACTCACATAAACAGGTTTTGTATAAGATGGTGCTGCTTGTTACCACAGAGCTTTTTTCAGGCCATTGATTCTGTGAGAATTTAAAACACTGCTTTTTGTCTTACTGTGCCACAATTTAAGACTTCACCGTTTGTTCGCTGTTAACCACAAATAATGAAAGATAAATTAATATATTACTCACTGCACTCATGTTCTGACCTTTGGGTTTAATCTAACTTTTCAGACTTTCTGGAGAATTTGTACCACCAACAGTGTAAACAGTGTCATGTCCTTTGTGTTCATCAGATGTCGTTTTCTTTTTGATCACAAATTCTTTATTGAGATTTCATACCTGCATATTTAATCTTGTCAAAAGTGTGATGTGATAATGAATAAATAACATTCTGTTGTCTCCTAATAGTCACTGTTGGACTGAATGATGTTGATATGGTTGAATACTAATTGATATGATAAGACTAGCCCGGTGATAGGCAACCTGTGGCCCCTCTCCAGTGGCTCCCTGTGGCTTTAGCAAAAACATTTCATGGAAAATTATGTTATCTAACATTGAAATGTTAATTTATAATTGTTGTGGGCCTAAAGTGATTCTTACATTCTTCATTTGTAAAAATATGTAGCCAATACACTGACTAAAACATGCGTGTTATTGTTATATAAGTATAATCTGGAGTACCCCTGGTTAGGCTAGCTGTTTATTCCAGATCCAAAAAGGGAAAGAAAATTTAGAATTTATTGTTGCATGGACAGATTTGTTTGCTTTCACCACCAACACTGCAAAGTTAAAGTACCAAATAATTATAAAAAGCCCACTGCTGAGTATACACATTGAGGCGATGAATGCTCATTTAGACTCATTACTAACGTTGATGGGCTAATTTAGACTGAATAGGCTGTTACCTTCATTATAAGGCTCAGATATGTTGTGTAGTTCCAGACATATTTTTGTTTTCTTCCTTTTTCTGTGGCCAAAACTGGCCCTTTGATAGTAAAAGCTGCCGACCGCTGGACTCAACACATGTTGAACAATTGCAATGTGTTCTCTAATACTGATTACACTGAGAATAGTTCATGAACACTAATACTTGATTTATTTACGTACCTTATGTGATTGGTATATTTAAATTCTTAGCCTCAAGTAATGCTAAAAATAAAACTGAGAAAAGAAAGACGCTTAGGAAATGACACTGCTGCTTTCTAAAAGTGTGTATCTGTTTGTGTATTCTGTGAGTGCAGCTCTTAAAGGCTCTCTAACACACAGGCCGTGATACTGTATGTGGACATGTGTTGCTGCAGCTGTGCATATAGTAACAAACTGTCCTTATGTTTGCAACAGGTGCGCACTGGAGACCTGGGGGGCTACGCCACAAGTGACGAGTTCACCCGAGCTGTCATTGCTAACCTGGCAGTCTAAGCTTTGTATTTGCAAATCTGTCAGCTGCTGAGACACGCACACGCTTTTTTAATTTACATCCTGTAAAACTGATCTCTTGACTGATTGACTGATTGTACGCCTACAGTGTACTCCAGCAACAACACACATTTTCCAACATAAACACAGTGAGATGCAGATGAAATGTGCAGCTATATCCACAAACTCTGGTTTGCAGTTGAGCATATCATAACGTGGACACTGAAGGCAGAAAGAATACAAGTTGAACATGCAAAGTCTTAAAATCAGCACAAAACATGTTTCCATTCTGTTACACTGACACATGTCAGCCGTTCATAGTTTGTTCTCTGCCAAGATCTTGTAAGTTAATGGTTTTATGTCTGGTCATTACCCAGCAGTCAGAATATGATGTATGTATGCTTTCATATTATTTATTAACTTTAACTTTTAGCTTCATGGCTTCTTCATTTAAGATGATATACATAATAAATGAGATATAACATCTTGTGTGCAAAATCCTTGCATGAACGTGAGACTGATGTAGTATTAAGTGTTATGAAAAGTTTATCATGGCTGCTGGTGGCTCAGTCAGCACGCATCCCCATGTGTCTGAACATATGCACGTCAGGTGGACTGCAGAGTCTATAAAAATGATTATAAGAGTGTCTGGCTTTGTTAGACTGTTAAGATCCAGATCCAAAAGAATAAGTGGAGAAAAAGAAACTGAACAAAATCCAACATGTCTGCACTGGTCTTTCATTCCAGTGCACAATGTTCATAGACTTAATAATATTTATTTTTAATCTATTTATACAGTACAGGCCAAAAGTTTGGACACACCTTCTCATTCAATGCGTTTTCTTTATTTTCATGACTATTTACATTGTAGATTCTCACTGAAGGCATCAAAACTATGAACACGTGGAGTTATGTACTTAACAAAAAAAGGTGAAATAACTGAAAACATGTTTTATATTCTAGTTTCTTCAAAATAGCCACCCTTTGCTCTGATTACTGCTTTGCACACTCTTGGCATTCTCTCCATGAGCTTCAAGAGGTAGTCACCTGAAATGGTTTCCACTTCACAGGTGTGCCTTATCAGGGTTAATTAGTGGAATTTCTTGCTTTATCAATGGGGTTGGGACCATCAGTTGTGTTGTGCAGAAGTCAGGTTAATACACAGCCGACAGCCCTATTGGACAACTGTTAAAATTCATATTATGGCAAGAACCAATCAGCTAACTAAAGAAAAACCAGTGGCCATCATTACTTTAAGAAATGAAGGTCAGTCAGTCCGGAAAATTGCAAAAACTTTAAATGTGTCCCCAAGTGGAGTCGCAAAAACCATCAAGCGCTACAACCAAACTGGCACACATGAGGACCGACCCAGGAAAGGAAGACCAAGAGTCACCTCTGCTTCTGAGGATAAGTTCATCCGAGTCACCAGCCTCAGAAATGGCAAGTTAACAGCAGCTCAGATCAGAGACCAGATGAATGCCACACAGAGTTCTAGCAGCAGACCCATCTCTAGAACAACTGTTAAGAGGAGACTGCGCCAATCAGGCCTTCATGGTCAAATAGCTGCTAGGAAACCACTGCTAAGGAGAGGCAACAAGCAGAAGAGATTTGTTTGGGCCAAGAAACACAAGGAATGGACATTAGACCAGTGGAAATCTGTGCTTTGGTCTGATGAGTCCAAATTTGAGATCTTTGGTTCCAACCGCCGTGTCTTTGTGAGACGCAGAAAAGGTGAACAGATGGATTCCACATGCCTGGTTCCCACTGTGAAGCATGGAGGAGGAGGTGTGATGGTGTGGGGGTGTTTTGCTGGTGACACTGTTGGGGATTTATTCAAAATTGAAGGCACACTGAACCAGCATGGCTACCACAGCATCCTGCAGCGACATGCCATCCCATCCGGTTTGCGTTTAGTTGGACCATCATTTATTTTTCAACAGGACAATGACCCCAAACACACCTCCAGGCTGTGTAAGGGCTATTTGACCAAGAAGGAGAGTGATGGAGTGCTGCGGCAGATGACCTGGCCTCCACAGTCACCGGACCTGAACCCAATCCAGATGGTTTGGGGTGAGCTGGACCGCAGAGTGAAGGCAAAGGGGCCAACAAGTGCTAAACACCTCTGGGAACTCCTTCAAGACTGTTGGAAAACCATTTCAGGTGACTACCTCTTGAAGCTCATGGAGAGAATGCCAAGAGTGTGCAAAGCAGTAATCAGAGCAAAGGGTGGCTATTTTGAAGAAACTAGAATATAAAACATGTTTTCAGTTATTTCACCTTTTTTTGTTAAGTACATAACTCCACATGTGTTCATTCATAGTTTTGATGCCTTCAGTGAGAATCTACAATGTAAATAGTCATGAAAATAAAGAAAACGCATTGAATGAGAAGGTGTGTCCAAACTTTTGGCCTGTACTGTATGTGTTATAAAATGTCAGAAAAATTCCCAACCCCAAACCAAATTGCCAGTTTGATTCAACCAACAGTCTAAAACACAAATGTCTTCAGTTTACTGTAATAAAAGATTAAAATGTTCATCACATAAAAACATTATTTGTTGAAATGGTAGTAAAACTTAACCATTAAAATCATCATCTTACTTAACACATTGAGCCATTTATATTGACTTTTCAGCAGTAAGCCTTTCCTGTATAGCACCCCCAAACTGACAATATGTATTAAAAGTTGATCAGACAAGTCAAAAATATTACTGAATATATCCAGAAATAACAGTGTTAGTTAGATAATAACAGTGTTAAGTTTGATGTTTTTTCTAACATACAAGGAGTTGGATTTAAACTTTTAAACGTAATGGTATTCACTGTGCCTTATACGTTCATTCATTTATTGACACAGAGAACACACATTAATATCAATACAAATGCAACAAGCCAAAAAAAATCTGTAGTTTTTGGGCAGCTTGATGTATACATATATTAAATATGTTATATATATAAAGAAATGTGACATCTATGGAGGTTTTTATTAGTTGGTGGGTTGAGAAACAGAAACAGACACTGACACTGAGTCAGTTTTTTAAAAGAACAGTACCACAGTGTAGAAATACTCTGTTATAAGTGCAAGTCCTGCATTTCAAAGTTCACTTAAAGTAAAGTGCAGTAGTATTAGAACTGAAATATATCTTTAATACAGAAAGAAAGGTGCTCATTATGCAATGTTATAATTACTGATGCATTATTTCTTTCTGTATATACTGCTGGGTAGTTTGTGAACTCCACCAGGGGATCAGTAAAGTCTTATCTTTATCCATAAAAATACATCAGAATTTATTTGTTAATCATATTTTGTGTTAATTATCTGAAACAATTAACTAAAGCTGTTAAAAAATGTAGTGGAGTAAAAAGTAAAATATTTGCCTCTGAGATGACATGAAGTAGAAGTATAAAGTTGCATAAAATGGAAATACTGAAAGAAGTGCAACTATAAAGTTTACTTATGTACAGTAGTTGAGTAAGTTTACTTTACTCTTCATTATTATGGACTGTTCATTACTTATGAGGGAGTAGGGGATGGTGCAAAATGGGGGAGGTATGATATTTTTTCAAGCACAAGGGAGAGACTTTGTTTTTCTATTCTGGATTAGGGAAAGGATATACAACTTTAAACAGATGTATTTTGTGTTAAATATAAATAGCCTCTGTTATTATAGCACAAAACTGTAAAAACTGTCATACTGTGCTGTCTGCTTGTTGCATTTGCTCTAATGCTTTAGTCTGGTGTGAATATAGACAAAGTCCAACATTAACACTTGCCAAGCACCAAATGCAGGTAGATTATCCCATTGGCGGGTAAATCTCAGAGTGCTACCTGCCACACTGGCGGGAAAATGTTTGTACCAAAATAGTCATGTAATGAAAATCTATGCTGAGAGTCTCTGCTGTGTCTTGGTGATATTTAGGTGTGTGTTGGAGTTTCACAGATACACACACTGCAGATATATTTTTATGCGTGTCTTAATGGTACCACAACCTGATCATCGCGAATGCTCCTAGCTTTGCAGCATTGTTTAAAGTATGGTACATCAGCTGATCCGCTAGAATATCATTAACCACTGGACTGCTGCTAGCTTCCATTAGGCTAAAGTGTAGCTGAGGGTTATAAGTTGCCCCCATACTTATGATGGTAATAAAATAACAAGGAGGCTCTGTAGTCTAAACCAAGATGGCAAACTTTTTATTGCCTCCCACACTGTCAATGCTGCTTCTGTTCTTACCTTTCACAATAAAAGCCCAAGACATACACACTGCATCACTGCTTACCAGAAGGAACTTATTCACGTGCAGAGGCTGTGGTGATGAGTTGGTAAATATATTAAAATCATTTTGCTTGAGATTTTGCTCTGGCCTCTACTTTAAGTTTGTATACAACATTCATTCATTCATTTTCCGTAACCGCTTATTCTGTTGGGGATCGTGGGGGTGCTGGAGCCTATCCCAGCTGACAATGGGCGAGAGGCAGGGTACACCCCGGACAGGTCACCAGACTATCACAGGGCTGACACATAGAGACAGACAACCATTCACACTCACATTCACACCTACGGCCAATTTAGAGTCACCAATTAACCTTATTTGCATGTGTTTGGACTGTGGGAGGAAGCCGGAGTACCCGGAGAAAGCCCACGCTGACACGAGGGGAACATGCAAATTCCACAGAAATGCTGGGTTCAAACCAGGAACCCTTTTGCTGTGAGGCGATAATGCTAACCACTGCGCCTTCAAGCTTGTATTCACCATGATACCTATTATCTCAATGAAATGTACTATGTGACATAATAAAAGGCAAATTATTATTTTGGCCAGTAAAAAATATGCTTGGCTGGTGAGTCAAGTCAATTTCAGATGCTCAATATAGCCTAGAAGAAAAATGGTTAATGCTTATTTATGGTGGAGGGAGGGTCGTGCATTTTCCCTCAATCGCTCAGACAGGCTCCCGGAAAAATATCTGTAGCTTTGGGTAGGGTCGAGATAAAAAAAAATAAAAATAAAAAACAAGTCACACCCCTCCTCTGGCAAGTGAAGAACAGTCCCTTATAGCTCGAGTGTATGAAGCAGTGGTCCTCCTGCCCGCTGCAGTGACTGTGTGCCTCAGGCTGCACCGTGCAGGCTCCAGCTCGGCCAGCAGGTGTCGCTGCGGGCTGTGCAGAAACAGTGTGGAGAAGAGACGGGGCCTGGCCTGGGAATTTGCTGCTCGCTTCCCATTCTTCCTATGCAGACAGACACACAACATGGCGGACTAGAATAGTCGGCCGACGCGCCCGGATACAGCGGATAAACCGTGGGATTTAACACCCAGGAAGGCCAAGAAAGTACACTCGGACGGGACGATAAGTTAGGACGAATCGAGGATTTTAAGCGGGGGTGCCGTCCTCGCCTGGATTTAGTAGCTAAACTGACTGTGAAGTGTTGGCTGTGTGTCCCAGATCGTGCTTCCCTCCTCTGCTATCACCCAGGTCCCCCCACCCCGCTCACACTCTCGGTTCCTGGGGTGTGGAGACAGGGGCCGGGGTTGAAAAACGTGAAAGAGAAGGAGAGGATAAATTCCTGCTTGGCTCTGGTTTCTCTCCCCCCACCCCACCTCGGGTTTCCTCTGGGCGCTACAGGAGTTGTGGTGAGTTTTCTTGTTTTTGTTGCGCAAAGCCCGAGTCACACTTGTTACAATGTCGCTGTAGCAGCATGTTTCCTCTCGCTGTAACATTGTGTCACCCACAAACAAGCACTTTGTCCCCCACATTGAGCCGTGCGGGACACAGTACAGGGTACCTGTGTTGCGGCGGAATGAAGCCCGGGTTTGTGCAGGGACCAGGGCTGCGTTTAATAGTTGCTGTAACGCTTCAACATTTCAGAAGTAGCTCGGAGGCAGGGAGGGATTTTTTTGGCGAAGGGGGCTCTCAAGAAAAGGGGGCTTACGGATGAGTGCGACAGCATTTTAGAAGTCAGAGGCTGTTGTTGATCCAGCTCGGATGCTGTTGCGCTGGCAGTGGAACAAAGAGGGGGTCCAAGTCTGGGCTGCCTCACTGGAAAGTACACTTTATTGATCAACGCTTTGTTATTACACGTTCACAGAGGGTGGGGAGCTGGCTGGATGACTGGGTGGGTGGAGGAGCAGGGGGGCTTCACGCGACCCACAACAGGAATTAGGTCGCCCCAACATTAACATGTATGCTCTGTCAAATCACAGCGGCTGCTTTGTGTTTCTTCTCCTGCACTCTGACATGGAGTCTCACAAGAGTGCATTCCCCTTTACAACCTCTCCCAAAGTTTTTTTCTAATGATTAATATTCTCCTGTTTTGTGAACGTTGGGTGTAACCGAGCATACCATTTCAATCTGGTGGGTGTTGAGGTTTTTTTTTTAGTTTTTTAATGCATTACTTTAACTTCCACTGCAAGTTATGATTACACATATTCATCAGGACAGGGATTACTCCTTTAAAGGTCCAGTGTGTAGGGTTTATGGGGATACATTGGCAGAAGTATGTTTTCTTCAGTGTATAATCACATGAACATAGGAATCTATATGCTTTCGTCACTTTAGATTGAGCTGTTTATATCTGTATAGGGAGCAGGTCCTTGTCCACAGAGTCCACCAGGCTGTAAATCTACAGTAGCCCTAAAGGACAAACCAAACACTGGCACCATTCACATTATTGCATCAGCCCCTTCAGGACGAGAGCATTGGAGAAACAATGATTTTTAAAGCGTTAAACTACTTTATTCAGTGTTACAGGTTTAATTCAGCGGGTTTGTTAGCTTTAGAGAGGAAGAGACCTCTGAACATCTGGATCTAAGATATCAATATATATAATAAAAGTGGGCTCACATTAGTGCTGAGCCATTCGCCCCTCTGGGATGTGGCAAACAGCATTGGAGAAACACTGATTTATAAAGTGAAACTGCTTTGTTCAGTGTTTTTACCAGTTTAATTCACTGGGTTTGTTAGTTTTGGTGAGTAAGAGACCTCTGCGGACCATTTGGCTCCAGGTAAAAACCTCCTGAACATCTAGATTTTAAGTTATCAGAGAATAAAGGTTGGCACACATTAGTGCTGGGCCATTCGCCCCTCTGGGACGTGGCAAACAGCGTCAGGGAAACACTGATTTGTAAGGTGAAACTGTTTATTCAGTGTAGTCGGTGTTTTTAAAGTTTAAATCACCAGGTCCATTTGTTATACAGAGGAAGAGACCTTTATGGCTAATTTAGCTCCTGGTAAAAACCACCTGAACACCTGGAGCTAAAGTTATCAGAGAAAAAAGTTCAGCACAGATTAAACTACTAGAGAAAAAAAGGTGAGCACAAACAAGCAGGTGCTGGGCTAGCCTCCCCTCTAGGATGTGCCAAACAGCATTGGTGAAACACTGATTTATAACGTGAAACTGCTTTGTTCGGTGTTTTTACCAGTTTAATTCACTGGGTTTGTTAGTTTTGGTGAGTAAAAGACCTCTGCAGACAGTTCGGCTCATGGTAAAAACCTCCTGAACGTCTAGATTTTAAGTTATCAGAGAATAAAGGTGGGCACAAATTGGTGCTTGGCTAGCCGCCCCTCTGGGATGTGGCAAACAGCATCAGAGAAACACTGATTTGTAACGTGAAACTGTTTAGTCAGTGTTTTTACTGGTGTAAATCACCAGGTCTGTTTGTTTTGCAGAGGAGACCTTTGCAGATAATTAAGCTCCAGGTAAAAACCTCCTAAACATCCGGAGCTGAAGTTGTCAGAGAAAAAAGGTGAGCACAAATTAGCAGGTGCTAGGCTAGCTGCCCCCCTGGGACGTGTCAAACAGCATTGGAGAAACACTTTTTTGTAATGTGAAACTGCTTTATTCTGTGTTTTTACCAGTTTTTATTACCTGGTCCATTTGTTCTGGAGAGGAAGAGACCTCTGCGGATTATTCGGCATCTAGTAAAACTCTCCTGAACACTGAAGGAATCCTAACTAGGAGAAGTTTCAGCTGGTTGCAGTCTGCACTCCTAACAGCTACTGAATCCCCCTAAATCTCACACACTGCTCCTTTAATGGCTTGGTTTTGTCATGGAAATGTTCACGATTAGATAAAAAATAGGCTTTAATACAATAGTTGCTGCCTAATTTGAGAGAAATATCAACTACAAGGAAGCAGGGAGAAGCATCATCAGGAATGAGGAGGCATGGCTCTGACATATCTGACAAAGCCTTTGCTATGTCTGCCTGGAGCTTGACTCATCACGTCTGTTCCGGAGCTGCAGCACATATCCACCATACCTCTGTGCCTTTTCACAGCACGCTTTCCACCTCACCGAGGTCGCCATGTCGTGTTCGGACCATCCAAGTGCAAAAAACTTAAGTTGCACCTCCTGCAAACTTATATGACTCCTCTTTGTGCGCCAGCAGGCCTACCTGACCTCTGTTTGTCAGGCCTGGACACGTTCTCTCAAAATGCTGTTGAACCATGGTTGTCAAACAGCCCCAGCTCAGGAAAGTCAGACTGTGTGAGGGGGAAAAAAGGCAGAGCTGTTATCATCTTGCTCGCTCTGTCCATATCTTCTTAAACCTATTTTAAGAAAAGGGAGTTATTTCTGTGTTGGGATCCTGAAAGGGTTTCAGCACAGGAACTTGAGTGATCCTCACACCACACTTTTCATGATTGGCCTAGTTTCTAAAAATAAGAATAAAGTATAGCTTGAAATCGCCGTGTTGGAACTTTGCGTGAAGTTTCGATGGGTGGGATCTGTGAAATTACCTCCGTGTTGTAAAATTTCACAATTTCAGGGTGCTGACACAATATAATGAGTTGGCTCTTTGGGTGGGGCGGGAGGTATATTTTTGTTTCCACCTGTGGGCCTACGTATTTTCTGTGGAAGAGCACTGTAATTCTGCCTCTAAGAGGATAAACACAACTGCATTTAGAGGATTGTGAGGCGTTACAGAGCCTGGTATAAGGTGAAATGTCATTTGGTCTCAGTGACATTTATTTCACAATACAGGAAATAAACCTGTGTGATGACTAAACATTCCTAAATGCATTATCTTGCCTTACTTGGAAGACTTCATCCAGAGTCACCCAGCTTTGTTCTGTTCTTCTGTAGTTCTGGAGTAGTAATTATGTAATCCCCTTAGATTATTGAGTAAATCTTTGTTTTACATCCTCCTGATGTGGGATGATTGATGTTTCTGGTTCCCCATGGCTGCCATGGATATTCATAGGAGTGTATTTCTTTGCAGTGGACTTCAAAGACTGGGTGGGATTTTGTATTCAAGAAGTATTTTGGATGTGTGAGAAGTCTTTTATGATCTTGTAAACTCATGTGGCATCCAGGTCTTTCAGAATTTGGCTGCTACCTCCTTTTCCTGTGTTGCTGTCACCATAAGGTGGGATAATGGCCCTTAATGTGGAGTTGTGGGTGAGGGGGAGCTGAGTTTGGCTGAAACAGTGTATTACCACTCCTACACATAGAGGATTGCACTAGGCTGGGCGATACTGTAACTAGAGGTACATAAATTCTTTAATTGCTACACAGTACATCTAATCAACTTAGACAGCCATGTTAATGTGTCCAGCATTTCCTGTTTTGTGGGAATTTTGTGTCATTTTGTTAATGAAAAGCAGAAATTATGAGTAAAACAACTCTTTCAATCACATCATGTTATTGTCCACTAGTCAGTTTTTCCTCACAGAGAAAAAACTTTGATGTCCCTTTTTAAACAATGCATTCATAGCCGAGGTCAAATTTAGGTCGGATTCAAAACCAGCTGAGAGCTGCAGTTATAAATATTTAGATTTGCCCTTGGCATCGGCCTTCGAGCCGGCAAGACCTTTCTTGCCCTGCTGTGAAAAAATGCCCAAAGAGCATGTTAGCAAGCCTGAGTAGTCTTTGAATGCACCACCTATAGATGGGCGTGGAAGAAAATGGGTTTTTGGAGAAGGGATGTCATGACACTGCTGTGAAGTGAAGTCTCAGATGATTGTCTCTTCATCTTGGATAGGCTTCTTATCTTCCAGAGGAAGAGGAGGGAACGAGCGCAGCAGGATGGTCACTTCAGATATGAGGACCATGACTCTGGGTTCCCATTAGTCCTTTTTACACAGAGATTGTGCACAAAGTCCCTTCTTTATGCTGCCTCTGTAGTTTTACACAGAACCAAACAACGGTGGCATCATGCCACTCAGTGTTTGGTTTTAGACAGCATGCCAGCATCGCAGAGGCAAAACAGGACAGGACGGGCATGACCTGTAACATGGCCTCTAGTGTGACATATAACAAATGTATCGGGCAGCACTTTATAATGGCATTAACATGGCAATAACAATCATTTTCCTGTCTCTGTTATAGGCGGCTGATCTCGTCACCTTAATGTTTTCCCAATTTGCGGACATTTTTAGCTTCTGTTCTTCTTCTTTGAGTTAGCTGCTAACAACTATAAGCTGTTTTTTTATTCAGTCTCCCACAGTGGATCATGCATAACATGTTGTCAAAACGTCACACCCATCTTGTCTGTGGTCCCGTCCCACCGGTTGTTCTGTTTACACAGACCTACACAGACTCCCGCCTTGAGGGGGCCGTGTAAAAGGGGCCTCTGTTAGAGAACCTAAATGACCAAAACAAAGACAGAAAGTGATGCAAAGCTGTTAAGCAGCGCCACCTGTCTGTTTTGCTGCTGCATGTATTGTTGGATATAATTGGAAATGTTTCGATGTTAATAGGCGAATGTATCAAAGTACATTTACTCAAGCACTTTACTACTTACTTACTCACTCTTATTGCCACTTTATACTTGTACTCTACTATATTTCAAAAGCAATTACTGTACCTTTTACTCCACCACATCATTTGTCAGGTATTAGATACTTATTTTACAAGTTAAGAACTTATTTAAAAACATCTGAAGTAGGGCTGGGCAATAGATCAGTGGAATGTGACTAGATATTGTCTTAAATTTAGGATATTCTAATATCTAATAATGTAAGTGTTGTGTTTTCCTGGTTTTAAAGGGTGCAGTACAGTAAATATGTTGTAAATATGTGAACCTACCAAACTGTCCTAGCTGTTCTGTTACTCACCTTTACCCACTGAGTCATTACATCCAAATTACCAATGATTATTTATCAAAACATTCTCATTGTGAAATAAATATTTTGTGAACGCACCAGTAAAAAGTCACCAGTATCGTCACAGTATCGATATCAAGGTAATTGGTCAAAAGTATTGTGATATTTGGGCCTATTGTTATAAAATGATCCACCCAACAGTGTATTAAACAGCCAACTGTAACAGCAAAATGCTACTCACACCTGAATAAATCTCTCACAGTCATTCAGTAATATAATATAAAGTAGGAAACACACATTATTTTGTATTCAGTACTTTGAGTTCTTATACTTTAAGTACATCTTGTACAGTGGTGTAGTGGTAGTTGAAGAGGTGGGTGTACTGCTAGGTACATAGGTAGGTTACCGATGAGGAAGTGGGCATACTCTCCTATATATTACAATGACGTTTTAGCTGATAGGTGGGTATACTGTAACTGAACAGAAATAGAAGTGGGTATACCCCGTATACCTGAGTATACCCTCCACTACACCACTGATCTTGTATAGAATACCTTTGTATTTTTACTCAAGTAATAATTTCTAAAACAGAATTTCTTTCTTTTAACAGTATTTTTACAGTATCGCTTTCATTACTTAAGGACTTTTTTAATCCTTTACGCTTAGGTTTTTGTAACTAAATTCACTTTTTGGTGAACAAAGGAAGCAAATTTCTTAAATGTTAAATGTGGTCTAACCACCAGCAGCTCTACATGTCTGTAACTGTCACAATCAGGCATTGATCAAAGAATAGTCGACAAGATGAGGAGTCTGACCAGGCAGAGACCTGTGCTGCAGGATGTGAGGAATATATGTGATCTGAGATAATGTTGTTGAATATCACGATAACATTACATAAATGAACACACACTAAAGTGTACTCACTTGTGCCTCGCTGCTGTTTTCAGTATACTGCTTCAACAAATTGCTTGTTGAATTAAAAATATGAAAGGAAATTATTCCCAACATTATTTAATTGAACAAATTGAACATTGAACTGAACACAAAAGACACCAATAAAAAAAAGAATGATAGTTACATTTTTAAGTGTAGTTTTCTACTTATACTCTCTTTCAGCTAACTCCAAAAATCCCTGAGTGCAGCATTGCAGTTTTTCAAGATGTCTTTATCATGCAAGTCGACATCACAATGACAGTAAAGAAACAATATATTGTGCAGCCCAACTTGAAACTTTTTGGCACTTGGTGGTACACACACATTTTGGTCAGTACCAAAAAGTATTAAATTTAAATCTCTAGCCTTAGCTGCATGCTGGATGTTGAATCAGTTTTGGTGTTCAGTTTCAAATGGCAGAAGTGACAGTGAATCAGGTTTCGTTGTGGCCCTTAAGCTGGCCGCTTGGCCCCACACCACGCTTCAAGGTCACAGTGGCTTCTGTGGGGAGGCCATGCTTTGCGCCTCCACATCCTCTCTGTGTCCAATGTGGTAAGCTTGAGAGGCCCCTGGCATGCTCTGTGAGAAACCCCACAACGATGCAGACACAGAGCAGAGCTTCACTGACTCACCACTTTCACTCATTGAAACAAGTGAGTTTTCGTGCTCCTTCCAGCCTGATGGAACCAAATCATCATTACAGGCTTAATAACAGACACAGCGGTCACTCTTGCCCGTATGATTAGCCAGAATAGTAATCCCCGGCTTCTCTTCGTCTTTTCATCAACTCACCAGCCCGTGAATGAAGCCAACAGGAACACAAACCACACCAGCAGGGAGTAGTATCCCTCAGAAAGGGAAGTCCAGAGGATTGTGGCTGTTGTATGTGGCACTGGGGACATATAATCTGTGGTCTGTTTGGGAGCAAGAGTCCTAGCGGCCCTGGGTTAGGCCTACTTCAGTCTCCTGTGAAGAGAAGCATTCACAGTATTCCTGTTGCCCCGGACCCCCCCCCCCCCCCCACCCGCTCTCAAGACATAGAAACAGTATTAATATGCCATGAATGGAGACAGACAGACAAGCATTATCTAGCGCTGCAGCGGCTAGAAAAGCAGGATGCCTTGTAGAAAGCCAGAGGGAAATATTTCTCTGCATGAATGGTAAAGTCCCCTTAACCACCGCTGCTGGTGTCATGTCAGCAAGGCTTGTGGGGTTTGTATCTGTTGGTTTTCCAGCTCACTCATTTGCCAAGGGGCATCCCCTTTGAATTATTAATAAGATTTGTTGATTTGAAGAATAATACTAAACACAGAGGATTCCCACAGTGATAGTAGTTGTATTTGTTTGGCCACATTGGGATTCTGCTAAATCTAGATCAAACAACACATAATAAACTGAGGAAACAGCTGCAGCCATTAAGGATTCCAGTCTCAGGGTAAAGTATTTTCTTCCCCCGAGAGATCCCTTTTGTAAAACCTGTCTTCGTCTTGAGCTATTCATTAATTCATGTCCGTGCAGTCGGAAAAGATACTTATTACTTCACCTCGGGTCACAGGTAAATACAAAAGCATAAGTGAAATCCACAGACTTGGGTGGGAACTCTCCATATTAAATGACTACCTTGCATTGATCTTAGGTCTTGGCCTTTGGTTGTCATGGAGATGTAATTGGACTTCCTTTATATTCTACCTATAAGTGTTCCTTTCACTGTGTGAATGAAATGGCATGGGAACAGCCCAGCCCTTTCACAACTGTGTGATTGCACTCCTATGAGGTCTGCAGTTGGCCACAGGCAGAGAAGCAACTGTCTTCATTAGCTGGTCGGGCTCACCACTCGCATGCACATTAAGCATCGGGTTCTGCTCAATGATACTGACTTTGGCACACAAAATAAGAATGGTTTCAAAGTTCAGTATGTTGTTTTACATGATTAGATTTGAGAATATTAAAGATTAGGCCAGATTATAAGATCAGAGTTGACGTATGTTCTTGTATTGTCCTCTATATGTTGTCTCTCAGTGTAAAGCACTTTAAGTTTACGTGTAATGAAATGTACTCTATAGATAAAATTGCCATTACCAGTTAGGGCTGCAACCAATTACATCCTCATTATCGATTGGTCTGACAGTTATTTACTCTGTTTTTAAGCGGCACCGAGATACGTGGCTCATCCGTCCGTCGGTAGCACGAGTCATGTGCGCCACGTCACCGACCTGTGCGTAAAAGCGCAAACAATTCCGTGTCCTCTCACCGCAGATGATGTGATTTGATGGCCTGGTACTCACTGTAGCCCACTGGCGAACGACCTCCTTAACGAACGTGCCGTTTTAATAGAACGGAGCACGTAGGCTACTGACCTGTTGCCAAACCCTGTCTCACACCATTTCTTGTCATATTCAGTCTATCACAGTTAGTCAACAATTAGTATCACCCCCACCCCCCCTAAAAAAATGTTTTCTGTGTACTAATTTTTCATAACCGTTTATGATCTCAAACACGTGTAAACGTGTATACGGACTCACCCCTATGGTCTACCACAGCCGTGATCACTTAGTGTGTAAGGTTAAGCACTGAAAGTATTCTAAATATAGCATATGCTTAAACTGGTATTGATTTTTTTAGGCGGCTTTCACCGGAGCAATAGGGTGTGAGCAGGCAAACAGTGTGCCTCATCTGCAGGGCACCAGACTGCGAATATTTAGTCACATTTTGTGACCATGGAGCACCACCGCGACTTGCAAATGTTAGAAATGTATAGACTGGAGAGCTGTTCATTTGTTTCCAGCCAACAGTGAAAAAATCATCACATTTAACTGCGCCACAGTAGCAGTTTAACGTAATAAGTTTAATGATAGTGTGAGCAGACGAAGCTTGTGTTTTTGTATCTGCACGGCTCCAGACTGTGACTATTTAGTTGGAATTGTGACCATGGAGCACCAGTGGGACTTGCAGATACTATTTATATATGAACTGGAGGGCTGTTAGTAGGGGTGTAAATCACCAGCTTCATCACGATACGATATTATATTGATTTGTTTGGATGACGATGCGATGTTTGCCGATATCACAAAGTCTGTCACGATACGATTTTGATTCAATTCGATTCAGGAGCCTGCGATCGATATGACGCGATATCATATGTCCATCTAACACAATCATTTACATCAACTCACAAAATCAACTAGAATATGATTTGACCATTTTATTTCTGAGCTCTGTTTGTTGTTTGAGCGGAGGCGCGCTTGCCCAGGAATGGTGACGCAGACGTGCTATGTGAATTTCAAAATAAATGTGTATCTTTAAGATGACATGGATCGATGTTTTCATTTTGCATCGATATAATCGGATCGTTAATCAATGAATCAATGTATCGATGTGGATCGATGTATCGTTACACCCCTAGCTGTTAGTGTGTTTCCAGCTCACAGTGAATAAATCCTCACATTTGAAGGTGCAGCGGAAACTTTTATTTATTTAATTATAACAATGCTTAATTTAGCTTCATTATTACAGTACTTTATTACAGTACTTTGATTTTATTGTAACAGTTTTTTTACTTTTATTATAATAGTACTCTATTATGACAGTAACTATTTAATATATTGGTTAATATATAGCCTAAAAAACATTGCAATATTTTTAAGCCATATCACCCAGCCCTACATCGTGGCAATTCAGTCTTATAAATAAAGAACTTTGTTGGGAAATCATGCCATCAAAAGTTAAAAAAAAATCACAGTATAGATTAGGAGATATCTGATCATGGAATAAGCAAACAAGAATCTGACTAGCATTCGCTGCCAATTTTCAACACTTGACATTTTTTGATTCTCAATGCTATAGACAGATTTTGGTTGTTACTAAACTGGCATTAAGGTTCGACCCCAAGTCCTGTTGTCATTCCAGTGTAATCCAAGCTAGGGCAGTAGGTTCTGATACGGCAAGTAAGCTTTAAATATTAGTAAGGGGAAATAAGGGAGGAAAAACAGAGAAACTTTAGTGAATTTTGATTTCCCTCAAAAGGAGTCAAATGTCTTGTCATATTTTTTTGTGTTGTGTGTTTCTTATTCCCTCCAAAGTATTGATTTTTGTTGCTTGTTGCTCATCATAGTCTTAAGAAAGCTGTGGCAATTTTGCACTTTGCCACAGGGCAGCTTATCCCAGTAGATCGCTCTATGTGCTCTTCCTTGTCTGAGAAATATTCACATGGTTGCACAACACAAGCCCAAAGTCAGGAGAGCGTGAGCTGCATGACTACCTTTTGAGTACATTCATTCACTAATAGATGGCCATGCACATGTTTCCTCTGCAGGGAATAGTGTGATGAAAGTGTTGGAAAGATATTTACTCTCTCTCTCTTTTTTAACATTTGACTATCACAGAGAAGGAGGCTGGAATGGGGACTAAAGATAAAAAGTGCTTTATCAATTAAATCGGTTTATGAAACATGAGATCAAATCAATGAAAGTAAGTAGTGAGCCATTTTCTTCGTTCTTTTGAGAAGATGGATGTCCTGGTCTGGCAACTAAGATGTTGCAATGGCAAACGGCTCAGCTTTAAATTGTTTATTAGCCATTGTAGGAACATTATTAGAGCCTGATCAGGACACTACACAAGAGTGATTTACTTAAATGGTAATGTCCTTTTAATGTGATGACACATAAAGCCAAATAATGGAAACCAATAGTTATTCTGTAGTGTCTCTTGCATCTTCCATCATTTTAATGTGAATTACAGCAACCCACCACCCAGAATATCTTCTTAATAGAGAGCAGTGAAAGCACAAACCCTAAAAGTGGCACAAATAGAAGCACTTGCCCAGTACCTCTTAAATTAATGATGTCCCCTACCAACACATAAGTCTGTTGAAAAAAGAATTGCATGCACACACACACACACACACACACACACACACACACACACACACACGCATACACACACAGGAAGACTGCTGCTCAGGAGGCCAAAACACATTAAGATGCATCTCTAGGGAGTTGTCCTTCTGGGTCTACAGTCTCTAGATAAAATCCTCTCGGGCTCCTGCAGTATCTGTGAAGTGAAGGTTAGCAACAGGACCAGCTTATATCACTTCCACCAACACAGTGACACATCATCCAGCCTCTCTGGGTAGAAAACAATGAGTCATGCTTCATTAAGAAAACGGTTGACGTGAGCATACCTGCCTTCGTCTGTCATGTCGAACTTAGCCTAATACGCAGATACCTACAATGCAAATTCACACTAAGTAGTGCAGATCACTGAGCTTGCCCATTATAGCTGAGTCACTCCCTTTTAATGAGTACAGAAGGAGAGGGTAGAAGAGGTTAGAGTTTAGAGTTGTGATTATGGCTGCAAGATATTAGGAAAGTAGGCAATCTCAGATAACTTGGTTGAATATTGCGATAACTACAGTACAGGCCAAAAGTTTGGACACACCTTCTCATTCAATGCGTTTTCTTTATTTTCATGACTATTTACATTGTAGATTCTCACTGAAGGCATCAAAACTATGAATGAACACATGTGGAGTTATGTACTTAACAAAAAAAGGTGAAATAACTGAAAACATGTTTTATATTCTAGTTTCTTCAAAATAGCCACCCTTTGCTCTGATTACTGCTTTGCACACTCTTGGCATTCTCTCCATGAGCTTCAAGAGGTAGTCACCTGAAATGGTTTTCCAACAGTCTTGAAGGAGTTCCCAGAGGTGTTTAGCACTTGTTGGCCCCTTTGCCTTCACTCTGCGGTCCAGCTCACCTCAAACCATCTGGATTGGGTTCAGGTCCGGTGACTGTGGAGGCCAGGTCATCTGCCGCAGCACTCCATCACTCTCCTTCTTGGTCAAATAGCCCTTACACAGCCTGGAGGTGTGTTTGGGGTCATTGTCCTGTTGAAAAATAAATGATCGTCCAACTAAACGCAAACCGGATGGGATGGCATGTCGCTGCAGGATGCTGTGGTAGCCATGCTGGTTCAGTGTGCCTTCAATTTTGAATAAATCCCCAACAGTGTCACCAGCAAAACACCCCCACACCATCACACCTCCTCCTCCATGCTTCACAGTGGGAACCAGGCATGTGGAATCCATCCGTTCACCTTTTCTGCGTCTCACAAAGACACGGCGGTTGGAACCAAAGATCTCAAATTTGGACTCATCAGACCAAAGCACAGATTTCCACTGGTCTAATGTCCATTCCTTGTGTTTCTTGGCCCAAACAAATCTCTTCTGCTTGTTGCCTCTCCTTAGCAGTGGTTTCCTAGCAGCTATTTGACCATGAAGGCCTGATTGGCGCAGTCTCCTCTTAACAGTTGTTCTAGAGATGGGTCTGCTGCTAGAACTCTGTGTGGCATTCATCTGGTCTCTGATCTGAGCTGCTGTTAACTTGCCATTTCTGAGGCTGGTGACTCGGATGAACTTAACCTCAGAAGCAGAGGTGACTCTTAGTCTTCCTTTCCTGGGTCGGTCCTCATGTGTGCCAGTTTGGTTGTAGCGCTTGATGGTTTTTGCGACTCCACTTGGGGACACATTTAAAGTTTTTGCAATTTTCCGGACTGACTGACCTTCATTTCTTAAAGTAATGATGGCCACTGGTTTTTCTTTAGTTAGCTGATTGGTTCTTGCCATAATATGAATTTTAACAGTTGTCCAATAGGGCTGTCGGCTGTGTATTAACCTGACTTCTGCACAACACAACTGATGGTCCCAACCCCATTGATAAAGCAAGAAATTCCACTAATTAACCCTGATAAGGCACACCTGTGAAGTGGAAACCATTTCAGGTGACTACCTCTTGAAGCTCATGGAGAGAATGCCAAGAGTGTGCAAAGCAGTAATCAGAGCAAAGGGTGGCTATTTTGAAGAAACTAGAATATAAAACATGTTTTCAGTTATTTCACCTTTTTTTGTTAAGTACATAACTCCACACGTGTTCATTCATAGTTTTGATGCCTTCAGTGAGAATCTACAATGTAAATAGTCATGAAAATAAAGAAAACACATTGAATGAGAAGGTGTGTCCAAACTTTTGGCCTGTACTGTATATGATAAACTGATAATTAAGTGTACTCAGCCTTTCTGCTGCCGTCATTATTCTGCTACAATACAATGAATTGTTTGCTGAATGTAAAAATGAAAGGAAATTATTTCCAACTTTTTTCTATTGAACAAATCGAACATTAAATTGAACACAAAAGGCACCGATAAAAAAAAAGGATGACATCACATCTTTTGCAATGTGTTTATCGTGCAAGTTGACACTGCAATGACTATTTAAAAAACAAAACAAAAAAAACAACAACAATATATTGTGCAGCCCTAGTTGTGATGTGGTTTTTAGGTTAGCAAGGGGTTTGTATTATGTCTATATGACCCAACATGAAAGGAAGGAACCAACATGCACTTAAGTATGACTTCACATAAGTCTGGACAAATTGTACAGGAAGACACAGTGCGACCATAGTGCGTGCTGCTTTTTTGGTCACATCTGTCAGAATTAAAGTATCTGATATTATATGAATTTATGGTACCAAAATAACAACCTATCTATATCTCATCAACTGTGAAAGGTGCCCTGAGTGTGTAAAGGGTGTTTCTTTGAGATGGTTGGACATAATTAGTGCTGTAACAATTATTTGATGAATTAATGAGTTGATTGACAAAAAAATAACAATTTCGGTAATCAATCATTAAATCAATTTTTTGTAGTTTTCTATTGAAAAAAAAGCCAAAATTCTGTATTTCCAGCTTCTCGTATATCAGTTTTGGAACCCATCAGGTGTTAGCCTGACGATGATAAGCCTCTGGGGCAGTGGCCAGTATTTCAGGAGTTCCATTGTAGCAAGTAGATATCCGGGCCAAGGCTAATTTCAGCTAATCTCTATAAATGTATATGAATACAGAGAAACTTTAAGAAAAGCTTGTACAAAGCAAAATCATCATCAGACTGTAGGCGATGGGTTTCAAGATTACATTTCGGCCAATGCATTCCGCCTCGCCACAACAGTTGTTAACCTGTCACTTAACCATGATTGGTCAATACCACTCTGACTACAAACGGGACCAG
Source organism: Epinephelus lanceolatus (assembly GCF_041903045.1). Taxonomy (NCBI): domain Eukaryota; kingdom Metazoa; phylum Chordata; class Actinopteri; order Perciformes; family Serranidae; genus Epinephelus; species Epinephelus lanceolatus. The sequence continues at coordinate 17,949,299 of NC_135734.1, forward strand.
AATGTTTCTAATACCAAAATCTTGTCCTTTGTGTGTGCATTGTGCATTCATATGCTAGTATCTCTTTATAGAGATCACTCGTATGTGAATATTTGCTTGTTTTATCAGTCATTGACCGGTGTTAACTGAACATCTGTTGAAGATGTCATGTTGGGGCTCTGGGAAACTGGAGGACATTTCTCACCATTTTCTAACATCTTATAGACAAAACTACTCATGAGTTAATTGAGAAAATAATCTGCAGATTAATTGATAATGAAATAATCATACGCTGCAGCCCAAGAGACAATCAGATTCCACCAGCTGTAATTTAAAGAGAGATGAGTGTGATGCAAGCCCACGTCATATTTAAAACGTCTGTGAAAAGAACAAAAGCACATCCTGCTTTTATTTCTCTTTGAAACGTGCGTCAAAAGAAAGTTTTCAAAAATAATGGTAGTGTGTTCTGAAAGATGTTGATAAACTCTGCCTAGATTGTCCCATTGTTAATTTTTCTGGAGGCATGAATTGTTTTTTGGAAGCAGACATTTGCAGGTTAAATGGATGCATGGATGGGTGACAGAGAGAGAGGGATAGCAACAATTGGATTTGTAGGTTAATAGCATCCTCATTGACAACATAACTTGTTCATCATGCCCCATTTCAGGCTGCAGTCAGCGCCAAACAGCACTCTGCTAAAACCAGAGTGTAAGCACTGCAATGAATGAGCTCAGTTAAAAAAAAAACACCAGAAGATTGGCAACTGGCACTATTAGAGCTTTTAGCACCCAATTTATCCTTTGCCCACTGATGCAATAATCTCTGATGTAAAGCATCGGTTTGTGTGTGGTAGTGCCGCAGTGTTTGGCTCACTGCAGTGCTGAAGGGCTCTGTGTAAACAGAGGCAGACGGGCTGGATTATTCCAGGGTCAGAACCACAGGATTATGTCCAGGGATTATCACAGTTCAGTCAGGGAGACAACGGCCTTGTTGGCCTCTGGGATTATACAGAGGACTAACAATGAGCCAGGCTGACCTCCCAGCCGCCGTCATGCTTTCTCCAAGTCTGTCTATCCTCTGGCTTCCACTTGGTCTTCTCCATATCAGTGGGTGAGGAGCATCCTCAGTGCTGATTCATTGTCACTGCAGGAATTTAGATGTGACACTAATTCTGTTTTGGTCATGCTCCTGGTGACGAGTGCATCACATTTAACACACACAACACATTTTTAAGATGTTGCAAAAAGAGAAGAGCTGGGCGATATGGTTGAATTCAGTGCAATAACACATTTTTTGTTTCTATAAATTAAACTGTAGCTGCAATTTTATCATCAGTTTGAATAAACACATTTGTAAAAAAGAAAAAAGTTTATGATGACATTACCATTGTATGATTCTACTGGACATTATTGAATACTGAATCATTGCCAAGCCCTAATAAATAATTTTAGGGAAAGTAGTCAGCGTGCACCTGTGTCTCTGAATAGACCATATATTTCCATCTCAGAATAAGGCGGTCCTGTTTATTCATCCTGATACTGATTTTGCAATAACAATTTGCAAGGACTAAGATACAGCAAATAAATGCTATATTATTTTATAGACTGTTAAAGCACAAGAAAATAACAATGATATCTTCTGTTTGTTGTAGGACCACGCTGTGCGAATGAGTGATTGATGCCAACTTCGCTTCTTCAGGTAAGCGGCACATATCACGCACAACATTATGCAAGCATTTCATTTTCATTTCAAATGTAAGAGTATTACCTTCCAAAAATGAGCATGTGGGATTAGGATAGAAAATTAAAAAATATAAATACTTGATTATACAACACATAAACCCCAAATCTCTTGATCTTGGGTTCAGTAACTTTTGTTATTGATTCAATGAGATTTGAGGCTGTTTCTGACTAATACCCTCTTGTCCCTTTTTGCTGCGCTTCATCCATGTAGGGCAGAATGGGTGTGTGTCCCCTGCTCCTGCTGCTCGGTGTAGCCCTCGGGGCCTCAGCCCAGGATCATGTACCCATCACAAGTACGAACCATGTTCACTTCAATCAAATTCCTTTCCTTATTCGCCTTTTTATTTAAGGTTAAATGGCTTACAGTGAAAAATACATTATACTTTGCTGTCTTCTTCCTTCCAGGTCCTCCGAATATCACTGCCAAACCCACAGACCCCCCTACTGCACCCTTCCTCAACTTTACAGTTGCACGCACACAAGCCCCCACAGGCCCACACACAACGCTCGCCCCCGCAGTAGTCATCCCAGTAACGACAATAACAACAACAACTACAAGCCCAGCTGGTGAGGAGGACGTACAAGGGGCTGGTCCCAATGGCTCCAGGCGTTTGTTACCAGTCCCTGCTCCCACATCTCCAGCTCCAAGTGATGCCCCTCCGGCACCACCGAGCACTCAGCCTCCCCCTCCTCCCACCCTGGCGAGGGGAGACAACGAGACCACAGCCATTCCTCTAGACACCCCGACTCCAGATTACACTGATGAGGATTTATTCAGTGTGGAGCCAGAGACCACCACAGAACCTGGGATGGGCTTCACCTCAGACACGAGCCCACACGGTGAGTGTTGGTTTATATTCACGGTGCTGTGTGTCTGTCTATTTAGTGTGAGAACATATAACCTGTCTTGACTTCTTTGGTGGGTATATCCACCCTAAAGCACCATTCCCAAAGTTAAAGACCAATGGATTGTGTCTAATCCCAACTAAACATGTAGCACCTTTGGACAGTCATAAAGGGTTAATATCATTGATGCGTATTGCTATCTGATTCATTGTCTGTGCATGAAACCTGCAGCTGATTGTAAGTTAGCGTTCTCATTCAGAGAGGTTTGGGAAATCACAAAAGCACTGCTCACGCCCAGGTATTTCCTGATTGTGTCATTGTCGGTTTTGTCTTTGTTGCTTATTAGGGTTGGGTCGGTTCTCGGTAATACCAATTCGGTCTGGTACTCCATCTTGGACTGGGTTTTTTTTTTTTTTTTTTTTGAGACCAACCGGACCGCATACTCGGGCAGAACGTACGTGGAGCGGACGCCGCAGAGGTCCGCCTGGTAAAAGTGGACGTCCACAAGCCCTGTGCGCGCAAAGCACGATGAAAAATCGTTTCACTGACATTTTTACACGTAGTCCGCTCTGCTTATAGTACGCCCGAGTCTGTGAGCACCTGTGTCTGCCTCTTCACCAAGCGCACAGCAAGCAGGAGAGAGAGGGGGGTGGGGCAGGGACTGGGCTAGGAGGAAACGGGACTTTAAAATAGAAGCTCTGTGGTGGAGTCTTTTTTACAAACTTGACACGTTTGTGAGTCACTTGCGGTCCATTCAGAGTGCACCAGCAGCCCACTTTTGGACCACGACCCACCAGTTGAGAACCACTAGCTCAAAGGTTTTATTATTTTAAAGTTCTGTCAGACACGGAGCCACGGCAACAGGGTTCAGTTGAATGGTCAGGGTGCCAGTGACGTTTATGTAATATAGTAAACATGCCAAGTTAGCCCTACGAGCTAATGCATGCTAACTATGCTAACGTCAAATCAGAAATGTGCAGCAACATTTTTTGCCATCACTAGATATCAAACAAAAGCCAGAGAAAGTATCGTATAAAGTTTCTGTGAGTTTTAAATTTAATTCTAAGCAGAAGGCACAAGATAACGTTATCTCGGAGCCTGAACGGACAGTGCCTCTCTTCCTGCGTGCAGCTGCCTCTGTGACACTAAAGCCCCTTTTACAATGCCAGATTTTCCGTGAGTGTTGGGCCGTTGCCGGCAAGCTGCAAGCCTTTAGATGCAGAGAGCCAGATTGAGCCGGAGTTGATCCGGGGTGGCCAATTTTCCGCCTCATAGGGTAGTCATATTGACGGAACCCTTTAAGTTTAAACAGACCGAGGCGGCCTTCCGCAACGGGAGGGCCCGTTAAAGACTTGTGGGAGGAGCTGTTGATGATGCCGCACGTGCAAGCCACTGGCGGTGGATAAACAGGAAACAGCTGACAGCAGGAATTAGCGAGCAGCTAGTAGCAAGAGGGAAACACAAACCTGACAGACACTGTAAAGATGAACAACTGGGGAGACAAGGAATTGTGCGCCCTCCTTGCCCTCGCAAATGAAGAAGCCATTAACCATCAGGTGACGGGGACGGTGAAGAACGGGCCGACTTAAGAGAGAATCACCGAAGGACTGACTGGCCACGGCTTCCCTCCCACGTCACTGGTTACGTCACATGCTGAGCTACACGTTTTTTTACTTGCTCACGCCCCCCATTGCCCCGAAAAAGGCGCATTCTGTATAAACAAAAATAGGTAGGCGGCATTTTGCCGCACTCCCCGATTTTGTTTTTATATTGCCAATGCTGAAAAAAGACTGATTGGGCTTTCCTGCAAATTTGCACAATTCCTATCTAAACAAGGCTTAAGACTCACCTTGGTCTGGGTTTGCAGCTGCCTGTGCCAAAGAGCAGCATGAAAGCAAGGAGTACTCACTCTGCTGCAAATCCAGAGACTTAAATGTCCCCAGCACTATACAGCACAACGACAAAAAAAAGCAAAAAACAGCCTCTTGACTTAAAGAATCTCAGTCAACTGAGGGGCCTCTAATTGATGACTTGAACTTTTGAATTCGAAAGTAATAAAAATATTTTAATAACAGATATGTGTTCATTCACCCATAAACAGTTGACAGTAATCAAATTTAGATAACCAGTAGCTTAACTTCATCACTTACTCTGAGAAATGCAAAACATAATTAAAATTGACAAGTGCAAATTTAAATTGAGAGGTCAGTGCTTACAAGTACAATGCTTAAATATCATAAAGCAGATAGTGCATGTCTTTTGGTGATCTTGAGTAACCACGATTGGACAATATAAAAATAGACGCAATCATCCAACCCTCATTGCTTCTAATTGATTTTAGCTATGGCAGAACTGTAGTTGCTTAACAGAAAAAAATAGCCTTGGTGACTGTGGCTGCAGTGGCTGTTCTTCTGATCCAAGTTGTTTGTCACTGGGAGAACAATTGTATACAGCTGTGTCAGGGATGTTTTTCCTGCTTTGCACACAAAAAAGATGACAAGGCGGTCCTTTTAATGTGTGCTTATGTGTCCCTCCTGAATTTGGTTTGAATTCTCAACACATTTCGGGTGCATTCATGCATGAACCTAGAGCCGCCGCTTGTCATCAGATCATCCAAGACACATTTTAATGCAAAGTGTGAACAGGGCCTAACTAGAGTAGACGTACACAAAAGGTTAAGGGACTTTTGGATACATCAACAAAACAAAACTTCATCATAATACATTAACATCATAGACTGTGTATAACCACATGAGAGTGTCAGGGTGTTTTTTTGTTTTGCTCCATCTAGCCGTGTGTTATTCATGCAGCCTGTCAAAGCAGTAGCAACAGCTAGAAAGAGCGAGCAAGTGAGCTTTCTGGTCAAGAGTCGACCTTTAATATTTTAGATAGTCGGACACTTTTCTGCTTTTAGACTCCATTGTAGCAGCGCTGGAAATATCCTGACGTGACATACTTGCATTTGACCAGCCATCCACAAGATTGAGAGTACCACCAAACCAGACGCTGCCAAAAGCTGTTATTTTAATGTGACAACAAACAGTGTTGAGAGAGGATTTCTGTGTATCGTCATTTTATAACATGCTGCTTTTGAGTTGAGGTTTTCGCATTATTTTAACCCTTTAATACTGAAGATAATTCTTGAAATTACAAGTGTAATTCAGCTTCACTTTAAAGCAGCTTTATGTCTGCATACTGACCATCCTACTGTAGTGATATCCTTGTAAGTGAAACATGACCCACACCCTTTTCTTTTACATTAATTATTCATATTACGTGATTATAGAGAAATACACAAATCACTATTGTATGTCACTGATTGATTAGGAGAGATGGTTTTTATTATGAAGTATAATAACAGCAGGAATGTTCTGAATCATCCTGCTGCATGTTAAACAAGATTTCAAACTTCTTTGGTACTTAAATTCTTAGAAAATGTGTTTGAGGACTTAAGCTGTGCTAGTTCAGTTCACTCTTGGTTAAAATAAAAACATACTGCACTGCTAATATAGTGTGTCCATTATATAAGATAATCACTCTGGATTTGGTAGGTGTTATGTAATTTCTCTATTGTCCCCCTCTGGTTGTCTGTGGACCTTGTGTGGAGAGCTGTAAGCAGTTCTAGATGGCATTAGATCCGTCAAGTCTGTGTCAATTCCACATGATACCCACAGCCTGTTGTGCTCCTGCCCTGTTCAATGTACACATTGTCCAAGGGAGAACACTGAAAAATCCTGGGAATTGTGCCTGAAAATGCAACATAACTAGGCGGCGTTCCAAACTACTTCCCCCCAGAAAGTGCATATGGAGCATGAAGTCAAATGATGCATTCTTTGCCGCATATTTTGTCCGCAACGTTAAGAGCTTTCTTGAATTTTGAGTCGGTCCATGGAACAGCTGATTTTGTCATTGCATTGTCACCACCATGGCACAGTTTTCTAGACAGATCTCTTCTTTTGTTGTGGCCTCATGTGTCTTGCAGGCCAGTCATCAGCACACAAACGGCAACCAGTTTTTTTTTGTACAACAAACTCCTGTTGTTGTTCAGGCAAATCTCATGTCTTTTGTGTTAACTGCAGCAGTGAAAGGTCACCAGGAAGACTATAGGCTTGCCTTCAACTCGTGGGCATGGTGGAAACATAGACAAATTGGTCAGCTATTGTAATCTACTGGACACATCACAAAGAATAGATAACTTGGTCCATGTAATATCTAATTTGCAGTGTTAAGCCTACGTGACGATAGTGCTTTTTCACCAGTCAGTAGCATCACATGCTTTCTAGTTTATAAAAGAAAGCTTGTCATATTTACTCTCTAAATAACTGATATAGAATTCACAGCAAACATCCTAAATCTTTCAGTATTTTTCACCATCATATCACCCTGGGTATAACCAGTTATAGAAGCAGAGGGTCGACCCTCAGTTAAACTGTGATTTATCTGCGCACTTCAAAGGACACCCTGTTGCTCTCTCTGCTTTTCCATTTGTTTTGTTTTTTTCTTCAGAAGGCAAATAAAATATTAACATCGACAACCGTTATAGAGAGGAAAGATGCAGGCTGGTGTTGAAAGAGGCAAAGGTCACTTTACGACTTTGGCTTATTTTTCTACCCACATTCTATCATGTTAGCGAGCTGAAAATCTGTCTTTTCAGAAAAACTGCATTTTTTGGGACTTTAAAGGAATACTTCATCCAAAAAAATGATAATTTTTATATTAATTACTGACCCCGTGTTACTTTGAGTTGATTAAGAAAACTTTCTTTTTCTCGCATGTCTCCACAGTGAACGAAGAATCCAAAAACTGGGAAAATTCTTGATGAATTGAGATAAAGGGGGACCACAGGTAACAACATCAAAACTATATCAAAACATCTGTTTACAAACTCTCCACAACTCATGCAGTATAATCCACGTCTCATTTATCCAGTCAAATGATCAGTACTTCTTAAATGCATGCATTTGTGCTAAAACTGTATATTTAAAACACTTCTGCACTCAAGTAGCAAGCATGGGCAAGCACGTGGAATGTATAAATAAGACTTGGATTATACTGCACGAGTTGTGTGAGAGTTTGTTAACAGATATTTTGATATAGTTTTGCTACTGTTAAATGTGGCCCTCCTTTACTCCAGTTCATCAAAAATGTTTGCCATTTTTGCATTCTCCATTAACCATGGAGGCATGTGAGAAAAACAGATTTTCACAAATTTAATGAAACATGGGTCGAATATTTGATGTATAAATGATCATTTTGATAATTTCCTTTGACAGCCACTAGACATATATTCAATTGTAGCTGAAATTATGAGTAAATGATTTGATTAGTCAATCAACAGAGCAAGGACATGTGTCCACATAGGGTTTTTCTTCAGCAGACATGCAGTGGCAGGACGCTGGGGACTGCTTCATTTCAGTACTTGATTTAAAAAAAAAATAGCGCTCCCAGCACTTTTTTAAATGATGTGCTGCATATGGGTTTGGGTTTGTATGTCTTGATGCTAATGTTTGCTAGGTAGCTATTGTAATGCTAAATTAACAGAGGGTTGACTACATGGACAACGACAAGCGTACAACGGGTACGGTGATAGTTTTCATCCGATCTGCTCCCTTCTGTCTTTGTTGTGATGGGTTCGGACAGACATGTTATATGGGAGCTTAAGGAGTAGTCTCGCTCACCAGACCTTTCTCAAGAAAAGAAAGGTCTGGCTGGGCAGACTCTCACTTTAAGATTGGAGAAAAAAACGCCCCAGCTGCTTGTATTTCTTTCAACCAACCACAATTGTTCTTGGCGGTGCCACAGCAACGGTGCGCTTGCAAAAATATTGCTGGGGGGAAACAGGTTTTGGTGTAACACGCCCACAAAAATATCGCCTACAGGACGCGAACCATGGCAGAAAAATGGCTACATCCCTGCAAGATCAAACACCGCAAAAGTTAGTAAAGGACGTGTTGAAAACTGCAACCGGAGGTGGTAGGGCTGGACTTCAGCGGGTGGCTCGTTCCGCCCAGTGAGAGGCTGATCTTTGCAGCGAACTTCCACCCACTCAGACTACTTAAGGAGCTGCAGTGACAACACCAGAGCCTTTCTGAAAAGTTCTGAGATTTTCAACCAGAAGTGCTTGCATTAGCCACACAAAAAAGCCAGAGCACTCTTTAAAAAGGCGCCCTTTCTCTCTATTTGTCACAATTGGGAAAAAAAGACGTTGTGCCAGTAAAAAACACTATGTGGACACAGGCCCTTAACAATATACATGTACCACTCTCATGTTTGCACATTAAATATAAAGCTACAACCAGTAGGTGGTTAGCTTAGCATAAGACTGAAAACAGAGAAAAAACTGAGCCTCGTTCTGTCCAAACGAGAAAAGAAAAAAAAATCCACCCTGAAAGCACCTCTGAAGCTTATTAATTAACAAGTCATATCTTGTTCTGTTGTGGTTTTGTGGGTGGTCATAAGACTCTGTCTTGGATGCGTGCAGTGACTGCCTTTGTTGATTTACATTAATGTTGGTCAAACCAATCTTTTGTGTTTTGTGTATATTGTATCATTGCTTAATAAATAGTTTACATTAGTAATCTAATTAAACATCTACATTTGACCGATAACGCTTTGAGTGTGGAGAGTTGTACCAAGAGAATAATTTAGTAATAGCAACAGAATTTGGCATTGGTGTCAAACCGAAACACTGACTCACCTCAAGTATTGAGACACTCTTTGAGTTTCTTTATAAATCAAATGCATCATTCAAACCATTTATTCTCCCTTTTCTTTCATCCCTGGTGTAGACACCACACATTCCGATGACATGCCGATTATTGCGGTCATGGTGGCCCTGTCGTCTCTGCTGGTCATCATCTTCATCATCATCATCCTCTACATGCTCAGGTTAGTGAAGTGCGGTTGTTACTGCACACTAGCTGGAGACCTGTGGTGAAGGCCTTAGGTGCTCCTGTTACCATGGCAATGACTGATTGGCATTCAGCTGTGAGACTACAGCAATGTGTGTTTATTTGTGTGTGTGTGTCTGTGCATGTATGTTTGTGTTTGTGCGCGCGTGCGTGCGTGCGTGTTAATATGCACTTTGATCTGTGTTGATTGACAGGTTTAAGAAGTACAAGCAGGCAGGAAGCCATTCAAACTCCTTCAGACTGCCTAATGGCAGATCAGATGATACAGGTAAAACGCCCACACATGCATCAGTGTCGATGTGTGCTTTGTATGTGTAGGCACATATGACTATATAAACTCTGAGTGCTAATTTATTTGTTTTTGATCATGTTAGTAAATATGCACAGCCGGCTTGACCAAACTTGTTACTCTGAGTTGCCTCTGATAAGATTTGATTGATCTTACTTCCCCCGGCTGGCGGCCGATAACATTTCACTGGTTGACTGTTGGCAGAAGGCTTTTGTTCACTGTGATTACCTAACCAACAAGGGGCTGCGGTTCGCTCCCTCACGTCACAGTGTTGGATCGCATCGCCCTCTGGTGGGCATCTTAAGAGATGACACCAAATGATGAAGCCAGTGATGTACGACAGTCCAACTCTCATGTTCTCACTCTCCTCTCTCATGTCTTTATCTCCACCTGTCTCACCCCTCCCGTTCCTTCCCTCCTCTCCTCACCCCTGCCTCCTCCCTTCCTGATCGCTGGCACAGAACTCCAGAGCGTCCCGCTATTGGCCCGTTCGCCCAGCACAAACAGGAAGTACCCGCCCCTCCCTGTCGACAAACTTGAGGAAGAAATGAACCGTCGCATGGCTGATGACAATAAGCTCTTCAGGGAGGAGTTTAATGTATGGCACACTCAAACACAGACACACCCTCTGATAACATACTGAGACTGGTGTTCACCTTTAACCCACATCCCTGTAGCCTAATGAAGTGAGGCAGGCAAACGTGTAGCCCATTGGGTTGTTTTAGTCGCCAGGGGATACGCGGAGAGATTATGGAGAAGATCGACAAACTAGAAAAAAATGAAAGTAATATATCCACAGATTTGTGTTTAGTAGCCATCCAAAAAAGAATTCAAATTAATGCAATGCTGATTTTTAAATACATTCATACATATAATAACCAGTAAGCTTCCGGCTACATGAGACTGACTGCACTATGTACCTCTCTGCAGCCTGAGAGTTCATATAAACTAGTTAGCAAGCTTGCATCAAAGTTTCAATAGTTAGCTAAAGTGGATGGATACATTTGTTTGCCAACAGAAGACAAAGAATTTAAAATAATCAGCCAAAATTTGTGGGAAAAAAGTTGCAATAGTTAGCTAGAAGTAGTGAATAAATAGTTAGCTCACAGTTGAAATACAGTGGAAACTGCTTATACTAATTATGTCTGTCTCTGTCAGATTGATGACTATAGGCTGATGGTTATTTTAACCAATTTTTTCTGTATTTCCTATGTAGATTACTATGTAATTTAAATTTGTATATTCATTTTAAAGTAATGTAACACACAGTTTAGCCATTTACTCAATTTTATTGACTGTGTCGAAGTTTAATACAGCTGTTACAGGGGCATTATGTGATCGGGCACTATCAATTCACTTGACGATTGGGTGGCTTAAACCATAGGTGCTTTCCCTGTGCGCATTCAATTTGTCTCCATCGCTAACAGTCATAAGCTTTAAGGAGACAATGTTTCTCATTGAGAGAAAATCTTTTTCCTGTCATGAGTCCAATGTGCATGCAGCGGCAAGTATCATGGGCGTGAAATAATAATTTTAAAAAAACTATTGCCTTCATTGTTTTTCGCATGTTGTCATTTAGGCTATGAAAACACCCAAAATGAACACTGTAAGCAAAATACCTGATAACTATAGGTGAATGATTTAATTGGGATTTGAATAGGAATGATTCTTTCCCAAGCTTTTTGATCCAGCAGCTGATCACTGTAACCACGATCACTATAAGTGGTTTCCACTGTTCTAATGTCCAAGATATTAATAGACATGTCTCTACTTAAAAATATTTTTAAAATTGTGTGTTATCACATGTGGCTGGATCTGCATTAGACACACAGCAGACAAAAAGATGAAGTCAACAGGAAGTGGTGTGCAGGGTTACACAGACAGATTTGAAAGCGATAAGCATCCGCCTGCTCTTCCTCCCTGTTATCTAAACCTTTTTTTTTCTCTCTGTGTGTTTAGGCACTGCCAGTGTGTCCCATCCAAGCATCGTGCGACGCTGCTTCCAAGGAAGAGAATAAAGAAAAGAACAGATATGTCAACATCCTGCCATGTGAGCGACAGCAGACCCCTGACACTGTGACACTGACTGACACTAATAAATACGCACTCAGTGGAGCTGAGTTTTTATCTGCTGTTTCTAGCTTTTGTAAACATTTAACAGTGCAGCCATAGTAAATATCAGACAGCCGACAATCAAAGACAGTTTACAGAGTGATTTACTGAGATTTATTTAAGTGGTTAGGATGGAAAAATTGTAGTGAACTATGTGTTATTAAAATTCCTTCTCTCCATTTGCTTTGTCTCTTTGTGTCGTCAGATGATCACTCCAGGGTGCATCTCTCATCTCTGGAGGGAGTCCCAGACTCTGATTTCATCAACGCCTCCTTTATAAATGTTTGTATAAGCGCAGCATTTTGCCACAAAACAGACAATACTGCCGCTGAGATATTGTGTCCTATCCTAATGTCTCTTCTTGACCTCTTTCTTTCACAGGGTTATCAAGAGAAGAATAAGTTTATTGCAGCTCAAGGTTTGTGCCTGCATTGGAAGCCAAAATAATAGAGCTGTAGTTTATTTAACAAACACACTACCTGATTATCAGCCTATTACTTGTCCTCTGAGTTTCTGTATCCGTCTTGGTCTCTCAGGGCCCAAGGAGGAAACTGTAAATGACTTCTGGCGGATGATCTGGGAGCAGAACACAGCCACCATTGTCATGGTGACCAATCTGAAGGAGAGAAAAGAGGTAATGGGGAGGGAGGGATGATGATGTGTGTGTTTTATAAGGTCTTACAACAGCTCACGTGTATGTATTTTGTGTAGAATTTACACCCACAGCTGAGATGTAAAATAGTGGATAACTCTGTGTAAAAGCACAAAGGAACAAAATCACTTTTAACCTCATAGTGCACTGGTTTTATGTTTAACATGTCTTTATTTGCAAAGTTAATTTTTTATCTGCAAAGTTAGTTTTTAAACCCCCGTGTGCATCCTTACGTGAGAGCAAGCATGACTAGTCTTCAAATGTTGAGGTCACCTTAAAGGCACAGCTCATCTCAAAATCAAAAACACATATTTTTTCCTTATACCTATAGTGCTTTCTATCCATCTAGATTGTTTTGGTGTGAGTTGGTGTGAGTTGCTGAGTGTTGTCGATATGTCAAACAGTCGGCAACTCACCAAAACCATTTAGACTAATAAATAGCATGACAGGTTAGTTTTTAAAGGGGTGGACTGCCCCTTTAATCTTTCTTTGGATTTCCACTATGCTCATTCTCTCTTAGATGCAGCATAATTTAACCACTGTAAATTTGAATAACTCACATAACATAAATTGAGGCTTTTTTTCCACACAGCTTTTCTTGGTGTTAAAGCACTGTCTGTGTTTCAGTGTAAGTGTGCCCAGTACTGGCCGGACCAGGGCTGTTGGACATACGGGAACATCCGAGTGTCTGTAGAAGACACCATGGTTCTGGTGGACTACACCATCCGCAAGTTCTGCATCCAACAGGTAATATCTTATAGTGTGGGCACCAGCATTTAATTGTTTTATTCTGTGTTTACCCTACACACATACACAAGTAACACTGGTGTAGCATGTATCTACAAAGATTTTAAAAAGTATCAGCACACACTGAAGACTAAAAATAGAGTGACATAAATGAAACACTCATTGTGTCCTGACCTGGTTTGTTTGTGTCTCAGGTGGGAGATGTGTCTGGGAAGAAGCCTCAGAGGCTCGTCACCCAGTTCCACTTCACCAGCTGGCCAGACTTCGGGGTGCCCTTCACCCCTATTGGCATGCTCAAGTTCCTCAAGAAAGTCAAGAATTGTAACCCCCATTATGCCGGGGCCATTGTGGTCCACTGTAGGTAGGTGGATTGAAGCTTGCTCTTTTACATGCCGTTTGTCTGCAAGCCACACAGTCTCACAACATGTTACATTTCTGTGTGTCAGTGCGGGCGTGGGGAGGACAGGTACCTTCATTGTGATCGATGCCATGTTGGACATGATGATCGCTGAGAGGAAGGTGGACGTGTTTGGCTTCGTCACCAGGATCAGAGCCCAGCGCTGTCAGATGGTCCAGACTGATGTAAGTCCAGTGTTGATGCACTTGATTTCAGTCTCTTCCATGATGCAGTGTTTTCAGTGCAGTTATTTTTTTGACTGTCTCTTGCTCTTCCCCGTCCTCTCTCTGTCCCACAGATGCAGTACGTGTTCATCTTCCAGGCGTTGTTAGAGCACTACCTGTACGGAGACACAGAGCTGGAGGTGACCTCTCTGGAGTCCCACCTGGCCAAACTCTACGCCCCCTCACCTGGAGCTGGCTGCAGTGGTCTGGAGGCTGAATTCAAGGTCTGTTTGTGTGCTGTATTCTCCCAAAGAGACAGTTATTCTCTTCTTTCGGCTATCACACCTCTGCATCTAAACAGGTTAAGTCCAGTGATGCCTACCATACACTAGAAAACTTCAAAAAGACATTTTAAAGACTAAAGTCAGACACCCACTCACATCTGAAGACAATATGAGTTTTAGTTCACACAGACTAAGATTTTCCAAAGAGTGGGGGATCTTGCAGTGGCAATATCTTCTAGACTCGATTCCTTTTGAGATTATTTCCCATCCTGTTCCTGACATATTAACAGTTCCTTACTTGTTTGTGAAAACACTTGACTCTAGAAACATAAGCTAAAAGGCGTCATATGTTAACAGTATTATTGTCAACTCGGCATCACTAGATAAACTGTATTTTGGTACAAATTGTGTCACTTAAACTCCACACCAGCCTCAGTTGAATTTGCAATTTATTGGAAGGTGACCATGGGAATGAATGGTGAAGTGTTTCAGAAATAAAGATCTCTCACTTAAATAAGTGGCGGCACAGTGGTTAGTGTTGTCGCCTTCCTGGTTCAAACCCAGGGTGGGGGGTTGTCAGCACGAGTTTTCTCCGGGTACTCCGGCTCCCTCCCACAGTCCAAAGACATGCAGGTTAAATAGACTCGAAATTGTGTTAGACCTGCGATAATCTGGCGACCTGTCCAGGGTGTACCCTGCCTCTCACCCAATGTCAGCTGGGATAGGCTCCAGTCTCGTGTTGCCCAACAGGCTAAGCAGTTATGGAAAATGACTGAATGAACTAAAATAAGTGCTGATTGGTGGAGCAGATACACGAGGAATTAAGCATCAACTCTTGTTTACTCCACAACTCCACTAGTGTCTCCTCCTTTTCCACACTACAAGAGAACCATGACTTGTTGAGCTTCTTGCACCTCCCTGGAGTCTCCTCCATGTTTACTCTTTACCTGGTTTCGCGCTTCTTGTTTGGTTCTGGAGAGACCACACCTATTGGTTGCTGACAGCATTAAACTTCATTATATTCATGAGCCAGGAATAGTGTTGCTAACAATATCAATTTATTGATATATAATGATTCTGAATATTTGAGACAGTTTCAATATTTGATTTTCCACAGTATCAATACAGTGGGATCAGCTGTGTTTTCTCTCTCTGTCTTATTGTTAAGGTTATCAATAAGACATTTGTTATCATGTTATAGCCCTGTTTATATTTATCTATTAATTTAAAAAGAAAAGTAGTTTTGTGCCCTCAATGTCAATTTTCCCATATAAATGGTTAGAGATGTACCGATACCACTTTTTCCTTCCCGATACCAATTCCGATCCCTGAACCTTAGGTATCTGCCGATACCGAGTACCGATCCGATACCAGTGCGTAAAATAAAAATGGATGGGATGGTACCCAGTATCATTAGGTATTGTCTCAAAGTTGGAAATTCGAGTATACACTCGCCAAACATATTTGATTTTATTGGAACTTCAAGACAAGATAAAGATTGACTAAGATAGATAGATTGAAGATAGCTCGGAGTGAGTTTATGACCATCTTACACCAAATGATTGAGATCACAGTATCACGCCACAACTGATGATTTTGTTCCAACGTTGGAAATGTGTCTGCTACAGTAAAATCACTTGTAAAGGTGTAAGGCTGGCAGAAGATGAGAACAATCAGTATCTGAGGTTCACCTGACATATTTTAACTGTAAATGTCTTAGTCTTAAATTGTGATTTCTCCTCTCTAGAAACTGACATCCATCAAGATTCAGAATGACAAGATGAGAACAGGCAACCTGCCGGCCAACATGAAGAAGAACAGAGTCCTGCAGATCATTCCATGTGAGTGTTGTAATCATAAATGTGAGCTGTGGGTTTTACAGGATCACTGTGCCCACACACAGTGATGAACACCATGATGCTGATGATGAAGTTGCAGATGTATAGTCTCTGTGTCAACTCAAAGCTTTTCATCAGCCAAGGTTAAAGTTTCTCCCTCCCTCTAACAGATGAGTTCAACAGAGTGATCATTCCAGTCAAACGAGGAGAGGAGAACACCGACTACGTCAATGCCTCTTTCATTGATGTGAGTGTAAAAGCACCTGGATAAGAGTGGATCATTTCATTTCATTAATGCAAGCAATCGATCAGGCGTTTTAAGTCTGGCTTTCTCCCTCCCACTGTTTTATTTCTGTATCCTCCATTCATGCCTCCTCTCCCCGCGGACATCACTTCCTGTCATTTCCCCTCTTTGGTCACAGGGCTACCGTCAGAAGGACTCCTACATGGCGAGCCAGGGCCCCCTGCAGCACACCATAGAGGACTTCTGGAGGATGATCTGGGAGTGGAGAAGCTGCTCCATAGTCATGCTCACTGAGCTGGAGGAGAGAGGGCAGGTGTGTGTGTGTGTGCAGATACAAACACTAGTGTTAGATATCAAGTCAATAACTGGCTAAAATAGAATATTGATATTAGATTATTTACTCAATGCTAAGTTGACGCCACTAGTCTGGTAATAATCTCAGCAAAATAACTTGATCTGTGGTGGTTTTCCAGCATTTCTTTCTGTCAAATCTTTAATAAAATGTGATGTAAATTGTTACTGGTCCACTTGCCTATGTTTTATTGCTACATCAGAGCGTAAGTGATTTTTGTGAGGAGTTGTACAAGGAAAACAACTTAATGGGTAGTACTCAAGGTGTAGAACCCAGTTATTTTCTGTAAACATGTTGGATTTATAGTCAATTTTCTTATTTGTTCATGTAATTAATGATTAATAAAGTTGTAATTTGTTTCTCCCTTTGATCGATTTTACTGTTAAGACATCCTGACAATTGAAAAATCACTATCCAGAGCTCTAGATGCTGTTAATATTTTAGATTTCTCCGAGGTTATCATAGTCAAAGTATTTCGTTAAGCGTGGTAATTTGACCTTCTCTATTATGGCCCCTGCAGGAAAAGTGTGCTCAGTATTGGCCCAGCGATGGAGTGGTGGTCTATGGGGACATCTCCATTGAGATTAAAAGGGAGGAGGAGAGTGAGAGCTACACGGTTCGTGACCTCCTGGTCACCAACAACAGGGTAAGAAGGGATTTCACTGAAGCAAGCAGATGCTACAAATACAAATACAAACACAGTGCAGGGTCTAAAGACCACTGCACACCAAGTCTGTATTTTTCATCCAAAATTGCCCCACATTTAAAGATAAATACAGATGTGTCAATCACATTCACCAAGGTTCCTGTGAATCTTTAAAAGTAAGACATATCTGAAAGTAAGGCCTTTATTGGTCTTAAAATGTCAAAAGTCTTAAAAACACTCAGACATGGGAAGTACGTTTTTATGAATCGTTTATTTCTGACATTGCAAAATCTCAATATAATGGTATGATCTATTTAAAAATAACCTACTGAATGCCTCTTGCATTAATGTCATGTCAGTATAACAGAACCAGCAACACTCATACTCAGTTTGCAGGATTGTCAGAGCAGAGGATCCGCTGTCTGCTAGTGAGGTTTCACTGTACCCTGGGCGACATGGCAAATTGCAAATTGTACAGAAATCAGCTATCTATTTTTGCTGCTTGGCTAAAACTGTTACAGAGCAGTGCATACAAGGCTCTCTGTATTGTTTGCAAGAAGTTTTTCACGCTCAGCATGATGGGAATCAAGGCGGTGGAATCCCACATGCAGAGTGAGGAAAAACAAAATCACAAAAAAAAAATCAGCAGCAGCTAGCAAACGCATGTATTTCCCACTTCTGTTCTACCCTTGTCTCCACCACAAGACAAGTCATGTTTTATGTTAAAACATTTGGGCAAAATTGTCCTTAACCCTAAGTAGCTGGTGTCAGTTCATGTTTTTCTTTCCCTCAATATTGCAAAAGTGGTCTTACATTTCATTTTGAGCGTCACCGTAAAAAGTCACATACAGCCACAACAAGAGAGAGGGACAGGGTGCACCTTATCATTTAATATGTCAGATAGCCTACTTTAAACAGGACAAATAGTAATATTCAGGTGGATGATGATGGCAGGGACGGAGGAGGACAGCTCAGCCTCTTTAGGTAGCCATGGTGCCAAATGCTAAATACAGAAAGAGATTGGCAACAACTAGGGAGATAACTCTAGTGAAGAGAAGCCAGGGAGCAATAGTCTTTACATTTTGTCTAATATAGGGCTCAAAAGGGTGACGTAGCGGAGGTGGAAAAACCGCGATGCATTGTGGGCTTTGCAGGCAATTGGAAAGTTGTTTACGTTTTGCGACGCTACGCTTGTGTTCTGTTGTTGTTTTAGCATTTAAAAGTAACTGTATCGTTTGTAAATGGTGCAGACTTGCTGTGTCATTAACTACCACAATCGTTCTCACGATCGCTACAGGAAGAAGATCAATGGGCTATATAATGTGATATATTTTGATAGCAAAAATAGAACTAGGGACAAATCTAACACAGCTGTGCACTCAGGACTTTTAATCCTGTTTTTTAAAAAAGAGAAAAAAAGTACACATCTGGATGTCACTAAAAACATTGTTTCTCAGTTGTCTCCACAGAAGTAAACTTGTCCTAAGTTGTGGTTAGGAAGTGAAAGTTAAAAATAAAGAAAATCCATGTTGTGCCCACCCATGACGATGTATGATGATGGAGAGTTAGAGATTTATGGTGTGAAAATATCCTAATTCTGAAATAAATAACCGAGAAGCCCATACATATTTACCACATAAATGCAGAGTGGATTTCAGGCTTCAAAATATTTTTTGTTTGAAATAAATTGGTCCAGCAGACACCAAGATATGTTAGTCAAAACCTGAGCAAGCAAACAGGCAGCAACACACGGAGGTGGGACACAGTGAGGCTTGTAAAGTTTACATACCTCTGAAATGACGACGGTCTTCTCTTTAAGGCGTAAAATTCGGAGGTCCTGCACCCACCCAAAGTTTGCTTGCCCATAAGCCCTTACAGATTAAGCATTCATAAATTTGTCGCCTGTATAATAACTTATACCGTTGACGAGATAGAGGACAAGCTCAGCTTCAGTCAACGGCGGCAGGGCTTTTAAATCCCGAGTCCAGTCTTCGTGCTCATACGGATCCACTCCACCTATTTTCTGGATTTTGTCAAGGTACAGAGCCTTTGGAACAGGGTCCAGCTTGTCTCGGTACCGTCCGACAGACTTTTCCTTTGCCCGGTTCATTTAAAGCTCTCGCTTCACGTCTCTTCCACCGCAACTCAATGTAAACAAAACAATTTACCTATAAAATAAAAACACAATGCATTGCGAAGTCACGTGCGCTTTTGAGCCCTATAGGATATTTTTGCAATGGATAGTATATACAGTACAGGCCAAAAGTTTGGACACACCTTCTCATTCAATGCGTTTTCTTTATTTTCATGACTATTTACATTGTAGATTCTCACTGAAGGCATCAAAACTATGAATGAACACATGTGGAGTTATGTACTTAACAAAAAAAGGTGAAATAACTGAAAACATGTTTTATATTCTAGTTTCTTCAAAATAGCCACCCTTTGCTCTGATTACTGCTTTGCACACTCTTGGCATTCTCTCCATGAGCTTCAACCTGAAATGGTTTTCCAACAGTCTTGAAGGAGTTCCCAGAGGTGTTTAGCACTTGTTGGCCCCTTTGCCTTCACTCTGCGGTCCAGCTCACCCCAAACCATCTGGATTGGGTTCAGGTCCGGTGACTGTGGAGGCCAGGTCATCTGCCGCAGCACTCCATCACTCTCCTTCTTGGTCAAATAGCCCTTACACTTGGTTTTTGCAACTCCACTTGGGGACACATTTAAAGTTTTTGCAATTTTCTGGACTGACTGACCTTCATTTCTTAAAGTAATGATGGCCACTCGTTTGGACACACCTTCTCATTCAATGCGTTTTCTTTATTTTCATGACTATTTACATTGTAGATTCTCACTGAAGGCATCAAAACTATGAATGAACACATGTGGAGTTATGTACTTAACAAAAAAAGGTGAAATAACTGAAAACATGTTTTATATTCTAGTTTCTTCAAAATAGCCACCCTTTGCTCTGATTACTGCTTTGCACACTCTTGGCATTCTCTCCATGAGCTTCAAGAGGTAGTCACCTGAAATGGTTTCCACTTCACAGGTGTGCCTTATCAGGGTTAATTAGTGGAATTTCTTGCTTTATCAATGGGGTTGGGACCATCAGTTGTGTTGTGCAGAAGTCAGGTTAATACACAGCTGACAGCCCTATTGGACAACTGTTAAAATTCATATTATGGCAAGAACCAATCAGCTAACTAAAGAAAAACGAGTGGCCATCATTACTTTAAGAAATGAAGGTCAGTCAGTCCGGAAAATTGCAAAAACTTTATGTGTCCCCAAGTGGAGTCGCAAAAACCATCAAGCGCTACAACGAAACTGGCACACATGAGGACCGACCCAGGAAAGGAAGACCAAGAGTCACCTCTGCTTCTGAGGATAAGTTCATCCGAGTCACCAGCCTCAGAAATGGCAAGTTAACAGCAGCTCAGATCAGAGACCAGATGAATGCCACACAGAGTTCTAGCAGCAGACCCATCTCTAGAACAACTGTTAAGAGGAGACTGCGCGAATCAGGCCTTCATGGTCAAATAGCTGCTAGGAAACCACTGCTAAGGAGAGGCAACAAGCAGAAGAGATTTGTTTGGGCCAAGAAACACAAGGAATGGACATTAGACCAGTGGAAATCTGTGCTTTGGTCTGATGAGTCCAAATTTGAGATCTCTGGTTCCAACCGCCGTGTCTTTGTGAGACGCAGAAAAGGTGAACGGATGGATTCCACATGCCTGGTTCCCACTGTGAAGCATGGAGGAGGAGGTGTGATGGTGTGGGGGTGTTTTGCTGGTGACACTGTTGGGGATTTATTCAAAATTGAAGGCACACTGAACCAGCATGGCTACCACAGCATCCTGCAGCCACATGCCATCCCATCCGGTTTGCGTTTAGTTGGACCATCATTTATTTTTCAACAGGACAATGACCCCAAACACACCTCCAGGCTGTGTAAGGGCTATTTGACCAAGAAGGAGAGTGATGGAGTGCTGCGGCAGATGACCTGGCCTCCACAGTCACCAGACCTGAACCCAATCCAGATGGTTTGGGGTGAGTTGGACCGCAGAGTGAAGGCAAAGGGGCCAACAAGTGCTAAACACCTTTGGGAACTCCTTCAAGACTGTTGGAAACCATTTCCGGTGACTACCTCTTGAAGCTCATGGAGAGAATGCCAAGAGTGTGCAAAGCAGTAATCAGAGCAAAGGGTGGCTATTTTGAAGAAACTAGAATATAAAACATGTTTTCAGTTATTTCACCTTTTTTGTTAAGTACATAACTCCACATGTGTTCATTCATAGTTTTGATGCCTTCAGTGAGAATCTACAATGTAAATAGTCATGAAAATAAAGAAAACGCATTGAATGAGAAGGTGTGTCCAAACTTTTGGCCTGTACTGTATATATATATATATATATATGTGTGTGTGTGTGTGTAAAGCACACGGACTCAGTGTGCAAGTTTCTCTGTGTAACATACAATTAACCCCAACTTTGTGTGCAAAGGCCTCAACAGATGTTAAATACTGTGTCCTTTGAAGCCCAGATTAGTTGATACTGATTATATAACAACAACAATCTTTGAAATACTGCCTTTAAAACATAACCTGATATCTTCATTTTGTCCTCCTCCATCTCTCCAGGAGAACAAGGCCCGAGCAGTACGTCAGTTCCATTTTCATGGCTGGCCAGAGGTGGGCATCCCCACTGACGGGAAAGGCATGATCAACATAATTGCTGCGGTGCAGAAACAACAGCAGCAGTCTGGCAACCACCCCATTACTGTGCACTGCAGGTACAACACACACACACACACAGCCTTCCTCACTCAGTGTGTTGCAGTTTTAAACCTGTATGTACCGGTCCGACAAAAAAATGGGAAACAAACACTTGACATAAGGGTAATTATATAGATTTTTTTTTTGTCTTGCTGTTGCACATGGAAATGCTTCTGGCTATAAAAGGTGCTACTGTGTGTCTGGGAAATTGTTGCAGTTATTAAATCACAGGAAAAAA
Organism: Epinephelus lanceolatus; assembly: GCF_041903045.1. NCBI lineage: Eukaryota > Metazoa > Chordata > Actinopteri > Perciformes > Serranidae > Epinephelus > Epinephelus lanceolatus. Next base: position 17,971,511 of record NC_135734.1, read on the forward strand.
CAGCTGAGGAGAATTGTTCTCTTCTTCCTCGTGACATTTTAACTGCTCCTACTGTTGCTATGTGCTCCCACAACAAAGCCTCCTGTGTGTATGTTATTTCTGCATATGCTCACTGCAGTGTGCATACTGACGTTTATATTGTTGCCTGTGTGCACAGTGCTGGTGCTGGCCGGACGGGGACTTTCTGTGCGTTGAGTACAGTCCTGGAGAGGGTGAAGGCAGAGGGCATCCTGGATGTCTTCCAGACAGTCAAGAGCCTCAGACTGCAGAGACCACACATGGTGCAGACACTGGTGAGGGGCCCTTTGAACCTTAGAATATATACTTTTCATTATGCCTTTGACACAGGGCCCAATAAACAACTGGTTAATCTCTGAAAAGAAGAATTTTTCAGTGCAACTTGGGTATTTTTAACATTATTGGTCCTTGAATGGGCTCTAAGCCACTGATAAGATTTAGGTTGCAGTTTGATTTATGTCATTAAATTAACAGTCGTACATGATCCCAAAGCCTGAGAGTATGTTAGCAGGGTGAAAGGAATAGTTCAACATGAGAGAAACATTAATTTTCTTGCCAGTAGTTGAGTAAGATTTACACCGCTCTCATGCCTGTACGTTAACTATGTAACTGCAGCCAGTTAGCTTAGCATAGCATAAGGGCCCAATTAACATGTTATGTCTCTGGGGTTTTTCCACACAAAAAAGTGTAAAAATATCTATATATTGGCAGTGTCATGGTGTGTTATGTGGTCGACTATTTCTCTGCCAAGACCAGTTGCTAGGCAGCAAGTGAGAGGTTACTGGTCTCAGTTAAGAATGACATGTAACTCACCCAAAGGAGATATAATGAGTTAATTAGTGAGCTTTAGAGGTGCTGGTCAGTGGATAGGTGGAGATTTTTTTCCCAGTTCTCTCCTTTGTTTGACACGTAAATCAATCAATCAATCTTTAAACTACTGCTGTGTGATTGTACAGCTGTATAAGCCTTTATACAAGGGATCGTTGACTTCAAGGCTCAGTGATAAGGCCCTTTTAAATAATATCACAATGTTTTTAGGCTATACAGTGATAGATGAAACATATCTTTATATTCTGAAATATCCTCTTAACTACTGTAGACTATTAATATAGTATACTACTAAATAAACAAAAAACAAATAACTAAATACTAAATAATGTCAAATATAATACTGTTATAATAAAGTTAAATATAGTAATGTTACAATAACGTTAAACAAAGTTCTTTCACAATGAAATTAAACAAAGTACTGTTATAATAAAGCTAAATAAAGCAATATTACAATAATTTTAAAGAAGGTACTGTTATGATAAATTAAAATAAATTACTATTATAATGAAATAAGAAACTCTTTTTACAATAACATTAAATTTGGTATTGTTATAACAAAGTTAAGTTCATAAAGTACTGTTATAATAAATTTAAATTTATTACTATTACAATAAAATAAACTACAGTTACAATAATGTTAAATATAATACTGTTATAATGAAGTCAATTAAAGTACTGTTGCAATAACATTAAGTACTGTTACAATAAAGTTCAATAAATTACTCTTATAATAGAATAATATACTACTGTCACAATAATGTTAAATATAGCACTGTTACAATAAAGTTAAATATCATACTGTTACTAAGGTTACATAAACCACTGCTATGATAAAATTAAAGTACTGTTTAAATTAGTTGAATAAAGTGCTTTTATTATGACGTTAAATAAAATACCACTGCAATAAAGTTGAGTAAAGTATTGTTATAATGAAATAATTGAAAGGAGGTGCTTTTATTTTGAAGCACCCGGCTCGTCTAAGAGTGGAAGTGTTTTCTTTGTGAACTTGAAGCTTCTGATTACCTGTTACATGATAAATGTTTGCAGATCGCCCACCCCTAACTTCACTGACTGAAATGTGACAGAAAACTCTAGTATTGGTAGTTCCCACTAACTTGTGCTGTGCCCTCCCTCCCCTCAGGAGCAGTACGAGTTCTGCTACAAAGTGGTCCAGGAGTATATCGATGCCTTTTCTGACTACGCCAACTTCAAGTAGGGACTTGCCATGGATGGATGAATGGGTGGATGTCCGCATACACTTCATATGAGCATATGCACGCACCAGAACACACACACATACATTACCATGCAGAAAAGCTGCATATTCCCATCTGATGGATTATTTTAAAAAGCAAAGACTGATCACAACTTGATCTGCGGATGGGATGAACTGCCCGCAGGAAAAGGGAACAGAGGCCTCGGCCCGGAGGACAGGGCAGCGCAGTTGGACAGAGAAAATAACTGAGATGCCTTCTTGAATATTTTGTAATATTGGTCTTGTTAATACAGCCCTTCACCCCTATTTGCTTCCCATCTCTCCCCCATATGTATATATACTTACTGTGTTGCATCTTATTACTTTGGTTTCAGACACAGTTTTGAGTTTGGCTGCATTTTCGGGTGGCACCTGTAATGTATTTTATTGGTACATATATATAAATATATAAATATATATGAATATAAATCTAATGCTTTGGAGGCTAATGTAAAAAAAAAAATCCAGAGTCAAAGTAATGATGTTTGGATTTTACTTTTTTTTTTTTTTTTTTTTTTTTTTACTTTTTAGGGGACAAAGATTTAAAACATTTTTGGCTTGGCCAGAGCCGTGCTGTAGCAACATGTGTTGTAGCAGAACGCTGAACATTTACAGACATTTTTCACTAGACGTTCACACAGTACACATGCACGCACACACACACACACACACACACACACACACACACACACACACACGGACTAGACAGCAGAGCCATTTATCTTCACACAGATTCAGTTCAATCTATCGAGCCACTTAACAATTTCTCCTGTTTAAGTTTCAGGGGTTCAGAGGTCACTCATGATTGGAGATCAGAATCTCTGATGTAGCTCATCAACTCAGGTTGACAAACACACACACACACACACACACACACACACACACACACACATTAAATACCAGGAGCCATTCATTCATTTTTTTGAGTACGTGTGTGTGTTTGTTTGAACTGGAGCTTAAGCTGGCAGAGAAGACACGAGTGTGATTTCACATCACTGTCTTCTATCTGCCGAGTGCCAAAGTCCTTCACACACTTGGTTATGCAGCTCTGGAGTCAGAGACCATGTTTAGACACTCAGTACAAGAAAGCTATTTTACTGTAACCAACACACTGCTTGACTATAACAGGAAATCGGTAACGTGGAAACAAACACACATTTTTTTTTTTTTTACAGCATAAAGAAATTAAAGGAGAGTCGGTTGATCTTTTATGTTGAAACTCTAAAGTTATTTTTTTATTTTATTTTAAGGTCTGTTACAGTATCTGCAGCAATGTTGATCATGTTGGCAAGCCAAATCACACACACAATCACGAGTAACTCCATTATTGCATTGTAGAAATCAACAAATGTTATATACCCAGCATATTTCTTTTTCTTGTTTACAGACGCGCGTCAGTATTTCTTGTTGATTGTATTCAGCATTTTTTCCCCTCTGGGTTTCCTTTGAGTCTGCCCGAATTAACCCTCATTTCTTATTCCTTCTATACACTAGTCTCACATCATTACGCTGCACCGTCACACCTTTACCGAATGATTCCCCTGATGCCGAAGAATGTCTCTTTTAATTCGAATGCTGTTGCTAACATATTCCTCAAAAATGGATACATTGTTACTTAAATAGCAGAGGTGTGCCATGCCATGTTTGCTCAGATTGTTTTTTAATGGCTGTCCTGTGAGGACACAAAGACTTGAATTACAGTGGGGGTTTTTTTATTATTATTTTCAGACGGGGTTACAACTGAGGCTATGTCCTCAATTGTTATAAATGATGTCAGTTTGCCGCAGGGCTTCAGGTCAGTTGTAGTGTCAACTCGGTCAGCTCAGGAAATGACTGACGCCAGGATTGTTTGAATTCACAAATTGAACAAATTCAGCTTTCAGAGGTGACTCACATTCAAATGGTTTCGTCTCCCACCACAGAAGTATTTAGATATCAAGCCTTGCCCAGATTTTAACAGATTTTAATGCCATGATATTAAAAATTATATTTCTTTTTAAAGAATTTTCAATCTATTTTAATCTTGTTTAACGTAGATTTTAACTGAGAGCAGCCCCATTATTGTACATAACTCGCATCACACACTAATAGTCTAAATCAAACTAACAATCCCGTATTTTATTACTTGTCTTAACAGAAGGTGCACAATCAATCCTAATTTATTGATAGCGGAGTTAAAAGTACATGCTGAATTTTTAGGAAGGGTGATTGCGTCAATGTTGATTGTTTGAACACTCATGCACTATTTGCACCAAAAGCGAAGCCCTTAAAAAATACAGAACCAAATAAGAGATAAGGTCGGGTTAATTATTTGGCCTTGATGTTGAACTATGGGAATTATATTTGGACTGAAACCCGTTCAGGTCTCAAAGCTCTGGGTTAAGCCTTCTCTAGGGACTTAAAGTGGCAGATATTTTAGCTGACCAGTCACTGAAAATGTGCATTGTCATCGTCATTTCAGGTCTTCATTCGTTCCAAAGCGTCACAAGTGCCCGCACTTTTAGTTAGGTGCCATTATGTGCTTCATTTATTTACTTTGTCACTTATTGGGGTCTTTAATTCACAGAGGAGGGGATGCTTTTTGTTTGGCTACTGTGTCTGTGCTTAGATGACATGGGTGTGTGTTTGGATCATGTGACTTTGTCTCATTGCAGTTTAACAGCAAAACATGACACTGTGCCAACCCATGAGACCCACTATTTTGCTAATAGTGAACTTTTAAAAAGTGCCTCACTGATAGGTTTAAAAAAAAAAAGATTACAAACAATATGTGGTGCAACTGTTGTCATCCTAAATGCTGTCCTTTGCATTTTCCCAACTTGCATGTATTTCCTCAACTATCACCTGCAGACGGATGACAAGCCTCTTTTTATGACAAATCAATAGGGCCAAAACCAAGACTGGGTCGGTCATCCTTCCTTTCACATTCCCTCCTGCGAACATACGTAGATTTCTTGATTGTGCTGATCAAACTAACATTGAGGTCACTTTTTAAATATATTCCATCTTCATTTAATGATTTCATTTCATTCCATATCAGTTCAATGTGGGATCCATGACAAGTAATCAATTGTGGGTACCCGAATGTTCAACAAAAAATTATAAATTTGTCTCCATGAAAAATTTTATCTTTTATGCATTATCACTGAGGGAAACCAAACAGTTGTCCCTGTTTCACACCCCTGTGTTCCTGGAGCATTTCACCAGTGGAGTGTTTTGAACGCCCCAGAGAATTAAAATACAGCTCCATTTCAAGAGCGTTGGACTTGAGGGAGACGACAGTCTGACTTCACTCTTTTTCTTTCCACCTTTTATGTCCCCTGTCCAATTCCACTCACAGCTGTCCACTTCCTTTTTCCTCTTTCACTTTGTCCTTGGACCATTGGACATTTTCCCCCAGTGGTGACTGCCCACTCCCTTTTGTACATAATGTAAGGTTATTTATATTTCATTCCTGTCTGCTGCCTTGCTTATTATATTTTCTTCTCCCCCCTTCTTCTTCTTTTTTTTTTTTTTTTTTTTTAAAAAGATGTATATTGAACTGTATCGGGACCATTTTGAAATGTATTAGAGATGTTTTGTTTTGGCCATTTTTAATTTGGTATAATTGTCTTAAGCAAATCCTATTTTTTAATTTGCCAATGTTTGTTTCTAGTGTTTTGTTATTCAACATTTGAATATATGTATATATAATTATATATATGATAAAATTATATATAATTATATAATGCCAAATGGCCTTTCTAAGCAAGATACTGTTCAAACCTAATAAAGTGCTTGAGATTTTATCATTGTCTGTATTTATTGTGTCTTTAAATGTGACGTTAAAGCCAGAGGTGCAGTTACGTCACAACAACCTGATGCTCATTACAGCTCGCCTCCCAATGAAGACTAATGGTGCAGTGGTGCAAAATAATTGCCAATCGTTCATGTATCCTATAGATCAGTCAGTCCTCCTGAGTGTTGCTCTTGAAGGGTTTTCAATCAGCGTTTAACCCTTCACCCCAAATCAAATATTAATGTGCTTTTTACACCAATAAATAATTAACCAGGGATTCTTTTAAGGGTTTGTGTTGAAATGTCTGTGTGGACAGTGATACCTGGATTTCATTTTGGAGCAGTAGTCTAACAAATTCGTAGCTATAGATAGAGAAATAGGAAGATCCAATGTGATCCTAGCTTGAGACTTAAATTTTTTAGCAGTCTGTGTTTACAAAATGAAGAGACTGACAAAAACTGAGCAGTTAGGACACATGGAGGGTTTAAAGAAAATATGGTATTTAGTTGCAATCAGGGAAATTAAGCATCCAGTGATTTTGGAGCTTGAGTCTGGATATCTCAGCATCTGCTGCTTGGATTTTGACCATCTGTCTTTTAATCTGTTTCTTTTGAGTCCCAAAACATTTTGAAATGTAGTTATTGAGGGTAAAGAAAAAAGACAAATGTTTTGCTGCCTATAGCGCTATCTGTAGAGGTCTGTGTCTAGCAAATCAAAAGAGGGTTAGAGAATGAAATTATCCACAGAATGATCATCTATCACTATCCATTTTCAATTGCTTATCTGAAGCTGGGCTGCAGGGGCAGCAGGCTGAGCGAAGTATTCCAGACATCCCTCTCCCCAGCGACGCTTTCCAGCTCCTCTTGGAGGACCTGAGGCGTTCCCAGGCCAGACAAGATATGTAATCACTCCAGCGTGTTCAGGGTCTGCCCCAGGGCCTCCTACCCGCTGGACGTGCCCAGAATACCTCTAACAGGGGGCGCCCAGGAGGATCCTGATCAGATGCCCAAACCGCCTGACCTAACCCCTTTTGACGCAAAGGAACAGCGGCTCTATTCTGAGCTCCTTCCAGATGTCTGGCTCCTTACCTTTTCTCTAAGGCTCCCTTAGAGATAGGGTAAGCCACCCTTCGGAGGAAACTCATCTTTGCTGCTTATATCTGTGATCTCATTCTTTGCTCATGACCACATTTGAGGGCTGGGATGTAGATGGACCAGTAAGTTGAAAGCTTTGCCTTCTGGCTCAGCTCTCTCTTCACCACAACAGCCTGGCGCAGCACTTGCATCACTGCAGACACCACGCCAAACTGCCTATTCATCTCACGCACCATTCTACCCCCACTTGTGAACAAGACACTGAGATCCTTAAAAGCTTTGCTCGGGGCAGTGATTCACTCCCAACCCAGAGGGGGCTGAGAACCATGGCTGCAGACTTGGAGGTGCTGACTCTCATCCCGACCGCTTCCCCACCCCAGTGCCTGATGGAGGTCATGGTGTGATGAAGCCAACAGAACTGCATCATCTGCAAAAAGCAGAGATGCAGTTCTGAGGAAGTGAATGATCATTTGTATATTAATTACTAATCCTGTGTTAGTTTTTTCACATGCCTCCAGGATGAACAACGACTCCAAGAATTCTTGATGAATTGGAGTAATGGGGGCTGCGTTTAACAACAGCAAAACTATTTCAAAACATCTGTTCACAAACTCTCACACAACTTGTGGAGTATAATCCATGTCTCATTGATCCAGTCATATGCTCAGTACTTCCCAAAGACATGCATTTTCACTACAAGTAGTGCGCCTGGGCAAGCATGTGACCTCTGTGCATTCCTTTGAGCAGAGCTCAAACACCTGCACCTGCCCAGGCATGGTACTGGTATGCAGAAGTGTTTTAAAAAGTAAGGTTTAGGTGAAAAATCCATGTGTTTGGGAAGTACTGAGCATACGACTGGATAAATGAGACTGGAATTATACTGCAAGACTTGTGTGAGAGTTTGTAAAATAGATGTCTTGAAATAGTTTTGCAGTTGTTAAACGTGCCCCCCTTTAATTCCAATTTATCAAGATTTTTTTTTCTGTTTTTGGATTGTTTGTTCAAAAAAGTTTTCTTCACCAATTCAACATGAGATGGGGTGAGGAACTGATATACAAATGATCATTTTGTGGGTGAAATATTCCTGTAATTTGACATGAATTCCAGCAAGAGATTCAAATATCGGTTTAAAGCTTTAAGAAATACAATAAATATTTGCATTGTAATGATATGAAATCAGGTAAGTTGAATGAATGCTGTCAAAACGATTAACATAATTTGCAAATGGTTTGCACCACTTCAATTTGTGCTGGGCAAAACCAATTGGCAGATAACAATACAGCCACCTATCAGTGTATGTTACATTTGGAAATGTTCATTCACAGACACCTGAGAAGGAAACTGCTCTTGCCTCACACTGACAGGATTTCACATCTCCTTAGTGACGCATCTTGGAGTCATCACACTTCAACCAGTCCTCTGCACCAAACAGTCATGCGTCACAACACACAAACTGCCAGATGAACTGAGTCAACAGCAGCACGTCACACTGTCAGTCACTTCCTGAGTGAGTTGTGGCTCTGCATCTAAAACTCCGAAAAGGGATTACCTCCTCTAATTGAGAGGGATGTCATCAGTGCCCTGGACAGGAGACCACTCTGTTTGTTCCCCTTGACATGAGATGCCCCTGTGTTTCCCCTGACTGAAGGGTCATGTGGGTTAAACGGAGGATGTATGATGGGTCACTGTGGTCAGAACTGGTGAAAAAACACAGGAAATTGGAACTATTGAGTTTCACCTTCTGACAAGGACCCACTGTGCTTGTTAAATACTATTAGTCAAAGATAATAGTCAGTAAGGCCCAGACTGTAGGAGCCAGAAACAAGGGTTATATTCAAGTGACCCCTACATGTTCTTATGAGACATTTTTTATCTATCTGGCTTGATCATTCATCAATTTAAATGTGTGTTTTAATGTACTTGAAAAGTTTGCATGAAAAAACTATCATTACCCTGATCTGATTTGAATCTGTTGTCAGTCAGACTGACAGTATTTGGATGTGGATATGGGTAGTGCATGTGAGCAGATGAGCATCAGTATTGTTTGCAGGTGATAATTGGTACTGGCTGTGTCTTCTGGACCTTTTGTCCCGAGGGACCGTTAATTTCATCACAGGGAACACAGGGACCAAAGGGTCAGTGATGGGCGGGGCAATAGGGGAATGATAATGGAAATGTGCGTTGGGAGGGGTACATATATTTAGGAGGAAGATGAGGTTGAGGAGAATCTAGACAGTAATACACTGGTGAAACTGTGAGACACTGACCGACTACAGGGCAAGCAGAGTGAGCTTCTGGCAGGACATCAAGAGACACCTGTAGTGATAAAGTTGTGAGAATAAGGTAAGTATTTTTCATTACAATTCCACATAGCTTTATTGTACTCTGTTTAAAATGTATATTGTTATTAGAGTAAATATGAATTTGAATATTGTTGGAAACCTGGTGTTACCTCCTCTTATTATCTCTCAGGGTAAAGATGACTCAAGATTGGATATTTTAGGCTTATTATTGTTCAGCTGTTTAATATTTGTCCTAAGAACTCTATAAGAACTCTATAATTATCACAGCATTGCATTTGGGAAAACTGAAAGTTCCTAAGATGATATCCCACATAACAATGTTTCAAATGCAAAAAAATTTGGCTTATTCATGGAAGGCAAACATTGTAAATTTAAACTACAGTGGAACATGATCAAAATGGAAAAATAATTCAGCAAAATGCAAAGTTGCATCAAAAAATAATTCAGTCTAAATATTAAAACTCAGAGCATTATCATGTCTGAAGCCATAATGGTCTTACTGCAAACTATCAGAGCTTTCTGATAGCTGCTGTTTTCATTGCATGAAAAGCAAAATCAAAGATGCCTTTTCAAATTTAGTTCCAACTTTCTGCTGCACAAAAGCTATTCCAGATTTGAACTGATGGATAATACAATTTACAGTAATTTATGAGAGTATTTAAACACTTGAAATTTGTGTAAATTTTCTGTATCAGATACCAAAGGATCAAAGATAAATAGCCTTTTATAGTCAGAGGACTCTGACAAAATGAAATAAATTTGCACTATATGTTATATGTGTGTGTGTGTATATATATATACAGTACAGGCCAAAAGTTTGGACACACCTTCTCATTCAATGCGTTTTCTTTATTTTCATGACTATTTACATTGTAGATTCTCACTGAAGGCATCAAAACTATGAATGAACACATGTGGAGTTATGTACTTAACAAAAAAAGGTGAAATAACTGAAAACATGTTTTATATTCTAGTTTCTTCAAAATAGCCACCCTTTGCTCTGATTACTGCTTTGCACACTCTTGGCATTCTCTCCATGAGCTTCAAGAGGTAGTCACCTGAAATGGTTTCCACTTCACAGGTGTGCCTTATCAGGGTTAATTAGTGGAATTTCTTGCTTTATCAATGGGGTTGGGACCATCAGTTGTGTTGTGCAGAAGTCAGGTTAATACACAGCCGACAGCCCTATTGGACAACTGTTAAAATTCATATTATGGCAAGAACCAATCAGCTAACTAAAGAAAAACCAGTGGCCATCATTACTTTAAGAAATGAAGGTCAGTCAGTCCGGAAAATTGCAAAAACTTTAAATGTGTCCCCAAGTGGAGTCGCAAAAACCATCAAGCGCTACAACCAAACTGGCACACATGAGGACCGACCCAGGAAAGGAAGACCAAGAGTCACCTCTGCTTCTGAGGATAAGTTCATCCGAGTCACCAGCCTCAGAAATGGCAAGTTAACAGCAGCTCAGATCAGAGACCAGATGAATGCCACACAGAGTTCTAGCAGCAGACCCATCTCTAGAACAACTGTTAAGAGGAGACTGCGCCAATCAGGCCTTCATGGTCAAATAGCTGCTAGGAAACCACTGCTAAGGAGAGGCAACAAGCAGAAGAGATTTGTTTGGGCCAAGAAACACAAGGAATGGACATTAGACCAGTGGAAATCTGTGCTTTGGTCTGATGAGTCCAAATTTGAGATCTTTGGTTCCAACCGCCGTGTCTTTGTGAGACGCAGAAAAGGTGAACGGATGGATTCCACATGCCTGGTTCCCACTGTGAAGCATGGAGGAGGAGGTGTGATGGTGTGGGGGTGTTTTGCTGGTGACACTGTTGGGGATTTATTCAAAATTGAAGGCACACTGAACCAGCATGGCTACCACAGCATCCTGCAGCGACATGCCATCCCATCCGGTTTGCGTTTAGTTGGACCATCATTTATTTTTCAACAGGACAATGACCCCAAACACACCTCCAGGCTGTGTAAGGGCTATTTGACCAAGAAGGAGAGTGATGGAGTGCTGCGGCAGATGACCTGGCCTCCACAGTCACCGGACCTGAACCCAATCCAGATGGTTTGGGGTGAGCTGGACCGCAGAGTGAAGGCAAAGGGGCCAACAAGTGCTAAACACCTCTGGGAACTCCTTCAAGACTGTTGGAAAACCATTTCAGGTGACTACCTCTTGAAGCTCATGGAGAGAATGCCAAGAGTGTGCAAAGCAGTAATCAGAGCAAAGGGTGGCTATTTTGAAGAAACTAGAATATAAAACATGTTTTCAGTTATTTCACCTTTTTTTGTTAAGTACATAACTCCACATGTGTTCATTCATAGTTTTGATGCCTTCAGTGAGAATCTACAATGTAAATAGTCATGAAAATAAAGAAAACGCATTGAATGAGAAGGTGTGTCCAAACTTTTGGCCTGTACTGTATATATATATATATATACATATATATATATATATATATATATATATATATATATACAATGCACAAACTGGTGCATAAAAATTCACCTGAAGAGGTTTAAATGAAGTCCACACCCCTGTAATCAAGTGTCCATTTCTGCCTCTAGGTGGGAATATCATGTGTGTATCTCGGCTGGTTTTGCTGCTCGGGCTGCTTCTATGTGTGGGGGCTCAGCTGTCCAGCGCCCAGCACTGGTCCCATGGTTGGTACCCCGGAGGCAAGAGGGAGCTGGACTCTTTTGGCACGTCAGAGGTCAGGATCAGTGTTTGTGTGCCAGTTTGCATTCTCATCTGCAGAGAATTTCCTGTTGAGAATGAAGGTACACTTTGTCTCTTTACCTTCCTTTATAGTCCTAAGTCTGCTCTCTGTGTCTCTCAGATTTCAGAGGAGATTAAGCTGTGTGAGGCAGGAGAATGCAGCTACTTGAGACCCCAGAGGAGAAGTATACTGAGAAACATTATTGTAAGTGTACCCTGTTGTTTCAAGTTGTATAAACCCTGATAAAAAATAAAAGGCATTTGAGCTGCCTAATGTCCCACTGTAATCAAAGGGGATTATGCAATCATGGCAAATATGTAATTAGCTGATGTACTCTTCAGCAAATTAAAAAATATATACAGTGGACATAACAATAGAAGTTGTACCACACTATATTGTGTCTGACTCTCATGTGATACTGTGTCACTCTTCACAGCTGGAAGCCTTGGCCAGAGAGCTCCAGAAGAGAAAGTGACAGCTTTCCACCCTACACTGCTTTTCTACCCTCCTCTTCAGTGCCCTTGTCTTCATGTGAAACAACTTTATGTTGATCCTCTGATCTCGTCCATTTGTTTTATTTGTCAGTAAAGTTGTTTTCCAGCCTTACATGGATTTGTCCTGTAGCAAACAGATGTTGATTGTTGATTGTAATGACATAATAAAGTATCTATTTTGATATTACATTTTATTCATTTTTGTGTCCACAATTTTCTAATGGCATATAATGTTAATAGTAAAATATTGAGGAAAAAAAGTAGGAGCCTTAGATGTTGTAGAAACAGCATAAATAAATAAATTCAACATGGCTGAATTCCATTTAGTTGTTTCAGTTTCAGGGTCCGTGTAGTGTGCATGTTGGTGGGGCACATCAAGAGAACAAATAAAAAGGCCTTCTGACAAATACTCAAAGAATCCACACTGATAATTGGTAGAAAAGGCATATTCATTTTTTGTTACTTTCTTTTTAAAGGTCCAGTGTGTAGGATTTAGTGGGATACATTGGCAGAAATTTAATAGAATAAAAAGTGTGTTTCATTTAGTGTTTAATCACCTGAAACTAAGAATCATTGTGTTTAACCTTAGAATGAGCTGTTTATATCTACACAGGGTGCGGATCCTTGTCCTTGGAGTCATCAACCATGTTGTACTACCATGTTTCTACAGCAGCCCAGAATGGACAAACCAAACACTGGCTCTGGGTAGAGCCAGTGTTGGAAAAACAGTGTTTTTACCAATTTAAATCACTTGGTCCATTTGTTTTGGAGAGGAAGAGACTTTTGTCAGCTCCTGGTAAAAACCTCCTAAACATGTAGAGTTTAAGTTATCAGAGAAACGGGTGACCACAGATTAAATCACCAGAGAACAGTAGGTGAGCACACATTAGCAGGGGCTGGGCTATCAGACCCTCTGCAACGTTCCAAATAGTGTCAGAGAAACACAGATTTGTAACATGAAACTGCTTCATTTGGTGTTTTTACCAGTTTAAATCACCTGGTCCGTTTGTTTTGGAGAGGAAGAGACCTCGGTGGATAACTCAGCTCAAGGTAAGAACCTCCTAGACAATAAACACTGAAGGAATTCTTACCCACAGAAATTTCAGCTGGTTGCAATCTGCAATCTTCAGAGCTCGATGCCACTAAATCCCCCGAAATTACTGTTCCTTTAAAAGGTTATTTATTTGTCTTTCATAAAACATATTTTGATTTTTGATTTTAGGTAAACTACATGAAATCAAAAATATATTAAATGCACAGATGAGCGCAGTGTTTTCATAGCCTCATTATCTTAAAAGGTTTGTTTTGGATTCTTCATACAGTCTACGGGATTATCCCAGTCACTGTATAGATAGTATACAGTGACTAGACTGTACATGCTATATAGCATAAAGTACACAGACTGTATAGTATAGTACATAGAATATAGTATACAGCAACTAGACTGTATACAATATATAGCATTAAGTACACACAGACTCTATATAAACTGTAGCCTATATACAGTATACAGTACTTACTGTATACATATATATATATATATATATATATATATATATATATATATATATATATATATATATATATATATATTATACAGTGAAGTACATAGGCTGTATATAGTATAGAGTACATAGACTTTATAGGTTATATAGCATAAAGTACACAGACTGTACTATAGTATACAGTGCACTGACTGTGTATACAGTATACAGCACATAAACGGTTTATGTTATATAGTATGAAGCGCATAGACTGTAAATATAGTATAAAGTACATAGACTGTACACGTTATATAGTATAAAGTACAGACTGTACACGTTATATAGTATAAAGTACACAGAATGTGTATACAGTATACAGTACAGTCTGGATTATCCCTCAAAGCCAACGCCATAATACTACGGCATCACTGCGCATGCACCAAACAGCTAAGGAAAAACATGGACGACAGAAGTGTCTGTACTCTGCAGCTTGCGGAGTCAGACGCTCAATATAACACTACTAGTGCACCTAACGCGGCTTCTGTCACAGATGCTGACACAGTAATAAACACTAAAATAGATAGCACCCAGGTTGAAGGTGAGTTTTATCTAGAACGTGAGAATTCAGCCGTATGGTGTGCTGCCTGCCGAGCCAACGTTAGCTTTTTTAGCTAACTGGTTAGCCAGCTCAACAGTCGAGTGAGCTAGCTCCTTAGCTAAATACGCTAATATTAACTTTCTAACGGTCGCTGTAACGTCAAGAGTTGGTGAATATTTTATAGCGGTCCTTGCGTACATGAGCTGTAAACGATATCGCCCATTAAAAAGTCTAAATCCAGCCAGGTCGTTTCCTAGGTCCGGAAATGGTTGGCCAGTTGCTAACGTTGACTGTACTGCGAGCTAACTCAGTCCCCAGCCCAAAGTGCCTTTTGGTTTGAACTGGTCACAAACCAGTGGTGAAGGTTAACTGGTAGGACAGCTAGCGTGTTTTGGTAACGGAGGCCAGCCAGTAACTTAATACAGTTTAGTGACATTAACCCTCACTCTGGCTACTGATGGCAACTTAATTAATACTTAATGTTACTAGTCAGATCAATAGAGCAACACACCAGCTAGTGGAAACAGTTACAGTCAAATATAGCTTGTTGTGTATAAAGACATAACTAGTATTGTCAGGTTGACAGTGAGTTTGAATGATATAAGACCTCATCAGCTGATTTGTCAGTCAGTCTGACCTTAAAAATGTCCATCTGTCCCTCACTTGGTGGTCTCGGTCACCAGTGGCATGATAAGATAGGGTTAAACATTGTACATGTAATTTGAGATACAGTACCTACAGTCTCTGTTCTCTTGGTAACTGCTACTGTGATTATCATTTGGTAAGTACAGTATTTGAAATGTATCAGCACACTTGGCTATTTAGGCCAGTACCAGCGTGTCTGTTAATTATTTTATTCAAGGCAGCTTTAATTCATGGCAGCTGTTACTGTGTGGAGTACAGAGGGATATGCTATTTTAGTATATAATTATTGTTTTACGTTGGAGAAGTTGGCAAGCTTAAATTGTGCCAACACACTTTAAGTATTGTGAATCAAAACTTGAAAATATAGCACTTAATTTCAGTGCTTTAGTTTACTTAACCTCAGTTTTATTTAATCTAAGGTAATTGTCAGTGTTGATCAATATTGTAGTTATATTTTGATTTTTTTTTTTTTTTTTTTTTCCAGTTACTTATCCGGTGACAATTGAAATTACATATATACTGTACTTATATACAGAGGAAAAGTGAGCACATCTTTGCAGATAAGACACTGTCACTAACATTTTTTTAACTAATTAATTAACATGACAAGGTAATTGATTTTAAACTGGTATTTATTTATTTATTTATTTATTTTCGTGGACTCACTATGGGAGTAATCGACTGATTATTGTTGCTTTAGTTACAAACTTTTAGTCACCATTAGTCGTAAAAGCGTATTTATCAGTCCTATCTGATGATCAGATCAATACAGCATAGGGTGTAAAAATCATACTAAGAACCATTATTGGCAGCAAGGATATAAACATATTAAGTTTCACAGTAATGTCTCAGTCCTTACTTATTGCTGTAATTTTAATTTAATCTCTTAAAATGAAGCTCACAAACTGATTCTTCTCAATGTTGGATAAATAGCCACACTAATAGCCAAATCTTTGCCCAAACAGTTGAGATATTACCAAATATTTATTGATAGTGTTATTGAAAGATGTTCCAAATGTTTGAGTGTTAAATAATTGTGATTCAAGTGAATATGAGTGGAGCATGTTATATTTCATTGATGCTTTCAGGGCAAATCATTCAGCATTACATAAATGCAGAAGTGCAGTGTGAGACATATGCATCAGGCATTGAGTAAGCAGACTGAATGCAGTCAAGCATAAAACCACAATTTTCTCACATAGTAACAGTATATGCTGCCGATGTTAAGAGATATTGCTGTATTGCACAGTAGCAGTTTTGTGTCCGTTTAGGGATTTTAATGAAAGAAGGATCACCAAGTTTATCTCTGTCCCAGAGTCTCCTTTTGGCAAATTATGTCATAGAGTGGAAAATGTGTTGCTTGAAATATGGCCAAAGGGTGTGGTTGCATCTTGAATGAGTGTGGAATTCAGTGAAATTTATAAAATGGTGAATTTCCATTGCACAGAAAGTTTTTGTTACAGTATATGTTTCAGAAAAAGCAGTTTTTCTTGCTGATCAGGGCAGATTGATCTTGGCAGAATTTCTGGCCTACAAAGACAAAATAATTTTGAATGTGGGATGAGACGTTTCTTTTATTCAGATAATGAAAACTGTACAAATTATGTTGCATTTTGCAGCTTCTAATTTTTCCAAAACGAATCTGTCTCTGTATCACTCAAAATCTGCCAAAGAGGAGGCAGATTTTTTTATGATGTATATCTCTTGCAAACAGCGTATGTTTTGTGTGCAGAGATAGTGTTAAGAATTAATGTAATGTACTGATTTAATAGCCCGCTATTTGTTCATTATGCCTAATTCACTGTGGCCTACTTGTAACAGTGACCATATATTGTGCCACACAGGAGACAAGAGTGAAGAGGAGCTGCTGAAGGGTCTCCTCACTGACGACTACTGTCATGTGTGTGAGGCTGTGCTGCTCTTTGAATCTCAGCGGGTGTCCCACTATGAGGTGTGTCCTGCTTTCCAGGCAGTCATGGAGCTACAGTGCAGTTTTATTGACCTCATAAGGTCGGAGCCTGTATAATAATGTCTCCTGTGTTCCCCGACTGCAGGGAAAGAAACATGCTCAAAAACTCAAGGTGTACCTGCAGTCCAGGAAGGCTGAGAAGACGAGCAAAGAGTCCACAGGGCCCCAGGTTAGCACTCGTTTAGAGATTTTACTCTTTGCATATTTAGGCACAATCTTAATCTGTAATCTTGAGCATTGAGTGTAACAGTAATAAACATAAACCATAATGCTGCAAGCATCTAATGGTAAGGAGGCTGAGGGCCATAGCTTTAATGATATCCTTCTTAGTATAATATATTACACATAAGAGAGAGGTACACAGAGATGCTCAAAGGGATCATCTAAGACCTCTTTTATAATTTTCTTCTTCTTTTATTGTTTTCACATTCAAGCACATATCTGTCTCTTAAAAAGCCAGTCTTGTGCCTGTGTTTTGCAGCGGACCATGACTACTGATAAGGACCATTTCTGTGAACTGTGTAACATGGTGTTTAGCTCCCACGTGGTGGCAAAATCACACTATGAAGGCAAAGTCCATGCAAAAAATCTTCGTAAACAAGGTCTCCAGCCCCAAGGCAAGTGTGGGTTGTGTGATGGAAAAAGTATAATAGTGAACTGAATACTAATGTTTACAGATTAACAGTGTTTGTTGACAGTATGGCTTGTCTGCTCAGGTTCTGCTTAACCTCCTAAGGTCCAACACAAACTAACTTAATGATTTTGTCGTTGCAGTCATAGACAGGTACACAGAGGTCCGTACTTTACCAAGTGTGACTTGGGAGCCTGATGATGCTGACCAGAAACCTGCCCCAGAGGGAGGTGTGGAGCATCTCCCGGACCCTGCCGCCACCACAACTACCCCCAGCACAGAGGTTGATCTGACGGACCCTAAAAAGTACTGTCCCCTGTGTGCTGCCTCGTTCAACAATCCTCAGATGGCTCTGCAGCACTACAACGGACGCAAACACCAGAGGAATCATGCCAGACAGGAGCTGCTCAAAGAGCTCGGAGACAATGTCCAACAAGGTAACACAGGGTCCTGCCACTCTGCCAAGCAGGAATAATAGGGTATCAGACCCCATTATGATATTGAGTCTATTTTGAGATTATTATTTCTAGGGCTTCACTTTTGCCATAGAACAGCAGTAGAGTGTCAGGGAAGTGGGAGAGAAAATGGGGATGAAACTCAGCAAAGGGACAGGTTGGAATTGAACCTGAGCTGCTGCTAAGGACTCAGCCTACATTGTGTCCTTCAATCTAACTGAGATGCAAGGAGAATAAAGTCAGTAGAGGATGGTAACAGCATCATAGCCCGATACCAGCACATTAATGATCAAGAAAATAAAAAAATTACACAGATATTTGAAACTGCAAATCCCCTCCGCCATGAAGATGTCGTCCCATCAGAGGTAGGTAATAGTTTGATAACCTTCTGACAAATAACTGGTGTTGACAAAACAACATTAATCCAACTGTGGATATGTTAAATTACAACATAGTAAAGTTAAATTAGTTAGCGACTGTTCGCAGTCAAACAGAACGTTAATCTTAGGTCTTGTGTCGTTTTTAGCCTAGAGGAGATTTCAATGTTATTATTATTTGGACATGACTTAGAAACTCACAAGAAACTAACTACAATCAGAAAAAGCGAAGGAAGCTCTATATCTTAGTGTTTATAAGCCATCATTTGATCAGTTATACTGTCTTTTCCTCCTCATCTCCCACCTCACCCACTCTCTGTCGTCTGCAGCCGACTCCCTGATGTGCCAGATGTGTAGTGTGCAGTTTAACTCTGTGGAGATGTACCAGGCCCACATGCAAGGAAACAAACACCAGATTAGGTAAGATCAAGACAAACACACCAAGTCCACTGTCACTGTGTCATTTATGCTGCACTTAAAATAATCCACTGTACTTCAGCTTGCCTTTCTAGAACTTCGGCAACATTAAGTTTAAGTTTATTTACTTGATTAATCCCCCTGAGGGGAAATTCAATGTTTTCACTCTTGCTTGTCAATTACACACAGGTCCAAAAGACACACACATGCACAAACAGGACCTATACATGCACAAAGTGGAGAGATGTCAGAGTGAGGGGCTGCCCTTGGTGAGGCGCCCCGAGCGGTTGGGGGGTTCGGTGCCTTGCTCAAGGGCACCTCAGCAGTGCCCAGGAGGTGAACTGGCACCTCTCCAGCCACCAGTCCACGCTCCATATTTTGGTCCGGACGGGGACTCGAACAGGCGATCCTCCGGTTCCCAACCCAAGTCCCTATGGACTGAGCTACTGCCGCTCCATTAAGTGATTTCTTTATATTTACATTCAATCAGATGAGTGTTACTGCCTTTTTAGCTTTTAGCTCATGTTTTGTTTTTCAGTCCACACTTTAGTTGTGTGGTTGAGTCCCATGTACTGAGAAGAGGTGGGTAGTGTGCACGTCCAACCCCAGCTGGGTACAGGTTAAGGACTAAAGACGCACAAGAACGTAAATGAAAGTTAGTCCACTCACTGAATATTCCAAGCATCATGTTATACTTACTGTTTGCCTGAGGACGACCCTAAAAGTCGAAGCGTTGTGTCCTGAAGTTTTCTCTATTTTGCACTATTTAACTATTTAGTTTGCAAACCACTTCTGTTTTTATCATATACACAGGCCCATGGCATAGTGTATATTGCTGTGGATGTGCAAGTAGAGTATGGTTTAACATGTTAACTGTCAGCACTTGATAAGCTGATGGTATGTTTTTTTGTGGTTAAAACAACACGTCATGGGGCTTTATTGTGACATCAACATTTTTCACCCAGTTGAATAGTAACTATATTTGCATGTTCTTGAGCAGGGAGAAGAAGGTTGTGGACCTGTGCAAATCCCAACCAAAAGACTACAGCACATTTGCAGATGAACTGGCAGATTACATTCAAGTCCAGAAGGCTCGTGGAATCACCCCCAAGGCCAGTCAAGTCCTCCCGCCAGATGACACACAAAAGGAGGATGAGGAAGGTGAAGAAGAAGAGGTAGTATTAAACCAGGGAGATATCACAGAACTGAACAAACCCATGCCCAGCCTTCCTCCCACCTCTAACCCTCCTCATCACTCCCGCCCTGGTGGTTACTACCCAGTGGAAGGGTGGCGTCCTCCATACCAGGGCCCTACCTGGCCGCCCCATGGCTGGAATTACAACTGCCCTCCTCCAGTCCTCCCACCCTCAGGCTCTGCTCTGTTCACCAGTTGGCCCACAAAGAGAAGGAGGCCCAGAAAGCAGTCGAGCTCCTCCTCGTATACTTCATCATCTTACTCCTCGTATTCCTCCTCTTATAGCAGTAGTGACAGTGACAGTGAATACAGGCGCAGAGAAAAGAGGAGAATTAGGAGACCCAGGAGAGAGAAAGACAGGAGGGGAAGAGATGAGGACTTAGACAAGGAGGAGAAGAGGAGGAAGCGGCGGAGGAGGGGAAGAGATAATGACTCAGAGGAGAGGAAGAGAGAGGGATCCGGAGGGTCAGAGGAAGGGAGGAGGAGAAAAAGGCCCAAAAATCATGGCAAGCGGAGAAGACGAGAGAAGAAATCCCGGGAGAAGGACTTTGAGGTGGAAGGAGGGGAAAGGGTGATGGACAATTTAATGCCAGGTGACGTGACGGACAATAGAAAAGAGCCTGAAGTGCATTTTCAGGCTGACATGAATGTTGAGCAGGGGGAGGGTGGACAGGACGAGCCAGCAAAACCTAAATACAAGAAAGAGAAGAAGAAAACGAAAGAGAAAGTGGACACTAGAACAGAGGAGGAGAAACTATGGGATGACTCCATTCTGGGCTGTTAAACTGAGAAGGCCCAGTTTGACTGTGTCTGTTGAACTGCTGACATTTAGGCAAAACGTGAAGTTATCAAGAGCATGACACTGAACATCTCACAAACTGTCTATATTAAAATGATCTTTATAGCAGTTAACAAAGCAGTTTTTACTCTCTGCTCTGACAGCCCCAAAGTGTTATTCTCCATAGGTGTGCTAGCTGGCTAGCCATGTTTAGTTAATTTGTGTTCATAAGGAATAAATGAATTCCTCTCTTTTCAGTGTTTGGAGGAGCTTCTCACACATATTAACAACTATAATAGCTTTATTTTTCACTATGACACTTCATGTCTTCAATTGAATTCATTTGCACATTGTTATAATTTGTTTCCTGTAATATTTAAGATCTCCTTTTTTTGCCTATCATTTGAAGTGTTTAAGAAGTCCTCTTGACCTCTTGATGCATCAGTATGTTTCTGTATCTGTGCTTCTGACAAGGATTTAATAGACTGTGATCCCTTTAGCAGCCTGTGGTTGGTGCTGTTGAGCTTCATTCAGAGCATCAGTAGAGCAAATAAAAGCACATAGATATCAGAAGCTTAGTTGTTTCGTTTCTTTCGAGGCTCTGCTTGCCATCACCCAGAGGTACATAGGGCTGAAAGACAACTATCAGAAAAGAAATGATGAAATACATAAAAAGTTCTCTGCCTGCTGCACGTCAGAATTATATTAAAAAAAAGAAGGAGAGTGCGTAGACATTGCGTCAGTCTACACTGCATTGTCTTCATGTGCATTTGGTATGGATGCATTTGCACATCCAAACAGCTCATGTTTGGGGTCAGACAGGTGCAAAAAGTCAAATGAGGACAGCTCCTTACAAACTTCAAATTTCATGTTCAAAAGTAACCTGTTTATGTCGCTTAAATGTGACTGAAAAGAGGCAATGTTGAGATTCACTTGAGTATCCACTCGTTCTCTGGACTCATAAAGATACGCTCAAACAATGTAGTTCTTGTAAATAGACCTAAAGATTCTAAAATAGTCTAACAGAGTCTGCTAATACATAGGCTGGACACACCTCAGTTTGATCTCTTTGGCACAGCATACTAAGGGCTCCGACACACTTTCTGCGTTGAACGTCTGCAGACAGCATGTGGTTCTATTTATTATAATTGAGGGTCCATTTCAGCAGTAAACATGGGGGGCTGGGAGGTGAGATGACTGTCCTGTCCCGCTACTGCTGACATCGGGTGAGACTGAAAAAAAGAAGGAGGCTACAAGGACTAGAGTAAATATCTGTCAAAAATCCAACTTAAAACTGACCTTAACTTGATGAGGTGGCTGAGGCCGGTTTGACCACAGTGTTTTAGACTGGACTGGAGTGTGGAACAAGAGACCGGAGCATTCGCAGTCAGCGTGCTTGCTATGCAGATTGTCTGCAAGTTACAAAAAACAGGCTGTAAGGAGGTCTTTGTGGACCCTTGTGGACGTGGGTGGATACAACACACACCCTTGTGAACATGCATACGTTGAAACCATAAATTGGCCTTTATTCCTAAAAAAAAATGTATTGTCTTTACACTACTCTTTATCTCTTTAAATATCAGCTGGGTGGTTTGTGGACCACCTTGCAAAACTTAATCTCTGAGTGCAGAGTTCCCACGGTCATGGAAAACCTTTAAAAGCCAGAATTCAACAAACTCATTTTCTAGGACTGGAAAGGTCATGGAATAAACTTAAAACATTCGGAAAAGTCATGGAATTTTATTGTGTGTAATGAAATTGTTACAGTAATCTTCTATAGATAACCCTCCAGGTAATGTTCATGCCACCTAGTTGAAATTGTGTTTAAAGTTTGAATCTGATATGTTTAAATAATGATGGGTAAGTGGGGCAAGAAAAGTAATGTTGTGACCGTGTCATTTAACAGGTAGTATCAAGAATCCCAAACTTTCCATGCCCATGCCCACTACTTTTAAATTGTGCAGCATTTTTGAGATCGAGCAATTGACATGGGCAGCCCAGAGCATTCAAATGTCAGTCAGAACACCAATGTGAACTTTGGTAGTTTGACAGTATGGAGCTTTTTTTTTTCCCCCGAGCAAACTAAGCAGCGGGCCAACCGAACTGTCGACTGTCACTCCCCCACTTTGGGAGCTCTATTGCTTCGTGTCTGCAGACTGCCTATAATGATATAATTTAACATTTGGAGTAAAGTACACTCTACTGTCCTATTCTTGTCATAAGTTGTAAATGGTCATTGAAATTTTAATATGGGTCCTTGAAAAGTCATGGAGAATTTTTTGAATTTTGTCCACGAAAATGTGGGGTAACCTTTTAAGTGCTATGCAGATGTAACTCTCAGGCAGCTTTATAAGTTACTACAGCGAACTAGTTTGGCTTTGTTCATTTCTAGAAGATTGGGTTTGCAGGCACAGACTAAAATTATGGTCTAGTATTAATACTCATGATGTTGGTGCCATAAAAACCTTCCACAACATGCTCAAACAGGCCTACTTCTACTTATTTGTTCAAGGTTAGGTTTTTGAGGCCCAGTATTTGGACTAACTCTGAAGTTTTGGATCTGTGTGAGTCATTGCTGTACATCAGATATTTGTATTAGGATCCTGAGAGCAGAACTGTACACATTGCTTGTTGGAGCAGAAGGACATTCGTATCACAGGATTCAAGCCAAGTGTTGTGAAACAAAAACATGCATGACACAACTTGCTAGTGTGTCTCTAGGTTAAATGATTGTTTGAAATCCTTAGATGACTTCTTAATTACTGTTCAAGGTAGCAGTGTTGATAGCAAAGGAAACATGTGAAGTGGCAGAACAGTTGGTGTTAATCTGCTACAGAAGTCCTGTAAGATGAGAAACGTCTGACGTGAGATATCAACTTTGTTTAAAGCAGTGCCACAGAGAAGCAAACAAACTCTTCATTCTGTAACATGTGCAGTAATATGGATGTAAAGTGTCTTTTCTGAAAATGCGACTACTACTTTCAACAAAATTGGCAGAGAAGAGAAATGAAGGCTGCTTTTGACTTTATGCGTCGGAGCAGAGAGACCAACAAAGGCTTTCTAGCTCAGCGATGTGTAAAGAGCAGCTCTGAAGCCCCCTGAGATCTCCTGTTTTCAAAGAATCCTGTGGTCTCGTTCCCTGTCTCGCTCGAGTCTTCGACCCCCATACAGCTATAGGGTGCCCACATCCTCTCACTTTAAGACCCCCGCCAGACCGTTCTAAGCCCTATCCTTTCACACACACACACACACACACACACACACACACACACACACACAAAACAATCCAGAGGCGAACAATCCACAGACAACAGTCAGATGATTCAAGCTCTTACTAGGTTTATCAAGAAAAGTCTGAGTTCTGGAGATAATCGGACATTTGAACAGTCAGTTCTCGTTTTTGAATGGCCACCCCAAAATGTAAATGTCAAAAAATGGGACATAATGCTTTAATATGGACTGACGGACTGAAAGTTAGGTTTTTACATAAGATATCAACTGCAAGGAACTGTGTCTCCCTGACACTTTCTAATGCAGCGTACCTCCATAAGGCATTGCGATATCACTTAGACAGTCTGAATGATTCAGGGTTTATAAAAAGACTTAGTACTAAAACAGCTGGTTTATTAATCGATTAGTCAACTGTAAGAAAATTCATCAACAACAATTTTAATAATCAGATCATTGTTTAAGACAGTCATTAGGTAAAACTAACGTGGTGAGTTCTAGCTTTGATTTACATCATCATTATTTGGCAACGATTTGAAGACATCACCGTAGGCTCTTGCCTTACCGGTTTGTGACACAAATTAATTGATTATTAGACAAGTTATTTAATGCATAGCCCTAACTAACATTCAAAAGTCACGTTTCTAAATGTGTCTTCTTTACTTGTGTCGTGTCTGTAAAAGCCAGATGAAATTTAACATATATGCACGCACACATTGGTCCGTTGCCCCTGCATTTTCACTGAGAACAGAATGAATGAATTTAGAAAGTAAATGTCTCCATTTTATCTCCATAAGGATTTATATAACAAGACAGAAATGAGTCTGGACAAGTTATGGTCAACCGAAAGAAACTCAAACTCAACTAAAACTAAGCTGAGTGATGTTACTATTTTACTACATTTTCCTGATTTGAATTGATACATTTTTTTTTCTTACCACAGAGTAGAAGTCGAAATATTCAGAATGTATACGATTTGTTTTGCAAAAATGCTTTGTGTTACCTTTCTCATGCACAAATCTCACAGGGTTTTGTTGTCGTTCTGTCTTAATATATGTCTTGACACACTTTATACCCCGTACTCGAGGCTAAGTTTTAAAAAAACAAGTAATTTATAACACAGAACTGAAGAAACTGTACACACACACCAGTGGATATTTAACAATAATTTACAGAATTATGGATCAGGGATTGTATCACTGATCCTTCATTTCATGCACCTGAAGTTAAGGCTCCGTACATTGGTATTCCCTCGACGTGCACTGCAGTGAGGCATGAAGCTGCATATGTAGAACTCTGCTGAGCTCTAGGTCATGCACCTGGGCAGAGACCACAACACTGCAAACTGCTGCTCTGTGAATACACAACTTTTTTATTGTTTGATATGATAAGCTCGGATCAAACATCACCACATTTTCAGCTGTGTTTCATGATCACTGTATGTGTGTCATGTATGTTGAGCTGCATCTTTCTCTTTTAAAAATCTGCATCTCTGAGGTGAAAAGTTTTATTTGGCAGGTATATACTTTTTATACTTTTAAGTAAACGGAGTCGAGAATGTCAGAATCACATGTTGTATATTCTTAATATCTTACCCTTTCTGCAAGTTGTCTGTGATGTTTTATGCACATTTCAAATTTAGTATTTTTTTCCAGTTGTGTGTGTGTGTGTGTGTGTTTGTGTGTGTGTGTGTGTGTGTGTGTGTGTATTAGTACTTTAGCCCACTCTGATAGGCCCTGTGTGTGTCACACTGGGGTGTTACCTTGATGACACAGGGCCCTGTCAGCTCAGTTCCTCTCATCATCTCTGTCAGATAGTTAGCAGGAAAAGAAACTATCAGCACTGTATCTCAGCTACCACTTCGGATTCACAGGCGTGTACACAGACTGGCAACCGGACAAAATGATCCTCCTGCTACTGGCATGGACACTGTTGACAGCATCGCTGTGGACATCAGGTATGACCACTAAGTTCCTCTATCATCGCGTATGCCTCAAGCATTCTCGACATCGATACTCAGGGGCCTGAAGCAAGGGATGTGTTGTTGTCTTCTCAAACTGAAGTTGGTCTGATGTTTAACTTAAATTTTGTGTACATGCATCTAATACAGCCATAACCATAGTTTGTACTTAAAGGTGAAATTTGTTTTTAATAGTCCAGCAGATGACACAGACGATTTAAACAGAACAAGTACAGTGATACAACCGTAGTTATGGTCAAACTTCCATGCAAGTAGCTATGATGGTATATCTCAGAATTAAACAACTATACTGGTCTAAGTTACTGATACTGTTACATCAATGTAATGTGTACAATGTGGATTAGGTACAATGATGATAAATGAAGGTAACAGTACACTACATGTTTGGCCTCTGCAATCGCTCCATATCAATTTACATTTGTTTTTTATATGTGTTGTTGCTCTGTCAAGGCAGTGAAATTAATTTGTACTGTGTGGCGCAACTCATTAGATAAAAATTAAAACAATAGGTGTATTATAGAACGTCACGCAATTTGTGCATTTCATGTTGGGCAGAACAAAATGATCATCCAAAGACTCGACTACGAGTGAGACTTTTGCACACTGGAATCCTTTAAATCTCTGCTCATCTGTAGATATTTCATAAGACTAGTGATTGCAACAGGTATGTGCCTACATACCTGACTCAGAGACACACACACAGCAGGCATTAGAACTGAATCTAAAATTAGATGAAATAGCTCTTCCAGCGAAGGAACAATAAATCAGTCTCCCAATACAGCAATGTCAAAATGTCACCTTCACAGAGTTTGAAGTATGTACGAGAGGTTTCTTCATAGTTCTGCTTCATTTCCATTCTTGCAACACTTTTGGTGATAGTTGTGGAGTTTCTGTATCATACCGCCAGTTTGTGATGTTTGTGATTTCTTCTTTTTTGCTTGAAGCACGAGTAGGCCTCCTTGTATGTGCTTTTACTTAATTAGTCTTAATTTTGTGAGGAGAAACAGCAGATGTACTGGGTCTTAGGGATTTTCCTCCAACCTTTCTAAACACCAAATGATGGACAGGTCGGCTTGAGACAGCAAAACGAGATTAAATAACATTTTTTAATAATACATAATTCGTAGGAGTTTGGATGTTTGGCCCTGACTTTGTTACAAGGCAGTTAACGATATACGACCCTGAACATACTGGTTTGTAGGAGTTGTTTAGTGTACTATAAGCATGCGTCTGTCGAAATCTCAAACATCCCTCTCTTTCTACTTCTAGGTTCAGGCCAGGTTCTGCAACAAGAACCCGTCAAGGTTCTTTATCCTCAGATCCTCGGTACAGAGATTATGGAGTGTGACTGCACTAACATCACCTGTGACTACGTCTACTGGTTCCGCACTATGTCCAACCATCTCCAAGTACAGTACATAGGCAAATGCAACAACGCTGACCGTGATACCTACGGGGATGGTGTGGACGTGGCTCGGTTCAAAATAAGCAGGAGGAGCGGTGTGTCCTTTACGCTACGAATCACCAATGTGACAGAGAAGGACGCGGGGATTTATTCTTGTGTTCTCAAGGGCAGGAAAAACATGGAAATGTGGAAGTCAGGGATTCTTCTTCGGCCAGGAGGTTTGTATGCTGAAATCTCAAGTGCTTCATTTCCAGCAGTGAAATATTAAGTGAAATATCAAGCGGCAGTGAGAGTTAAGTGAGAGTTAATGATTTAAGGGGCTAAATGCACCCTCTGCATCTAAATCTGGTGCATTGTGACATCTTACTCAATATATTCAGATTTATTTTAAAAGGAAGATTGTCACTTCCAATAATGATATGATATCACGTACCATGTAACTACAGCGTCTCCAGTTTGAGTTTGTCTCATGTCCCCCTCTCTAAGTATGTTTCATGAACTACACCTCCTCACTGCCTACCATCCCTCAATAATAGTTTAAAATGTGATGTGTTTATTCCTTTTCTCCAGAGTTATTAAATTAAAAAAATCTTGGCGCTTCTTATAATTTCTCTTGCTTATCTGGGTGTGGAAGTCCAATACAACTGGTGCCGCTTGTCAACATGGATGCAGATTTAATGTAGAGTAAAAGAAATAGTAAAAAGTTTCTACATCATGGACGAAAAGAAAATAGTCGCAATAGATCGAACTATTTAGATGTGTGTGTAAAATGTACACATCAATCCATGAAAGTTTATGAGCTGAAAAAGAAAAAAAGAATCTGAACAATACCTGTCCACTGGCCTGATAGGACTGCGCTGGAGAGTCACACACAGACAGACGACGTACATGATGAATTTGTAGAGAGGATTTGTTAAATGAGATCCTGGTCTGGATCTTTTTTTTTTTTTTTTTTTATGATGGATAACGATGGTTAAAAATGGGACGGGTTAAAAAATTACTAGGTTTTTCTTTAATCTTTCCCTAAAAGATTCTTTATATTTGTCACTGCTGTTAAGTAATGATTTGTCTTTATGGTTGTTTGGTGTTTATCTTACAGTGATCCCTCCAACATTACCGCCAAAGCCAAAAAACAAACCCAAACCACCAGTAAAACCAGTTTGTCGCTGTCCTAAGAAGAATTCTCCACAGGGTAAGTTATTCGAATTTTTTTATAATGTTAATGTGGCAGTGTGAAATTTGTATGACGCTCTGCTGCTTACAAATGTGATGTTATATGTGTGTTATGATGTACAAGTGTTTTTGTCTATGAATTTAAATATTGGTGGAGATTCAGGAGGTAAAGTGGCCATATTCCAGTTGGAAGGTCAGTCCCTGACCCTTGCAGTCTACATGTTGAAGTGTCCTTAGGCAAGATACTGAACCTCAAATTGCTTTTGATGGCTGCCCATCTGTGTGTGAGGTCTTGGTTGTGGTATCTGATGGTGCCACCTTGTATAGTAGCCTCAGCCACCAGTGTATGAATGTGTGCGTGAGTGGGTAAATGGCGCTTTGAGCGGTCACTAAGACTAGAAAAGCGCTATATAAATGCAGTCCATTAACCATTTATAAATCTTGTGCTCTCAACCAACATTATTTTGACATAATAGAAGACGATGTAATAACAGATTGTGCTGAAAGATATAACCATGTAATGATTGTTTCGCCGATGCAGCAAGCTACATACATCTGAATAAAACCATATATGTTTGTTCCAGATGGCTGTGGCTCCCTGGTTCTGTGGCCGTTGGTTGGACTTCTGGCGGGCCTGGCTTTAGCTCTTATCTGCACACTGTACTACTTCAGCCGTGAGTAGTGATTCAGCACATTTTGCTCACGAATGGTTGTCAAACTAGTCGAACACTTTTGAACTATAAAAGTAAAAAAATATTGTGTTGTATCTCTGAAGTGTTTTCTCTTATGTTTGTGCATATTCTTGCTTATAGGGCTACCCAAAAAGTGTCGACACCACTTTGCGAAGTAAGTAGTTTGCTGTAAATGCTGAACAGATCTTTAATTTTCCCTGTATAAACAAAAACTGTAACTTTTTGGATTCTTCACATTATGTTCCAAACTTCATTCTCTTTCTTTTGTTTTTCACCATTAAGGAGGAGGTAGACGACCCGAGGCACTGGATCTACAGCTTATATCTGACTCAAAGTATGTACCTCATGGGTGTTATATATTTATTCAAACATAAAACATTTTTTGTTTGTGGGATATTTATCACCATACAAAATGTATATACAACCGATACAATTTGTACATTACCCAGAGGCTTATGCAGTAGGAATATTAAAAATCGTTTATACACACTAATGCCTGGCTCTGTGATTGCAGGGGCTGAAGTGCTTCACTTGAGCCAGTGGCAAATGAAGGACATGAAGACCCCTGAAGATAAACTCTGCTAACTGCCAGCGCTTCAACAGCAAAATGTGCGAGAGTTTTGTTCTCAAGAGCAGTAGCCGTGTAACATATTGTAATATACTGACTGTGTTTTTTTGTGACATATATTAAAAGATAGCTCCTGTGCCATCAGTTCGGAGCTCTGTGCGGTAACTTTTCACCTAAAATACTTTTTGACATGTCAATATGCAGATGACATCATCATTTATCGAGATGATTTTTCATTGCAGCAGGTTTGTGATCTGTAGCTTCGGTTTTTAGATAACTTTTAAATCAGAACAAGAGGGGGCAGGGCAGTTGTTGTTGTTTTTTTAATTGAAGCCCAAACCTCATGTTTTTATTTACTTACAAAATGCACATGAAAAAATAAACAGATGAACTAAAATACAGTGTTTGCTGATTTGCTTTTTTTCTCTTCCGTATTTATTTGTCTTTTCTCTTTCATAGTATTATCAAATGTTTTGTTTAAAACAGCACTGTCAAGTTGATTTTTTTTCTGTGAGCATAATTCTGTCAAGTCAATAAAATTGTATATTTCCAACCATTAATTTGCTGACTTTCTTCTTTTTAAAGGTCATTAACATGTTTTTATTTGTTACTAAAGACATCTTAAACATTATTTTGAAGGATTCGTGCCTCTTTCACATACAGATATGTGCCACATGCAGAGTTACCCACAGAATTATGACAGTTTGGGTTTGACATGTTGCTCAAGGGCACTTGTGCAACAGCAGGAATGATACAGGTATAACCTAGAGGAGAAATGCTGCATTTGTCTCCAGTGACAGTTATGAATATTGCAGATAGCCAAGAACTCCTCTTTTAAAGTGTTTGTAGTGTTGCGTAGTGTTGTGTCATGTCATTTCAGTGCACGTGTATGGAAAAGAAGAGAAAGAGTTTTGGAAGTGGGTGTTGTACATCCATTGTCAATATTGTGTTTTGCGGAAGTTGAGTAGGTGAGTGACAGGGTTTGGTTTCTTCCTCTACCTTTGATGTGTAAACTTGCATCATATTCAGTTTCTGTTGAAATACTGACAGTATGTGCCAACAAGCTTTATTGTTATAATCTTAAAATACAGGCTGCAAAGTTGTTTTACAGCAAAGTGTGTGTATCTCTTACTCTCTCTCTCGCACACACACAAGCACACACACACACACGCACACCTGTGCGATTGAGGAGTGTGAAGAAACGACTGAGTTGGTGGTTGTTCAGGTCTCAGGGAGTGTGCGCGACCCTTTCCTGTGTGCTAGAGAAGAGAGGAGAGGCAGAGCCGTGTTCACTGAGATACTATCGCTTCGCTCAGCTTTGAGCTCTTCATCTAGTCTCCGAAACAAAAAGACCGCAAAAATACCACAGACCGAACCACAAGCACTGACAGAGACACAGAGAGAGAGAGAGACAGAGAGCGAATGACAGAAAGAGCGTTACAGTTTTGAAATGAGTACAGTAAGAAAAAATAAAGATAAAAACTCACAGACACTTCTTGTTGCAGTGTGTTTTATTGGATATATATAAAAATAAGATACAAGATACATCACTGTTGACTATGCATACATGTGTGTACGTTTCCATATATGTTTGTGAGATCCAGTTTGAGTTTTAGACCTTGAGAGTGAGGACATTTTTGGAAAGTGAGGACCTTCACTTCACCTTCAGACTGACCTTTAAAGACCTGTTTGAGAATTCAGACTTGGATTTAAGGTTCAGGCTTGAATTGGCTTTAGGTAAGGGTTGGGGCTAGGCATTAAGCTGTGATAATGAAGGGTTAGAGTAAGGGGCTAAGGTGTGCATTATGTCAATGAACGTGTCCTCACAAGTGTTGAGGTACAGAGTTGTGTGTGTGTTTGCTTGTGTGTAGGTGGGGCAGAGTGTTTATTATATAATGAATCATAAATTAGTATTGTAGTAAATCATAAGGACAGCAAGGGATCACTTTGATTCCTGTGATTAGGGTAAAAAGTGGTTAAGTTAAAATAACAAAATCAGACAAATGCAGCATCAGTGCTATTTTCATTTAAAACCGTTGCCTTCATGTTGTATCTCATATACAGTTTAAGTAAAGTAGACCAAGATTACATTCAGTTGCCAGCTACTGTCATTGGATGGAATACACAGTCCATCTAGGTCAACGACTCTGAAGATAATAAAGCTGAATCAGCATCTTTCAAAAACAGTGTAAAGGAAACTGATTATTATAACCTTTATAAAGGTAGAATTCATTGCAGGACTGCTGTGTAAGACACTTAAACCAGGTATACCTACAGTAATTAACTAACAACTGCATGCACAGTATATCATTATCATTCTGTGTCAACGCTTGAGAAGTTTGGTTTTTCTTTGTCATAGCTGTCAGTTCCAGGAAACGTTGATGAATTCAGGTCTGACGTCTGATACAGAGGATTGATCTCTGGTGTTTGATGGTGATAAATACAGGTATAGATATTTAAAACACAAGAAATTAGAAATAAAATACATGTAAAAATGGTCAACACTACACAATATATTACGTAAACCATCTGTGTGTGTAGAATCCTGCAGCTTTAGTTCACGTCTGCAATGTTTTATTGTTACTACCTTTAATATGTTAAGTATAAATATAGTCAAATTAAATTATCTGTTAACATGTTAAAGTTTTAGAGAGACATATTAATATTAGGGTTTAAATGTTAAGTGTTTACTTTTACTTATATTTTAGCTTATATACCCGTGACTATTAATTTTTGACTTTCTCTACTTATCTGTATTTATTTCTGTCCTTGTTGCTGCAACAACCGAATTTCCCTTCTGGGGATCAATAAAGGCTTATCTTATCACTTAACAGATTAAAATGTAATAAATACACCCAACAGTAATAAACTGTACATGAGGGCACAACGGTTTCCTCCACAGGTATTCTGTAATTTTAACTTCTGTCACCATTTCAACTGAACACAGTCTGTACATCTCAGATAAACAAAGGAATAAAAGACGAAGGGGCACAATATGAGGCAGATGTTGAACTGACGCATAATCCAATGTAACTACATTTCACTGTAGGCAATGTTGATTTAAATATATGTAGTTATATATTACAAAACACACTTGTAAATTTGTCACATAGGCAAATGTGATAACAGACAGTTTCCATGTGAATAATGGGACTTAATATTGAAAATTTCTCATCCATCACCATAACTACAAATACTGCATGGTGAAAACATATCAGATATATCAGTGTTCAGTCATCAGCTCTGTAAAATGCCAGAGTTTTAACTTTAAATCCATAACATTTAAATGATGAAAGATGTGTTACACACACCAGCATATTACATCACTTAGGAAACAACAAAAACTTCTGATTTCAAATACATGAATGTAAGGCAACAATGTCACGTCCTATGAATACAATAACACCAGGCTATTTGTGGTGAAATCCAGCAGACAACATGTACTGTAATATTCATATATACATATTCTTTTTTCCACATATGCATAAGTGAAAGGTGTATATAGTGTAAATAGTATTGAGTGTATAGTTGTGTCTAAATTTAGTACTTAATATTTTCTATTTTTCTATTACTGATATATATCTTTTTGAATTTTATCTATATTCTATAAGTATTCTATTGCCATTCAACTTGCTTGCTGTAACGTGAATTTCCTCAGTGTGGGATCAATAAAGTTTCATCTTATCTTATCTTATCTTAAATGTCAACTCAGCCTTTACAAGATCAACTGACAAATATTTTAAAGGTCACATTGGTCACACGTTACCTAATTCATTGATCAAACTCACAAACTGATCAATATATAACATTATAAATAAGTCAGACATAATGCATTAAACTTTTCCCATGTAAATATATTTGTTGACTCAAATTCAGCTTTCTAAGCACAAGCTATATTTAAATATGGATATTATTTTTTTTCCCAAAACCCACTTATACAGTTCTAACAGGAAGTAACAAAAGAAACTATCAGCAAAGGTATTTGTGTGCAGGCACCTGCATGAGTTCAATTCCTCCATGTCTGAGCTCTCCGTTTCTACTTACTCCTCTTGTCGCTCTTGGTTTCCTTTTCACAACTTCACATCCCATTATGCCTTGAACTTCCAGTACAGCAACAGAGCGGTGACAGGTGAGCCAAAGTGATGATGAACTGGTGAACAAGCTAACAGGTAGTGATGTTGATTCACTGGTACAAAGGCGCTGCTATTTTCAGATTGTAAAGATGTCTCTTCTGACTGCATTTAAATGTCAAGCTATGCAGTGCTACTGTACAGGGTACTCTCTTTCTCACTGGCTTCCCCTGGTCACCCACTACACACACACACACACACACACACACACACACACACATTCATACATAGTAGGATGTAAGTTTCAGGTTGGAGACCCCAGTGTGACTAAGATAGGGAAGCCCATGCAGGTGTGACTGTGAGTGACTCAAACCTGAAACAGAGATATGGAAAGGTGAGGTGGGCTAACTGAGCGTTTTGACTAGGTCTTCCCTCTATCACACTGCATCAACAGAATCCCCCTCTAACTGAAACCTGAACCAGGTTTCCATCATGGTTTCACTTGAAATAAATGTCAAAGTAATTAATGAAACACAAATAACAAAGTCAGGCACCTGCATTTTGAGGAGATCGTATGGAAGGGTAAAGAACACAATAAAACAATAATACTGTCTCTGCTCTGTCTGTTATTTTATCCTCCCTCTCTGTTTGTCTCTCTCTCTCTGTCTCTCTCCTCCCACCCATGGAACAGATATAAAGCGCCCACTTACCATTACTAAATTGGTGCATTTACTTTCCATCACTGAACAGGAAATAGGACGGGCCCTGGGTTGCGCCATAGCTGCTCTCGTTCTCTCGTAGTTTATCTGAAGGGGGTTTCACTTCCCCGCTAGACGAGCTTTCACAAGAAGTGACAGCTGACATGATGCTTAAAGGTTGCCATAGACCTCCTGACACTCAAGCTTGTGTTTGGTATGCATTTTTGAATTTTGAATATTTTCAATACTCACAAGTGTGTGATAAAGTATTTAACTGTTTATTTAAACAAAATTACAAACAATGCAACATTTGCTCAGTGTCTTGTAACTCTATGGGTTAGGGGTCATTGTTGAAGTCTGAAACTGTTCATAACTGTTCATTTCAATGCCTGAACATGGTCGTGCAAAAACAAAATTGCAAACAATGCAACATTTTGAACTCTACAAGAATTTTCTTTGCTCCATACTCCAAGCTAGAGATGTCTGTAGCAACAGTCTGTCATACCTAATGCTATGGTAATACAATAAAGTCCCAACGTCTTCAAACAAGTACTTCCTAACAGTGTCTTTTCTTGTTATTATTGCAAAAAATGGTCAAATTTCTTTGCAATATCAAACTACAAACATTATTAAGCATAAATAAAACAGTTTCAACCATAACAGTTGATCAGGTTTAATACTGTGTCCATTTTTGTGTCAGGATTGACTTTAAACAGATTAGGCAGAGATACCCGCCATCTTATTTTTACATTGATAAGTGTATTGTGCTTTTCACTATGACTAGATGGCATAAAAAGGTGTCCACTCACGAGGACCGCTGGTATAAGTTAAGCAGAATGACATATGATGTACAGCAAGCCCAAAATGTAATGTCTTCATATGAGGGTGCAGGGTCACAGGAGGAAAGGGTAGAAGCTATATGTCCTTTGTTGAAAATGGAAAATGCTTTGTTATCTTTGTTCCTATTGATTGTGCTAAGATTTTACTTAATAGTTCAATACAGCTTTACATATCCATAAGATAGGTTCAAAACATGTCCACTTACCTGAGCCTAGTTACGTAATTCATTCATTTGGAAGTAAACCCAAAGGTAAGCACACAAAAACTGTCAAAATATCTTCCACTGGACTGTAACACACAGGACTGTGCACACAGCTACAGCAGATTAAAGTTGAACCAAGTAGTAGCTCTAAAAACATCTTAAAGGGATACTCCAGAATTTAGTATTCCACTTTCACAAAGTTTCAAAATCAGTCAAATTTGAAGCAGCAGAGCCTGAGCTATCCTGACTATTAGATACAAGTATAGGCCAAGGTGCCAAAACACTGGATCCTGCCTTTCCCATAATGCAACTCAGTAACATCTCTTTAAGACCATGGTTGCCTGCCCATGTCAAATTTCACATCTCCTTTGTAACACAGGCTCTCTGCTAAAGAAAAGTTGTGGTCAAGTCCAAGCCAAAAGGATTTCATTCAAAAATACCCCCCGATGACATCATCAGGGTCATTTAAGGGCCATTTATTGCTCCTCTCCTCACAGCAGATGTTTTCCATTAGCTTTTCTACCCACCTGTCGTCACATGAGTGAGTGGGCCGTGACCAGTACTGCAACACACTGTCAGGTTGCAGAGCACAGCAGAGCAGAGCAGCAGGTTTTTGAGTCATGATTCAGTGATTGATTGATTAATCAGTGACAGAGCTATACATCCTGCTTTTGCTGCCATCTAGCTGTAAAAATGTTCACCTTGCTGCAGTGACGTGACACTGCATGTTAACACAGTGCCACATTGGGTGTGGTTAGCCGAATGACACAGATACATTTTTTTGAAGTTAGCAAGCCATTGTCATACTGTGAAAATAATTTGACCTCATTGCTACAATATGAAAGTTTCATTTCAGTGATGCCCATCAGCGTGATATAATCAGCATTACTAGACTCTTAACACATTTTTAAAATAAGTTCTGTAGGCCATAAACTTTGAGCACTCTAAGTGACAAGGAGTCACACATGACTAAAGGTTCACAGTGAAATCCGGTTATGCTAAAATAGAATGAAATGCCAACGAGGACCACTTGCGGAAGCGTCGTGTGGACTGAACAAAAGACAAAAAAGAGTGAGGTGAGAAACCACTTAAAGCTCCTCAGGTGTAGACCATTTCTTGATGTCCTACACCACTCCGCCTTTTGTCTTCTGAGCCAGGAAACCAAACCTTACACAACAGCAGGCAGACAGGGACATCACAGCAGATCTAATGTCTTCCTGCAGACACAATATGAGATCAGAGCACGTTGTTTAGGACATATTTACCTTTTATATTATTTACTGGTGTAATATTGCTTGCCTATGATTACTTTTTCTGGTATCTGGTAGAAAGGTGACTTGTCAGATTCAAATTGGACACGGTGACCTTAAAGGGATAGTGCACCCAAAAATGAAAATTCAGCCATTATCTACTCACCCATATGCCGACGGAGGCCCTGGTGAAGTTGTAGAGTCCTCACATCCCTTGCGGAGATTGGCGGGGGGAGTGGCAAGAACACCTAATGGTAGACGGCGCCCCAGACTAACGTCCAAGAACACAAAATTGAATCCACAGAGTACCTCCATACTGCTCATCCATAGTGATCCAAGTGTGCTGCAGCCCCGACATAAAAAGTTGTTTCGAAAAACTTCATATGAACATTGTTTTCGGCCTCACTGTAGCCTGTAGCTCTGACTGCTTCTGCGTGCTCACGTGTGCGCACTTGCACGAGACCAGTGAAAGCACGAGCTTTGCTCACCCGTGTTTACATCAAGTGACACGTGCACCGCAGGGGGAGACAACGTAACCACAGTAGCTAAAAGATAATTTGCACTACGGGCTTTTAGTAAAGGACAGCCCAATATGTCTGAAGACTTTGAAATTGAGGAGGAACAGCATTTCTTTGTTGAGCCGTATTTGTTTGAGCCCGAGTATACGGACGGAACTCAGGCTACTGGACGAAGCAGCCGCCACAGCTCATGAGCCTCAGCCAGCCGCATAATACCGGTGTTGAGCACTGGAAACCTGGTGGTGTAGTTGTTTCAAATGCAAAGCAATGCCAATGGATGAGGAAAGTCTTTGCTGCTCAGACTGGGAATTGGCGATGCCTGCACTTGAGAATCTGGACATCAATACTGACGAGACTGCTGCTCTTCAGAGACCGTGCATCAGATCACCGATCACCCTGAACGCGCACACACGTGAACGCGGAGCACAGAGAAGCAGTCAGAGCTACAGGCTACAGTGAGGCTAAAAACAGAGTTCATATGATGTTTTTCGAAACAACTTTTTATGTCGGGGCTTCAGGACACTTTGATCACTATGGATGAGCAGTATGGAGGTACTCTGTGGATTCAATTTTGTGTTCTTGGATGTTAGTCTGGGGCGCTGTCTACCATTAGGTATGCTAGCCGCTCCACCCGCTGATCTCCGCAAGGGATGTGAGGACTCT
This sequence comes from Epinephelus lanceolatus, assembly GCF_041903045.1. Taxonomy (NCBI): domain Eukaryota; kingdom Metazoa; phylum Chordata; class Actinopteri; order Perciformes; family Serranidae; genus Epinephelus; species Epinephelus lanceolatus. The sequence goes on from NC_135734.1 coordinate 18,009,847, forward strand.
ACAACTTCACCAGGGCCTCCGTCGGCATATGGGTGAGTAGATAATGGCTGAATTTTCATTTTTGGGTGCACTATCCCTTTAAGTGGAATGACTCCTATGAGACCCGTTTGCTAATGTGACTTCCATATACTTGTCTCTAACTCTCCTCAGACCCATTACATTTGTGACTAAATTTCACCAGGAAAATCAGTAATTTTTGGCACTCCAAAAGCTATTGTTGATCTTTTCACCGCTTCTTTAAACACAGGAGGGAGGTCAAAGGTCAAAGTCAGCTACAAAGCGGCAGCCCTGCTGCTCCAAGACACTTCAGCAGGGTGGATTCTTGCCTACATCGAGTATAAATTCTTGAAATTGATTTTACTCATGCGGAAACAGTGTCGATTTGTGTTTGTATAATGTGGGGTGCAACGCAGACTGTTCTTACACTTCCTATCTCCGTCCTTCTCAGCCTACATACCATGCACTGCTGCGTTTGTGTGTCAGTATGGTGGATAAAGTCGTGCTGTTCAATGCTTCAAACCAGAGGCAGAGGTGTAAAGTGCAGATCAGGGGGCTCAACATCAAACATCTTGCAGACCACGACCGTGCTTGCAGGAGGTCTCTGCAACGCTCGGCTGCAATGATGCCATTTGACACAGCAGAGAAGAAGGTTACAGGTGGGGCGTGGTTTGCTATCTCACTGAATTATCTCCCAACAGGCTCTAACAAACACCACAAAGACGCGTTTCGCAAACATTGTCATCTGCAACACAAAAATGGACCAAAAGTGGATTCGTGTGCTGGTGATTCTGCTGATTTGTCGACGTAAGTTTAACCTGAATTTTTAAATTTTCTATTCACTTCCGTAAGGTAGCTTTAAAGCATCCTCTGATCTGTTTTGTAGCCTTTTTACTTTTGGGTACCTGAAAACAGAGAGGTGAATGATATTACTGCTCTCATTTTATTCCATCTTGTAGAAATGACTTCAGGAGCCGGTGAAGACGTAACTGTAAAGGAAGGGCAGCAGATTGATATCAATTGTAAGCCTGAAGCAATGGGCACCATGGTCATCTGGTTTCGAGTTCTCGACACATCTAGTGTGGAATTCATCGCATCTTTCAGCAGCACTGGCGTCCTAAAGTCATCCTCCACGTCCTTCTCTTCCACCTTCAGTGTCTCACAGAGCAAGCAATATACCCTCACACTGAAGGCGTTTAACAAAGCTAAAGACAGTGGCGTTTACAACTGTGGGTCTCTCTACAGAGGTAATGAGCTGAAGTTTGGCAAAGCAACCCGACTGGTTGGAGGTGAGTTTTCTTTCATACATTTGATCAAATGATGATAAGGTAGATGCTTTTTTAGTATCACTTCACATCTTTTATCTCCCCTCAGAGATAGTCAAAGTCCCAGTAGCACCACCACAGGCCACCACCACCCAACAAAATCTATGCACAACCGCCACGCCGTGTGTTTGTAGCAACACTAACAAGCCAGGTAAATGTTCACAGTCACATCTGTGTGGAGTCCTTTTTATCTGCATGTGTATGACGCTGGTGGTAAAAGAGCACATGCTTTGCAGGGGAAACCAGTCCTCAACTATTTTGTTCTCTCATCATACTGGGCCCTCTGGCCGGCGGCTGCGGCCTTCTTCTTCTACTCCTCATCGCCACCACCATCTACTGCAACCGTAAGTTCACCTCTTTCATGTACAAAAACGCCTTCACATAGCCAGTTACATCCTGTTTTACTGTAAGTTTACTATACAGTCAATAAATGTCTGTGCTTTGGAGAGCTGAAATTTGTTTTAAATTCTTTCATTTGTTTATTTTTATTTATTTATTTTCTTTCTTCAAAACTAGAATGATTTTGCTGTAGTATGTGTGTAATAATTTGCAAAGTTTTGAATAACACTTTGGATTTTCTGTAGAAATAAGGACTCGGAGATGCCCACACCATTACAAAAGAAAGTAGGTTATTTATTTGTTTTTCTGTTAAGCTAATGTCATCTTTTCATTTTGGGCCGTAGCCAGAATTTTAGGAATACCGAGGTCAATAGTCCTAATCCTCACCACATCACCCCAAACACCAAAATGAACGCGTCGAAAAAAACTTGTTTTTCATATTTATTCATTAAGTTGTTTGTGATATTTTCTGCAAGTTTTAGATTTAATTAAAAGTCCTTTCAAGGAAATCAATCTGAAAATTGAAAAAAAAAACAAAACAATACTCTCAGAGCTTTGTCGTAATTTCTGTGTAATTATAAAAAATTACACAGCTGTAAAATAAAGTTTTAGAGTTTTATTTCTAAATGCTGTTTCAAAGACTTTTCCACACTGCCAGGGATATTGTGTGGAGAAATACTGACTTTTTACATGCCAAACTTAGCCTCAGTGTTCTCAATTGTTGCTACGGCCCTGCGTTTCATTCGTAATTCTATTGTGAGCACAGAACTGAGTCACTGAAATAAACTGTTTATTATTATAAATAGTATGAGTATATTCAGAATTAGAATTTTAAATACCTTGTTTTTCTCCTATAGACCACGGGTGGTGGCTCCTGGAAAACCAAAGATGAACAACAGACACGTTTAATCTAAATATGGTGCAGTTTAACAGACGTTGCTTTCAATGACAAATTCATTACTGTCTCATGTTGCTGTTGCAGAAATAATTTTTCATCTTATTCAGATTAATCACATTTATGGTGAATATTTTGCTGCCACCTTAAGTTTTCATTGTTTGTGATAGACAGTGAGAAGTGTTGAAAAATCATCGTCAGTGGCAGCGTTACCACATTCTGATTGAACTCTTTTGATGATCTTGATATGAAATATGGATTTATCCAGTCCCCTGAATGTTTATAACAGAACCCACTAAAGACCTGAGAATAAAATATTAGAAATAAGCACAATTTATGTTTATGTTGACATTTTTGCAAAAAGTGTATATAATTAATTTTGGTTTTTTGTACAGAGCCAAAGCCAATGTTAAACTGTTTATGTTTTTCCAGCAGTCTCCGTATATTATTTTTTTTACCTTAATGATTGTACTGCCCTTTATTTTTGTTATGTTAACATTTTCAAACAAAAACTTAATTTGTCTTTAGCTTGAAAAAAAATCCCAGTAACAAAAAACAATAAAAGTAATACATTTCTCTCTATCCAGCAAGATAATTAGATTTTTTTTTAATTTTATTTTAATTTCTATATTGTTAAGCTTTGATTATTTTTTTTCCTTAAAAGTAACATTTCTCATTATGCAAATTTCTACGGTTGCAAAGGAATGAGGAACAATTTTTTTTTTTGTAAAATTGAAGGTACATTTTTGTAGAATTCTCCCACTGCTTGAGTTTTTGTAACTTGAAATGTTGTTTAAAAAAAAAAAAAACTAAAATAAAATAGATTACCACTCAAAAAACAATGGATTTTATTTGTCTTTATTCTTGTTTCATATTTTTTTCTTCTTTTTCTTTGGCACATCAAACCCACTCATTTGCATCCCCATCAGTCATTCAGGGTTTTGGTACAGAAACATAAAGTTTGACATGAAGCTCAAGCGAGAGATATTTGTTTCGTTGTAAGCCCCCTCGAGTCAAAAGGAAGTGGGCTGCTACAACTGTACGCAGAGTGAAAAACAACGAAGCTGGGAGTAGAGACAGAAATTTTCAGAGGAGATTCTGTTCCCTGTTGAGTTTAATACGCACACACACGCACACACACACACACACACACACACACACACACACGTACGTCCCTTACACCTTTAAGAAAACAGTGTTTATTCATTTCCTGGATGTATTTTTTAACCTTTTCCCCACATATTACGGCAGTTCATGTTAGTTTTCGTTTCTCATTTTGGCACAAATTGTACAAACCAGACTCATACCGCAACTACACCATTGAAATTTTTAGATTTTTTTTATTTAATTAGTATTCCCACATCTAAAACACCTCTCATATCTTTTGACTCACACCCACACAAACCTTTGACATGGAAAACAAACACTTGGGGACAGTATATTGATTTTTAACTTTACAGCTAAAAGCCCTTTGTAAATTATACAGTGTTGTTTTATATAGAGCAAAAATCTTTTTTTTTTTTTTTTTTATTTTCATTTTTTACAGTATACAAACAAGGGGGGTTGACAAAGCTTGTAACCTCCTCGGTTCACTAAGTGCACTTGTGGACACCAGCATTTTTTTTTTCTCTACAAAGCCAAATACATACAAAAGACCCTTTTCTTGAATTGATATTTCTCTACAGAAAGTAAAAGGCATTTGCAAAAAGCTCTCGGATACAGAATTAAGCGGAACACCTCCTGGAAATCCTCCACACATTTAATCATGTAAACTGTGTTGACCAAAATATAAGCGAACTAAGCTGTACACTAGTGTCTTTAATGGCATCCGACCACATCATGATAGAAAACTTGGCTTTTTTGTGTACATCAAGATTGCACAAACATCCCGATACTATACACCCACTCTGTACAGCTCCCACGCCAACTGACAGCCCCCACTGCTCCCACTAACGTCACAACACCACCAGGCTGAGACAAGCAAGTGTGTTGTGATGTTAGTGTATCGCTGGAAAAACTGTCAGCTAAGATGCACATGCAGGACTCTGACGGGCAACGCCTTCCTTTCCTCGGCACGCTCAACACACCAACCAACAAAACTAATCTCATTTCTTTCCCCACAGTTCCCCTCCTTTCTTTGTCCGTTCATCTCTCATTCTTTTACTCTCCATCTTGCTTTGAAAAGTACTTTCATTTTCTCCAAAGACTGAAACCAAAATCTTCTCGCCCTTAAAAATACACATGATACTGAGCAAAAAAAGGCGCTGCATGCAGAGGTGTGTGTGTGTGTTTGTGCATCTTTGTGTGTGTGTGTGTGTGTGTGTGTGTGTGTGTGTGAGTGTGCGTTGAGCAAGTGTTATGGGCATGTCGAGGTGTGTCTTTCATCCAATATACATTCTCGATGATTTAGAAAAATAGAATCATTATCCAGAGAGCAGCTCCCTCACTGATGCATCTCTGTGGCCAGGAGGACAAAATGCACCATGAACCTGAAACACGTGACACATACAGCAGTCAGTGGAAAGATCTGTGTTAAATCTGAGCATCTTAATCAGGTAAAATTGTGCGAAAGATGCGAACAAACCGTACCAAGTGGTCTATCTCTTGCTTCCCTTCTTTGTAGATTTTGGCACAACATCTGAGCTTGGCTGAGCTGGTAGCTCGTCAGTGGCAGACGGCACCTCTGCGTGGTGTTTCTGAAACACAAGGTTAAAGTTTTAAAAAATGTATAAAGAAAAAGGAATAGCGGCGCCTCTGCATGCAAGAATTGTATAGATTTGATGTGATTGTTAAGGGAAATGAACATCAGCCAAAGCAGAGACAGGAGAGTTCATCACATGCAGCTTTGTTCAGACTCCACCGGTGGAGATTTTTACTTTGGTTCAGTTTTAGAAGATATTTTAGCACAGATTTTGTCCATGATCGTGCATGTCCAACTGAATTTTAGTCTTCATGCAGCAGGCAGTTTGCTTACTTTAGACTTTGACTTTGACTTGCTCTTGCCCTGTAACAAAGTCGACACCTTGGTTAGGCTCAACCACTCCTCGTTTCTCCTTGAGGAGGTGCCCGCTGATTCACTAAGTGCTAGTAAACAACCTGCAGAGGGCGCCATGTAACAATGAAAACTAAACGTTTGTAACATCAGTACTTGTGAACGCCATTAGTCAACAACAAAATGTTACCATGGGATGTCAAGCTTTGCATTTGGTCTCTTGTTAGTCTGTAACGTTAACTGTATGAGTAATGTCATCTGTTAGAGCCACCTTACACCCTGATTTTTTACCTTTGGTTTGTCTGATTTAGATTTGAGCTCATCTGGGAGCAGGGTGCCAGACAGGGTGTCCAGGACAGGAGCAGGCATTGGCTGGGAAAGAAAAATAAATACATACATGATTATTATAAAACATGGTCAGCTCATAATGCATTAATGTGCTGAACTACAGTTGTTGAAGTTAGAAACTGAAACAAGTATAAATCAATATTCGTTTTGCCACTTTTAATTGCTAATTTCGACTCCCTACATTTATTTTCTAAAGCCCAGTGTTGGTAAAGGTTGTATCTAAAAATTTAATGAAGCAGTACGGGACATTCAAAGCATAAATATAGCAGCAAACTCCTATATTTGGCGTCCTGAGCAAAAAATGAAGTCACGCTTTCTATGTGTGTGTATTGTCCGAGCTTCTCTGTTCTTTGCTGTGGTAGACGGTGTGTATCCCACTGGCCAGCTAATCGCTACTGCTCTGCACTGCGCTCATACAGCAGGTACAGCTGATAATGCCGTCCTGACCCATGGTGTCATCCCAGAAGCGTAACCCTCATTCTCCAGTCCCCCTCTCCTGTTAACACAGTTAGCCCTGTTAGCAGGTTAGCTGCTAGCTGCCAGCTCAGCCCCCTCCATGTTGGGAGAAGTGTTTACTCTGAATCATAAATATGCTCTGAATGTCACATACGGCTCCTTTAATCAAAAGAAAATCAGAAGACAGCGTTTGCATGAAGTGATCTTTGGGAAGTGCTGTACTAAAGCATGACAGCAGTTAGCACCACATACAGTAGCACCATAATAGGCCTTGTTTGAGCAGACATTTTGACTGTCATAGAATGAAAAGCACACGTGGAAGTAAAAATTTTAATTATGGCTTATATAAAGTGTCTCAGTAAGCTATTCCATGCACAATACCTGTCTACCCTAACTGAAATGGGACCAACATTAGTTACACCTTTGCTTTTTCTCACTGTGACATATCAAAATGTGTCACAGTTCATGTCTCTGTGCTACCTTCAGGGGATCTGAGTCCAGCACAGATGGTTCCAGCTTTGTCGTGGCAGCACATGATGCAGCACATGATTCAACCGGTGTGGCGGGCGTGGGGGCAGTGGCGAAGTCACTGGACAGCAAATCCAAGGCTGTTTTATCATCCATAGTCTTCAACAGAGAGACAGGAAATGAACTGTCATTTATACACAGTTTGTATCATTTAACAGTGCTCTCTGTCATATTTTGTGTGTGTGTGTGTGTGTGTGTGTGTGTGTGTGTGTGTGTGTGTGTGTGTGTGTGTGTGTGCATTTTTACCTCCTTGGGTTTTGTGTCTCCTTTCGCCTTTTCTTCTGCCATTTTCTTTAAAATCAAATAGATGAACATTAGACAGAGTAAAAATTGACACTACTACTACATACTGTAAATACACAATTTATATTTTTGCTCCAGATTAAAAGTTAAAGACAGTAAATGATCAATTAACAAGGCTAAGAGTCTCCAGCTAGCCTAGCAACCCTGTGAGGCTGTATTTATGGGGAAAAGTCAGGGGATTGCGAAATTCATTAAGATCATCTGGGGAATTTTCAAGGCAAACAGATGGTTTTTAATTGAGATATTTTGGTCTGGACCCAAATGATGGACAGATACTACCTTAAGATCTTCCTCAGTGGGTCGATACTCAGGAGGCAGCGTGTCGTCTCTCTCTCCCATCTTAATCAGCCTCTCTTCAACGACCTCCTTCTCCTGCAACAACCACACAACACACACACATCAGGACACACTGATGGCATTGAAAATATTCACTATGGCACTGAAACACTATGACATTGACAATATTCTCTATTAACCCATGCTGGCTGTGCACTTGAAGTTATCTACCTTAACAATGTCTTTGGCAGGAACTGGGGCAGGCGGGGTAGGTGTGGGTGCGATATCCTTCAAGCTGTCTGACAGAGCGTCCAGGGCAGTGTCTGCTCCCGCGGCCAGCTACGCACAAACACAGACAAAAGGATTTGGATGTAACTGCGGGGTTGTAGAGAGTTTACAAAAAAGGCTTGAGTTGGGCTTGTGTTTTTACCTCTAAGGCAGATTCTGTGGGAACACAAGCAGCGGACTTCACTGTTGGAGCAGCAGTGGGGGCAACAAAGTCTCCCGCTAAGGCATCTAGAGCAAAGTCTTCAGTGGACTGAGGGAATCACAGAGAAACATGTAAAATGTTAAATTATCATTACTTCTATTATAGGACTTTTCCATTGTAAAGAGGCATCTGTGCATGCACCTGTGCAGGGGGAGCTGAGGGGGTGACCACAGGAGCCTGGACAGCAGGAGCTGATGAAGAGGTCAAGAAGTCTCCAGACAAAATGTCCAGAGCCTCACCAGTACCAATGGTGGGCTGCAGGAGGAGGGGAGAGAATGACAGATCAATCATGCAGTTAGTGCTCATTTCACATCTGTATATCATTTGTAAAAGTTAAAGACCCTGAGGAGTCATTTTAAGAGTCTGAATGAGCTGAATTTGTCTCAGTCTCACCTCGGGTTTTGGAGCAGGCAGTTTTTCTAGTTCTTCCTTATTAAACCTGTACTCTGGGGGAATTGTGTCCTCCCTCTCTCCTACAAGCACACCCTTCTCCTTCTTGTGTTTGTCCTCCTGTTAAAATGAAAGAGGAGGAAATAAGACATTGCCTGGTGGTAAATTTCTCACTAACTGTTTCTGGGTGGAGATGTAATTGTGCCTTTACTGCACTGTCCATTAGAGAGGCAATCAATGGCTGCTTGTGCTCCTACCGAGACAATGTCCTCAGGTCTGAGTTCAGGGAGTTTGGGTTTTGGTTTGTCTTCTGGCAGTGTATCAACAAGAGCACTGAGAGCATCCAGAGACATAGAGTCACCCTGGGGAGAGATCAGGAGAGGAAGTGTATGATGTAATTGAGATAGTGTTGAAGGTAAAAAGGGAAGTGATTTAAATTGAAAAAAGATGCCTCAAACCATCAGCACAGCATGAGTAAAATGCCCAATTTACTTACTTACTCAAGTGAGGCAGTTTAAACAAGAATTAAAAAACTGTAGTAAACAATGAAGCATTTCAGTAATTTTATTTTATTTTTTTAAAGTAATTTTGTATTTTCAGGGTTACCGTATCAGTCTTAGGTTTTGCTTGTTGTGGTTGTCCAGGGAGGACATCAACTGATTTAGGCTGCTCCAGAGGACAGACTGTTTTCTGCAGGAACACAGGGACAGACAGTACAGTGGGACATGAAGACTGGAAACAGACATGGGACCATAGAGACTGCAACAACAGGCATGCACAGCTGAGAATACACATAATATCCATTTATTCTCCGGACTCAGTAAGGAGACACGTACAGATATGCAAACACACACAAACATTCACACACACACACACACACACACACACACACACACACACACACTGACAACTTTACCTGTGGTGTCTTCTTGGTAGGAGGAGGGGCAGATGCCTGAACTCCAGAAGCTTTAGCTGGAGCCACAAAATCTGAAGAAAGTTGATCCAAAGCTGACAAATCCTCTACTTTGGTCTGGAAAACAGAGACAACAGCTTTCATAGATGACAAAGTGCGGATATGAATAAATAAATCATGACATCCTGATTTAAACAAAGTCTTAAAATAGTATTTTGACATTTTTTGGACAGAGCCAATAAAATTGTTTTCCCAGTTCCTTTCTCTATGCTACGCTAAGCTAACCGGCTGCTGGCAGTAGCTTCATTTAGCGTACAGACATGAGAGTGGTATAAATCTACTCATCTAACTAAACACCTCCTGTATCACGCAGCACAGTTTGACCACGGGTACCAGCACCAGACCCACAGTGTACCTGTGCAGGGGGAGCTGAGGGGGTGACCACAGGAGCCTGGACAGCAGGAGCTGATGAAGAGGTCAAGAAGTCTCCAGACAAAATGTCCAGAGCCTCACCAGTACCAATGGTGGGCTGCAGGAGGAGGGGAGAGAGAGTGAAGGATCAATCAACATCATGCAGTTAGTGCTTATTTCACATCTGTTCATAATTTATAAGAGTTAAACACCCCCTGAATTTGTCTCAGTCTCACCTCAGGTTTTGGAGCAGGCAGTTTTTCTAGTTCTTCCTTATTAAACCTGTACTCTGGGGGAATTGAGTCCTCCCTCTCTCCCACAAGCACACCCTTCTCCTTCTTGTGTTTGTCCTCCTGTTAAAAGGAAAGAGGAGGAAATAAGACATTGTCTGGTGGTAAATTTGTCACTAACTGTTTCTGGGTGGAGATGAAATTGTGCCTTGACTGCACTGTCCATTAGAGAGGCAATCAATGGCTGTGAGAACGTATGAGGATGAGACAGTGTGGCTGCTTGTGCTCCTACCGAGACAATGTCCTCAGGTCTGAGTTCAGGGACTTTGGGTTTTGGTTTGTCTTCTGGCAGCGTGTCAACAAGAGCGCTGAGAGCATCCAGAGACATAGAGTCACCCTGGGGAGAGATCAGGGAGATTGTGCTCTATTGATCCGTCATACAATTATAGTTCAACTAAAGAGCAACAAGGCAACATGGAGAAACATGAGGGAAATAATTTAAAAAACTGTAAACGTCCTGTATCTCACCTGACCAGCAGTGAGCTTGCCATCAGTGGCGTCCTTTCCAGCAGCAGTTGTCTCCTTTTTGACAGGAGGAGGAGCTTGACACACAGCCACAGGGGGAACCGCAGAGGACTCAACTTTCTAGACAACAACAGAAATGACATCAAACATTACATCAGTGGCTTTCTGTAGCTGTATCTGTTTAATCCACATCAATATCTGTAGTCAGATTTATACTGGGAGCTGGTGGGGCCTGCATCAGAAGTTAGTTCACTTCTATGGATCATGTAACTTACTAAACCTCTGGGCATTTTAGCAATGCTTGCAAGATGACTCTATGGATGTCTGACATTTTAATGCTGAGAAATCTCTCAATATCTCCTGGATGGATACACACAACATGGTGGTAACAAACATTCATCGTTCCCAGACAATCTCTGGGCTTTTCCTCTAGCACCATCATGAGGTGGCTAGTTATGGTTATGAATGTAACGTTGGCAATCATTGGATGGACTGGCGTGTGGTGCAGACATTATATGCTTCCCTCAGGATAAACTGTAATAACTTTAGTGATCCCTTGACTTTCCCTCTATGCCAGGGGTGTCCAGGCTTTTTTGAATGGTGGCCAGATTACATAATATGACAATATACAGGGGGGAGCTGCTTCCTATGGCTTAATACAGGTTATGAAAAAAAAAACAAAAACAAAAAAAACCATACAAACGAGACAAATGCAATTGTTTTGTGTACTTTCCACCACTTCTGAAAGTAGCAGCCCTCGCTGGTGACGTTATGCTTCTTTGCTGTGGCCATATTTGCTACCTAGCGTAAAATGTCTGCTGTTAGGAAAGCATTCGTTTGCTCGTTTACTGTCTGTGAAAAGACAGCCCTGCCTGCATGGTTCCTACATGGTGCATGTCAAATTATATAGTGCTGCCAGCCTGAAGTAATTGTAAAAAATGCTAAGTGATCTTGCTTGATTATCCATTATATATTGTGTGGTGGGCCACATATAGTATACTGTGAACAAGGTGCGGGCCATTAAAAATTGGTCCACAAGCCATATTTAGCCACCACCTTTTTTTAAGACACATGAAAGCTTCAAAATTCATGGCTGGGGTATTCACTGACATAGAACGAAACCTTATTTCAGGCATCTAACCAAAAACCCATTTACTATGAGATAAAGAATGAGGAGTGCTAAAATGCTAACTCATTTCCTGGTTTTAGGACTCTTCCTGGACCACTGTATACCTATTTATTTTTGGCAAATCTGCATGCTGCTTTATGGCTCACACTTCCTGTTCACACCTGGATTATTTTGTTGCTTTCCAAATTGTTCGAATGAGCCAAGACATGAAGTCATAAGAAGTGTCTTTTTTTCTGTGTTTTCCAAATGAATGGACGTCCAGGTCATGACATGGACTTTTATCCTCAATTGACAGAGCTCATTAATATAAGTCGAGTCTGACTAGCCTATAGACTGCATTACGTAATAGATGTTGCCATTGTGATGTCACCCATTGGTTTGTGGACTTCTCTTCTGAAGCCTCATGTTCAGCATTTTGGCCTTTGTCATCTTGGATTTATGGAGCCAGGAGTGACCACGTTTGGATGAGGGGGGTGATCACACAGAAATGAGATGCTAAAGACGCGGACGCTTCAAAGACGCTTGAAACACTGGAAGCGCTTATTCAATGCGTGCTAGCTACTGGCGCCTGACGCTCAAAAAGTTGAAAATATTTTAACTTTTCAGCGTCTATGCGCGTCTAAAAACACGCATCTAAAAAGAAGGGTCTACAAAAACGCACTTCTAAAAAGACGCCAGAAAAACGGCTGTCTAAAAAGACGCTTGAATGCCGGTCGGACGCACCATATCATAGGAAAACAATGGTTTTACTGGCGTCGCGTTTCTAGCGTTTCATCTTGGTGTGATCGCTCCCTAACACTAGCTGCTACCTCGTGCTTTTCACGTAAGAACTTGGAGGAGGCTTTCTGCGTAGGCCCGAGGAAAGGCAGAGGGGCCCCAGGACAGAGCCATACCGCCAAATATAATACTGCAATGGAAATAAAGTTTTCTTTGACTAAAGTGTTCCTGACTGAACTGCAGTTTTTGGCCTTTCTGTGTAGTCATTTGTACCAGCCAAACGATGCTCGCAGAAAAGACAGTGTGAGCTAGTTGTACCTTGGCAGTAGAAGAAGTAACTCCAGCCTCCAGAGAGAAATCACCCGGGACCTTTTTCTTTTTGTTTTTTTTTTTGTCAGCAGGACACACAGCCACAGGAGGGATGTCAGGGGATTTCGAAAACAACCAACAGAGACATAATTTAAGCGGATAATAGATATTGTATTTGTGCCATTTTCATACACTTTAGTTAGCTGTTCAGTTAACAGATCTGCATTGTACCTGCGCAACAGAGGCCTGGACAGCAGGAGCTGATGAAGAGGTCAAGAAGTCTCCGGACAAGATGTCCAGAGCCTCACCAGTACCAATGGTGGGCTGCAGGAGGAGGGGAGAGAGAAAAGAGAGTGAAATTATTATTGTATTCATATCACAGTGATATTTCAAGAGCTTGAACAGAATTTGTCTCAGTCTCACCTCGGGTTTTGGAGCAGGCAGTTTTTCTAGTTCTTCCTTATCAAACCTGTACTCTGGGGGAATTGTGTCCTCCCTCTCTCCTACAAGCACACCCTTCTCCTTCTTGTGTTTGTCCTCCTGTTAAAAGGGATAGAATAGGAAATAAGACACTGTCTGGTGGTAAATCTGTCACTAACTGTTTCTGGGTGGAGATGAAATTGTGCCTTGACTGCACTGTCCATTAGAGAGGCAATCAATGGCTGTGAGAACGTATGAGGATGAGACAGTGTGGCTGCTTGTGCTCCTACCGAGACAATGTCCTCAGGTCTGAGTTCAGGGACTTTGGGTTTTGGTTTGTCTTCTGGCAGCGTGTCAACAAGAGCGCTGAGAGCATCCAGAGACATAGAGTCACCCTGGGGAGAGATCAGGAGAGGAAATTAATAAACTACTCATCTCAATTCAGGTATGAAAAGAGAACAGCAGGGACATGGGGACAAAGTGCCTTGTCCACGTCAACTCCTGTATCTCTCACCCCATCAGTCTTGGGCTTGGTGTCCACTGTGGTGGTTTTTTCCATCTTGGGTTTTTTATCAACAGGAGGACTCACAGCCACAGGAGCAGCTGCTTTCTACAACAGCCAAAAGAGACAACGTTCAAGATAAACAACTTTTCTGAACAGCACAGGTGAAAGAAAAGGAGATGTGAGCTTGATGTACCGTGGCAGTAGCAGTAGCAGACGTAAGTCCAGCCTCCAGAGAGAAATCTCCCGACTCTTTCTCCATCTTGGCTGCTGCAGGAGATTGAGATTTCTGTGACAAAAACACACCATTAGATATTAAAATGTTTAGCTCGTTCAGTCAGATGACACTGTAACCACGGAGACCTGAAAGCAAGCTTTACTTTACCTTTACAGGAGGAGGTGCAAAGTTAGTAGGGCCAGCAGATGAGGCACTGACAGCATTATCCTTTTTCTACATATTTCATAAAGAAAAATACAGGACAGGAATTTGTGAGACTAATAAAAAAACCACAAAGCTATGCCTAACTGCATGTGTATATTCAGTGCTGATAGTGTCTACAAGAGAATTTTAAGAGGGCACATGTAAAGGTGGAGGATGGACTAGCAGCAGAGTGCTACATGCTTGCAGACTCTGACCTCTTGTTGTTTGGCTGCAGCTGGACCAGTTGAACTCATGAATCCAGCTGAAAGAGAATCCAGGGCCTGGTCTGTGCTCAGTGGTTTCTGGGTTGAAAGACAGAGTGCATCACCACAAGATAACAACACAATACTTTCACATGATCTCGTTTTATTAAACTACTAATCTTATTCATTTAGGAAGCATTAATCCAAATTATGCTCCAGAACAGCCACATGATTCTCCACTAGAGGGCAAGCCTGTCCAAGTCAAAGGCAAACAAAAGGGCAAAATAATGGGAACCAGACTGTATTCACCAACAGTGCAGGGAAAAAACAGACACACCCTTCACATTCCATGAAGACCAAAAAAATCACAAATAAACACATAAAACACACATTTGACACGTAAAGCCGCTTCGATTTAGCAAAGCATGATAAGCAACAAAACTAAAAACACGAAACTCACACTGGAGGAAAGTGTCTGGGTGGCAGCAGATCATGAGACACCGAGCTAGAGAAGCCTCTCGCAAGACAAGATGACAGAGTGGGAGTAGGCTATGATGTAAATGTGGGTGTGTTGAGGATGAGTAAATAGTAATCTACATATGGGTGGATTTCAAAGTGTGTAACAGATGTATCAGTGTGTGCGCTTGTGGGTGTGTGTCTACATGGTGGTGCGTGGATTTGGTCGGACAAGAGCCAGCGAGCTTGGATAGAGAAGGTAGGTTTTGTGCTGTTTGCTGAGACAACACCCAGCAGTGCAATGATACATTCCCCACTCTAGAGGAACCAGATCGACAGTGGAAACAGTGTTTCCCAAATATGCGTGTGTAATATGAGTGCACGCTCATTTCCTTACACATGTTTGAAGAAGTTAAGTGAGTAAGTAAAAGAGAAAATTAGCAGAACATAGGAGGCTGTGACTTCACTAGATGTGGGCTGTGAAAGGTTGACTTACAGGAACGTCCTTGGGTTTCCAATCTGCAGGAGCTGGAGGCTAGAAAAAAAGAGATTAAGTTTAGACCGGAAGAAATGCTGAAATAATTCAGGGTGTCAACAAATGCTGCCTTGAAGGCTCAGTTGACCCAAATTACAAAAAAATCCCCTACATATTCTCTTCTCGTGGTATCTGGACATGCATTCAATTTTGTTTTTTATTTTTGAGATATTTGTCTCTAGGGCTGAGTATCATTTTAATTGTATAAACAATATTTATGCCAATATATGAGTTCCTGTGAGCAATTCTGCTTACATAAAATAGCCGACAATTGGAGAAAAAGAAGAATTAAAACTCTAGAATGTGGAACAGGCTTTTGATGCCAGCTCTTGGTACTTTACAGTTTTTTGGGATTCAGTGCAAAAGACATATTACAGCTGGTACCAAAAACAAGCTGAAGTTCAGGTTTATTGTCATTCCTTTCCTTACATGTTACACAAAAACCAGGAACACAATATAATGCCCCTGGGGCCATAATGCAATACATAAAAACAGGGTATTAAAACAAAGCAATAAAACATGCAAAGAACAATAACAGCAGCAAACTTAGAAGCTTGGAAAAAGCATGAGGTTTGACACTAAGCCCTTCTCATTACTGCCCCGATTAAATGGAGGTGAATGGAGTTTTGATTGTGGGGCTACCGGCGTTGAAAAGCATTTAATAATAATACAATAATGATAACAATATTTATTTGTAGAGCAATTATCTTAACAAGGTTCCAAAGTGTTTCACAAAGTGCATAAAAATAAGACAACAAAACAATATTTATGTAAGAGCAAAGAAAAACTGTGTGTATGGAGGCAAAAATAGAACAAAAAGAAATGACACACAAAAGTTACAAATCACAAAAGTACAAATCAGGCATTACAAGAGAAAGTTTTACTATAAAAATATCTTAAGCAATGATTTAAAAATGGATAATGTGCTAGCCAGCCTAATCTCCTCAGGCAGAGAATCCTTGGACTTGGAGCATAGGTAGTCAGAAGCTCAGCTATATAACTGGGGGCTAAACAATGTTGAGCTTTAAAAGTTATAAAAAAAATCTTAAAATCAATTCTGAAGTTAACTGGCAACCAATGAAGGGAGCCAAGAATTGGGCTGAAATGTGACCTACGATTTGTCCCTGTTAAAATGCGAACCATAGCACTCTGAACTAGTTTACTGAAGATTTACTGAGGCATGTAAACAGTGCATTACAGATATCAAGGGCGTGAGAATACAAAAGCATGAATAAGCTTTTCTTGGTCAGGAAAAGACAGCTTATTTAATTTTGATAATAATGTGGTTTAAAGTTCAGGTGAGAATCAAAAGCCATGCCTAAGTTTCTCGCTGTAGATTTTATATTAATTGCCAGAGGACCAATAAACAGTTGTAATTTCCTTGCTAGGTGATCAGGGCCAAAGATTATTACTCCTGTCTTGTCTGAGTTTAGCTGCAAAAAATGATAAATGTGTCCTAATGGAAGCATTTCAAAACTTCCCAATTACTCTACATCTACAGTGACTTCCCAACTACTTCCTACAGAAGGACAGTGATGCACCCACATATTTGTCATAGGGGTGGCCCATGGATTCATAATAATACCTCGATACTGGATGCCAAGATGGCGCCCATTCCAATGGAGTTGCTTGCCTGGCGCACACTCCAATAAAAGTTTCTGGCTTTTGGGTTTACTTCCATGGTATGCAGTCTAATGAATATATGCAATAGTGTTTCTCCCGCTGGCCCCGCTCGTGAGTTCCTGCTCGGCTCGTAGACTTTACATTGTGATGACATTAGGGATTTCTAAATTGCTTTTTTCAGCTCGAGGAAAGTTTTACAAATATAAAACCTTGGTGGATAATAGAATAGATGGGACAGAAAACACACTCTGTTGGCGATGTGACAGAGCTAACTGCTGAATATGAAAAGGTGATGAACACAAGATGAGGACTGACCATATCTTCGAGCCTGTAGCCTGGAGGCAGCGTGCTCTCTCTTTCTCCACACTTCTCACCCACCTCGGCAATGATGTCATGCTGTGGCACATGCAGCACACATGGTTACTCACGGCAGATCCATGCTACAGCTGTGTTTATATACATACACACATGCGTGCACACTGTGTTGTACCTCTTTGACCTCTGGCCCGGTGTATTCAGGCTGTGGGCGTGCAATAGTGTCAGACGATGGCAGTATGCTAGCCAGGGCATCGAATGGATCCTCCTGCGCATGCAACACAACTCAGCACGCTGGAGCGAGCAACATGCGTTTCAAAGCAAACTCATATGGCTTCAGTATATATTTACCTCCTTGGTTCCTTTAGCTGCTGCGGGAGGAACCTCCACCTGCACCTGCAACACAGATCCAGGATCAGTAAAGAGTACTCAACGACATAAAACACGCACCACATTGACATTGTTAGTGTGGTAGGATTTATAGTATGTGTGGACTTTAGTCATGATAAATCAATCCAGAAAGAGACATTTCCCCGAAGTCGGACACCAACGAAAACTCTCACAGGGCCCTGACAGCACAGAACTGGTCTATTCAGGCAGAGCACTGTGAAAATATCCAACGCAACATATCCTTTAATATCCCACAGACAGGAAATACACAGGATGAAAGTATCAGAGAGCCTCCACCCCTGTTGGTTTCAGGATCATCTACCTTCGCTTGTGTTGTTTCGGCTCCTTTCTTCCCCTGCACAGACACATTTCCAGCTGCAGCTGTAGTTCCTGCAGCTGGCTGTAGTGCTTTAGCTGGATCAGCTTTAGGCACTTCAGCTTTGACTGTTGTGGTGGCAGTGACACTCTAAAATACAATGAATTGAATATATTATAGGCCAAGTACATGTCCAGTAAAATTACAGATCTGCAGTTCATGATTGAGGTCAATTATGCACCCGAAAAAACGAATAAAACACAGGACAGTGAGTCCAGCAGAAGAAATCCTCCACCAATTAGATGACTGTCATTTGTCAAAAAGGTGTTGTGCAATAAAACTAAGACAAACCAACAAACTGTAGGCGTGTCCTCTCCATTTATTTCCTCTCGTTTGTTTTCCACTCAGATTTCTGATGTATGTGTGGTGTTGCAAGTGGACAGGTGTGCACCATTTGCAAATACAATAACAAGCGTAGGCATGAGCAGCAAAGGACTGTAAAGTCAAGAAGAAAAAGTCCTTTATACTTCCCAACACATCAACTCCAAAGTAGAGAAGAAAGAAACTCCCAAAGCAAGCAATGTCCGAAGCAAGGATCTGAGTGTTCTCAGAAAGTAGCAAACACCTGATAAGACTCTGCGACACGAAGAAGATGTTGCAGAAAGAAAGCCTCACAGGAGTCACAAGAAAGGCGTCTGAGAAGCCTGCAGCAGTTGAGTCTACCTTGGCTGTGTCTTTAGGTGACTCTTTAGGTTTGGTCACAGCAGCGGTCGTTGGGCTGTAAGGTTTTGCAGACATTCCAGCAGCAAGAAAAGGAATTGTAGCTGTGGCTGTGACTTGGGAAACAGGAGCAGTCTACAAACATGTAGCCAAATGATTACTCACAAACACAAGGATTTAGGATTCGCAGCAATTCTAAATCCAGCAAACATATTGACAAGAGATGTGGACAACATTTAAACAGTGTTAGTGAAAACAGAGCAGGAGAAAATGTACAGTGATCTCTGGTCAGATCTGCCACTGTAGCAAGAATACACATGTCAAAAGTGCTGAGTTATTAACCACTCAGTCCTACTGAGACTAATCTGACCATTGATCAGTGTGCATGGTGAAATTACGGTGCTATTTCAAGGTTAGTCCATTTAAAACAAACTTTGTATGCTTTACAGTACTGCTGACCTTGTTCTAAACTCTCTGAATTGATTTTCTGTCAGGTAGCTCGCAAGGGCTCTAACACTTATTGAGATACATAACAGTAGCAGACAGGATGTTTGGTGCATTCAGGAAGCCTTTGTATCTGAAATGTGAGTCAGCTGCTTAGCATTGTATTCACCAGATATGCGATCAGAAAATTAAATCTAAAAACCTAAAATAAACCAAAAGAGATTTACTGAAACAATACACAATATGATAAGCAATCATGAGTGCTGTGAGAAAGATCATGTGAAATTAGAAAGGCTGTTCTAAAGCTGCTGACACACAAACTGTGTATGTTGGAGTTTCCCTCAAGCACATGGCTTTAACCAACCAACCAGGACTCACAAGACATTACAACCTGACAGCAACACAACCTCAATGATAAAATTGATTCAATCAAGCACGATGATTTTTCTTTTTACGATTTTTTAATCAGTTGTTTTACGCCTGAATTGATATAATTCAAATGTAGAGGTGGAAATATGTTGCGACTCTTCTTGTGGTGATCTACCAGTAACGTGACGTCATATCTGATCATCATAGATCGTCATATCAATTAGAATAGCAACTCAAATTCAGTCTACCCAGGACGAACTCTCCGTCAGATCAGCAAACCTTCTTTTGCTGCAGTTACACAGATTAGACCCAGCCCACTGTGACCCCTGGTGCTGGGGTTTGCGGCACCTGATTTCGAGGTACTACAGCTGCTAACATGAGCTCCGTCTCCAGAGCTTCCGCCCAGTGCCCCAGTTGAATAGTCTCCTAGCTGTGGGGAGAGGTGGAGAGACTGCTGGGTAACTAACTAGAAAGACTGCCTGACATGTTATGTGCACTGTTTTTGGAAATATGTCTTATGACAGACACTTTCTAGAAGTGTATGATTTATTTTTCCCCATGTTTAATTTAAAAAAAAAAATGCAATAAATCTTAATATTGAATCACAATACTTAAGTATATAATCGCAATACATATCGAATTGGCACCCCAGTATTGTATTGAATCTGGAGATAAGCATATCGACCCAACCTTGATTTAAAATAAGGTTGATAAAATTTCCTTGTACCTGCAAGCTGCCCAGCTGGTAGAAAATCAATCAAAACTTCAGTAAAATGATCAGCAGTAATGTAAACAAAAAGAAAAGCACCGAGCAGCTCTTTCGTCATTCTGACACCATTACCTTAGGCATCTCTTTAGGACTGCCCCTCGCCCCAGCTGATGTCATGTCAACAAGTGTAGCCCCAGCGGACGACATGTCAATAACAGTAGCACCTGCCGGTGTAGCGTTAGTCTACAAACCAAGGAGCATGTGTTTAAATAAAGTCATGTGAAAGTTATTCAGCTCCACAGTCGGTGATGAGCGTTCATCCAAGCGTGATGATGTCAGAGCTCATTAACATGATACAGCAAGTGTTCAGCCTCTGAAAAGGTCAAGATGTTTGGGTGGCTGAGCCAGAGAGAGACACCGCATACAGAGAAGAAGTACACACTGTTTTGCAAAGATGAAAAGAAGATGAAGCCAGTGAGGAAGAGACGTGAGCTGCCTCACTGTGAGCACATGCTCAGAGTGTAGAAGGAAGCAGTGACTCATGTTACATTAGACCAAACAGCCAAAAGCCCCCGCCCCTTTTATGTAGGTATCCAGAGTCCGTCTACCTCCGGTTTGGCTTTTGCTGCTGTCCCAACTGAGGTGCCTCCTCCTGCTGTGACGCTACTTTTGGTAGCTCCACCTGTTGCTGAGGTAACCCCCCCAGACCTTGTAGCCATGGCGGATCCTGATGATTCCTTCTGCAACGTACCAGGTGTGGAAAAGTCGATCATCTACCTTTATCACAGCCCACCGAATGATTACATTGACTGTATACATTTGTGGCAGTAGCAAATGTATTTACTGTCTCATGACTAAATTAAATGAATTGTTAAAGGGGCAATCCACTGATTTTACACACAAATATCAGTTTACTTGTCACAAGCAGTATTACTCAGCTTACTCAGCAGTAAATACAGCTGTATAAGGTTTTTTTGTGGCTTCAAAGATAGCTGAGAAAATGACCCTGAATATGTCATGGTGATGTAATCAAGGTCAGATTATGTCTGCTTGCGTTTTTACACTACAGATATATAACTGAAAGCCTCTGTTACAAACTGGGAGCTAATACATTTGAAAAAGGCAGACATTTGCCAGAGAGCATCAACTGAAATTGTGCTATTGGTTGCATTATGGGAAATGTAGTATCTGGTGATTCTTCTAAAGCAGTTTTCATTTGGTCAGTTTCTGTGACAGGGGCTTATTATTGTGTAACAAGATGATTATTCACGATAATATACATTTTATACATGGTAAGATTCATTTGGTTCAGTGGCTGGTTGTCTGGAATATAAACATTATTAACTTAATTTTCTGCATCATTGTACTAATAAGTTCAAGATATACTATGTAGGATTTTCCTAAAAATAGACTCATACAGAAGTAATCCCTCTCAATCATCACTCATGATCCACTAGAAGTGTGTGTCAGTGTATCTTTCTGCAGAGACTCTGCCCTTTGCCTGTATTGTCTTATTTTCTTCTTATTGTCTGTATCCAGGACGTTCCTGGACGCAGCGTGCACATGAGGTAGGGACTTTAAGCAGCACGCAACAAAAAGGGAAGCTATGAATATTGTGGACACACTGGCTTCACTTTCACTGGCCATTTTACTATGAAGCATAAAAGCTCTTGATACTTTTGACCACAGAAACATGAATCTGCTGCTAGTTGAGCTAGTTCTTAGCTAGTTGATACCAAATATACCTTTGCGCATTGTTTGTTTAATCCAACATCTGTGGTGTACGTGGTGGTGTCAGGCCAAACTGTGAACTTTGAGACATGGATACTAGGCTGTTTGAAATGATCAGAACAAAGACTTTTTACGTGTATTTACTGTGGCTAGTGTTACCATCCAGAAGCTAAGAGACAAGACTGGAAATGGACAAGGCCACATAAAAATATTAGAGACAAAATTCAGGATATATTTTTAGATTCTGAGCATTTGTTTTTTTTAAACTGTCTCTAATGAGTCCTCCAACTTTATGGAAGAGCAATATTAAATCACTGGAGTGCCCCTTTAAGTTGAAAAAAAGAGGTAAAGATGGTCCCTTAGATGGCCTTGTACTGATGCACCATACATAGTGGCTGTTTCTGTGGCTTAATATGATATACCACCTACCACAGCACTGCTCATATACACTGCCACTGATACATGAGCAGCTGTAGGAAGTCCACCAAGAGGCCATGAAAGAGGCACCGAGGTCAGCTGCTAACAAGAGTCACTTACAGCTAAAGGTTAATGACTGAGTAATACAAGCTTCATCTGTAAATAACTTGGTAAATTTAAAACATCTCATTGTCTCATATTATGATGTTTATATACTATTTTCTGCAGAGGGAAACTTTCAGAGTTCAAATATCCCACCAAAGCCTTTCTCTACAGGCCGGGCACCAAAATAGACAATGTCACAGCCTAGTTGTTGAAGGCCAAGTGAAAACACTTCAGGCTGTCCCTGTTGATGTGTCCTGTCAGAACTGTCTGGCCTTGAAGAAGTCACAGAGAATACTGAAAGGCAGTTAGGCAGCGGACTTGGTGAAAGCTCTTTGTTTTCGGAGCCAAATGAGGGTGTTTCATGACAAAAGCTAGTCATTAGGAGACTTTCAGTACTTTCAATGAAGACTTAAAGACTTTCAGGATGGCCAAGAGGACAACATTGTCCGGTTGTTGTTTCCTATAAACTGAACTGGACGTCATTTGATAAAACACCTTATATAGCTAACACTGTTTTATAGCCACAGACATCATGCTGGTATGTTAACAAGAGGAAAGATCCTAAAAATAAACATGCAAAACTGACATGTAGTCATAAACAGAGTAACTCCTTTATTTATCCCTCAGTCCTGACTGACATACTTGCTCAAGTTCTATTCAAATAAACATTCAAGAACTATCGTAACATGGAAATTGCTCCAATGACCAAAACATGACAATTACTTTGATCCATTGTTTGAGAGCAGCATTAAAGGGTTAAACTGCTTCCCACTGAGAAACTGGGTGTTACCTCTTTTGTGCTTGAATGGAAGGAAAAGGAAAGTTTTCTTTATTGTGTTATGTCCATTCCCTCACTCTGCCTCAAACTGTTAAAAAACATGAAGCTGAAACAGGAAAGGAAGTAACAATACTACACATAGTCCAGATAATGAGCAGGTCAGAGGTCAGTCAGCTGTTGATTGAACGAAGGAAGTGGACAAAATAGGGTTCTTCTGAGAGAGAGAGAGAGAGAGAGAGAGAGAGAGAGAGAGAGAGAGAGAGAGAGACAGGGCAAGAAGAGGTTAAAGGGCGTTAAAGAGGAATGTTTGATACCTCGTACTGTGCAGGCTTCACAGTGGAGACCTGAGCTGCCGGTTTGGGTGTGGCCTGGCTAGCCTGCGACTAGAGACAGAGAGAGACAAACAGACAGAGAGAGAGAGAGAGAGAGAGAGAGAGAGAGAGAGAGAGAGAGAGAGAGAGAGAAAAGTTACGCATGTGCAGTGAAAAATCAAACAAGAAACCATCATAATCATTTCAAGATTCACACAGAGCAGCGTCTCGGTTTCACAACAGCCAACATTTATGGAGAAACCAAACATTCCATGCAGCTCATTCTGGAGGGCAAGGAAAATGACGCCTGTCAACACAACTACAAACTGTATTTTTGAAGACAGAGACAGAGATGGGAAAGGACTGAGAGACAGAGAGGTAAAGATCTACAACAGCCTCCACAAACACGTCCATCACGCTGCAGTCAGAGTTGGTTGATTCAAGCATCACATTCCAGACTGAAGGGTGTGACTGTTGTTTGACAGCAGACAGCAAAGACGCTGAGTATTATTGTCTGTGGACGCTTCAGCAACTGACAACAGTGACAAGAAATGTAGGATTCACAAGCTACTCTTTTTTACTGACGTCAGACAGCCTTAAATTAACTCTGAGATCATTCACATTGGTCCGCAAAGAGACCCAACGAGGTTGCCCTTTGACTGGTCCATCAAACGCAACTACTTCTCTCACACTTGCACAAACACAGCAGTGATGTCTGTGCTGCACTGTACTTCCTCACATGGCATCTATCAAACAGTGGCAGCGGTGCAGTGATCTGTGTCTTACATTTCCTCCTGATAAGATTTGAGTTTTTGTGGTTGATGCTCTTTTCCGTTTAGTTGCAAAAGTTATCATGCAACATGAAAGCTCCCCCAAAAGTGAAGCCAAAACATCTCGATTGTCCCCTGGTGGCTGGCAGCAGTATAGGTCATAAACTCCACCACTTACATGGTAGCGGATGGGTCATGGGCCAAACTAAAAGATCAAAGTACATGTCAAATAAATTTTCCTAAAGATGGTTTTTCAAAGAAGCAGTTTTTATCATGCAGATAAATGTTCAAGAGTTAGTTTTTCTGATAAGTTTGGTTTTAATTAGTTATTGGATGCTATAAAGACGGGGTTGACGTCATGATTGACAGCTGCGTGTGCCAACCAGTGTGCTCACCATTGGTTGGATGGGTGTATGAGTGAGAACTCAATACTGCAGAGATTGTGACTACGCAGACTCTAGCTCCAAATGACATCACCAGCATAAGATGGCAGCAGCCATATTTTTTATATTTTGGCTTCATTTTTGTACCTTTGGACTAAGTTGAGATACACAGGCTAAACTACAGATCAAGTTCATCTTTTGCTAAGTGGCCTGTACATCAATCTGCTGCCACAAACAGAATTTTTACTCCAGAACAACCCAATCAGAGAATAAATTAAAATGAAAAATGCAGTCACTGTGTGTCCATATGTGTGCTCATCTGTTATCAGGTAACAGCAACACATTCAACACTTCAGAGTGAACTGAAAGTACATTTAAATCTGTTTATCCTTGCATCCATCGTACATATTATGTAGTAGAGCTGGCCTAACACTGGATTTTTAATGCTAAATAAATATTTGTGTTTTAAAAAAGCTAACAACATTACACAATATATATATAGTATATACATTTCTTTACATGTACACAATTTACACAAACATTTTTGATAAGAATTCTTTAAATTACTGTCAGTATTGTGGCCAAGGTATACGGGCCTACTGAGCAGGACATTTCATAGGAAAAGGTGTCAGCGCTGTCCTGAGGACAAACTGGAGTTGTTAGAAAAATACTGATTTATCATTAAATGGCAACTGGCAGTGCCCCTCTGCAGTGTCCCCATAGCCCTGCATTCTCTCACTCACAGCGCTGTCTTCTCTTCACTCTTCTCACTCACTTTGGTTGCATACAGGCTTTAGCAGCACAGTTTTGTTTTCTACTTGCACTTTGACAATCTCAGAGGTGTTTGAACATGTGCACTACAAGAAGAATATTACTTTCATTAATGTAAGAGTTTTATTTATTCTTGTTGACTTCAGTAATTCTACTGTCCTCTGCTGCTAACCAAGAAAAGAAAAGTCGCTATCATGTCATAGCCATGTAATATTAGGCTTTTCATAAAATGTTATGTGTTATTACCTTAATGTTTTTTACATTTCCACGTGGTATCACCTATCAGTTTTTATTTTTTTTTTGGTTATTGTATTGAAGTTAATAATTCCAGTATCATGACACTGGGACAAACTAAGTAAAATGTATCTTTGACATTTCTGCGTAGCAATTTCTTGCTACTTTTCATCCCGCATTTGCACCAAAACCTGATATAAAAGCTAACGTTTGCAAATTTGCCAATATATTGATCAGGCTCTATCACACACATCATCTTAGGACTGCAGGGGCGAGCAAACAGTGTGGACTGGTCTGCAAGTGCTGAAAATTCAAAGCTGGACCGTCACTGTCAGAGTTTGGCGCAGAACCAGGAAACTGCTCAAATAGGATTTTTTAACTGGAATTAGGGGGATTTACAAGACACAAAACGGGGGGAAGTCAAAAAACAAGCTGCCATTATGATATGGAGCCACTGCTGGAGGAAATACTTGCAGTATTAATCAACAGCAACAACCAGAGGTGGTAGAAGTACTCAGATCTTACATTTAAGTAAAAATAGAAATACAACAATGAAGGCCTGTACTGGTAAAACTAATACATGAACTACAGGACCTGAGTAAATGTAGACACTTACCACTACTGGAAAGTGCTGAATTAAGCATCATTGCACTATCCTGTAGATATTCTGTCAGCAAATCAGTGAGAACACATCTGATGGGTGTTATTGGTTTAAAGCTTTATCGTGGTAACAAGGATAGTTCCACTTGTCCTCTTTTGATGATAATGATATGATGATAAAGACATGCACTTTTGCAAACTGAATAAAACAATATTTGTCAAGCAGTGGCAAAAAAGGACGACTTCAATCCCACACATCCTACTCAAGTGTCCTCTGCTCCAAAGAGTAACTGAGGGAATTGTATTTTTAGTTTTAATGACGTACTCACAGAGTGTACTCAGTAAACTCCTTTTTGAAGGCAGCTGTGCATGCAGTATTTTGGAGGCCTGCGCCGGTCTCCAGGTGGAGCCAAGTATGCTGCAGAGCCCAGCCCAATTCTTTCAGGTGGCGTGAATA
The DNA here is from genome assembly GCF_041903045.1 of Epinephelus lanceolatus. Lineage (NCBI taxonomy): Eukaryota > Metazoa > Chordata > Actinopteri > Perciformes > Serranidae > Epinephelus > Epinephelus lanceolatus. The sequence continues at coordinate 18,036,400 of NC_135734.1, forward strand.
AAGAACACAGAGCCTCCACCCAACTGACACCAGGTCAGAGGTACTGCAGCTACTTTCACATCCAACCCAGGGCATTGTTTGGTCTCATGGTACAGTCAGATCTCACCAAGCCAGTTAGAGAACATTACTCTGCTTTTCCGTCTGTTCATTGGACTGTAATTTACTTTACATGCTAATATATGGTCAGAGATGACAGTTTTTACATCGTTTTGTGTGCTTATCATAAGTTTAATATTCTTGACAGGTGCCGTCAAGTCCCGCGACAAGAAACTATTTATGTCTACAAATTACCATTATCCCACGTCTACTCACCTGTAAGCCTCTAAGTGAGTTAGTTAGTTTATTTACACTGAGCCGGCAGGGTGGAGGGTAAAACCAGATTGTAAATGTCTGTGAATGACTACAGTGAGTGAACGGAAACACAGATTAACAAGAGGAGGGCAGAGACACAGAAAGACAGAGCGCATTGTGAGTTGCACCACTCTGAATCCTCTGCAATCTGGGACCTTTGATTTAGAAATGACTGCAGCTAAATGATTGCCTCACACACCAGTGGCACATTTTACATGGATAAGGTCACGACCCAGCTCAGGGTTAGCACATGTGAATCACATTCAGTGTTTACTCTAGTCCTGCGTCAACTAAAGGGCAAATGTTTCTTCAAACCCTCAGTGCTTATTCTACAAAAAGATACTCGTCTTCTTACCTTTAGACCTCATACACCTGCTGAATATAGACAGAGAAACACTGAAATTAAGTCCAACTTAGAACATGCCCTCCACATGTCCTATATTACTTCATTTTTCTCATTTGACATATTTTGTTTAGAATTATCATTATTATCAATTCACTGAGCATTGGAAGAGTCAACATATGGCTGTTTAGAAATAAGAAGGAAGTGGCCCAAAGGAGGAAGTGAGGTCACAAGCAGTCAGGGCATCCCCCTGCCACAGGGGAAGTCATGTTGCTCCTGTTAACTGCAGGAAATATTGTTCTGTCACTACGTTACCACAAAAAAATCTTTAATAACTGACAAAAGGATGCAGAGTTATGCTGCACGCTGGGTGATAATGCATGAAGTGTCAGATGTGTTTTGCAAGTTGAACTGGCACGTGAAACTGAAACGCACCAGCTAAGATATTTTCTTGACAAAATTATGAAACTCAGTCATGCTGGAAACGTTTTGAATTGTGCCAAAGTTTGTGCGATTAAACTTGTCCTGGGCACTACTAGAATTTTGATACTGGCGTTAATATACCTGGATTTCAGTGCTGATACCAAAACATTATGTCGGTCAAAAGATTAAATGGATTTTATAAACATTTGTTTCTGCAATAAACTTTTTTTTATTGTTTTCATTTTAAGGAATAGTGAAACATTGTGGGAAGTGTTGCTTTCTTATTCAGTTTCTTGCTGAGTTAGCGGTTAGCGTAGCTTAGCAAAGAGTGGAAACAACAGCTAGCCAGGTTACCCTGCCTTGGGTATGCTCTTGTCTGACCCAATTCTCATTGGTTGGACAATCGCTGGTGTTACTTTAACAAAGTGTTTCTTTTCCCAGCTAAAAATGCTAACTGTTGTTGTTATGGCTATGTGATGGCTGGTCTTTGTGGTGTCCTGCTACTTCTCCACTCTAATTGGATGGCGGGTGACAGTAAGAAATGCAGCGTTTACCCGAAGTTGAACATTTTTCAACTCCCATTTTTAATCAGAAAATGGATAAATAATTACAAAGGCATTTAAAGTTGGATTTTATCACTATGGATTTATTTTACTAAGTCTAAAGACACTGCATTCAAGGCTGGATTATAAAGCTTCTGAAAGGAATACAATCACACCAGAGCCCTCGCTGGAGCAGCAGGATGGCTAACGTTAGCTTCTGGGCTAAAAATAGCAGGTCTCTCTCTTGCATGCAGCATTACAGAGATATTTCAAGTCAGTAATGTTATGTTGTTTATGACATAGTGTCTAGTATGTCAGATTTTTCTCATCAGTCATGTTCAACGCTTAGTGGTGAGACAAACTTCCGCACAGTGATCAGGTGGAAAAGCATTACAGTGCGCAGTTTACTTTCAGATAATATTTCAGTGGAGATCACATGTGTTTTTCACTCGAGGCATCCATTTGCATGAATGGAGTTTACTTGTCTTGGGCAAGTGTTCATGTCGAGCCTTGTGACAGGAAAAAGAACACTCTGGTGGACACACAACGCTACCAGGTAGGGTACACCCAGTGCACTGTGGCCAATTTAATTAATCAAGAGATAACATGCTGATCTTTTTCCCCCATCGACCAATGGATTGGTGAAAGAGTATGTAGAATTTCAGTCTACCAAGATTTTCTTTGGTTGATTACAGGCCCAAAACACACTGTGATAATCATTTCATTTAATCAAAGGGTTTGTTTTCACCACCGTGTGTCACCTTCTTGTCTTTAACATGATGTCTTATCAGAAATACACACATCATGTTTCAGAAACCAAAGGTATGACATCATAAATGTGCTTTATACTTTCCCTTACAGAAATACACATTATGGCAAACCCACAACTCTCAAAGAGGATCTGTCTGTTGAAATTAAAGGAAGTTGGCCAAGATTAGGTGACTAATTTGCCTTTTTGTCATGTGAGTCCACAAACAACAAGACCAAGACCATAACCATGGAAGCATGTGTTTACCTGCTGATCTTATGTAACGTGACAGTGGTTTTTAACTCTTTGACCCCTCATACACATTTATTAAGTTATACTCACTCAGTAGAGGTCATGACAAATGCATAAATCAACATCCACATGCATTTGCATTGCTAACAGTGATGAGATCCATTTCAAAACCACACACAAACAAAAGAGTGTCCCCTCAAGGCTTGTTCTGACATCAAAACCCTGCATACACTGTCGGCGACAGATGCCAGGTCTCACAGACAGGTTAGGCAGCACGTACAGCGAGCCACCCAGATACCAGTCCAACAGGCAAACAAACAGCTCATTTTGTTCACAGTCAATTAAGGGACACAGTGCATTTTACAACAAGCAGGAGGGACACTACATTACATGTTTACAAGATGACTCCCAATATCAATACCAGATTGTCATAAAAAATGACCAATAATACATGAACATGCTAAAGAGTGAAGCACAAAGGTCTTCTCCCTGTACTGAGTAAAAGGTGATATCATTTTGCTCGAATTCTTTTACTTTAGTATTTATGATCTACTCCTGGACTCCTCCCTGAGTTTCAGTTGTCTTAAGCTAAAACAGAGGTTTGTTATATCACCAGACTGAACTCTGTGTGCTCACCTGAGACCCACCCAAATGCTTTGAGCTCTTTCTGTCTCTTGAGACTCCGCACTGTAGCATTCCTACATTCCTCAAGCAGACTGCTCTCTGCTTTAACAGACTGTCCATATACACTGCTCAAAAAAATAAAGGGAACACTTAAACAACACAATGTAACTCCAAGTCAATCACACTTCTGTGAAATCAAACTGTCCACTTAAGAAGCAACACTGATTGACAATCAATTTCACATGCTGTTGTGCAAATGGAATAGACAACAGGTGGAAATTATAGGCAATTAGCAAGACACCCCCAATAAAGGAGTGGTTCTGCAGGTGGTGACCACAGACCACTTCTCAGTTCCTATGCTTTCTGGCTGATGTTTTGGTCACTTTTGAATGCTGGCGGTGCTTTCACTCTAGCGGTAGCATGAGACGGAGTCTACAACCCACACAAGTGGCTCAGGTAGTGCAGCTCATCCAGGATGGCACATCAATGCGAGCTGTGGCAAGAAGGTTTGCTGTGTCTGTCAGCGTAGTGTCCAGAGCATGGAGGCGCTACCAGGAGACAGGCCAGTACATCAGGAGACGTGGAGGAGGCCGTAGGAGGGCAACAACCCAGCAGCAGGACCGCTACCCCCGCCTTTGTGCAAGGAGGAACAGGAGGAGCACTGCCAGAGCCCTGCAAAATGACCTCCAGCAGGCCACAAATGTGCATGCATCTGCTCAAACGGTCAGAAACAGACTCCATGAGGGTGGTATGAGGGCCCGACGTCCACAGGTGGGGGTTGTGCTTACAGCCCAACACCGTGCAGGATGTTTGGCATTTGCCAGAGAACACCAAGATTGGCAAATTCGCCACTGGCGTCCTGTGCTCTTCACAGATGAAAGCAGGTTCACACTGAGCACATGTGACAGACGTGACAGAGTCTGGAGACGCCGCGGAGAACGTTCTGCTGCCTGCAACATCCTCCAGCATGACCGATTTGGCAGTGGGTCAGTAATGGTGTGGAGTGGCATTTCTTTGGGGGGCCGCACAGCCCTCCATGTGCTCGCCAGAGGTAGCCTGACTGCCATTAGGTACTGAGATGAGATCCTCAGACCCATTGTGAGACCATATGCTGGCGCAGTTGGCCCTGGGTTCCTCCTAATGCAAGACAATGCTAGACCTCATGTGGCTGGAGTGTGTCAGCAGTTCCTGCAAGACGAAGGCATTGATGCTATGGACTGGCCCGCCCGTTCCCCAGACCTGAATCCAATTGAGCACATCTGGGACATCATGTCTTGCTCCATCCACCAACGCCACGTTGCACCACAGACTGTCCAGGAGTTGGCGGATGCTTTAGTCCAGGTCTGGGAGGAGATCCCTCAGGAGACCATCCGCCACCTCATCAGGAGCATGCCCAGGCGTTGTAGGGAGGTCATACAGGCACGTGGAGGCCATACACACTACTGAGTCTCATTTTGACTTGTTTTAAGGACATTACATCAAAGTTGGATCAGCCTGTAGTGTGTTTTTCCACTTTAATTTTGAGTGTGACTCCAAATCCAGACCTCCATGGGTTAATAAATTTGATTTCCATTGATAATTTTTGTGTGATTTTGTTGTCAGCACATTCAACTATGTAAAGAACAAAGTATTTAATAAGAATTTTTCATTCATTCAGATCTGGGATGTGTTATTTTAGTGTTCCCTTTATTTTTTTGAGCAGTGTATATGACACAGTGCAAACAGTATACATAATGTTTAAGATGCTTTTGGCACATGCCTGACACATTAGGCTATGATGCTTTCCTACATGTGAGGCATAGGTAACCTCAGGGAGTCTGGCCCTACCTCCATGCAGTAAAATCTGCTGTCTGTAACATGAGCTTTTGTTCTTCTGGAAAAGCTGAAACGTGCCACTCAAGTTTTCAACCCATATTATAGGTGAATGGATATCTGCTGAGCTGTACAGTAAAAATATGAACTCCACACAGGCCCACAAACAACTACAGTTATTCCATTATCATTTAACAACTACAGCTCCCAAGAGCAAAGTGTACGTATAAGTCAAAGTTTTGAGATACTACTGCCAGTACAATACCTGAGTTAAGGTACAGACGCCAAAATGAATAGGCACTACCTGCTTTATACAGTTTATGGGCCCCACCCGAATTTTAGGATGTTTTCGAGAGTGTTCTCCCACAAAAATCAGTAGCTTTCTCACTATCTTTCTATTTTTCAATACTTAGTTCTACTGACACATTTAGGTTTGTAATGCTGCCAAAAAAATTATTGGGTTTTATCAGCAGCCCTACACACAAGGCTTAGCCATAGCCCAAAGTAGCTGCGCCATAGATGTATGATAATACCTACTGTAGATACCACGATGGCACCTATTCATTCCAACGGAACTGCTTGCCTGGCACATACACCAAAAAGGTTTCTAGTGTCTGGGTTTACCTCCACGGTAGGCAGCCCACTGCATATGTGCAGTAGTTTCTCTCCCGCTGGCCCCACCCATGAGTTCCCACTTGGCTTATAGACTTACATTATGATGACGTGTCTTTTATAATGTTGGCCTATGGGGAACATGCTGTTTGGGCTGCAAGGGAGTTTTAAGCTGCAATACCGCAAGTGCTCTCTGAAATAAAATTGACTGCAAGGCTGAAGTGTTCCTAGGGGGGTCAAGCTGCGCTATAAAAAAAATGTCATGCTAGCTGTAGCATTAGCGAGCAAAAACATACTGTGAACAAGTTTTAGTTACGTATTACGTGTTTCTATATCTACTGCTTAATTCATCACTGAGTTCCAGTATGTCTAAAGCTAGAGAGGAGGTTTAAGTACATATCGTAAGTACACTAATAAATACCTTTTAATTTGGACAGAAAAACAATTAGCATTTATCACCATCACTAGCTTCTCTCACATCAAGGAACTCTAAGCTAGTGAAACTCAGGCTAGCCCGAGTTGGTAGGCCTCATAGGATCTGACTGAGCCTGAGGATACATGCTGTGCTGAAATGGAACTCGTGAGCTGGTGTTTACAACATGGTAAGTGTGTTCATGAATTCCTTCCCAAAACCATTTCCTGTACCAGGCTGTAAGCATGTTCATTTCTGGACTTGCTTCTTGAACCAGCCTCAAGTGGCCGTTCAAAGAATTGCAGTTTTTGGCAACTGCGTCTTTTTGGCTTAATTTCTCGGCTCCTGAGGTTGCTGTAGGTCGGGTAGGTCGGCATGACTTTGACTTTACATACAGGACTTATGCAGGACTTTTTTTCACACAGCCAAAATACTACATGGGGTGAACAAAGTAACAGAAACACCTTACTGATGTATCCTCTATGAAAGCCCTGCAGCAAATACTAACTTTATAAGCCCATTACATTTTTGTTGAAACAGTGACAATTGATTCAACACTGCAGACTGTCATGTGATTGTGTTACACAGCACTGTGAGCAGTAGGGTGTTCCTGTTATCATGTCCAGCAGCCATGTACACAGACAAAATAAAAGGGTGCAGACGGTAAAAATGTCACACAGCTGTACCTGGTAGAAATTTTGTCGGGGTAAGGGAAGGGGCCGATAGGTCCCTCGAATCTATTTCATAGGGACATATATACAGCTGTTAAAAGAGAAGGTTGTCGCTGACAGACAAAGACTGTGAATCAGAAGCCTAAAACACAGACACCATGATAAACATCAACACACAAACATATATTCACATGAAGCCTGACACATAATCTTTGTCAATGCCATGACAAGTTATCAGTCTGTTCAGGTGCTCATACAGACCTATAACAAAGCATGTGGTCATTTGTTTCAACTATGACACTGGTGGACAAAGTAATCCCAACACAGCAAACTGTGTATGTGACCGAAAGCAACACAAATTCTGTTTTCAAAGCAGTGGCAACCTTTGTTCATCAAAAACTGAGGGGCCACTCTAGTAAGTCTTAAAAAAGTGCAACAGTGAGACAAAATCCTACAAATCAAACCTCACTTTATTAGAGAGCACTCAGGTTGGTGCTTGACCATGTCTCCGGTGGTCAGACACACGCCACCCACACACTCCTGCATGCACACAGACAGAACCACAGAGCTTTAGCTACTGTAGTAGCAACCGGTGAGGACAACACTGACTGACGTAGTCAGGAACAGGACACTGATATGAACAACACGGTCATTCTGGGAGAGCTGTGGTGAGTGTGATCAAAATAGACACAAGATTTTGGAGCATGGGTGATGGCAGCAGAGTGCCATTTGAAACCGCTGCTCATTTCAAACTGGCACCCGTTCAATTTGACACATCATCTCAGACGGAAACTGTCAGTGTGCTCGAGGTTTGAGTCCTCTTAAAACTCCAGAACATCTGGGGTCTTGCTCTCTGCATGACGCATGTAACTCGCAATGTACTTGTTCTGTCAGAAGAGAAGAAACAATGCAGTATATCCAGGGCTTACCCAACAACAGCGATTAAGGCAGCAGCTTGTGCCTGTAATGAAAAATGATGACTAATGCTGGGCCCCACCCAACAAACCACAGACACGCACATGTGAATATGGCTGGAAGTAGCTTCTTAGCTAATGCTACGACTTCACAATAGCACTGGCAGCCTGTCTAAATGGTCAGTGGCGGTAACACCGATCACCTCGGCTCAGAGGTGGAAATGACGAAAGCTGCAGTCAGTGTGAAAAGGAAAGAACGTGAAGCAGAAGTGTAAAAGATTTGAGTTTGAGTGCAGAGCTGCGTGAGGATGAATGTCATTGCTGTAGGGAGGATTTCAAAAGCAGACAGACAGCTGGGTAAACTCAAGAGTGAGGTCACCTGTCAAACCCACTGTTTTGTAATAGGCTATTTGTGCTGTTAATACACTTTATCATCACATTAATGTACTTTAACAGCACTGTGCTAGTTTCATATATCACAATGTACTCTGCTACATTTTGTGCAGGGGGAATATACGTACGTAACTTCTCTGTTTGCTTTGTATTCATCCGCCCTTCATTGCAAACTGACATGAACTTTACCT